>NC_142772.1:19109098-19780098 GCF_988280905.1 Pimephales promelas | reverse complement strand
GGCGTTTCACTCAGTTGCTGCAGGCAGAAAACAAAAGAATAGGGAGTATCATCAGCTAAACTTGGAATGGCTCAATGATTTACTACAGAGCAAGTACTGAATGCAATCAAATATTAGTGTACAAATGATTGGCAAAACATTCATGCATTTAAGGGTTAAAGTAAGGGATTTCTGAGAAATATTGTTTGAAAACTGAAATCAACACCATGAATATTTTCTAGATATCTGTTCTAGTGTCTGCTTAAAAAAGTGCTTATACATAGTCCCGGCTGTGTAAATAGGAGAACAAATAAACAAAATGGATTAACCGATCAGACTAAGCACCAAAAATTTTTTGCAGCCAATCAGAAATAGGGGTACATATGCTCATTAAGGGGGAGGAGAAAGACTATAGAAAGAGAGATGGCTAAGATATTACCAAAGAGGTAGAATGTCAGAGGAATACAATTGGAAGAAGAAGGCTTACGATCAGGCAAGGGCTAAGACCGCATTAATTTTGAAAAAGCTTTCTAGAGCTGGAGAGACGTTAGGGAGTAGGAAGGCCTAAAAATCGGTTGCCTTGTTTCTGCTCGATACATGAGTAACACTGGTTTTGCCATGTTTCACAGTACCAAAATACATAGCTGTCAACCCTCAACCCCATAGCTGTTTTTTCCGGGTTTCTCACGTATTTTAGCTCTTTTCCCGCTGTCTTCCCGTTTGAGTATTTTCCCGTAAAATATACCGTATTTTTACTCTCTGATTGTGTGAGACGTACGGGCTCGGACAGATTCGGCTTGAAGTCGTTTATCCTCGGATGCGGTGCCGCGCGCGCTGGCCGGAGACACACTGGCTGCGTGGCGTGTCCGTTTTTATTGCACGCTGCCTGCGTGACACGCGCGTCTCCAGAAAACGCGTGCATGCTTGAAATAGAACTGACGCCTATTTTTCACGCGACAGGCAAGCGTGTTTCTTTGCCTGGAATTTCTTTGCGTTTCCAGGCAAAAAAAAAAAAAAATAGGAAACGATGTTTAGGCTAGCTGAATGTAATTTTGTACTCGAATACATATTAATACATTACATTTTGATGTTTGAAAGTCTAGGTTTTTACATAAATTCAGATATCAATGTAATTTAAACAAATAATAATTATTATAAATAGATTTTCAAATATATAAAATCTATTTTCTTTTTTTCCATTTGTTTCTTAAGCTCTTAACAATGTTATTACATGAAGAAGAAAAAAAAACTTGAAAAAAAAAAACGTTCTGGGCCTATAGGAGGATATAAAGATAGGATAGTGTGTCTTCTGAGTGATGGTCCACCATCAGGCTAAATAGGCTCTTTAAAGCTACACAAAATGTGTAAATGTAATTAAAATAAACAGACAGCCCACTTCCCTATTTTGCGGATTTTGGAAGATGTGTGATAGGCTAAATGTTGAAATTGTTGTCCAAATGCTATAGAGCAACACACGCTAATCCAAATGTAGATTTTTTTCCCTTTAAATGACACTGTCTCTTTCTCTCTCACACATAGGCTAGTTATGAACACCTTAGACTTTTAAGGATTGTGCTTTATTTTTAAAGTTTGTGGGTGAGAATCGTGCAAAAAAAAAAATCCCTTCTTTTGGGGATGGATTCCGGGAAAACTCCCTTATTTTCAATGTTCAATGACAGCTATGCCAAAATATGCTGATGTATAATTTGCTGTTGTTGTTGAATCAAGGCTGATTCATCCATACTTGGGCAATTCCTGTGTTGCATAGCATATTCATTATAATGTAAAATTGTCATTGCCAAGAGACTGACAGGTTATGATGTATTGGTGTCAAGTTGTCATAACAAAAACATCTCAAACAATGTCATATTTGCATATTATGTGTCATCTCATGATTATGAAAGTGTCATGTCAGTCTTATGCACACCCCTTCAAGTAAAATGTTACCGTTTAGGCCTTATTATGCATCAAAACCGTACTGACCTGTCTCTGTGTGGCAAAACTCTGATGAGAAAGAAATGTCATCCAGAGCAACATATCCACCACGGGCACTGTTGAACGCCACCTCAAACACCACCTGGTAATCCAAACATACCAATCAATCTTAATCAGACAAATGAAGCACCCAACATGAAGGAATAGTCCCCAAAATGATTCATTCATTTTGAAAACTGAAAAAAGTTTTAAATAGATTTAGTTTGTAACTCAGTGTAAAAGCATTTTTTTAAAACACTACAAGGTTCAAAGAGTGGTGCATTAGTAGTAACACTTCAGACGGTGAACTCATCTGCTGGAGAGGATCTCCAGACTCCACACACACTCTCACTCTCATTATTTACATTGTCTCCCAGAGTTGGCTGCTTACACTCAAACATGACAGCCACAGCGCTAGCTCTTCACTTCATGTTTATACTATTCCTACAGATGCAAAATAAACACTCCCATTTTCCCCAGTACAGAGATGATGTTATGTATGGTTGGAAATAGATCAATCTTGAACTATATTTGAAAATTACAAAAGGTATCTATTACCATTATTACAGTTCATAATCAAAGCAATGATCAGTTTTCAGTAGAACTATTTATATTTGATTTGGTTACAGAAAATATACATCTTTAAAACCTGTTAAAAACCGGTAGAAAGTGGCCAGTTAAGAAATCTGTAGTAGAGGCGAAGGCTGCCCTTCAAATTGGTGATATCATGGGACAGGTACAGCATGGAAGAGGGGGGTTTGGGCTCAGTTTAGCTCATCCTAAATGGCACAAGGCAGGCTCAGCAGAGGAAGCTGGTAGTCAACGAGGTGCGAAAGCAGGAGGAGGGGATGAGGTGCATAAAGGTCATTTGAGAGTGGATGAGATGGGAGAGTTTGGAACAATGCAAGATGGGCTGGCAAGACCTTTGGGTCTGGTAAGAGAGTAGGATCAGTTTCCTTATCAGGTCAATGTATGATGTTCTCCCATCACCGCAGAACCTAAACCTCTGGGTAGGAGAGGATCCCTCTTGTCCTTTGTGTTCAAGAGGAAACACAAAGGCCACATTAAGGCACATTTTGACAGGATGTAAGGTGGCTCTCCAAGGTCGGTTTACTTGGCGCCATGACCAAGTACTGTAATGTTTGGCTTTAGCATTGGAAGGCAGGCGCAACATGACCAATAAGTTGCCACCTGTTCTAGCAAAACATTACACACAGAAGACAATATTCCTCAGCCCAGGTGAGCAACTACTAAGAAAAGGTCTTAAAACCAATTCTCCCCCAGGAAACTGGAAGCTGCTAGGGACTGGAAGATGCTGGCTGATCTTCATCAACGGCTTATTTTTCCACCTGAGATAGCCACCACTAATCTCAGACCAGATATTGTTTTGTTGTCTGGACGCATTGTTCAACTGATAGGGTTAAGAGTGCCATAGGAGGATGCTGTAGATGAGGCATATGAGAGGAAGAAAATGCGGTATGCTCATCTGGCCACTGAGGCAGAGCAGCGAGGATGGAGAGTCCAGGTTTATCCAGTGGAAGTGGGTTGTCGAGGATTTGTGGCACACTCTACAACCCGGTTCCTCAGAGACGTCGGATTCAGTGGCCAAGAGTTGCGTCACACAGTAAAGAACTTGTCTGAGGCAGCAGAGAGGAGCAGAAACTGGCTGTGGTTGAGACGGCAATATTCTGGCTGGCTGTGAACAGGCTGTCACTGTCACGGGGTGGGTGGAGGCAGACGAACAGGCAGAGTCCAAAAAGCTCCAATACAAAAGGTTTAATCACAAAATAACAGGATACAGGCAGGCGGAACACAGGGTAACATTAACATTGATCGACCAAGACAGACTGAAGGAGGGAGAACTAAATACACAGAGGAATCAGGACTAATGAGGTGCAAACAGGTGAAACAGATGAAACAGGACACTGAACGGGAGGCTGATGAGGGAGTGAGTTCAGGTGTGCAGACGAGAGGATCATGGGAAGTGTAGTGCAGGAAACGCAGACAGGATGGTGCAGACGCAGACTGTGACAGTCACGCTACGGTTTCGTAGAATTCTTGACAAACTCAAAGAGTCGGTTGGTTTATTTGTATAGTTTGCATAGTAATTACAATTATTACGTTCCTGTGTATATTGCGTGAATGAGGGTTGGTGTTTGGGCAGATATTGTGTTTTCGGTAGGTAGTATGCCTTACGGAACTGTTGCCACTGAACCTACTTTAACAAAGACGTCCTTAGTCAAACGGGTTGGCATGTATGGTTGGGTTGTGGAGAGATTTTAAGATTGTGGTTAGGTCACATGTAAACTACGAGGAACGAGCAAACACAGCAGCAGGAGGGATGTAAAGGTCAGTAAGCTGGGCTTAGTTGAGTGGGGGACGGAGGGGGGTGACTCTAGGACGCCAGAGTCACTGTCAAGTCCAAGTTCAAGTCCAGAGATGTCCCCTACTCGGCTGTTGTCGTACTGGTCCACTCGGGAGACCACACTGTAGTTGCAGCAGTTGTGTGTGCTGATGTGCCAAGTACACTACAGTTGTTAACACCGGACAGAAGGAGATTCACATCACCATATGGAAGGAAGCGTAAATGGATGGAGAAGCATAGGTTACTGTAAAGCTACGTCTTAGTTTGTGCTTATCTTGGCGAAAGCCGAGTACAAATCAACATGAAGTTTTAACATCTACTCTCGTGTAATGGAAATCATAACTGACCCCAAACGTATGAACAAGAGTCAGTGAGGTTTTTTGGGGGGGGATTTGGCAAAAATGTATACTCCATGAATGCATTAAATTGGTCGGTAAAGACTATACACATACATGCATATATATATATATATATATATATATATTTCCATTCAAAGAATATTGAAAAAAAGCAACTGCTTTCAACAATGGTAGAAAAACAATAACATTCAAAACAACAATACTGAAAGGCCATGTGAGACTGAAGTGCTGGCTGCTGGAAATTCAGCAAAATATTTAAAGATCATACCAACCCCAAACTTCTGAATGACAGTGTATATTCCAATTAGTTACGAATCTCATAATATGAATATTAGTCTAAGTTAGTGACATTCATTACTAACTGAATGTACATTAACAAAAATGTGCAAATCTATTATTGAAAATTATTGCAAAAGTGTTAGCCATTCATCTACTCGAGTTCAAAATATATTTCTATAGAGGGTGTAAAGAACCCTTCATAGAACATTAATTCATAATTGTTTGACTTAAACTTGCCATCTATAACATGACATAAGTCTGCACAACGTCTTATATATGTTAACCGTGCAATAGGCCCCTTTTATAAATTGGTGCAAGTCTTGTTAGGATAGTGTTCTTGTGTATACATGTGGGAACTGCAGCTCTTAAGCCATGATAGTGTATTTGCAAATGGCTTTAGTATGTTTTGGGTAGTTAAAACTTGTAATATATATTAAAGTAGAAAGCTTACATATAGATAATACCAACATGTGAATGTTCTGTAATGCATTCATGCATTTGCTGTGACCTGTAGTGCAGAACATGAGCAAAAAGATGTGAAGAAAAAAGGTGGATTCATCCCAGGCTGAAATACCTGTTGAGTTTAATTTTACTTTATAAAGAGACTATTTTAAATTAACAACGATTTAATTTTTTTAATGGATTTTTATTTTTTGATGGAAACCAAATGCATTAAATGCACCTTAAAACGTATTAATTTTTGTAAATGTTTATTTTTTTCTATTCTGTTGACATATAGTTTATATTTAAAGAGGTGCTTTTGTCTAATGTCATCACTATCACGTGTCTCGCAATGCATTGATACATAAAAAACGTCACTGACCTCTAGAGGATGTGGTGCCTTTATATCCACTTGCACTAACTTCCAATTTGAGGTTGCATACACATCAGGTCTCCATATCTCTTCATAGTGGCCAAGCTGGTCCTTAGTGAAGACTGAGAAGAAATTCCCAATGGCTTGGTCCCGTTGGTAGTAAAATGACAAGCATCCTGCCATTGAACTGGTAGTCATTGGTGACACCAACTTGGCCACCTCTTGGAATCTTTTAGCATAAATTGAGTCCACATACATGTAGTGACCTAGTTCAGAGTGGAAAAAATAAACAAAGAATTGATTCACAAAGGACATTCCTCATGGTGAAAGAGTCAGCAAGCTCCAAACCAAGGGAATTGTGGGTTTAAAAAGCTATTGTCTTGTTGGAGAGCCTGGTTTGATTCATTCCAGCTCCAAGTGTGCAGTATTCTGTCAGTCTGTATTATTACCTCTTTCATTGTTCATGGTGTGGTCATCTGGAAGGTTTGACTGAGGGTCCCGGGCCAAACTCCCACCCACATACCAGTTCACATTGGGATTCCACTGATTGCTGTAACCACACAAGTGATGTTCCTCAAAGTTGCACTCTAAACAGAAATTAGAGATTATCATTATCATGTTTTGGGGAATGGGCATTAACTGCATTCGCACAAAGAGTGGTGGTATAGCAAGGTACGTTCAAATCTACCCTGCTAACCAATGAGGTTTGTGTGCAGTGTCTTATTTTCAGATTTTCTTGCAAGGGGTTTTAACAAATAACTATTTCATTATTTTTTTTAACAAAATGCAATGAAATTAAATCAGAAGACTTGGAATGTAGCACATAAATGTTATCGACTGCTGTTCCCTCTCGGCATACATCATGACCGACGAATAGGAATCTCGCTAGAGAGGCCAATCTACTTTTGAGTGAAACTAAACGAGCGAATGCATCCTTTGCATCAAGCATTCAGCCATGCAGCACGGGTATATAATGAGCAGGAGGTGCGACTGCACTTCAGCTTTTTGCTTCGGAGACAAGAGTTTCGATGCTGTTCTCTTCAGTGGAGCTGTTTATATTACACCAACAAGCTCTCAAGGAGGATTTCTCACGTCTGGTGTGGGCAATACAGCGCAGCAGTGTGGACAACAGCGCACAACAGGCTGCAAATCTCCCTGTCTGTGGTCGCTGCGACCATTGAACATGCTGATGCAGTCTACGTGGATGAGTCATATACCCATTGTGGGAAGACGACCATCTTGGAGCTACGGTCAAGACTCTTGTTCATCATTTATTATTAAATCAGATCAACTTTCACTAAGGGGGGTGCACATGATTTTCTACTTTCAAAGTAGGGTGTGATTTTAGAAAAACAAAATAAAACTACTTAATTAGCATAACATGGTGTTCCTGCAAAAAGTTTGGATTTTTAAAGCATCATGAATGCTTTGTCCATTGTACTGGTTAAGAGTATAAAATCTGAAGACTTACCTATACAGTATCCAGGGATGATGTGTATTTCAAAAACAGCAATGCTATTTCCCATTCCTCTGCTGGGTTTAGCCTCAAATAATAGCTAAAAGCAAAAGTCAAAAAGTAATAAACAAAACAGTTTGGGAAGCAACAGTTAAATATGCACCGATTGCTATCGATTCAACAGACAAAAAAAAGTTGATTTTATTATCCAAAACCTATAAAACAATCTTTATCTAACTCATTGTGACAGGGCATAACCTCTTCACTCTCTTTCAGTGATCATAAATCAAACACAGCTGCTTCAGTTTTACACACAGTCTAATTTTAGAGTAAATATAACATCAGAAGGTTTACATCACACATCTCAAGACAAAACTAGCATAATAGATCCACTTTCTTTCCAGTCATAATTCATTACACTTGTTATTAAACAAAGTCCATTTATATTCCTTTGTTTATAAAGGGCAAGTATTACGCTCAGTCTACACTCTTAGAAAAAAGGGTTCAATGGGGTTCTGTGTATGTAGCATAGGGTTCTTTACTCAACTCCAAAGGAAAATTTATGCTAAAAGAGGTTCTATAATGACAAGAAAGAACCCTTTTGGCACAGAGGTTCTTTATAGGCTATTATTCATTCATATATTACATTATTCTGCAACATTTTGTAGTTGTAATTAAAGGGTTAGTTCACCCAAAAATGAAAATTCTGTCAGTATTTACTCACCCTCATGTTGTTCCAACCCCGTAAGACCTTCGTTCATCTCCGGAACACAAATTAAGATATTTAAGATATTAAGATCGCTCCTGCATACAGTCCATAGGCTTCTTGAGGGACTGGCTCTTGCTGTCCTCGAAAAGTCATTAAAGACATTGTTAAAATAGTCCAAGTGACTACAGGGGCTCAATCTTAAATTTATCAAACGACGAGACTTTTGTGCGCAAAAAAACAACAAAAATAACGACTTTATTTCAACTATTCGTTTATTTCTCCCTCTGCGCGAGTCAGGTTACTAGTTTAATAGCGTAAGCTTCTGTTATTGTACGTCACACGCATCACACACACATGACCAGCGTCGGCCAATAGTGAGCCTACGTGTGACGTAGCTCTACGCAATCACACTACGTTAACTGACTTACAGGCTCATGGAGAAGGAAGTGAATAGTTGAAATAAAGTCGTTATTTTTGTTGTTTTTTTGCGCACAAAAGTGTTCTCGTCGTTTGATAAACTTAAGATTGAGCCCCTGTAGTCACTTGGACTATTTTAACGATGTCTTTAATGACTTTTCGGGGACAGCAAGAGCCAGTCCCTCAAGAAGCCTATGGACTGTATGCAGGAGCGATCTTAATATCTTAAATATCTTAATTTGTGTTCCGAAGATGAACGAAGGTCTTACGAAGTTGGAACAACATGAGGGTGAGTAAATACTGACAGAATTTTCATTTTTGGGTGAACTAACCCTTTAAATTATTGTTTATTAAATTGTTGTAGTAACTTAATGTCATATTTTAATCATGATGATTTTTGGAAGATAAAAACTCAAATGTCACTCTTCGTGTGATATTGATTAATTACATTTTTTAACCCCCATATCTTGAATTTTCTGATCATCCACATGCATTGCATTTTAGGGGTTCCAAATACGTAGCGCTTTGGAAAACTTTTAAGGTTCTATATAGAACCTTTTCTTCTAAGAGTGTATCTTTCCAAATGTAATTCCTCAAAACACAGAATTACTATTAGTGTAGTAAAATAGAACAAGTGCTTGTCTGATCAAGGGAGAGACATATCCTCTGTAGTATTTACAAAGGGCTCTTTTGTTCACTTAGCTCCACTCAAAATCTCTTTTAAGCTAAGGTCCTCTAGCAAACTATGAATAGTCTCGACTACATTATGTCACATACACTACCCCCTCATTTCCTTCCTTAGCATTCAAACACAGAAGTGACTGTGCCATGTCAGCCAGATACCTGGAAAGCCCCAGACATATTACGGAGGTCCACGCTAGCAATGAGCCAACTGTCTGAGGGTCTCTCCGCCGTCCATAACACGTAGTCAAAGTTCTCGCCCTCGGGTCGCAAGTGCAGTTGAAGAGAGCCTGAGCCTGAGATCTGGTAGACCAACCGCATACAGCTCCAGTCTCTGAGCTCCAGCTCTGGGCTGACCAGGACATACTTTTCTTTCTCACCAAAAGATGAAGAATCTGCTGTGATGAAGCGACCTGAAAAAAAAAAAAAACCCAGAAGAGTCATAATTTCAATATTGGTGAGAACAGGAGATGTATTTAATAACATTTAGTTATGTTATTTTCATTGCAGGATAAAACAATGGATCTGGATTTTCAGATCCTGGAAGTCAAATCAATCTAATGATCCAGGATCTCACGGGGTCTTCAGTAATGAACAGAAACCTCTTAAAAACGTAATGAAATGAATGTGCGCCTGTTTCACCATTTTAAACTGTGTGTCAAAAAACAGGTGGGATCCGTCTCAGGTTCTCCAAAATGAAGTGCATGCAATCACAGCAAACGAAGACTTATGGGAAACTCAAGCGGTAATTTAACAGTCCATTTAGTCAAATTTAACAAAGCGACTGTTAAGAGCACAGGAATAGGTCACGGTCACTTTTAAAAGAAGAAATATTAGCTGTCCGAAATAAAGTAATCATGTACATTCATTGTGAATGTATCCAATTTCCTCTTGTTTAATCTGCATCAAACCTCGACATGATGTAAAAGTGTTTGCTGCCGTTAGCTTCAGTGATCTCGGATAGCTCCAGATGTTCTCATGGTGATTCATTCCAGGTGCCAGATGAAAACCAATGCCTTTTTTTCTTCTTTCTTTATGACCTCTTGCAAAAACACACCAAATTTCTACACTTTGGTTTGTCCCTCTTTTGTGGTTTCATATACAGTATTTAATCCTTGAGAAAATACCAATTGTTCATGTCCCACTTCTTTAGCCATGACATCAGCTTCTGAGGTAGGTGTTTAAAATAGTGAAGTCATGTCTTTTGTAAGGTCAATTGGAATTATTTCCCATTTTGTGTCTTCCCATCTCCTGTTTCTGTTACTACTGTAAAACAGGTCGCCATCTTAATTCAAGCATTCTGATGATGAAATCCAGCACACTATATGCATACCCTTCACATAAAAAAAAGAAAAATACTTTGGGATTAACCTAGTGTTTGATTAAAAAACCAAAGTATACTTTAGGCAAATTATTTATCCATTCCATGGTGAGAAAATACTATCCATCAAAGCAACAAAATATGCAGCGATAGCCTTTCCAGTGGTAATACTATGGGGAAATGATTCTGCATTTGGGGGGTCAAAATGAGAGAGGCATTTAGTGAAGAAACAAATACTCAAAAAATAAGTCAAAACTCACTGCAGCAGTTGTTATTCAATGGAATAGCCCACCTCCATCTGATTCTTAAGAAAAATAATTAAATGTTTGGATGAACTCTGTGAATGTCTCGGCATCTTCAAATACTTAAATGATTTCTACAGCTGCTGAAAACGGCTGGAGACACAAGGTCCCCAGATTCAGTTTTTTTCTCATAATTTCCATCTCAACTCCTTCTAGAAATGTTTTCTAACATTTATTGTTTTTGGCTGCCTGTTCATTTAATAAATGAATATGATTAATGCTCTAAATTATATTATTTAAAGGTATTGTTTTCTACACTCTTAGAAAAAAGGGTTCATTTGGGTTCTATATATGAGGTTATTCACTCAACTCCAAAGAACCTTTTATGCTAAAAGGTTATATAATGAAAAGAAAGAACCCTTTTTGGCAAAAGGGTTCTTTATAGGCTATTATTCATTCATATATGACATTATTCTGCAACTTTTTGTAGTTGTAATTAAATTATTGTTTATTAAACTATTGTAGTAACTTAATATTACATTTTAATCGTGCTGAGAAATACTAAAATGGCACTCTTCGTGTGATATTGATTAACTACATAAAATTATATAAATATATACATTTTCTAACTCCCATATCTTGAATTTTGTGATCATTCACATGCATTCATAGGGTCGTGATGTTTGTCAATAATATGCAATATTTAACCTGGAAAGGACAAAACAAATGATAATGAATGAACCCAAAAGGTTCCATATAGAACCTTTTTCAAGGGTTCTTATTATTGAACCCAATTAAAAAGGGTTCTGTATACCTTTCAGGGGTTCCAAATACGTAGCGCTGATAGAACCTTTTCTTCTAAGAGTGTATGCTGTAATCATAGCAAAGATAGGCACACAGTCTGATAACAGTAGCACAGGCCTTCATCTTTTTTATAAAATAACAGAAACGTTATATGGCAAACAGATCATGGTCTGAATTCGTTCATCAAAATTTTGTAAAAGTTCCTTTATTTTCCTAAAACTAAGATGGGACTGTCTCTGCTGTGTTTCCAGTACAAAGTGTTGTCAAGGAAACCAAACAGAGACACACATTTGTTGCCCAGTCTTGTTTTATTGACCTGAGGGGAAAAACTCACTCCATAAGCAGGAGACACCAGACAACTGCCCACGGGATGTTCACTGGACTACACTTCTTTCAAGCAAATTTTCCCCACAACAGCTGAGCCAATCCAGTTGTACAACAGCCATCATAGTTTTTGGCAGAGGAAAAATTTAAGCAATGACAACAAAGCTTATTTTTAGAAAAGAGCGCAAACAGTTATGGAAAGTGCTCATTGTGCTTAAAGTACAATAATATTAAGGTAAATACAGTTAAAATGCAAGAAAAAATGTATTGCATGACAGCTGTCCTGCAACATGCATCTCGTGTTTTGCGAGATGGTGGACTGAGAAGAGTTATAGCATGCATAATCTGTGAAACATCTCTGGCCAGTGTAAAAGCCAATTAATAATCTTTAAAATCCTTAGTTCCAATCAACAGAGATCAGATAATGCCCCGTCATGTAGAGCAGGCTCACTTAACGAAGTGTAGATTACAACCATCAAGCCGTAAAGGGTTAGATCACCCCAAAATGAAAATTCTGTCATTAAATTCTCACCCTTTGTTGATCCAAACCCATAAGACCTCCGTTCATCTTGGGAACAAAAATGAAGATATTTTTGATGAAATCCAAGACCTTTCTGACCTCTCCAACGGCCACTTTCAAGACCCAGAGAAGTAGAAAGACATTGTTAAAATAGTCATCATAAAGACATCGTTAAAATAGTCCAGTTGTTTAACCTTAATATTATGACGAGAATACTTTTTTGGACTTAAATGAAGAATTTGAGTTACATTAACTATTTTAAAGATGACTTTATTACCTTTCTGGGCCTTGAAAGTCGCTGTTTCGTTTCTGTCTATGGAGAGGTCAGAAAGGTCTCGGATTTCATCACCATTTCTTCATTTGTGCTTCAAAGATGAACGAAGGTCTTATGGGAGTGGAATGACATGAGGGTGAGTAATTGTGGCGAGCAGGACGAGGTCGAGGGCTGTGGGATGACGGCACCGGTGATGTGATTACTAATGAGTGACACCTGTGCGACGCACCGGTCTCGTATCTCTCCAGGAGTGGAAGCATAAAAGCAGGAGTGACGACAGTGGAGATGAGGAACAGGCCTGAACTTATGTTGTGTTATGTTTTTATTATATGTGACAGCAGTCATCCATAAGGGGCTGCTGTCTACTTTCGTTTTGTATTTGTTTTATTTTATGCTATTAAATATTGTTGAATGTTCGCCGGTTTCCACCTCCGACTTTTTGGATGAACTATCCTTTTAAACATTGAAGAAAGTATACGGCAGAAATTTCTTACAAGTCCTGTATATACAGTATAATGATGCATTTCAATTCAATCACATTTTTTAACCAGTAATAACCAAGCGTGCCGTACAAACCCTCAAAAGTGAAGCCAAAACGTCTTGATCGCCCCCCTGTGACTGGTCCTAGTATAGGTCATAAACCCCACCTCCCCATGTTATTCAACGGGACACGAGACCAACTAAACAATTCAATGATCATTTTCCCAAAGATAGCTTCTTTCATTTACTGTAGTTTCCATCACGTTGATGTGATTCCAAGTGTTCGTTTTTAAAATAAGTTTGTTTTTAGTTAGTTATGTGATGATAAAATAACGCCGCTCTGACATCATGATTGACAGCTGTGATTGACAGGTTCACTGTGTGAGGTAGTCACTGAAGCACCAGCGGACTTTCTTTAATAATGTTGATTATGTGGTTAGTAGTTGTATTTACCTTATTTTAACGAGGTTCTGCAATCAGCAGACATCATTGGAGAGGAACGAAGCAGACAGAGGCCACTTAATGAAAGTGCGGGGCGTGTGCTTCTGTTTGATTCAGCGAGAATGAGGGCGCGGCCTTGATTTTGCGGCTTTACTTCCTGCTCATGACTGCGCATGTCTGGTCCCGAAAACTCAAGTGCGCAGACTCAAGTCCCAAGATGTCAGCGTCATATCGAGACACTGGCGGCTTCAGTTCTCTCTAATGGAAAAGAGCGAAGGGGCGTCGTCCATCTTTTTTTACAGTCTATGGTTAGAACATAAATTAAAGGATACATGGTGCACATGAAACCAGGAACCCATGTTACCACTGGTCATGAAGAGATGCTCCATATTTATGGCCAACAATTAGATTTTTTAAACTTGATATATGAAATTTGATTGGCTGCCGATAGTCATTTTTGTTTATTTGCACAATTTATTTTTCATGGCTTTATTAAGCACTTCCCCCGAAGAAGACATGTCAATTCGAATTTTCCTTGATCAAACTGTTTTTAAGGTTTTATTTGTAGCTAAAGATTTTAAAACAAATTGGCATGCATCCTCAGATTCAGAATGTCTGTGGTCCTCAGAAAAGGGTCAGTTAGTCAAAATGGGCAACGCCAGACTGTTTAATTGATTTACATCTTCAAAACGCCTAGTTATATCCAAAATATTTTTGTCATGAGGGTCTTGGAATGATATGCGCCAAGTTGTAAATGCTTGCATGTGCTGTGCTCTTTTCTGAATTTTCGACTAAAGAAAATGTGAATCTGCGCATTTCCTCTGCATTATGCGCATTATATTTTGAGGGTACCTCTTATTGTGTGCCAACTTTTTGCTGGGCCTAATACATGCCATGGTGTTCTACAAGCACAAAAGGTCACAAGTTTACTTCATCAGTATCTGAATAAACTGTTTCTACCTTGTACATTTGAACAAAAATTTGGCTTCAAGATAAAATGGCATCTAGTACATGAAATGTATATGTTAAAGGGATAGTTCACCTAAAAATAATAATTCTGTCATCATTTACTCACCCTCAATTTATGGGTGAATAAATTATGACAAAATTTTCATTTTTGAGTGAACTATCCCTTTAATTCTGAGAGTTTATTCGCATGTCAAGTGTTTCTTTTCAGGATATGCATATTTTCAAAATTGGCATTAAAATAGTTGTATGGAAACCCAGCTGGTTGTGCATATGTTCCGTTACCTTTCCCTACCCCACTAACTTACCGGATCCATCACACCATTGTTCCGGGACCTCATAGTTTACAAATTAACCACTAGTCCCGACCTCACGCATGTAAACACATCATCAAAGAGAAAAGATGTCCTTGCAAGAGGAAGGGGAAGTTATCTTGATTAAAGATTACAGGGCACATGCATTTTAAAAAATAATTATGTGCACAGAAAATTCATGTCATTTATCAACAACAACTGTTAAAAAACAACAACAATTGTCAATTTTTAATTCACAGTGACTTAAAGGATTTAATGATTTTGGAAAAATCTTAAAGGGATAGTTCAAAAACACTCAAAAATGAACATTCTGTCATTAATTACTTACCTTAATGTCGTTCCAAACCATAAGACTTTCGTTCGCCTTCCGAACACAAAGATTTCAAAATCTGAGAGCTTTCTGTCCCTCCATTGAAAACTACCACTTTGACTATTCAAAAAGTAAATGAAGAGATTGTAAAATTAATCCATATTATTTGAGTGGTTTAGGTCAAATTTTCAGAAGAGACTCAATCACTTATGATGAACAGGTTTAATTTAGACTTTTATTCACATATAAACATTGATCAGCGAACATAAGCTCAAGAGCAGACTGTGAAGCAGTAAGCAAGAGGGTCCAAACAGTAAGCAGGAATAAAATTAGAAAACAAACCTCTTGAAGCTCAAATGTGCAGCATAACATGAAAATGAACCTCATTGGTTCTTGCAAAAGCTCAAAAGTGCTGAATAAGTCGATGAATGTTTATGTGAATAAAAATTCAATCAAAGCAATTGTGATTCTTCAGAAAATGACTAGCATGTGGATTAGTTTTACAATCTCTTTATGAACTTTTTGAAGTGGCATTTCATGGCTATCAATGGAGGGACAGAAAGCTTTCAGATTTTATCAAAAATATCTTCATTTCTGTTCTGAAAATGAACGAAAGTCTTACGAAGTTTTGGAACGACATGATGGTGAGTAATTAATTATAATTGTCATTTTTGGATGAACTGTCCCTTTAAGTTTGAGACTTCTACAAGTTGCGGTCTCTGATGACCACTTTTAGAGCAGAAAGAGAATAATTGGAAAACCAGTAGCCTACATTCAAAACGTGCTTGGACCCTTCTCATACCTTCCTCGTTGATGGTCCAGGCAGCATGAGCGGGATCAGACGTGTAGCCGCAGCTGTCCGCGTCAAAACTGCACGAGCCGCGCAAAAGCTGCGTCTGAGCCCGCGTCAGAAGAGCGACTGCTGAGGATGACATAGCCTAACATCAGATAAACACTAAACTAACGTCTTAATGAGAGTTATCTCGCTCTGTTATAATAGGCTATGTTATGATATCCCAGATAGCTATTTCTGAGATACAAGTTCAGCAACGAACAAGTCCACGTTGAAACAACTTGCAGATGAATGCAAACAAACAATTACAGCTTTTCCATTAGGAAAAGTGATAACCTACCCAATAGGGTTGAGAAGTGAAGCAAACTCATGGCGAAATTTGCAGGGATGCTGGAGTGGAAGAGTGAATGTCCACTAACGCAGACTTCTTACAGCAGCGTGAGCACACAGCGCACTGTGGACGCTGCAATCACTCTCCATGCTTTGACTCTTGACTCAGTGCTGAACAGACAGTGGGAGGAGGGAGTGGTTGTTGAGGTTTCTATTTCAGAACAGGCAATGGATCTCCCTTAAGTAAAGAGTTTGCCACTGTGTAAACGTCTGCAGAAATGACATAAATGGCCAAATTCTAATCATGCAGGTAACGAGACTATTAAGAGTCAAGGGTATTTAAACTTGGGGTCTTTTTTAAGAAATGCAGCATTTTTTTGTTTTTGTAAACATCTTTAAATATCCTATTCAGGATAGTACTAAATAAAAATAACTTGCAATTTGTATGATCCCTCTTTGTTGAACTAATTAACATTTTAGGGGTATGTAAACTTTTGAGCAAATGAACAATTACAGGACAATTTCTAATCTCATTTTTGGATGTTATTTTCAATGGCCAATGGCAAGGTCAGGAAGTACCAGCACAACGTGCATGGTTCATGTAGTGGTCTGGTGGAGTTTAAAGCAACAAAGTCATTTTTCTTAAAAAAAAAAAAAAAAAAAAACTATGTACACTATGGTGGGAATGGGTTTTTATGTTAGGAACATTGTCTTCTCTCTTAATCTGCCTAATAAAATGGAATGGAATGGAATTGTTAACAACAGACCCAGTTGCAGGCTTTCAACAATCCTGTTGTGAGGCCGTTGCTCTTTACAGTAATATCCGGTAGGCACAAGATCCACAGAGCAACAAATCCACTGCATATGCACAAGGATTGTGGCAATTGCATGGTATCACACCTAGTGGAACTTTGTCCTCCGTGTAGAGGTTTCTCCTGTTACAGTAATATAACACCCAACGTCTCTAAAACAAAGAGAGAAAAAAAGAAGGAAAGAAACAATTAGCTTAAATATTGAGGAAAATATGTTCCTGAGGTGCAGTTTTTTATGTTCACTGAAAGGACTAGGTCTAATGCAGGACGATTCACTGCATGTTTACTGTGAATGCAATCTACTTGCACTGCATTTTAAAAATACTGTTTGATTGTGTCATATGAACTTTTTTATCTGCTGAGTATTCACTCAAATATATATGACATTTCACGAGTTCACACGTACATGAAATCAACTATAAATTTAATGCGTATTTGGCTTGCTGTCCGGGTGAGGGCTCCGAGCTCGGAATTTTGTCCGAACCCAGAGTACTCCCCCCTATACTGGGGTAGACCCATCCGATAGTGAGGTGATGGGGTGGTGGAGGGATGCTGAGAGAATTGTCGTGAGACAGGAGGTGAGAAGAAGCTTTATTTATACCGGCTTCCTCTTAAGTTGATTGGTTGATTACCTGAACATGCTCCTCCCAAACTTTGTTTGCATAAAACTTCATTTCACGAGTTCACACATACATGAAATCAAATATAAAACTTAATGCGTATTTGGCTTGCTGTCCGGGGGAGGGCTCCAAGCATGGAATTTTGCCCGAACCCAGAGTACTCCCCAAAAAAGCCAGGTAAGCGTGGGACAGCGAGCGTAGGAATAATTCCCCCCAAAAAAGTGAAGGGCATGAGAAGGTATTTACTAAAGAACGAGCTTGACCTTTTGACCGTGAGGGCTCTCGTGACGTCCGACGGGAACTTGGATGCTCACGGCATTGGACGGATAAGCCCTGCCATCAGTTGAACTGACAGCTTTATACAAGCGTGATTTTGGAACGAGTTAAGCTGTTCAACCGGGAGGGCTCTCGCGGCATCCGACGGGAACTTGGATGCATACAGCGTAAGCCTCGCCAGTTGGACGGGGGCGCCCCTGTACTTGGTCGGGAGGGCTCGGCCGGCGCTTCGAAGTGGGCTGGGGCATGGGAATAGACCCCTCGCAGCCCGACGAACGGGGAGCCCTTGCGGCGACATGAGCGCGGCTGTCCGACGATGATTAAGAGAGGCAGGCTCTCACCTTTTTGTGTGGCTGTGGTTGCTGCGCCGATGCAAAAAGAATGGCTTGAAAATTTGTTTGCTGAGATGCCAGATTTGATGAGGACTGCTTTGAGATGTTTTTGGAACCAGAATCTCGTGGCTGGATGATTGGAGTCGTCTGTGAAGAGTGGATCGAGAGGGGGTTTAAGCGTGGAACATTTATACTGAAGGTAATTTAGCAGTGAATGGAACGGTTGAATAGGAGTCGGCGGATTGAAAATATATACAAAATGACCTTTTTTAGATCGATCTGTTTTGCTTTGTTTGATGAAAAAAGATATAGTTTCGTTATCCACGATATGTAAATCTGAAATGGTATGGTGAATATTTGAATTGAAATTGGATGTGATGGTCAATTCGGAGCAGCGGAGAAAGCTGAAGAAAGCCGTGTTGGTGGAGTGGTATCCTAGACGGATTGATGAAATACATTTGGCTAGTATGTCAATTGTAATGGGTTGTCTGGTATCCGGGCGAGTGGGATGAGTTCTTTGAATTCCTTTAATGAGAAAGGACGTTTGGAAGTTATTAATGGAGGGGGCGGGCCTACCATAAATTAATTTGTGAATGAATTGAATGCCTCTTAAATAGCTTTTTATGGATCCAGCTTGGAGACCTTTAACTTGATTGAGGTGAGATATGAAAGAAGTAACGGTTAGAAGAGAGAAATCGGGAAACGGCAGGTTATGCGAGAGGTGAAATAATTTGAAAGATTTCCATGCTGTGTAGTATGATTGGAGAGTTCTGGGAGAAACTGCTTGTAGGATGGAATCGATGGACGTGTCCAGAAGGGATTTCAGCGGATGGTTTATGGGAAGATTAGTTGAGAATAAGGAGGTACTGGGGTTGGAATGGGGTCCGCTTCTGGTGCCAGCATCCTGAATCTCTGAAAATAGAAATGGGAGAGAGAGTCAGCGATTTGGTTGAAAGTACCTGGGACGTTTTGCATTAATTATGAAATGATCGCAGGCGGAGATCCAGATGAGGCGTCTGAGGAGTGGCATTAATGCAGGTGAGCAAGAACGACCTTTGTTAATGCATTATACGGTTGCGTCGTTGTCGCAATGAACTTGAATGTTTTTAGATGACCATTCATTACCCCACAGGGAAGCTGAGATGACGATCAGGTAGAGCTCGAAAAGGGCAGAGGAGGCTGAGGACTGGGGAGTGTCTAGCAGCTAGGGGGGCCAGGGAGACGTGAACCAGCGACCTTGGTAATAACCTCCTAAACCGACTGAGGGAGCTGCATCTGTAAACAGTTTGATATCGAGGGGGAGAGAGATAAAGTTGCCGTAAAAAAAAAGTTAAACGGTTCCACTGGTAAAGAAAAGTGATCCATAATTTTAGCTCATTTTTGTACTCGCAAGATAGGATGATTTGGTCTTCCAGTGCATGAACGGATGACGAGAGGGCGAGGAGATGGTGATGAACGGGCGGCCTTGCGCGATGATGCGCATTGCATAGTTTAAGTGGCCAAGCAGCGAGAGGAGTTCACGTTTGGGCAGTCCGTAAGATTGGCGGCGATAAAAATTATTCGATCTGTTTTTTCCTTTGGCAGTGAAGCCTGGAAATTAACTGAGTCCAGATTGATGCCCAGAAATTCTATGGATGTGGTTGGCTCCGTTGTTTTTTCCTGAGCTAACGGAATCCCTAGCTCGGCAAAGACTTTTTGCACCATGACGAGGTGAGCCGCGGGGCTGGCGTCGTGAGGTGAAATGAATAAGAAATCATAGAGCAGATGGAGAAGGTGAGGAATTGCATAGTTGTTGGAAAGGATTCAACATATGGCTTCTGATAGGGTGTCAAAAATTTTGGGGCTGCTTTTGCAACCGAATGTTAAGCGTACCGAAACATTAAATTTTCCCTGCCAGTTCAAGACGAATAAATGCCACGAATCTGGGTGGATAGGCATTACAGTAATTTAAAAGCAGAAGTGATATCTACTTTCACCATCCACGCGCCGCGACCCTCTATTTTGATCATGGTTATAGCTTGTTCGATGTCGTGATATTTACAGTAATTGAATACTCTTCAAGGGGGATGAGGCTGTTGATGCTTGGATATGGAGAGTTATGAGGAAAATTTTCTTGACACCTATGGGGCTTATGCAGAATTTATTGAACGGGGGGCCTTGAACGGACCGATCATGATGATAGATAGATAGATAGATAGATAGATAGATAGATAGATAGATAGATAGATAGATAGATAGATAGATAGATAGATAGATAGATAGATAGATAGATAGATAGATAGATAGATAGATAGATAGATAGATAGATAGATAGATAGATAGATAGATAGATAGATAGATAGATAGATGGGGAAATAATTTTAATGTGTCATTTCTTTCTCTTTCCTCTCTCACTCTAAATGTCCTTTGCCACGCAGAGAGTGAGTTTGGACTGTATTCTGTAAATTTCCCCTCATTCAGGAAGCCCTCTCTCAGGCAGTCCTGTGTGAAGATCTTGGGTTTTTCTCTAACCATGTGTTTAGCTTGGAGGACTGCACTTTTCCACACATAGCCTGAAGAACAGGAATGATGGGATTGCTGGAGGATGAATTCTCCACTAACCATAAAAACCAGCAGATCCTGGTTCCAGCCAATAGGACTAAACAGGATATGAATTGTGTCTAAATTTATTTAAATGTATCAAATGAATAAGCAAAATGTATAAGCAAGTGAAGATTTGCCACACATTGTGTTAAAAATGCACATATTAATTCTGAAATTGCATTACATTAAGAGCATCATTGTTAGATCAACATGAGATTATGATACATTATTGAGATCTGGGGTTGAGATCTGGTGACTGTGGGGGCCATTTTAGTACAGTGAACTCATTGTCATGTTCAAGAAATGAGTTTGAAATGATTCAAGCTTTGTGACATGGTGCATTATCCTGCTGGAAGCAGCCATTAGAGGATGGGTACATGGTGGCCATAAAGGGATGGACATGGTCAGAAACAATGCTCAGGTAGGCCGAGGCATTTAAACGATGCCCAATTGGCACTAAGGGGCCTAAAAGTGTGCCAACATCCCCCACACCATTACACCACCACCAGCAGCCTGCACAGTGGTAACAAGGCATGATGGATCCATGTTCTCATTCTGTTTACGCCAAATTCTGACATCTGAATGTTTCAACAGAAATCAAGACTCATCAGACCAGGCAACATTTTTCCAGTCTTCAACTGTCCAATTTTGGTGAGCCCTTTGCAAATTGTAGCCTCTTTTTTTCTTATTTGTAGTGGAGATGAGTGGTACCCAATGGGGTCTTCTGCTGTCGTAGCCCATCCGCCTCAACGTTGTGCGTGTTGTTGCTTCACAAATGCTTTGCTGCATACCTCGGTTGTAACGAGTGGTTATTTCAGTCAAAGTTGCTCTTCTATTAGCTTGAATCAGTCGGCCCATTCTCCTCTGACCTCTAGCATCAACAAGGCATTTTCGCCCACAGGACTGCCTCATACTGGATGTTTTTCCCTTTTCACACCATTCTTTGTAAACCCTAGAAATGATTGTGCGTTTTTTTTACAGTTTCTGTATAGGTAAACTCATTACGAAATCAGTATGGAAAAACTTTCACCGGCACACAAAACATTGAAATTTATTTATTGAAAATTAATTTTCAATAATTCACCAAACAATAGTAAAATTTTACCGCACTTTTACAATCAAAACATAGAGGTAAGTCTTAAAATGTATATTGACATCATAACGTGTATTTGTAACATAAAATTGTCAAAATTTATAATTGCTTAATAATAATTTAAGTGTATATTAGAACAGTGAAACAAACTCCTCCTGTGATTAATAAAGGCGATATGACTTGTAAATGGAGACAATGATTTATACAGGAAAATGTGTAAAGTTATGCACCTTGAAACAGTTATCACATGCCTCCAAAAAGGCAGACATTCTAACTTTATGTGGGTCACTCACTCAGGATACTGTGGTTGTCTCCACACTATAATATTGTGCCTTTTTCTGGTAGTGGAAAATGAAGTCATGCTTCTCATTGAGTTTTATCACAACAAATCTGCCATAGCAACAAAAGGTCTGTGCCATTTTTTAGTTATCAAAGCCTTAAGCCACGGGAAATGTTCAGTAAAAACCTTGCATATGTCTGGAAAGAGAACAAGATCCTCCTCAAATGAAAATAGTTTAATGTAAAGACTATGTAGCATTGGTTTATGCGATTATGCAGAAGCATTCATTTCTTAAATGGGTTTAATTAAACACTGTGCAGAAAAGATTCCATTTAACAACTCTCAGAGGAAACTGCATGTCATGTGCAAAAGAGGTTTTTAGGTCACTACTGAACTTCAATCCTACTAAATATCATCAAGTGTTTCTACCCCATTGCAGCTGACTTGTCAGGTCAGTGTCTCCTGAAATCCGGCTTCCTGTCAATCGTGGGCCTGATTGGTATCGATTTACTGTAATATATAGCAGAACACATGACCCAATCTTCAGTCATTATATGATCACTAACCAGTAACCCCCAAAACATGTGCATATAGTTTTTAAACACATTATGCTGACAGCTTTGCAAATTCACTGTTACATGTTTTTCTGTGAATAGCCTACAAATGAACACAGGAAATTCCCTCTCCAGTTCTCTATATCTCTATTTCCCGTTCAAAATGAGAAGAAGCTTTGGGAGAAACTGTTTTGAAATGTACACTGTCCCTTGGGGCTCAAAGGTAAGCTCCACATTTATAGGGCACTGTCCTATTAAGGGAATGAAAGAGAGAGTTAAGTAGTGAAGTGAGGAAAGGAAACACAGCCTTGAGATATAAACACATAGCATCAGTTTAATGGTCCTGTAATCAGTTGGATCATCTTTAACAAACCAGGGAAAAGATATGGTCATATCACAAATCATTTTGGAAAATATTTACAATTCATTTTGGGATTTTCCATAAGTGAGATAAATAATAACCTTATTACTAATTGGTACAATTATTTGGGGGACAATAATCCAATTCGTATCCATTCCCTAAAATAAGTCCCAAATTCCCAATGCAACACTCGCATCCATTTATCACGTCCAGATAATCCAAATCAGCAAAATTTATTAAGGTTAGATGAAAGCAAATCTTTACAGATGAAGGTTGTGATGATTCATAACTGCTGTGTTGAGATGCTGGGTCTTAAATTCAGAATGAATTATTAGTCTTAATACTCAATTCTTAAAGTGCAAGATTACATTTCATAATTTATCATGCAACAACTCCAGCAAATACTTTTAATCCAAAGCAAGGCCAAAAGAACTGTGTCAGTGAAGCTGCATCTCCTGAATCACAGTGAACTCTTGTTACCTATTGTGTAACGAGTGGAACATGTTTATAAAAAAAACCTTCTGTGACTATTTAAATAGTTGTGACTGCTATGATGATAAACACTTCATCCCGTTTCTCCAACGTCAGGAAAACTTCACTTTCCCACAGTTTCTTTTAGTGAGAATGATATGCCAAAACCAATTACAAACTTCAATAAATAAAATACAAACTAGTTAGCTTAGCTTTACATTTTATGTTGTTTGTCTGTTAAGAAAATGCTAAACATATCCATGTATGGTGTAACACCAGTCAGTTTAAATCTTTTATCATCTCATAAGCAAGTACTGGAAATCCTTTGCAGAACACAAACTTGAAGGTCATGATGAAAATCGCAGTCAAGAGTAATTCAGTTCTGTTCCAGATTACCATCTCAACACAGCAGAACCAGACCAAAAACCACATGTCTCCCTCTACTGGTATTCACTGTAACATCAGTCCAGTGTTGCCAACTTAGCGCCTTTGTCACTATTTTTAGCGACTTTTCAGACCCCTTTAGTGACTTTTTTTTTTTCAGAAAAGCGAATAGCAACAATTTTAGCGGCTTTTTGAACTTCAGTAACCTCCAAATATTGCCAGTAGGCAACTGTCCTGTGAGCGTGAGCTCTTGCTTTGTCTGTCAGTCTCTCAAGCTGCGTCTCCCCTGTTCAGTGAATGGCTGAGAGGAGTGGATGGCTGCTGACAGAGGTGAATAAGCAGTGTTTTTCCATGGACTTATCGGCTTTTCTTTTTTTATATTTAAAGAATTTAGTTTGACCATTTTCATTGTATTTCTTTTCTTGTGCTTGTTATTACTCTTAACCGTAACATGCACTATCACAGAGCTTAGTTAATTCGGTTCTGTAACTCTCTCAATTCAGATAATGTTCCACATAGACCTAAAAATGTAATCATTCACTATATATTATTGCTACTCGTTCTATTGTCTGACATTTGGCTATATTATATAAATAGAGCATTAAAGGGTTAGTTCACCCAAAAATGAAAATTAAGTCATTAATTACTCACCCCCATGCTGTACCAACCCCGTAAGACCTTCGTTCATCTTCGGAACACAAATAAAGATATTTTTGATTGAATCTGAGGGCTGGATCACTCTTCCATAGACAGCCTGAGGGACTGCCTCTTGACGGCCCAGAAAGTCATTAAAAGAAAAGGTTTAAATATTCCATGTGCCTACAGTGGCTCAACTATAACTTTATCAAGCGACGAGACTACTTTTTGTGCGAAAAAAAAAACGTAAATAACGACTTTATTCGACTTTCCATTACTTCCTTATGGGCGCATGCGCGAGAACTGAGACGAGACCGTTCTTCTTCGACTACTTTTTGTTACCGGCTGCTCACCGCTTAGGAGTTTTACCGCCCCCTACCGTATAAGATGACGTACTGCTTGTAAACAGAACGTTTTGCGCCTCCGGCTATATCAGTACGTCATCTTATACGGTAGGGGGCGGTAAAACTCCTAAGCGGTGAGCAGCCGGTAACAAAAAGTAGTCGGAGAAGAACGGTCTCGTCTCAGTTCTCGCGCAAGCGCCCATAAGGAAGTAATGGAAAGTCGAATAAAGTCGTTATTTACGTTTTTTTTTCGCACAAAAAGTAGTCTCGTCGCTTGATAAAGTTATAGTTGAGCCACTGTAGGCACATGGAATATTTAAACCTTTTATTTTAATGACTTTCTGGGCCGTCAAGAGGCAGTCCCTCAGGCTGTCTATGGAAGAGTGATCCAGCCCTCAGATTCAATCAAAAATATCTTTATTTGTGTTCCGAAGATGAACGAAGGTCTTACGGGGTTTGTACAGCATGGGGGTGAGTAATTAATTACTTAATTTTCATTTTTGGGTGAACTAACCCTTTAATTTAGAGAGAAAACGCACTAGGCTGACAGGACGCAAGTACTATGCGATGACGTCATTAATATGCTAATTATCATATGACATCATCTAGCGACATTTAGCGACTTTTAGGGAAGGCCATAGCTACTTTCTTTAGAAATCCTTCCTAATAGTTGGCAACAGTGCCTGTGTGTCTTCTAGTAGCTGTGCCGAGTGAAATCTGAATAATTCCCTTTCGAATCTCACAGAGAAGGATACGGCTGGGTACCGAGTTCGGTACTTTTTAGGTACCGAACGAATTGCCTCGATACTACCGAGCATCGAAACTTTTTCCGGTAACAAATTTTGGTAGCTAAGTGGTTAATCTCGTCAACGTCAGTGAAACAATAAGCATGCAGCATGATTGGCTGTGGTGGAAAACACTAGTTTACGTGGCTGCCCAGAGACGTAGGGACCTGGCGGTCAGGGACCTGGATATTGGATTGGCCAAAAAAGGTTGAGAACCACTGCATTAAAGGGATACTTCAGGATTAAGCTTTGTATCAGTAGAAAACCAGTAGTATTTTCAAATTACTGTGCTCCCCACCTAAGCACAGTATCTGCGATGCCATTTTCTTCTGTACGAGATCACTGAATCCGCAGAGCTTTGAGTATAAAAGTGTTAATATTATTATTTTTTTTTAATTAAAAGTTATAACTCACATTGGTTGTGGTTCTTTTTATAAACCTTTAGTGTTACTAGAGTATGGATTAGCCTAGATAATGTATTAGCTTAGAGAAATAGTGATTTCAATTGGAGGAAAACAGTTCATATGCAGAGCAACTAAAGCCAAATTGTTGAGCTCGCCGACAGGTCAGGGTGTTATCACGGGGGATTAGCGGACGATGAACGCTTGCCAATCTGTTAGTATGAAAGAGCCAACAACGCAGCGAAAACGCTCGCAGACGCCTCACAGACACGTCACTGAGCCCAGAAAAAATATCTAGCCTGCTAGATATCCAGAGCAGTCGCGCGACTCAATCTCAGTGATGTCATGAGTACAGCCAATCATAGCAACGCATGGGTTGAGGACACCATGTAAATCTTACTTTTTCTCTCTTTTTTTGCATTTTTTCCCTCAGAGCAGATCGTCGCGCAAACAGTGTGCAGCACTAGTTTCTGTCTGACGTCCATATTCACGTGTTGTGTTCTCTTCTTCGCTGGGTATTGGCGCAATATTTATTTATTTATTCAGTGTTTTTTTCGTGACAAAACGTGGTTTGTTGACAAGATAGAATCGTTGGGTGACAGAGTTGTTGTCAACTTGTTATTTATTTGATTATTTTCAGGATTTAGACCGTACCATAGTACTGAAACAGCTCTCATTGAGTCACAAATGATATATCATCCGATCGTGGTTGTATCTCTATGCAGTGCGTTGTCAACTCGTGTAGTGAGTTACCTCTTGTTGTGGATCAATCATGTTGTGTTGTGTGGTGTGAACAGCTAAACAACTTGAACACTCCTGATTTCACTGAGAGCAAGTCATGTAGTGTGAACTGCACAGTTCAGCCCGACATTTTAAAATCATGTAGTGTGAACAAGGCTTAAGCTACTCTGTTGACATGGTCCTGCCTTGCATCATATTTTTAATGTGAAAGTCTAAGTTGTGTTATATACATTAGGGTGGTACATCCCGGTACAATGCAATTTAGCACCATTTAGATTTTTTAGCATCATTTAGAAATGTATCAAATAACTGACGACGTATCAAAGCAAGCCTAGTTGTATCCATTTTTCGGATCCTGCCGCCTGTAACCGGTAGGCGTGGTTTGGGAGTAGCCTCGTAAGGGCAGCAAAGCAAGTGCATTCTGGGAGTTGTTGTCTTTCAGCCATATGAGAAAAAAAAATCAATTTTTTGCTTTTTCTCAGTCTAGAATGCTTCAATTTCAAAAATAATTTCACATTTCTACTATATAAATAACCAATATAAAATACACATTCATCTTCCCAGAGGTGTAGTACTGTCTCCCTTTAAGTTAGTTCAAAGTTTGCCATGTTGTTAAAAATTACTCTCATCTAACGTTACCATTTCAGGCGCATGCAAAGTGCACTCACAAATAAAAGTGCCACCACGCAACCTGGGACATTTTGCATTCTTTTTTCGTGTGGTCGAATTGAGTCATTTACTTCGACAGGACTTCTTGAAATATGTAAATAAAGAGATGGATACCTGCGTCTGTTCAGCGTCTCTCTCTCCGGCTATGACTTGAATGAATTACTTCAAAAAGTGTGATGTATCCCCCTCCTTCCTGAGAAAAGATATAGTTTTATAATGTATATGTTGATTCTCATTTCTGTTATCAGTAATGATGTAACATTATATCACTTAATGAAATATACAGTAAGTTGTAAAATATACTGGCATCAATATACCATCCTGTAATAACTGAAACAATCTCACCATATTTTTTATGTGTGAATTTTTGGCAACCACCACAGCTGTTTAGATGAGTACAAAAAACATTTCTTTTTTAAAGTCACCATGAAATCAAAACTGACAAATCTTGTTGTTGTTGGTTTTTTTATGTAATAATGCAGTATTTATTAGAAATGGTTGCATATTAGCACATGCAAACTCCACACAAAAAGACCTTCTGGCTCAGCTGGGACTTCTTGCTGAGAGGCAACAGTGTTACCCACTGAGCCTCCGTGCCTGCCTTTATGATTATATACAAATATATAAATAATTAAACACCGGAGAAGGTCCCCGCGTTCTGAGACGTTGCTAAAGTGGTGCCGAAACCTTGGAGGAAGGAGGAGCGCCCCGTCAAAGAGCCCTCACCGCTGTGGGATTTCCGCAATGCCATTGAACTGAGCAGAATCTCTCGTGTCTCTCATGTCGGTGGACTGGAGGAACTCGCTGCGTTCGCCTGGGTTGTGGAGGGTCGGCTGCCGTCTGAGAGCGAGTGGAGGAGTCGTCTCCGTTTGCCTGAGCCCGGAGCCTGCAGTTTTTCTTTACCATCTCTCTGTGTTTCTTCTGTTTCTTGTGTTCTGCCTTTTATAACGGTATCTTATTTTCAAACTAAGGACCAACGCCTGGAACCAGTCATGGAGGAGGATCTTTTCCAAATCAATCCGCTTGGCAGCATCCCTTTCCATGCATGAAGAGATCAGATCTCTGCATTCTGTGAAGAGGGGAGAGATATCCGGTTATTATTGTAAGTGTTATACTTTTTGTAAATGATCATATTATTTTAAGCAGTAATAATATGCTCTTACCTTTGGAAATGTCTTCCATGTACCAGGGCTCAGCAAACATCTGAGGGAGGTTATTCTCACGGTACTTCCCACATAGCATCATGCACAACAGTACACCTAAAGAATACACTGTTGCAGGCTTGCCATGATATCTGTGATGGCTGAAAAACTCAGGAGAATATGCTTTTATGCCTGGAAGAAAGAAGAAGATTTCGTCCAAAATTCCATAACTTTTTGTCTATTTTTTCACCATAGATTTGTGAAATAATACATACCACTTAATTTCACATAAGGAGATTTCTTCAAGCGTTTGCTTACACTGAAGTCTATTAATTTGACCTGAAAGCTGTTTGGGTTGATGAGCAGGTTTTCCAGCTTGATGTCTGTGGAAAACGCCCCTTTCACTGCATATATTGCAGCAGTGACAACCTGACGCATCACAACTCGTGCCGTATATTCATTGAGTCTGCCATGATGATTTTGCAGTACAAACAGCCACAGATCTTCACATGGCGTGGGCCGCTCCAAGATCAGTACGTATTCCTTTGGTGTCTCATACCAGTCCAGCAGCTTTATTATTTGAGGAACGCTGGGTCCTTTATTCATAAGAATCATCATAGCGACCTCTTTTGGAATGGATGTGCCAAATCGATTCTAGGAGATACATAATATTTTTTCGAAAGTGAGATAATTAGGGGGCATAGTCTAATTTAAATGAGTTACTATAACATAATTATGTCCTGCATTTGGTTAAGTACATCTGAAGCCTTGAAATTGAAATACTGGAAATAGTTAACGTTACTGAAGTTTTTTACTGTAGATCGGTTAAATTTGGCAGGGCAAAATTTGGCAGTTTTTTTTTCACCCACACACAATTTTCACCATGCTAAGCAACAGAGAGTTGCTAGGTTCGAAAGTTAATGCGCTATTGACAATCCTTTTAAAATGCAAAATTTTGTTAAAATGTCCTATTGCTAATGTGACTGTATACTCTGAAAGTATGAAAACGAAGAGAGGAACTGGCTACTTACAATTCAGACTTATTTCATGGTTTTTCTCTTCACCACAAATTTGAGAGCCACCTGTTTTCCCAGAGAAGGAAAAAAAATCTAAGAATGTGTTACAATTAATTAACTATATGTGCTAAGGTCACATGATTCCAATAATGAACTTTGAAGTGAATTTTAATGAATTGAAATTCAATTCCAATTAATTGAAATTCAAATGACAAAATACAACCTTTCGTAAATCAAACGGATCCCTTCGTAAACATTTCCATACGATCCTTGACCCAGCCTTTTCATAATTTCATAGTGCTGCAATACATCCCCTGTTAAAAAAGAGGGACATAGTAAATTTACAGTATAAAGGACAAAAACAAAATGCAGATCCATACATCCAAAACATCCTTAGTTTACATAAGAATGAAAATGTCTAGAAAAATATGTTAAAATTGAGGTAAGCTACTTTTTGCACATTGTATGAGTCATGGCGGGGCTTGTTAAACTGACCTTTGTTTTCCTTCAAACTTAAATAGATGATTTCATCCTCATTCTTCCAAGAAACGTCATTCGATGTCGAAGCTGAGCGGTTCTCCTCGGTCGTAGATGGCACAGTCAAGGACCGCTGTTGTGAGTGCTGATGCCCCTTTGCTCTGGACTGGGAATGTCTTTTTCAGCGTCCTGCACAGTGGTGAGAGAAGACACAAAGGTGTGCCAGTTGTACACAGAATTATCGTCAATGTCGTTGTTCTGTTCAACTTTACCATCGAGCATCTCTCAGGATGTTGGCTGCTCATTTCTGCACTGACTCTGTTGGTCTTCAATGGAAGTTTTCTTGGATTTGCTAGAAAAAGCCCATCTAAAGAACCTCCCTTTCTTCTTTTCTACTCTCTCTGGAACAGGCCTTGGTGACACAGATGCAGCAGCATCTTCCTCTACAATGTAATTGTGAGATATGCACTGCCCCATTGCTCCAGATGTCTCTCTTATGTTCCGTCACAAACTTAGAACAAGTGGACTCGCGAACACAAATCGAATGAAATACTAAAAATCAAGCGATAAAACACAGATCGAGAGATATATTACAATTTTAGCAATTTTTCACCACAGATAAAGTACAGAAATACTAGTCGCATGTACTACCAGAAACCAACTGAACTGAACAACTCTCCACAACCTACTCGGACTGTTACGTCACAAGCAGTGACGCGTGTTGGCCGGCTGCCATTTGCAATGTTGCCAGGGTAGTGGTTTACCCGCACAATTGGGCTATTTTAAAAAAGAGTCGCGGGAAAAATTACGGAGTTGCGGGTTGTATTTTTTTTGGGCTATATGCGGCCACAAAAATAATAATAATTAAATTGTAGACAAAGAAAAAATTAAAAGGTAACCGTTTTTTAGTGGGTGTTGTTGATCCCCGGAAATTAATATTTGGCAACAACCACTGTGGCGGGCGAATGGACGCAACAAATGTGTTTTGATATAACATTACAAATCTAGCATCATCACGTCACATTCGAAGTGTTCCAAATAATGATAGAAAAACGTTCTGCAAATATTGCAAATGTGAAATTCACACATTGAAGTTCACCACAGTGATCTAGTAGCTTATGCTGCGACTGAAGAACATAAAAAAAACATTATTTGATACAGGCAAAGTTCCTTTCTAATAACTAATGTTGCTGTGAAAGAGGCAGCTGGCTGCCCACGTTGCTTGTCACTCAAGCACTTCAACTGTTGATCATTTAGGAAGTGACTAGGGTCAGAAAATATCAGAGAGGACAAGATCTTGACCTTTATTGTATGAGATTGTGTAAAAAAAAAAAAAAAAAAATAGTGTGTGATGTTAAGATTTTGGGCAAAAGGCCAAAAGGGCAAAACTTAAAACACACACACACACACACACACACACATACACACACACACACACACACACACACACACACACACACACACACACACACACACACACACACACATATATATATTTAACCAGGTTAATCGGTTGAGAACAAGTTTGCAACTGTTTATAATAGCCTACAGGTGAAACTCGAAAAATTTTAATCCGTTTACAAACTTTAAAAACCCATAGACTTTAGGGCCATAGACAGTAAAAGAAATGGACACAGCGACCCCATCGATTTCACCGGAGAACATTGACATTGACTCAATATCCTACAAACAATTTACATTTTTACTTAATTTCACATAGCCTACTTAAATGTAAGTAGGCTACAGTAAAACCCAACGTTTGTTTTTGTTCTTGAAAAAGAAATTAAAGTACAGTATCTATTCACATGGGCTAGTAATAAAGCAATTAAAACTGTTAATATACGTGAGTCCTTTAATATAATTGTATTGTTTATATATGTATATGTATGCATTATGCAATGGAAAAAAATAAATGAGAAATAACTTACAATTTTGTAATTTACAGAAATTACAAGAGTAATATCCTTCCAGCACATGTTTTTTACTGGATGACTCTGTGAAATGTCCCGGATGAGGTTGAGTCACCCGCGTTGACGTCACTCGGGCTCTGAAAATGGCTGAGTCGGAAGAGGAGGTGGATGTCTTGGTCCAGAGAGTTGTGAAAGATATCAATAACGCCTTTAAAAGAAACCCGAACATGTACGTATGTGATCTCTCATCGTTGTTTATGTTTACGGTCGTCTAGTTTAATCCTTCCAGTGGGTCAGACCCTCGCGCTCAGCCGCAGGGTGAACAACATAGTGCAGCAGCCCGAGTAACTTGCGCAGGCAGTGGCTGGCTAACTGGCTACTGACCAGCTCTAACCCGCTGGCGCCCGGCGCAGGCCAGCTGCAGGTAGAGCTCACCGACCCTCGCTTTTAGACCAGCTCGTGTGATATGTTGTTTGTTTTATCTGTTTAACTGCTCCGTGCAAACGCTGAAAGTTTTTATGAATGACACGCGAAGTAAAAGTGTGCATGCTGTTGATGCTTCTGTCAGTTAACTTAGTCGCTTGTCAGTTACGGAGGGCGTGACGAGCTTCAAAATATTTCATGTTACATTTGTTCTAATCGTTCTCAATAATTGTCCATGTCTGTGTTTTTTTTTTTTAATCTGGTATTTGGAGCGACAGATTCAATGGTGTCATTGTGGCTCTCGTCTTATGTATCCAAACACATCACTTTTGTCCACTATGTTTAATGTTGCCTTAAGTGCATGATTTGTTATTTTCCTTTGTGTTTGTACTGTGTTATATTTGAAGGTCAGTGCCCTGTCCCAGTGGTTTCATCTCACTCTTCTCTTATGACAAGCTTGTATCTCTGCCAGAGAGATACATCTATAATGACTCGGTGTCAGCTGAGATGTTTTATGCATTGCCATTTGCCTTCAGCTCCTTAGTATTCAACAGAGTTTCTTAAAATAACCTTGTGACTTGTTCTGCCTTTTTATCTTTTAAAATGTGTTCACAGTGATGAAATTGGCCTCATTCCGTGCCCTGAAGCCCGATACAACAGAAGCCCTATCGTCCTGGTGGAGAATAAGCTGGGAGTGGAGAGCTGGTGTGTCAAGTTTCTGCTGCCCTACGTGCATAATAAACTCCTGCTCTACAGGCAGAGAAAGCAGTGGCTCGACCGGGAAGGTAGGACAAAGGTTTATTGGGTTAGATTGTTCAGCCGGCTCACATTGCCGTGACCTTATGCTGCCTTCTCGTGCAATCGGAAATTTCCTATTTTTCTAAGTTGTTGGAAACAACAGCTCATCATTGTGTTCAAATTTTGTTCATGTCCAATTTTTTAACTTGCAAACTAGTATTTACTATAATTCCGATAGCTCGTGAAGGCAGCATAAGTCTGTATTAAAAGATGGCTGTTCTTACAACAGTTCAGACTGAAAAAAAATGATTTCTCTCTCCTTTTCTTCAAGCACTGGTAGATATAACCTGCACATTGCTTCTATTAAACCCAGATTTTACCACTGCGTGGAATGTCAGGTACATTTTCATTATATTTCATGATTGTTACCTGAAAACCTATTTTCTTAATGATCACAATGTGCATCTGGTATTTATTCATTTATTTATTTTAGAAATTTTCTCTCTCTCTCTCTCTCTCTCTCGCTCTTGCTCTCTCTCACTCTTTCTTCCCTTTGATGTAAGGATTCAGTGTCATTTTATTGCGCAGAATGTGTCATTGTTGCTATCTTTAGAAAGTTGTGTCTAATTTGGGACATTAAAATACATCAAAAGGCTGCTGCTACATTGAACTCTAAATGTGACTTTCATAATTTCAGAGAAGGGGAGCTTTTTTTTTTTCACAAATTCACTGCTTTTGCCAACATTTAGTTTTGTACAGGAAACACTTTATGGATATTTAATTTATGCCTGGTTTAAGAAAGCAGCTTTAGTATTCTTTACTTGGATTTTTTTACATACAAATCTTGGCTGAATGTCTTTAAGCTAATGTTGCATGGAAGAAACATATTGTCCAGGAGGTGGTGCTGTACTGTTTATTTTGGTGTTTTGATTTTGCATATCTTTGTGAATTCATCTGGGTATTGATGAATTGTATGTTTTATAGGAAAGAGCTCCTGCAGTGTGGCGTGTTAAACCCAGAAAAGGACCTTTACCTGGGAAAACTTGCACTATCTAAGCATCCTAAAAGTCCAGAGACATGGATACACAGGTTAGAGGATTTAAAAAAATGTAGGCATGAATTTAATATAATGTTAGTTCACCCAAAAATGAAAATTCTGTCAGTATTTACTCACCCTCATGCTGTTCCAAACCTCTATGTGTTTATTTGTTCTGCTGAACACAAAGGAAGATATTTGGAAGAATGTTTTAATCAAACAGATAGAGCTGGGTATCGATTCACATTTCAATTTCGATTCACAAGCTCTCAGTTCGATTCGATTTCGATTCTCGATTCAATTTTCGATTTCGATTCTCGATTCCTGATTTGATTCTCGATTCGACTATAATGAAGATGTAATACAAATCCTATATTTATAAAAAAGAACAGTGGACATAAGTTTACTAGTGGTTAATTAATACAAAGAAATTAAGAGCCATAAACCTGTATATAAAACTCTTTTTATTTTAGGTACACTAAATGCATACAAAGAATAAACAGGATTTTGATGCAATGTGCAAAAAAAGTCAGAACAGTCGCACAGCTTGATCAAACAGTATCATGTTAAGATAAGATAAGATAAGATAGTACTTTATTGTCCGTGTACACGGAAATTTGTCTTGCAACCAAAACTCCAACAATTATGACACACACAAACTAAAAACAAAACATACAGTCATCAATAAAAAGTATACCAAAGTACTTAAATAATATTATGGGCACTCTGCCCTGCAAGAGTGTTCTTCAGCTACAAGTGGGGGGAAAACTATCGCTTCTTTCCCCTCATGCGTTGATTCAGCATCGATATTGACAGAGGAACAAATGAGTGTTTGTATTTGTTCTTCCTGCACTCTGGGACCCTATAGCGCCTCCCAGAGGGCAGGAGTTGATACTCCTTATTCAGCACATGAGAGTAATCTTGGGAGATTTTATGAGCCAAGCGTACAGTATGTATTTCATGACTTTCAATAAACGCCTTCTCAACCGACTGTCCCACCAATTTTGAACAAATTCCCAGAAGCCGAAAAATCCTCGCCTTCAATTGAGCTGAGAGGCCCCCAAACCACACTGCTCCACCATACTGCAGAATGCTTCGAATAGTTGACACAAAGAAAAGAGACAGGATTTCGCTACTCGCTCCGAATGACCTAAGTCTCCTTAAAAAATAAATTCTCTGCTGTACCTTGCTGCAGATGTAGTCTACATGATAGGTCCAGGAAAGGTTGCTGTCCACATACACTCCAAGATATTTGAATGAAGATTTCTGTTTTATGATTTGATTGTGAATAATTAATGGTGTAATGTGGCACTCATGAGGGGTGCCGAAGATGATCTCCTCCGTTTTCTGTGTATTGAGGATGAGGGCGTTTTGATCACACCACTTAACAAGATTGTTCACTGTTTGCACATAAAGTTCCGCCCCTTCCCCCTCCTTCATCAAAGCTACGAGCGCAGTATCATCAGAAAATTTGATGATATGATGGTTGGGTGCAAAGGTAGCACAGTCGTTGGTATAGAGTGTGAAAAGCAAGGGAGAACTAACACATCCTTGAGGGGCACCGCAGCTGGTTGTGACCAAGGGTGAGTAGGTGTTATTAACCCTAACCAGTTGTTGCCTGTTAGTGAGGAATGAACAGTACCAATGAATGAGATATGGATTCGCACCCATTAGGGCCATTTTAGATAACAATATGTCCGGATTTATTGTATTAAATGCAGAGGAGAAATCAATGAACAGTACCCTGGCATATGGCTTTATTTTCGGAGTGTCCAGATGTTTTGAGACCAGATGCGTAAGAGTGCCGACAGCATCCTCCGTACTGCGCTGTTGCCTGTATGCAAATTGCAACGGATCCAGTATGTCCTGTACAGACTGAGAGAGCTCATTTGCTACGATTTTTTCCAATGACTTCATTAAAACAGATGTTAAAGCCACAGGTCTGAAGTCATTACACTCCTTAGGGCATGATTTCTTTGGTAGGGGAATGATATGCGATGTTTTCCAGGCCACAGGGACCGTGTGCGTATCCATTGATTGTTGGAAGATGGGTTGCCACACTGGTGCTAGCTCCTTGCTGTAAGTTTTCAGGATAGAGGCACTGATGTTGTCCGGGCCGGTGGCTTTACGTAAATTAAGCTGACCAAATACTTTTTCCACCTGACCCACTGTAATTGTCACTCTATCCTCAGAGCCCATCGTGACTGACTCCAACACCTTCCTGCATCTCTCCGTGCTCCCAGCGGTTTCAAACCTAGTAAAAAAGGTGTTCAATTCCGTGGCAGAGGCCATCTCATCACTTGCCACAAATGGTATCCTGTTTTTACCTGGCATGCCTGTCATGCTTTTCATTGTATCCCACGTTTTACGTGGATTGCCAGCCTTGAAAGCTTCCTCCAGATGTTTCTTGTGTGCCTCCTTTGCCTTCCTCAATTTTTCCCTCAGTTCTTTATTTGTTTTTTGTAGCTCTCTTCTATCCTTATTTTTAAAAGCCAATTTTCTCAAATTCATTACTTGTTTAATGTCTTTCGTTACATAATTTTTGTTATTGGGGTACACCCTAACTGTTTTTGTGGGTATGATAGACTGTACACAGAAATTAATATAATCCGTTGTAACAGTGCAAGTTTCTTCCAATGTGTCCCCCCTCAGCACTTGCCAGTCCGTGCAGTCAAAGCAAGCTCCCAACTCCTCTCTGCTGTCATCAGTCCACTGTCGCACCACCTTATTCTCCGGTTTATGACTTTTTAATTTTGATGTGTACGTCGGGATAAGATGTACCACATTATGGTCAGAGTTAGAAATTGGTGGTTTGCTCCTGGATTGATAGGCATTAGGGAGATTAATGTAGCATTTATCCAGTATACTCTCCTTCCTTGTTTCACATTTCACAACCTGTTGAAATCCTGGCAAGGTTTTCTCTAGGTTGCAGTTGTTAAAATCTCCCAAAACAATAGCAGGAGCATCTGGAAAATGTTGTTGTTGGTTATGCACATAATCTGCTATTGATGTAGCGGTACAATGCATTTTGCAACTTGGGGGGACATAGACAACAAATAGCAAAATGCAGCCGAACTCCCGGGGAAGGTAAAATGGTCTCAACCCAATTGCCAGCAATTCAAAGTCTCTATTACATATCATGTGTTTGATTGTGTACTGGCGACACCACCGTTCGTTTAAATAAACACAGATCCCCCCTCCCCTACTTTTACCCGAGTTTTCATTTCTGTCCGCCCTTATAAGTGAAAATCCACTGATGTCATAAAGTGAGTCCGGAGCGTCAGTGTGCAGCCATGACTCAGTAAAGCAGAGAAGAGCAGCATCGCGAAATTCAAAAGAGTACCTTACAAGTGCCCGTATGTCGTCGATTTTGTTGTTGATAGAGCGCAGGTTGGCTAGGATCATAGCAGGCAGAGCTGGTCTGTACTTTCGCTGCCGCAGTCTCCTCCTTCCCAGCAAACAAGCTTCTTTGGGGCCCGAATGGGGCCCTTGCGGGCAGCCCACTGTGGGCCCAGATACCGGCGTGAAATGCGGGGCACGTGTGGGCCCCACACTTCGGGACCCAGGTGGGGCCCCAGTGGGACAGCCCACAAGTGTGGGCTGACTGTGGGCAGGCCCACAGTAAGTAGAGTGGACCCCATTGGGGCCAGTTGTGGGCCCACGGTAAACCCTTATAGGGGCCGATGTGGGGCCATTGCGGGCAGCCCACTGTGGGCCCAGATACCGGCGTGAAATGCGGGGCACGTGTGGGCCCCACACTTCAGGACCCAGGTGGGGCCCCAGTGGGACAGCCCACAAGTGTGGGCTGACTGTGGGCAGGCCCACAGTAAGTAGAGTGGACCCCATTGGGGCCAGTTGTGGGCCCACGACAAACCCTTATAGGGGCCCATGTGGGGGCCATTGTGGGCAGCCCACTGTGGGCCCAGATACCGGCGTGAAATGCGGGGCACGTGTGGGCCCCACACTTCGGGACCCAGGTGGGGCCCCAGTGGGACAGCCCAAAAGTGTGGGCTGACTATGGGCAGGCCCACGGTAAGTAGAGTGGGCCCCCATTGGGGCCAGTTGTGGGCCCACAGTGGGCTGCCTGCAATGGCCCCAAATGGGCCCCTATAAGGGTTTGCTGTGGGCCCACAACTGGCTCCAATCGGGGCCCACTCTACTTACCGTGGGCCAGCCCAAAGTGTGGGCTGACTTTGGGCTGGCCCACACAAATTATAGCAGGCTGGATGTGGGCACACTGTGGGTGCAGTTGCAAAGTTTCAGCACACAGAGTAGGTACACCCATATTACTATATGCAGTACAATTGCACTTGTTAGCAGCAATAAATCGAGGGTCATGTTTTTTTCCCCAAATAATTTATTTATATTTAATAATAATTATAATTAATGATAATACAGTTTTAAACGGCAATAACCACAGAAAACAGGGGATTGAAAATTAAAAATCAATCCCCTCAGGGGAAACAGTAGGTATTTCTGCAGTTCTGGCCCTTCCTTGCCGTCCCCATCTCTGTCCCAGGGATTACGGAGCCATGTCTTCATAGAGGCTTCCACATCACATGCAGTGGCTTGACTGCTTTTTGTCACAGCATCTAAGTGAGAAAGGATCAATTGAAATACAAATGTTAAAAACAAAATAAGGGTTGTACTGTTGAGCCATTTCAACCTAAGAAAGTTTTCAACCTGCACTTTGAATGAGGAAACGTCTTCTGATTGTTCCAGGTGCTATTTATAAATGCTTAACTAAGAGAATGACTGAATAGGTCAATGAGAGAGCTGCGGTTTATAATAACATTTAGTTGTAAGTCATTTTGGTTGGTTAATGATGAACTAAGCTTTTACAAAACATTCATAAATGATTAGCAATTGATATACTAACATTTTATGTATGTTTTGTTAATTCTGTTACAAGTCATTTACAAGTGATTAGTAAATGATTAACTTATTTTTTATGAAACATGATTATGCATTTCATAAATGTTTAAGTGATGTTAATTATTGTATGTTTTGTAGATTCAGTTATAAATAATTTACAATTGTTTAGTTAATGATTAACTAATCATTTAGAAAACATTAACATGCATTTAATAAATGTTCAATAAAGGTTTTTATTTTCTCCCTACTTATTAAAATTTAAATTTAAAATTACAAACAACCACCAGCCTGAAAAACATGTTGTATGAAGACTGTTTAAAATACCCCTCCTAATCCTCACAGAATTTGCAAGACAGAACTGATAACACCTGGGCTTATCGATACTGCGGTCTTCCTTAAAAAAAGCTTGTAATTATTTTTTTTGTACTCGTAATGATTTGTCATTACAAGTGCACAGCTATGTGAGTGGTGTTATTAAGAGTGACCACGGTTAATAGATATGAAAGATATTAATAAAAATGATGTTAATTCAGCCAGCGCACATACCTCTATTTGCTTCCTGTTTTCGGGCGAAGCCCACAGTAGTCGATTGTCGAGTTCACGCGCGCGATCATAAGTGAATATCATCTCAAACCTCTGTGTGTTCAACATCTGATTCGGATGAACTATCCATTTGAGCTGATATTCTCAGAACACCACACAGTGGTAGGTTTGAGACGATATAAATGAACTCACGTGTGAGATCGACAATCGACTACTGTGGGCATCGACAGAAAACAGGAAGCAAATAGAGGTATGTGCGCTGGCTGAATTAACATCATTTTTATTAATATCTTTCATATCTACTGCAGTCAGATTGACCGTGGTCACTCTTAATAACACCACTCACATGGCTGTACACTCGTAATGACAAATCAAGGATGTTACGAGGCTAAAAGCAGGTTTAGACCATGCCCCATTGAAGTCAGCAGGGTGCAAATTTTAAAAAGATGATAACACAGTGTAGGCAACACCAATTTTTGTCTGTACTGACAGCACTCCAAATGTACAAAAAAAATAGCTCAATGTTAAAATTGACCGGAGTTTTCCTTTAATTTGGCCCCAGGGCCCGTTTAATGTTTAATACCGGGTTTTGGTTACTATACCAACGTATGGGTGAGTTCTTATGGATGAAGGCCTGTTGTGTTCGGTCTCTTGGTTTGTGGTAGTGGCAGCTATTGTGAAACTCACCTTTGTCATGTACTGGGTGTGGATGGCATCAAGATCTGGTCCTGAAGAATCACAGGGTCAAATGATATCTCATCTGGTAACAAGAGCATAGTAACTTTAGAAACTCTAATGATATCTTTACCCCCTGATATTGCATTGTGGATTTAAATTCAAACATTTAAAGGCTAAGAATATGAGCCATGAGTAAACTGGCCAGATATCTGTGAAAAATAACTTGCGTGCCTAAAGTTGTCGACCCCCTGAATTCAGCATTAAAAAGTTAAAAGAACTTTAGTATTTATCATTAAAAAAAAATTACATGAAAATAAATAAATACCTTAGCGCTGGACAGTATGGTGTCTCATTGGCCAACATAATTAAAAACACACCTAGAGAATATACCAATGACCATGATATCCATGTTATCATAATAGTTTAATTATTATAACTTATGACCATTATAACATTATATTATTTTGCCAGCTATTATTTAGCCTACAGGCTTCTCAAGGACAATATCACTGAAAAAAAACTGGGGTTAATGAGTGTGAGACTTAATTAAAAAGCATAAATCCTACAGACCCCAAACTTTTGAACAGTATGATTGAAGTTTTGCTTACTAGTCGAGTTCATAGCCGTGGAGGTTGTCTTGGGACAGGGCTGTAGCAGGACATCATGGTGATTTTCTAGACTAGAAAATAACATGCAATGTGTCACAGAGCCAACAATGTTACATAGGATTTGCAATAGAACAAAGGGTTTATTACAAGGAATCAAGCTAGAGATGCAATGCAGAAAAGAGAAAAAGAATATATAAAATCTTAACGTAATATATTGTGCAAGAAATGCATATGAAATTATTATCATGAAACAATAATTCCTCCTTTGTTGTGGAGGTTTTTTTCAGTCCCTTCTGAAATCACTTTTATTATCAATCTTTGTAAGTGACGTCACTGATCAACAGTACGTTACAGTGTGAATTCTTTCAGGCTAGCTAGCAATTAGCTAATTTCCAATAACCCATTGACAAATTACCAGCAAAACAAAAACTGTAATCAACACAAAGATGTGGTTAAAACCCCAAACTTATGTAAAACAAGAGCTAACGTTAACTTAACTTAACGTTTAACGTTACATATTCTGAAAACAGTTGAGATGCTAACGGACTTTTTCGAAGACTCAAAACCTTTTCTACAAAGTAAATATTCAACAGAAGCGTATCAATTATACGTAAGAAAGGTGTCAGGAACGTTTGTATGTATTATTTGTGTGATTTTGTTAACCAAACTTACCTGAAAGCAGTGGAAAAACAGGGAGACGCTATTTTTTGCTGTTTGTCAGTTATAGAGGTTTCCTCGTTTCCATGGTTTCCATCTGCTCGCGTGCGCTCCTGTCTTTGAATCGGACAACTTTGAATGCGACTCGCACGCGCACGCGCGTTGAAATCATATCAATTCAAAAGGCACGCAGCATTTAAACATCTAGAATTATAACATGTAACAATTTAAAATATCATTCATTTTATATCATGAATTTAAAAATCATTATGTAGTTCTATGACCAATGTAATATTATTTTTTTCATTAGAATATGAAAGCACTAAAATGCTTTATATAAATGAAAGTTGGTAATGAAATTACGTCCAGTGACGTCGCAGTTTCGTTTGTGTCTGATTGGGCTCAGTCGTTACATCAGTGATGTAGGCCCATTTATTAGTAGCAATAATATGTTATATATCAATAGTATAAATAATATAATATTATGATAAATATCCATCACTGATGAATACCAAAACATATCTGTAAACCATTGTATTGTTTTTATTGTGACAAATAAGTTAATTTTATTTAATAAATATGGTAACACTTTCTGTGCAGTCCATACTTATAATGAATTATAGCACCATTTCTACTTATTTATGAGCAATATTACAATTCTATAAATATATTTATAAAGACTCATTAAGACCTACCGCATTACAATATATAGTTACATCTATATTTTTTTTATAATTCCTTATAAGTCAAAAATTTGTTTTTAAATGCACATGCTCATAATCCATTATATGCAGTTTTAGTTAATTATGGACTGACATTTCACAGGATCGTTAAATAGTTTGATTAAGCTTCTAATATTAAACCTTCTAATGTTAAAACATTTGACTGTTAAACAACTTAACTTTGCATGGGCTAACTGCCTGGGGCCCCATGTGGGTTTTCTGTGGGCAAACCCACAGTGGGTTGCCAACAGTAAACCCTCATGGGGGCCCCATAGTGAAAAACAGCTGTGGGCCCCGTATGGGCTAACCCACTGGGGGCCTGTGTGGGTTTTCTGTGGGCAAACCCACAGTGGGTTGCCCACAGTAAACCCTCATGGGGGCCCAAATGGGCAAATCTGCTATGGGCCCCGCATGGGCTAACCCACTGCGAGCCCGTGTGGGTTTTCTGTGGGCAAACCCACAGTGGGTTGCCCACAGTAAACCCTCATGGGGGCCCAAATGGGCAAATCTGCTATGGGCCCCGCATGGGCTAACCCACTGCGAGCCCGTGTGGGTTTTCTGTGGGCAAACCCACAGTGGGTTGCCCACAGTAAACCCTCATGAGGGCCCAAATGGGCAAAACTGCTATGGGCCCCGCATGGGCTAACCCACTGCGAGCCCGTGTGGGTTTTCTGTGGGCAAACCCACAGTGGGCTGCCCACAGTAAACCCTCATGGGGGCCCAAATGGGCAAATCTGCTATGGGCCCCGCATGGGCTAACCCACTGGGGGCCCTTGTGGGTTTTCTGTGGGCAAACCCACAGTGGGTTGCCCACAGTAAACCCTCATGGGGGCCCAAATGGGCAAAACTGCTATGGGCCCCACATGGGCTAACCCACTAGGGGCCCTTGAGGGGTTTCTGTGGGAAAGCCCACTGTGGGCTTGCCCTCAGCAAGCCCACATGGGGCCCCAAAGGGTTTGCCCTTGCCCACACTGTCCCACAGAAAACCCACACTTACCCACAGTGGGCCCGCACTGGCATGTTTGCTGGGTTATTCCACCCCGTCTCCCTCGCTTCCTCCTCTGTCCGCTCAGTCGCACCAGTTCTTCCTCCCGTGCAGCCAGCCGTGATCGCCTCCTTCTCCCCCGGATTGCCGAACGTGTCAGTTCCCCCGGGATACTAGTCAGCAGCCCGGGTGTAGCTCGTCCTTCAAGTCCCACTTTGTTAAGTTTTAGGAGTGTGCCGCGAGCATAAATAAACGCTGGTCGGCTGTCCCTGCGCCATTCCTGCATCTCAACACTCTTGGTGCGTGAGTGCACAAGCAGACCAAATATAATTAAAAGTCCAATAAAAAGTCTGATAAAACAAGAAATGTCCAGCACTCTTAGCCCAGACTTTAGCCCCCACATATCCAGAAAAATACTCTTCTACTTAGTTCGATGACAGACGAACACAACAAACACAGCTAATTGTTTGGAGCGAGTTGCGTGTCGCCAGCTGAGCAGCGCCACATCATGTTATTTTATGTTTAAGATAGATATAGATAAATAAAAATATAAATATTTAGACATTTTTTTACATTGATCTTACCTAAATGGTAATTTAATTTTTTGTTTTGTTTTTTGTTTTAAGAGTTTATGTATGGAAGCTTGATTTCAATCTTTGAATTAAATTGAAAAAAAAAGTAGCACAAATAAATACAATAGAATAAAGACACAAATTAAGAGACCTTTTGGGGTAGTTTTTTGCATGTCAGATATACTACAGAAACTGAATAAAGTAATCCAATGTAAAATAACACTAGATATTCTTTTTAGTCCAGACTGAATTAAATACAAAGGCTTTTAATTCTGATTGCTTACAATTAAAACTATATTCTGTTGTTATGACAACAGAATTAATGACTGACACAAATGGCTGCGTTCACTTTAAGAACTAGTGCGCGAATCCATACTGTTTAATTAACTTTCTGTCACACGCGTTTAATGCTAATTTAAGACATTACCGACTGTCTTTATGAGGTTACTCACCAAGACCAGAGTTTTGACATAATGTCGCGTGTTTTAACTGTTAAAGTGATATAATCCAGGGACAAAACTTTTGTTTCTGGCGAGCTGTTTGTGAGGCAGATTTAGGTTGTACTGTGCACGCAGTGAAAGACATCTCTGAGAGTGCGCGAGCATGGGATGGTTTAACATTGCTTGTAAAACACAAAAAGACGTGAAAATGATAAACGTTAGTTACGATCATAGGTTACGATGCAATGCTGGCCCGATTGTTAGGTGAATATTCCGTCATGTCCCGACTCCTGAACGCGTGTGTGTATCGACAGCTGCAGCGCTTGCATAGTGCAGAGAGACGAGAAGATGCATCACCGCGTCCGCGAGCCCTTTATATGGAAAAAATCGATTCGTGGCCGTTGAGAATCGATTTTGAATCGAACACATTTTAAAAAACGATTAATCGAAAAATCTATTTTTTTGCCCAGCCCTACAAACAGATCTCATTCCATATTGACTACAATAGTATGTATTTTTTCCTACTATGGAAGTCAAGGGGGAATGAGATCTGTTTGATTAAAACATTCTTCCAAATATCTTCCTTTGTGTTCAGCAGAACAAATAAACACATAGAGGTTTTGAACAACATGAGGGTGAGTAAATACTGACAGAATTTTCATTTTTGGGTGAACTAACCCTTTAAAGGGGACCTATTATGCAAAATTCACTTTCACATGGTGTTTGAACATAAATGTGTGTGGACAACCGCCCTATAATGGTAAAAATCCAGCCACTCCTCATGTTTTTAATCCCTATAAATATAAGCAGTGTCTCAGATCAAGCCAATTGCAGATTCTAGCTTTTGTGATGTCACATATTAGCATAGACCTCGGCCTGAGTGTATGAGCTGTACTCAGTCTGCCATGTTTATCTCTTCGACTGAGCATTTAACCGCAGCATTCATGTAAGAAACGTGTTCTTATTAAAGCAGCATTTGGCAACTTTTGCAATAAACCAGCACTTGGCAATAAATCCATTTAGAAATCATTTGGATGTTTAAATAACCAGTTCTGGTCGAGAATGGCGACTTTCCCCATTCCCCCCAGCGTTCCCAGGTGGAAAACCAGCCTTGCGACATGAAGACTACTGTCCCGGTAAATTGGAAATAGGAAGTCTTGTGAGAAGCGAGAAACACAAACTGCTTTATGGCAATTCGAAACACACGCCCCTCACGCTCAATACTAGCTAAAAGAACACGCAATGATGGATAAAGCTTCACAAGTTCCAGTCAGTGAAAAGAAAAAGGAGACAGTACTCGGCGGAGGAGGTGAGGGAGAGGAAGAAAGCTGTTGACCGAGCGAGGGACAGCACAAGAATAAATATTGGTTGTGCGTTTACGGAATGACGAGAGCTAAAGGACATTGAATCTCGCAAAACAGATGCTGATCTAGCGTTTCTGTGTCAGTAAAATTGTTTATAATTTGGTCGACTCTGTTATGATCTATAATTGTCCTTTAATAACATGTAAAACATTGATTGTCTGTACAATTATAAGATAAACTTTATAATAGTTCCTTTTGGGGGTAGATTAATCTATATCTAAGATAAGAATAAGCGGTAATGTTTGCTAGATTCATCCGCCCACCCCCTGTTACGGATTATGATAACAGAATACAAAATGTACATGTCAATGTTAAATGATACTGTGTTTGATGTATTACCCACCTCGGTAGACATAGCTCTACACGATAAAGTTGGGACACACTGGATCCGACAATAACAAAAGCACATGAGCGTGTCTACGGTAGAAAGGAGGAGGAGGGCACCGCAAGTGAATTTATGTCAGTGTTGTGAAATATTCGCACCACAGCTGTAGGGGGAGCTCGTTGAGAAAACATGCAACAAGAAAAGTAAAAATCAACGAATAAGTGGCTAGAATGGCCCTTTAAAGGTACCACAGTTAATTCAATCAAGAGCAGTGAGTGATTTTCTGTTTTTCATTTTTCATTTTAACATCATATTTAGCAGTAGGTACTAGCCTGACTTCGTCATACTCGTATTGTGGTCAGAATATGAGTCTGAGACAGCTCCGTAGGGTTTTGATTATGAGGCGTGTCTTAACCGAACCAGGAAAAAAAAAATTCTGCACTCAATTGGATAGTCAGACAGACCTACAACCAATCAGAGCAACGCAGTAAGTCAACTCCTTTGCATAGCATAGTTGTCAACAACAGAACTTGCTTATTTTAGAAGTAAAATAACGAGTGTTGCTTCTTTCACTTGGTCCTTCATGAGTGCGACCAAAGGAGAAACCACAACGACCACATGCTTTTCATTACGTCCCATCTTCTTAACTTAGCGACCGTCAGAGCCAGCTGATAAGTTACACTTTTGCCGAATATCTTTCCGATCGACAAATGCCTTGATTGCAGTTTTCTGTTTGTCTATTAAAATGAATGCGCTCTCAATTAATTTTATAAACAGACACTACAGCGGAATCAATACATCTCCAGCTGCAGTCATCTCTGAGGGAAACCAGTTAGCGCTCTTTGATAACCTGATGATTACATCCCTGCAGATCATCTGTCCATCATCGTATAAAGTCCGCCCTGGCAATCTGATTGGCCCGATCATTTTTTTTTGCCTGATCATAATTACTCCTCAATGGATCGAATCGTATTAAAGTGAAAGCAGTGTAAAATACAGTACCTACTTAGCCTGGATGCCAGACCGAACTCCGCCCACAACATTTTTTGGTCGGGAAGTTCGGTCTGGCATCCAGGCTAAGTAGGTACTGTATTTTACACTGCTTTCACTTTAATACGCAGATCTAATATACACATGCGTTTTTTTTAACTTGCTGTTTACATTCACACACATTGATTGACATAACCGTGGTATATTTGACAGTTTAAGCACAATAAGACGTGAAAGAGCTCTTAGTTTAATACTCAAGGGACTTTTAGCTGCTTTCCGACGGAGCGACTTTTGCAGTTCCTAGAACCTAACGTTCCTATAACCCTTTTTTCTCGTGTTCCGACCGGACTAAATTGGGGATTTTTTAGTTCCTCAGACTATAGTTCCTATAACTCTTTCAGTACCTAGTCTAGAGCGAGGACTTTTTTAGTTCCCTTTCCCGAGGTCTACGTTGATTGGTTAAACTTATAAGTCATGCCCACTGTCAACACGGAACTTGTAGCGCGCTGTCTGCCATACGCGGTGTGTTTTTGCAAAACATTACAACGAGGATTAAGAAAAACATAACGGATTCAACCAGCTGATTGCTAATAATAGCTAAACTTACCCGTCGTTTTGTTTGCCTCCTGCGCTCTGCTCTTTTATCTTCTTCCATCATATTACTTAATATCATATTATGCTGGAGCCTTCGTCTTCTGTGTTTCTCTGTACAGAACTCAAGCATAATCCTTAAACGGTGCCGTTTGTTCTCCGTTGGTCCCGGCAAGGCAGAACAGGAACATTGCAATAGCCGCGCTATGCGCTACGTCTAGTGATGACGCTATAAAGCCCGTCGCCGTGCTTGCGTTACCCCTCCTACCAGTTCCTATAGCCACTTGGCCAGTGCGAACGCAAGCAGCAAAACCGAGTTTGGGGGAAAGTAGTTCTTAGAACTGTTTAGAAGTGGACAGTTCCTATAACTAAGTTCCTGTAACTACTTGGTCGGAAAGCGGCTTTTGTCTGACATCCAGCTTTCTGTGTGGGTGCTTTGGATGTGTGTGCTTAGAAAACCATGAATCAGGAGTTTGGACTGAAATGGCTTTAAAATGTATACAGATAATCACGTGAGTGGGACCGCGATAGAGATGATAATAAAAACCGAATAGATGGTTTTTTGCAGAGTATCTGAGGCACGAGCTGTATAGCCACGAAAACAACATGTTTTTCCTACCACTAAAAATGGTATTTTACAACATGGTTTAATAAATGATTTTGGAAATTTTGAGCTGAAATTTCACAGATACATTCTGGGGACACCTGAGACTTCTATTACATCTTGTAGTAGAAAAAAAGGGGGGGGGGGGGGGTATAATAGGCCTTATTCAGAGCAGCGCCATGACAGGTATGAAAGTGAGGCTGTGAGGAATAGACTTACTGTGTTTCCAATGGCATCTGCTGTAAAAAGCTGAATAAAGCTGCTAGATTACTTACAATTTTCCACAGCTTACATTGTTGGGAGTTTTTTGTCAACTGAAATTTCTTGGAAAGACATTTTTCCAGTGTTTCATCAGCAGAAAAATCCGAAAACACATTAAATAACAGTACAGCCCATTGAAGAGATGAAAGTTTATCCCTCACAGCCTCGCTTTCATTCTCGTTGAAAATCAAAGATGGCGCTGCCGTGAATAAGGCGTATAGGTTCCCTTTAAATCGGGCCCACAATGTTGTGTCACAAGATGGCTAAAAAAGGGGGAAAGCGTATCTTAATTTCTATTTTATTTCTATTTTGTCTTAATTTTGTAGAGAATAAGTAGCCTGGAAAAACCCAGACAACTTCTGGCAAATTAGATTTGCTCTGAAAGTTAGTCTGGCAAAGAGCTCATTCAACCCCCTTTCCAATCCGTCGAAATCGCGGCACCAATCAGAAAAGTTGGGGCGGGCTTTTACACGATGACGACAGTGCTGGGATTTTGAAGCAGATTTTGTAGCCTACATTACAAAGATGGAGCGTCGTCAGCTATCGCATCTGTCTTAAGTGATTTGAACGTTTCCTCCTTGTTAAAAACCTTCATCGCTCTGATTGGTATTAGGTCTATCCACGACGTCCGTTGGTGACGCCCCTCTGGAAATGATTTGTCTATGACGCTTTGCCAGACCGGAACTCGGTTATGAGAACTGAGAATGGTCTGGTTTTAACCAGGCTAGAGAATAAGTGTATTTTGATCAAATTAATTTTTTTAAATAACATAATTGGATATAGTGGAACATTAACATTCGGCCCACAGCCCTCAATCGAGTTTTATTTTAGTTTTTTCAAAATAATGTTTGGGCATTTATGTCTTAAATAATCAAATCAATGTACTTTTTTGTAACTATGTAAATTCAGTGAAGGCACCTGCTTTAGTGCACTGAGGGTTTGTTGTATGACTCTCCCAAGATGTTCTGCTTTTAGTGTATACAGTTAAATGAGGTCTTTTAAAATATTAAATGACGCATTATTGAAGTGCTGCGTTCAAGTGTTCTATTTTTCCACAGTACTTTTAGTTCACCATTAGATGAGTCTGAATTTTCAAATAGTGATGTATAAAAAAATGCATATATAATAAATTAAGCCTTAAGAAATTAATAATGGAATAGTTTGATGCGCTGTACCGGAAAATGTTTCCTGCTTTCATGTGGCTGAATTTGTATGGAATCTATTCCCATGCTCCCAAACTGGCTGAAATGAAAGCAGTGTCCAGGCGACCATGAAATGAAACTGGCTGCAGTTGCAGACCTCTTGCTACATGTCAACAATGGCACTGTCTGAAGCAAAATTTCATCACTACTGCAAGGGCAAGGGCAAACCACTTTACTCGGGTCCCTCTGGAACAATATTAAACATCCGTAGCTGCAACTGAAAAGACTAAAAACTTATTCGTACCTGCAGGACACATTGGGGCTGTAAGATATTTTGAAAATAAGTATTTGAATTCAGATTGGATCAGGTTATTGTCTGCAGATGATATTGTGTCGTTAGATGATATTGTGTTGCCTAATACATTTTTGCCTTTATTGTGATATAGGATAATATATAGTGGACAGGAAGCGAGGTGGGATAAAGAGGGGGCACGAGATCGGGAAATGTCCATGAGCCAGGAGCTCTGTTGAGCTCTGGTCTCCCGAAGCGCAACAGCGATATATGTCGGCGCTGATAATCTGGGCCAATTTAAAACTGTTATGAAAGAATTCATTTTTTATAATTTGCAGATTTTTGCTCTCTAATAAATAAAACCATAAGTGTGTTAAATTTCTTGTGCATCCATTCCAGACATATGTTTATGATCAGTTTGCTGAATTAGTTTGTGTTGTGAACACAGGCGCTGGGTATTGCAGCGGCTACAGAACGAGTGCTCTGGACAAGAACTGAAGGATCAAGCTGAACCCAGAGGAGACGCTGTTAGCAGGAGACGGTGTGAGCGACTGCAGAGAGCCTTGCAGGAGGAGATGAAGGTCTGTGCAGATGCAGCCGGCCGTTACCCCAGCAACTACAATGCCTGGTCCCATCGCATCTGGGTATTGAAAAACATGGCAAAAGGCAATCTGAAGGTAGACCGTCTCCATCCACGTCCATATAATTCATCATAATGACTGAAAACGCATGTCTTTTAGATGCTGCTTTGTTTGCGTACGTCTCAAAGATTAGGTTTGTTTTGGATTACCTAAAGAATGATGGATCACACTGGCACATCATCTGTTGTGTTACAAGGAAGGCGACATGACATGGTTATTTATGAGGTTGATAAATCTACCTGAGCCTTTGATGGTCTTGATACCTTTCTTCTCCACTTGAGTTAACTTAGAATCAGTTTTCTGTCTTTTTAGCTTTGTTTATTTTTTACAGAAAGAGCTGAGTAATGTTAGTCAGGCCAGCTTAAGCCTTATTGGCTCTTATGGGGTCACTAAGTGCCAGACCTTTGATGTATACTTATTCTTAATTGGATACGAAATTAGGCAAATGTTATGGAGCTCAATCCCAGCAAAAGGCCCTGTTATAAAAAGGATGAGCCTGTAGATTTAATGATCCAGGACTAAACAGACTTGAACCAGTCTGAGCCTTTCATAGGCTATTTCAGGATAATTGGGTTATGCGGCTGTCATCTTACATTTCGGCATGTCTTGTTCGGTACTATTTTCCTTAGTCTGAATTTCCATCCTAGATCTCTGTAGTATGTTCTTTACTGAGTTTAATCTAAACTAAATCACGGTGAAATAACGTCTGTGCTTATTTTTGGATATTTAATTGTGCATGCTCGGGTCCTTTATTTTTATTTTTAGGTCACCCTTCCTGTTATCTAACACTCACTTAAAGCTAATCTTTATTAGCATAAAAGGTTTAACATCACTTAAATGTAACCTTTAGCTAGTCTCAAAATGCATATTCATTATGTCCTCCTGTGCATAAATTCCCTTGTAGGATTTAAAATGATTGAATCAGTTTTAGTGGTTAATTTCTATTTATTTATTTCGACAAGATTGTATTTTATATCAGCCATTTATCAGTTATTTGTTGTAACTTAAATTAATTGGCTTGTTGCTGGACAGAAATGTAATATTACATACTCAATTTTTACAGTGTTACAGAAATGACACACTTTTGCCTTTTAGAATTTTTGCTCATTTTAACGATGTGCAGGAATTAATATGCATACTGTATTTTTGCATAACTTTTTAGAGGCTTTTCAATGAATTGATGGATATGTTGACCTCCATAGATCTTACAACTTATAGACTACGTGCCTGCGCACATATATTCAAATGTGCATACCTATAGAGTAGACTAGGGGTGTGCAAAGCAGCCGGTATTTGTATCTGTATTTGTTGAGGGGGGAAAAGTATTTGTATTTGAGTAAGGCCACGCCCCCTTGTCGGTTTCTGATGTGTCAACATGACATCATGACTTTTGCGTAAACATACACGCCACTTTCAAGTCAAGTGGCATATTATCTATATGCATTTTTTTGAGCTATCCGCGTGTGCGCGTGTATGTCTACGCAGTTAAAGGGCACCTATTATGGCATTTAAAATGTTCCTAATATTGTTCTGGGAGTCCCCAACAACAGTTTTACATGAATGCAATGACAAAAAACACTTTTGTTGTCTTATAATATGCATTTATTTTTACCTGATTTGCTCACCGACTCCCAAATGATTCGTACAACGACTCATTTTTCCAAACCACTCCTTTGCGTGACGCTAATCGGCGGTGATTGGTCAGATGACAAACCCAGTCAGTTATTGTTTGTTAGCCCAATGCATAAACATATTGATAAAGCACTGCAGTACTACAAGACACTCTATTTTTTGACAACTCCAATAACAGCGACAAACATTTCACATATTTAAAAAAAAAATTACATTGGAGACCTAGAAGCTGCACTGAGCGTAACTTACACACACGCACACACATACTTATTGCGCCTTCCCTCCTCGCGCCCCGATGCTACAAAACCCATAAAAGCAACAATTATTAATAATAACAGATTACAGGCAACCTTACAGGTTGTGATTCGCAGAAGGAAGCTGATCCATATACACTGGGTACTGAGACCTCCTTCAGGAACAACCGGCTTGCGAATCAAATTGCGAATCAAACCGGCTTGTGATAACATTTTTCAAAATATTTCCAAACTTGCACCTTGGAGCCTATTTCAAACTTTGTGTTCTCAAGCCACCAAACACTGTTGTCGTGCAAGGGTGACCAGAAAAAAGTTTTCTGTTTTTAGTTAAAATGGTGTCGTGTTAGCGGCCCCTAAATTTAATAAATAATGATCGTTGCGAGTGTGACCTGAAGTGAATCAATTAAAATAACTTTAGCTGGACCATAACTCTTTTCTAGAGCTGCTGTAAAGCCAAAACAATCTCTGTAACTTTAATTTCCTATTATCACTGTAAAGCTGCTTTGAAAAAATCTTCGTAAAAGCGCTATATAAATGAAGGTGACTTGACAACTTGGCAACTGAACAATAACGTACAATTCTTCTGTAACAACCTGAAGCATGATTACGTTAAATAAAGATGATACTCTCTGACTTTGTACACCAGGTTCTGCATGATGAGCTGTCCTCCACCCGACTCTGGGTGTCCGTGCACGTGTCAGATCACAGCGGCTTCCACTACCGTCAGCACCTGCTCAAAGCTCTGTCCAGAGAGCTGAGCCAGGCTGGAGAGAGGGACCTCCACCCCACCCAGCAGCCAAATGGAGAGAGCACGGCGGGAGCGTCTGATGACAACCACCGGAATGGCGTCATCCCTCAGCTCTTCCATCAGGAGATGGAGCTCTGCACTGATCTCATCGAGTCATATCCGGGCCACGAGACGCTGTGGTGCCACAGGTGAGAGTGATCAGACAAAGTGTTTGAAGCCAGTAACAGATCTCCAGTTCTTACTGCGCCGATAGTGGTCGCAGAGTCAGGCAACATCAGACTCTCACTGTGAATACAGTGACTTTGCTTGCCAGAAGTCTGTCCTTGGCCCTCAGCTGGTCTGGCCTGATGTGTTTATGGCTTACTGTTCTAAAATGATGGATGGTCTTTTGCTGCAGATTTGTAGCTCACAGAAGGAGAGGCAAGCGGTTTGCTAGATCTCTGTTTCTAGCTCTTTTACTTTTCCCCCTTCCCAGCCTCGTCCCTCGTGTCTGATGCAAGGAGCAGCTGCTCAGTGAATAGTGTTTAGCCTTCAGCTTGTGTTTTTCCTCTTAATATGTTTCATTTACAGGTCTGCTGTTTGAAAAGGTGAGATTATAGTTTGTGAAACATTTCACACTTCTTAATGCTTAAACATTATGAAACATGAGTAATTAATAAAACAATAAAAGATTTTTCTAGTCGACTAGTAGTCGTTCATTTAGAGATTATTCGACTAATTGCACGTGTATATTAATAAGCCATATAAATTATAATTATGAGCCTTTAATTGCCTTTATATAATACATAGCCTAATCAGCGCTCAAGCACACACATGAAGCTTGCCACAGCGCACCGGCACAAGTAATGATTATGAATGTGTCGTGAAAAAAAAAAAAAACTGTCTAAACATTTTATTAATTAATTGATAATGTTTTCTGTATTTTCGGACAATGCTGACTCATCATATCCACAGTAGTGGATGCGCCTGTATGCATGTTTCATACAAATTACATAATCTGAAGATATTTAAATTTGTTTACAATCGCTTGACATTTCGAGGTTTCTATAGATATATTTCTCACGTCTGTGAGGCAATGCTGAGTTTTGGTTTATTTTTTGACGTGCTCCAGTTCCAAGAGACCAAGAAGGCAGAAATCGCATCCTGTTTGTTTTTTTTTTGTTTTTTACAAAGGCACTGTTTTCTTGTTATTATGAGTTTACACAAATAAAACGTTTTTAAATGATGTTTCACTCTAATCTGTATGACCAAAAATGACAGTATTTTAAGTTGTTTCTGCTTTTATCGGAAAAAAAATCTAGTGATCGCGCCGGCGTAAGCGCACTATGCTTTAGCTTCCACATTCTCACACAAACACTTGGATATATGCATACCTTCCTTCCTTCCTTCCTTAAAATGTCCCAAATATTGTGTGTTCCACAGAAGAAAAGAAAGTCATAGAATAGCACACGTTTATTTACGTTAATATTAGAGTGAACCAAGCAGCCAAGTTACTTACATGTTTCAAATTACAGGCCTAAGCCAAATTTGAGGTCGATGGATGGAAAGGTGAACATTTGGATTTCCTGACCGACATACTGTAATTACCATAAGGAACCGCCGATAACGATTTGTCCCTCACGGACTACGTGATTTTTTTTGCCACAAGTTTTTTTTTCTGCGACTAACCGACTAATAACAATTTTGGTCGAATACTGATTAGTTGAAAATTTGGGAGCAGCTCTAAAAAGCACTAATCATTAAAGTTGTCCATATATCACATGCACTAAATTACAAGTCTCGATGGCATGTGACACAATTTTATTTTGTTCTATTTTATAGATTTTTTTTAAAAGTGAAAATAGTGGTAAAAAAAAATCACACCATACTGTAGTTTTCTTGTTCCACAAGGAAGAGTAGTGGTTATCAGAACAGCCATTAAAAGGTTAGTTCATCCAAAAATGAAAATTAAGTCATTAATTTTAAGTCATAAGTAGTTAATGACTTAATTTTCATTTTTGGGTGAACTAACCCTTTAAGTGCAATAACTCATCAATGAGATATGAGTTGCCACAATGTTCATCTCTGTTGCACAAACTCTAATGTAGTCTGGGATGTATTTTCTTTTACTTTGGATTGGATTACTTTGGATTTAATGATTTTTTTTTTTTTGGTGGTTTTTAAAGTTGAGGCCATGTCATCATTTGACATCAGACACAAAAGAAATGTTTTTTCCTCCTTTTTAAAAGTTGATAAGCCTATTTATATTGCTATTCTAACTTCGAGCATTGTATTTTCTGTGCGACAAGCCTGTGACCCACCAAAAGAGTATTTTGTTGTATAGTAAACGGGTATATGTTTTTTGAACAAACTCAAAACCAGGCTTCTCCAACAGGCGGCATGTCTTTTACCTATGGCACCAGTGGCGGAGGGAGCACGTCCAGGGGGCAGGATCGCAGTCTCCACCTCTCACCCACACCGATGTCCTCCTCAGCGAGGAACCCTGTGACGACGGCAGCGCCTCCCAGGCTATGGACGTTGACTGTGTTCTGGATGGGAGCAAACATGGAAGCTACACGCAGGACACCAAGCGGCTAAAGCGGGGACCCCTGCTCCCCCACCCCGGACTCCCCTCCGAGCACTCGTTTGTCTCAAGAATCCTCACAGGCTGCAGGAGCCCCGAGCAAAGCAGCTTTGCCATTTCCTACAGAAAGTGGCTGGACTCTGTTATAGGTCAGTAGCGTGAGAAACACTCCGCCCACCACAGTGTGGGAGAGCTGCGATAGGTCAATGTATTTCTGGCTCCAGCCGCCCACTCCGATTCTCTAAAAAAACGACTGGACTCCTTGGCTGGTTTGGCAGAGATGCTCTGCCGGAGCAAATTCCCACTCATGATGAAAACCCATGACAGTGTAAGCATGGTCTGTTTCAGCTGCTTAAGTTCAGGTACTGGATATCTCAGGTCTGTTTTCAGAATCCTTTTTTTTTTTTTAATATATATATAGTTTTGTTGGTCTTGCGTTGTTTAAAGTCTTCCACCACAAATCAATTACAGTATGCTCTCATCATCCTGTTTGCAGTTTTATGATTCCAGTCGGGAGTCTTAAAAAACGCACACTGTGGTGCCGACTTGAAAAGAACACTAAGTGATTCTGACCCAGTTTCCCTCTTTTGTTTAATTGGGGGCAGACTGGCTCTGAATCCTGTCTACTGCTCGTCCCTGAGCTTTTTTTCACTGTAGCATGAACATTTCGGTCAATATCTTGACGTTATTATGCTACAATAAGTAATGTGAGCACAATCATTGAATTTAAAGATTCTTGGAGCCATTTGATATAAAATATTAGGGCTAAAGACGGACATTTTCATAAATCAATAAAAAAAAAACAGAATTTATAGCTGCTGTCTTCATTCAGGGGATTTTGTATTATATGACATATCTATGGGTAGTTCATTGTGATGATTCTTGAATGTTAATTAATGCTCCTGAAGCACATCATCTTCACTCTTTAGAATAACAAAGGCCACGTTGGACTAGTTTGAACATTTAAGCACAAGTTTTGGGTTATAGTTCATCCAGCTGGTCTCGCAGATGCATGGGTTTTCATGATGAAAGGGAATTGCTAGTCTTTCTCAGCTTGACCCAAACGTGGCTGCCATGCCATGTTCAAGCCCGTTCGGTGCAGATTGGTGCTTATTCTCTGCACTGGGGAGAAGGGCCTGGGTTTACAAATGCTGCTTTTTGTTTAACACTATTTTGAACATAAAGGATATTTATGCAAATATGAAAAGTGAAATGTTGTGAGCTTCACTTACGTAATGATTTATTATGAAAGCTGATAAGCTATTTGACACTTATGGTTGACTCACTGTTACTCCGTAATTATTAAACTTGTAATAAACTTTGAAGTTTCACAGGCTCAGTCTTGCATTGACAACTTAATTCGTAATTCACAGCTTATTGTAGGTTGTGAAAATCTCAATAGACCAATATCTCAATATATTTATAATATATCGCTTTTAAATCAGGACAATGCCTTTTCCTATCATGTACAGAACTATTCTTGTTAGGCGATTCATGTTTAGCATTCTAGCGAAGCTTTTACAAATCCACCTTTTTCAGCATATCTATAAAAGACTTGTAGAGTTCGATCTTAAGTTTCACTTCATAAAAATCTATCCCTGTTCTTCTTCTTCCTCTTCTTCTTTTTTCTGCACAGTTGCACAAGAGCTAGGATTCTGAAAGTATTTGAGTTATATAATTTCTAGACCGACTCTCCAGGACCATTTCAGAGTGGTTTTCTCTGTCCAGCATGTCTTGGACCCTGACACTTTTTTTTTTTTTTTTGAGATTTTTGATCTGCAGCAGCAAAATTGCCAGATGTCTGTCACCTCAAGAATAAAAGCAGCCTTTCCTCCACACCATTCCTCTGTATAACTACACTGACCGCTTTTGATCATGTATAGTACAGGTGTGGCACAGGTGCTTGTTTTAGATATTACGGTTTAGCATCACTTTCCCCCCCTTGCCTACATCTGCTGTTCAACAAACTCTATTTTACAGTGTTACTGTAGTAATAACTAAAAATTATGCATTATTACGTGCAAATGGTCCTAATGCTAACCCTATAGTAAGTACATGTAGTTCATTCATATTACTCAGTACTTAAATGTATAATGATGACAGTGTAACAAAGACTCCTTAAAATAGTGTAAGCTAAACTCCCAATAGAGTCAGTCTAAAACGAAAGGATCTGCATTTTATTTCAACCAATGCCATCATATTTGCTCTGTAAGATCTTTTGGTTACTTTGCTATAGGTTTGCACTTTATTGATCAAATTATTTGGTAATGCCATTATCTGACCCACCATAGTCATCGAGTCATGCTGATCTGTGGTTGTCTTTTTGCATGCACATTATGTGTGTACTGTTGTACTGGGATCACGTTGTATTTGATTACATTTTTTTATTATAACTTTTACTTGCCCATACTTGCAGAGATGGAAAAGATTTTTGGCTCCCGCAGCAATTAGGATTTCGCTATTTGTAATAAGGCTATTAGTGATTTTCGAATGTATTGCCTTCTATCTTAAACCCTTAATGGACAGTCTTACCGATTATATTGATGATGATAATAATATTTATGTCTTTATATCTGTTCAGGGCTTCCTACTTGACATGTTTCTCTTCCTAGGCAGTTTCAGAAATGGTCCTAAGTAACTAAAGTAAAGATGTGTGGGTTACATTGAGGTTGCACATAGCATTTCCAGTTGTGTTATATCAATTTCCATTGTTGTACAATATAATTTGCATAAACCTAGACCTTAAATTACTGGTACATATATGCAGACGCATCACAGAGTTCAGTTAGCTTTAGAAAGAAAAAAGTAGCATAAGGTTTTGTATTTTCTTTGTGTGTTGTCTGATAAGGTACTGTAGGTTTTTACAGCTACAATAACCAACATTTCTAGAATCTCATCCATTGTGTATTTTATATTTTTTGTATTAAAAAATGTATTGAATGTATTGAGTTGTTTTGTCAGTTGCCTACCACATTGAATAAAGCTACTCTGAAAAGGTCCATCAAACATTTTTATTTCCTATTATTTTGAATTCATGAACATTTTAAGTTATTTTTTTCAAAATCATTTCTTGTGTTTAGGCGACTACACGGGATTTTGGAAATAAAGGGGGAAGCTGTCATGGGGTCTAAACAAATACCTTCTAGGACATACAAAAAGTTTGGGGTTGGATGTTTTAAAAAAAAAAAAAAACGTTTTTGAAAGAAAACTTAAATAAAGTAAAAACAGTAAGATAATATTGTGAAATAGTATTACCATTTAAAAGAACTGTTTTCTATTTGAATGTATTTTACAATGCAATTTATTCACTGTAAAAAAATATTTTATGATTTGTAATCACAACATTTTTTCTTTTGTCAAATCAACTTAGATAATTTATATAGTTCAGATAACATAACATTTTAAGTTTATGTTTATGGTTAAATTAATCTCCTTCCTTATATTAACTCCTGGCTCCAGGCAACCAGGTTACTTATTTTTTTTAAGTTAAACCAACAATATTTTTTTACAGTGTGTGGTGGTAAACTAAATTTTCAGCACACAATCCTTCAGAAATAATTTAAATATGCTGATTTGGCGGAAACATTTCTTATTAATATCAATGTTAATAACATGTGTTGCTTAATATATTTGTGTAAACCATAATATTTTCTTTCCCAGAATTTTTTGATGAAAAGAAAATAAAAAAACCTGTATACCAAATACTTTTGTTCTCTCTTTTTTTGCTTTTAAGAAAAATAAAATAAATCATTGATTGGTTACCTCAAACTTTTGAACGGTATATTGTGTTTTAATTGACAGCAATGATAAGTAAAAAAAAAAAAAAAACGTAGTGGCCAAATATAGACCTACTATATTAATGTTGCTTCCTGTTTTTATTCTCTTTCTTGAGTGGAAGGGCTGGACAGGCATGTTGTAATCAGTGTAACTGTTTAATTTCATACCATTGAAGGGGCTTTCATACCGATTTGGTTCTATAAGTTTTCAAACATGAGCTGTAGCTAAAGACTGCAGCATTACATGCCTCTTGCCCTGATGTTTAGTCGTGATTTGCAGATCGTTCATTGATAAATTAGGCAGTGTTTGATTAGCAGGTCTCTAGTGATGGGAGGAGTCGGGCTTGCCCACCACAGACTGAGTGAAAGGCAGGCAGGCAGGCAATGAAGATGGTGGATCCAGACACATAACGGGAGGACCGTTAGATCGCTGGAAACCACAGTCAACGGCACAGGTGAGAGACTCGACAATCATTTTGCGCGCTATGAATTAATCATTATTTATCGCGGAAGCTATAAAGTAAAACAATAACCATTAAAAAAAATCATTGTAGGCTACTTCATTGAGGTTCAGTGCCTGTTGCGATGTCGCTTGCTGCTGATGACAGGTTCAACAGTGTTTGTTTACACTAGACTAGGATTCATTGAGGGAAAGCACTGCATTACCTACACCCAGTTACCAAATCTACAATACAAAAGAAATGCGAGGACCTAAACTGTGAAGTTCTGTATAGTTTTTCAATACGAAATCGGTTATTGCATTGCAAACAATCTCATCTACAATACCGGAAAGAACACAATGTCTTCAATTCAGTTTCTAACTTGTGCTTGTGGGATCAACATCGATGCGCTTATGACTGAGTGCTGTTCGTTTTGATTCATCCCGGTAATGACTCGAATCTTGCAGTGAAAAAAACAGTCACCAAAAAGATACAGTATCATTACACCACTAGGTGGCAACAAGTGACCGTGCTATTTTAGTGAATCACTAATCATTCACTCATTAGTTTAAACATTTCGATTCAGTCGATTCAATTCAGAACAACAAAAGCTGTCTCCAGGCACAGGCAGCATATGAATTAAGGCACCAGTTCCCAGATAGCACAAGGCTGTTTGATGTCCTATTTACATCTGGAAGACGTATTTTAAAGAGTGTTTGCTCATCTTCAAGACGTCTATAGGACGTTTCCTGCAGATGTCAAATAGACATTTAGAAGATGTCTCTAAGATGTAATGATTTAGAATGCACGTTAAACTGACATCTTCTAAACGTCTATTTGACATCTGACAGGAAACGTCCTATAGACGTCTTGCAGATGAGCAAACACTCTTTAAAATAGGTCTTCCAGATGTAAATAGGACATCAGATACCCTTGTGCTATCTATGTCTAAATCCATATTGTGACACATCCTGTTATTGAGATACATTCATCTGATCATATTTGAAGGCCTGTACTCCCGGATTTGCAGGCACGTCTGTGCTGCAGATCTGCAGTGTAAATGTTAATAAACCCATTTTGATAAATCAGTTTTGCGTACAATGTCTAAACCAAACACCTAAAGACATCTGGTAACACTTTATTTGAAGAGGTGATCATAAGACTGTCATGACACTGTCATAAACATGACAGAACACCTGTCATGAACATGAAGGAGTCTATGAATGTTTATGACTGTTGTCATTAAGTCATTCGGTAAATTATGACACTTTTAATGCAAAGTTGACATTGTTTACAATGTCTTTGTTATGAAAACTTGACATTAACCAAGAAATCATAACTAGTCCAACGTGTTCCACTTTACTAGCGGTAAGGGGAAATATTAATGACTCAGTTGTTAAAGCATTTGACAATGTAATAACTCTTAATGACATCTATAACTACAATGTGTTCCACTTTACTTGAGGACAATTAAAATATTCGTCACAGTTATAATGGTGTCATTACGGCCAAAGTTAAACCAACCATAATGTACGTAGGCCCAATGTTAACGCAAAGCAAAATAACTTCTTTAATTAACGTTAGACCTGTTATGGCTTATTTGTGACAGGTTGACAGATTTCTTGGTTAATGCAAGTTGTCATGTGAAAGACATTTTTGTCACAGTTGACGTATGATTTCGATTTCGGCACATGAATTAAAATAGCCTACTGGAAATTCCATAAAAATATAGGAACGTGCGTTTTGATTTAAATGATCAAAACAGATCAAAAACACCAGTTTACGAACGGCACACCACTAAGATGTTTGTAGGAGTGTGAAAATGATTCAGCCTCACTCACTGCCGGACACAGATTTCACGTGTAATCTCCGTTACAGACGTTAAAGTGCCACAACTGATGACTCACTATAGGCTTCTCTCTCTCTCTCTCTCTCTCTCTCTCTCTCTCTCTCTCTCTCTCTCTCTCTCTCTCTCTCTCTCTCTCTCTCTCTCTCTCTCTCTCTCTCTCTCTCTCTCTCTCTCTCTCTCTCTCTCTCTCTCTCTCTCTCTCTCTCTCTCTCTCTCTCTCTCTCTCTCTCTCTCTCTCTCTCTCTCTCTCTCTCTCTCTCTCTCTCTCTCTCTCTCTCTCTCTCGCTCTCGCTCTCGCTCTCTCTCGCTGTGATTGTAAACGCACTCCCTTATCTCTGTTGTCCACAGAGGTTCAGCGTTTTTGCAAAATAGTGCTCTGCTGTTGGATGGCGTCCTCGGAATACGCTTGCGCTGTAGGCATTACCAACCTGCTTTCCTGCCAAATACATGCCCTAGATGCAGACTCACTGCGCGGCGTCGGATGCTGTGCAGGTGGGAGAGCCAAACACTCGCGTGAAAACTGACTGAAAGGGCGAAATGACAAGGACAGAGCTTGCACAGGCTTGATAAAGAAAACCCTCCCTTAGTCGTGGCTGCACATATTCCAGTTATGTGTTACATTCATCCAATAGCCTACTAACCATCTCCATCCATCCGCAATATCACACCTTTACTCTCTCCGAGTGAGGCTGATGCTGCTGCTGCTGCTGCTGCTGTCTATGCAGGTAGGGATGCGAAAACGTGTAGTTTACGCATTGCATTGATGTTTTTTAATTAAACTTTTTATGATTGAGTCTTATGAGTTGTGACAGATTACTTTTAATACCTTTAATTGAAAAAAAAAACTGTCGTGGTTTATGTCGCAGTACGCTGCTTTTAAGGACGTCAGTGAGCATGGAGTATAGGTAACAGTGTAATGACCCGCCCTTTACAAACATAATAGCGAATTGTGTATAAAGTCAATAAGTGTTGCTCAGTGACAAAGGGGAATGTGTGTAAATGCTTCGTTTTGAAGGGAGCTGTGGATATGGGAGTGTTCTCAGAAGACTCTTAAAGCCCTCTCACGTATCAAGCCATGACAGAGCAAATAACAGCAATAACACCAGACTCAGAGGATCTGACATCTGTGTTTTTCTCAGCTGTAAACCATTGTTGTTGTGTGATATAACATTGATTATGTGACAACTGCGTGATTATGTTCTGGACATTAAAATTAGCTGAGCACTGCTCTCTTGGGGTATTTACACTTGCACAAAAAGTACTTATGAACGTTTCTTTGTACATGCGTTGCTATCATGTTTATTGGTTTCATGTTTTTTTTTTTTAAATAAGTACCTTAAAGTATCATATATATCACAGCATATCAAAGTACTGTGGCACTGCTATCATTTTTGGAGAAGTACAATTCTCCAAAATTCATCCAGAACCTTAAGTAAATTTTTCAAGGCACACCTGAAGAAAAATGTGCTTTTCATTTCTCCCGTTGTGTGATTGCTGAAACATACAATATTGCTGTATTACATATATATATATATATATATATATATATATATATGTTTTGTTTAAAAAAAATCTTATAAATATGAGATGACAAGGCTCTCCAGCATTGGGCAAAATGCACATTATTTATACAAATATGAAATAGATTAGGTAAAATAATGTTTTTAATGTCAAAAGTAAAGTTAATCATTTTGATAATCACTTTAGCAAAGTTGTTTTCTTTTTATTTTGATAAATAAAATAATTCATTGTTCAATATATTGTCATAAAAATGTATTTATTCAATCTATTTTATTATATGTATTGATTAATATATTTTGAAATATGATGGTTCCCTTATAAATATGGTGATTATCTCTAAAGTGGACACCCAACTTAAAATCTGAATCTAAGCATGTTAGGTCGACAAATGCAAAAGTCAGCCAGTTATTTATTATTATCATGTTAATTATTGTGCCTTTCGCCCCAACTGGCACCTTTTACCCCAAATAGGCTATACCATTTTACATATTTTTCTGGTATTGAAAAACCGTTGCAATTTCCTTGAGCAAAACCTGAAAATCGTTCAAAATATATTCAATTATAATAATAATCTAATTTGCTTCTTAAATCTAATGCTACAACATGGTAAAAACATCAAATATTAGATCAAATTAGCACAGAAAACACTTTGCACTGCTGATCGTGTCAAGGATCAGGCAAATTTCCATGTTTATTTTGAAAAGTGGATGTTTTGGAAAGTTTTTGTGCCATCTAGTGGTTTAGAGAAAAATAAAATCAAAGGTGCCTTTTACCCCGGTGCGCCTTTAGCCCCGTTGTATCTTACTTATGATATTTTAAATACCTGTCATATCTACCGGGTATCTACAGAATTGTTCCTGCTCTAAAAGTAGCTCATGTACTGATCATTGATGCTTTATACAAACAGATTTTGAAAGCAGAGTCACGGTCAACAACATAAATTTCAGTCTGAAGACAATAGTGTCAATATTCAGCTCAATATAGTTCAGTGTTGTTTTAATTACATTTCAGTAACAGTGTCAATGTTTGCAAAAATGTATCAATTATCAAACAAATTTCATTTAGAAACAACAAAGCAGATCTACAGAGGGCAGTACGGCACTAGTCAGATTTAGTGTTAAAGGAGTAGTTCACTTTTTAAAAAGCTTTTGCTGATAATTTACTCACCTCCATGTCATCCAAGATATCCATGTCATTCTTTCTTCAATCGAAAAGAAATTAAGTTTTTTTATGAAAACATTCCAGGATTTTTCTCCATATAATGCACTCACTTTACTGGTAACCAAATGGTTCAAGGTCCAAAAGACAGTTTTATTAAGGGCAAAAAGATTTATTTTGATGAACGAGTTCGAACAGGAGAGTCACAAACACGCATCACAGAGGAAGGCGACCATTTGAGCTTATAAAACTTAAACTTTGTTAATTGTTTTTTTTTTTTTTTTTTAATGAGCGATCGTTTCGCTTGATAAGGCCCTTATCGTCTGGAATCGTTTAAAGCCTATTGAACAGTTCGCACTGAAACTGTCTTTTGGACCTTGAACCGTTTGGTTCCCATTGAAGTCCATTATATGGTGAAAAATCCTGGAATGTTTTCATCAAAAACCTTAATTTCTTTTCGACTGAAGAAAGAAAGACATGGACATCTTGGATGACATGGGGGTGAAGTTTTTTTTGTTGTTTTTTAAGTGAACTACTCCTTTAAATCACTTCAGTTCAATGACAGTGCCAATGTTGCAAAGCTCATCAGTCATGAAAAGACTTCAAACGCAGCCTTACAGAATACAACATTGTCATTTTCCAGCTCAATTCAGTTTAGTTTTTTCTTTCTCTTCTGATAATGTCAGATCAATAACATTCTCTGAATAATAGTTGTCTTTTAAGCCCCAACAGAGCAAGCCAAAGACGACAGTGACAGAACCAAAACTCCATTAGGTGTGACAGTATTGGGGAAAAAAGACCTTAGTTGGCGGCCCTGTTCTTCTCAGATCTAGAATCGGTGTGAAGAGTCCCTCGGTGTGTCAAGGGCTGATCAGTTGCACTTGTTTATCTGATTCAAATCAAATACTTCATGTAGAGGTTATTTGCTATATAGATTATTTACAGATTTGCACATTATTATTAGGTAAGCACTTACAGTATGTGTAAAGATTTAAATTTTAAACATATATTCACAGCAAACTGCTCTGTGATTAGAGTGTCACTTAACTACAAGGCCGAAATTGAATCAATGAATTGATCCAGAAAATGGTTAAATGGATCTAAAGTGCAATGGTCATTTATCTCAACTAAAGAAATTAAAATAATATGATGCACCAGAAATATTATTTTCAAAGACGCTTTTTATACGTCTAGGGGAATACCAGACAGCTGTTTTGTGTCAGTTGTCGGCCTAGCTATGCACACATTGATTCAGCAGCACCGTCAAAATGGAAGAAACCCATACATGTTTTATAATCGAAGGAAGGGTGTGGTTAATGTCTCAACTTCAAACAATATAGAGACATTTTCGACAAGACTAAAGGGATGTTCCTGATTGAGATGTTTTCCTGTCAGTCTGTGCGCCTCTTCAGTGCTTATCTGCAATGCTATCGTGCAGTAACATGTCTATAGCAAGATCACGGTGACTGTTTTTTAGAAGACAGACATTTTAGAGGTTATTTGCTATTGCACACACGGATATTTGTCACCGCACACTGAGAGAAGAGATCAAAGGTGATTCTAAACTGAATTTCCCTAGAGGCATTTTTCCTTTCTAGTATCTTTCTGGCTGTTGCTGGCCATGTTTTAAATAAGCTCTTGTTTGTGAGTGGAGTGAAGCCTCCGGTCCCAGTTTTAGGTCTTTCTAGGCAAATGAGTGGAAAAGCCGAAATAGGAAATGTCCCTCCCAGAAGGGCTCTTTGACCCGCAGTATATCATGGGTTTACTCTGATTAATGCTCTCTCTGTATGGACATCACGCTCTCTCTAGTCGGCACCCTTTGGCGGTTTTCCTGTATGTTATGTACTTCACAAACAAATGTACTGTATTTCCTATTGCAAAAGGAAATAGGGGCAGGACAGTAGTTTATTTAGTAAGCATATTTGTCAATTGCTGTTGCATGGTGGTATTTTGAATAGGATATTCACATTATAGAGAGGTCTTTGTTGGATTGCATTTTGCCCATGAGTATAAATATTTGGTCAAATAGAGGTGCAAGGATGATGTCAGAACCCGGAAGTCTAATTCGCAGCTGGCTCAGAGATTTTACTATGGGGTTTTTCAATTTATGATTAAAATAAAGTCTGTGGTAAACTTAACTTGGCTATACTTTGATATTTTGCTCTACAATGAATGTACACCGCACACACTCACCCCAATCTGTCTTATTACTTATCGCTATGGGTGTGTGTAATTTACGTTGTAGAACAAAACGTCAAAATATTGTCAATTTATGTTTACCACAAGCTTTATTTTACACATTGATAAAAATTAAAAAAAAAACCCATAGTAAAATCTCAAAGGAACCAGCGGCTATTAGACTTCCAGGTTCTGACATCACTGCACTATATCAGAGACTGTAAATTGTAAATGTTTGCATTTGTTAAAAGTGTTTTTTTTTTGTTGTTAATTTTTAACCAAGCACTAATGTGTTTATGACCTCAAAGTGTACATTCTTGGTACTTATTATAGTAATTACAATTACTGGGTAATAACTAGATACTAACACTGAACCTACCCCTAAACCTTGTACTTACCTTATTAGCCAGTACTTTACACTGTAAGTACTCGTACTGTACTGTAAAATTAAGCGTTACTGAAAAATGGACAAAAAGCCATACCCCAAATGGGATATTTAATTTAAACTGTTTGTATGGGATTACCGGATTTTTTTTTTTTTTTCTATTGAGATTCTAGTATTTTTATACACAAATGTCAAAGTTCAAATTCAATTCTTGTGTAAAAAAGATGATTGAAATTGGAAATAAAGAAAAAAATTTAAACGGTGCATACACTAACATTCAAGTATACAAAGATATATTTAAGATATTATTTTATTCTGGAAAGATGTGTTGAATTGGTCTACAGTTATAGTAAAGACATTTGTAATGTTAAAAAATATTTTTGTTTCAAATAAATGTTTTATTTGTAAACTTTCTATTTATCAAAGAATGCTGCAATATATATATATATATATATATATATATATATATATATATATATATATATATATATATATATTAACAGTTTTCAACATAATATAATATTAATATTATATAATATTAAGAAATGTCGCTTGAACATCAAATCAGCATATTAGAATGATGTTTGAAGGATCATGTGCCATTACAGAAATAAATGACATTTTAAAATACATTAAATTATTCAAATAAAATTATCTTTTTATTTAAATTTATCTTATCTCAAATAAAATTATGTTTGATCAAATAAATGCAGCCTTGGTGAGAATAAAACATTGGAAAATCATTCGGTGTGGGCATGCATATATTGTAGTTGTTTTATTTAATGCATATTAATAATCATTCACATATTCATTTATCCACATCAACAATTAACATATTTTGTACACTCAGGTTATTAGGTAAAATAAAGGAAATGATCTTACCTGTTTTTAAACAGAATGTTTAATGAGCTGCCTGAGACTCTCCTGGGAGTAGCCGGCGCAGGGTTTTGGGATTGTGTTGAGTGTTGTTTGGTGGCCTCATATGAAATCTTAAAAGTGAAGGAGCTGCACTTTGCAAATACTCTGAGTCCGATGTGGCCTTGCGGCCAGTTTTTCTCATGTATTATTTGTCTTGTGTGGTCTTTCAAGTCAGCAAAATTCTGTCACTATATTCAGAGAAAATGATTAAAGAGCTTTCACAGTCAGTTTTTATTTAAAAGATTTTCCATCAGTATTCTCAGAGCCAACACAGAGGAACTCTGTTCCAAGGTAGTGTTCAAATAGTTTTAAATAAATGTGGTCTGAATGAAGACAGAATGATGACTGTGGTTATGATGAAGATCATGAAATAGTTTATCCATTCATTTCCATTCAAAGCTTTTTATCAGAGTTTTGTTCATTCAAACCCTGTAAGGTAGCGTTCACACTTATATTACCGGACGCCATGCACTTGAGTCAACACAGCAAATGTTTTCACACACCTTTTAGTAAAATTATCTATAGTCATATTCAGACCGCCACTGAGTGGAACTTAATAGCAGCTATTCATTCACATGACAGCTTTGAAAGTGATTTGGTGATTTAGAGGAGCACAGCAGCAACGTTACAACTAATTTAATGCTTTGACTTGATTTAAATGTCAGTGTAGAAGTAGGTTAGCTGAGACTGTAAAATGCTTGGGACGGGCAGAGCAGTGGCCAGGCTGTGATGAAGCAAGATTCAACCTTTGCAACTGATGTGAGAACCCCTTTTTTCCCTCTTTTTTAAAGAAATGTTAAACCAAAAATGTGTTTGCAAGAACCAATGAGGTTTGAAGTGAGTTGACGTTTAAGGTCTGTGCCATATTTGATGTAGTCTATGTTATAGAGATGGAACAATAATTTGTTTCAGCGATATTTGAGAATTTTTCCTTAATCAAAAAGATAACGTGAGCTTAGAATTATAAGGTTCTATCTCCACTTTTGGTCGAAATTGAGTTTTTGACATAATCTGATCCATTAGGTGTTTATTAATGCCTGTGTGGTGTTATTTTTGTAAAAAAAAAAAAAAAAAAAAAAAGATTAATAGATAAAGCTATAATAGAAGTTTATACTACATAACAGTTTTGCCAGCTGGGATGTAAAAACTTCTATCTCAGAATATCTCAGAACTACCCTAAACGGAGATAGAACCTTATAATTCGAAGCTCACGATAAGTATTTAGCTAATATATAAATAATACCTAAACCTTTCAAAACTAGTTTAAAAGCAATGACTTCATTTATGCTAATTTGATAGACTCCCTCGTCATTTGAATTTCAATATTGTAGTGATGAGGTAAAACATTAAATAAAAATCTGTTCTGCATTTGAATTCAATTCTCTGTGGTATCGGTTCTAAAAAAAATCTTTAGTATGTGAATGTGTGTGTTGACCAATTGCTCAATTTGCAAGCAATTAAAAATATAAATTTCAACCTGTTCGTCATAAAACGCATCAGAAAACTAATATACAGTAAGTTGGTTAATTTCATGCTATTTGTTCACTTTTTAAAGCTTGCCAGATTTAGACCCCACTAGGGGTTTCACGACTACTGATTTTTGCTAGTCGACTAGTTTTGCATAACAGTCGACGACTAGTCGACTAGTCGTTAAATGGTTTATTCTAGGGGTGTGCGATATCACAAATAGTAAATGTCTCCACGATCTGCTTTTGAAGAAATATCGTAGTATCGTGTTACAGTGCATTCTATCAGTTCAGGTCTGGCGCCTCTGCAGTCTCAACTGTAGCCTACTACAACGCGACATACTAGGCTATACATCACAGTTAATGAATAGGTACGGGACACTGCAATTCACAAAAGTTCATTATTTGCATAAACCTTACAGATTAAATATTTAATTCACGTGCTGATGCGCGGTTCTAGCGTGCGCTTTTCTGAGCGCATAGTGCTCACAGGTGCTAGGAGCCTGTTTAACACGCCTGAATCCTGGATTAAGTTATCTTTAGAGTCTTATTATGCTAATAAATACACACAATGTTTACGTAAACAGAACTGGCTATGTCTAAAGTGAAAGCAAACATTTGAGAGAAAATCTGGTGTAATATGCGTCTATATTAAACGCATCGCGTGATGGTCTAAAAGCGACAGTAGTATATATAACTGCCGCTTTTACTTAAAGGGATAGTTCACAAATATATATATATATATATATATATATATATATATATATATATATATATATATATATGTCATCATTTTGTTTCCGACTATAGTCAATTAAGGCCGACAGCGCCAACTAGTGGTTGTGATAGTCGACTAGTTGATGAACTCCCTAAACCCCACCCCATGATATAGAAGAAGAAAAAACTTTCTAAACATTGATCAAAATATATATTTTTTTTAATGTTCCACAGCAGATATGAAGGTCATACAGGGTTTGAGTAAATTATGTCAGAATTTCCTTTTAGAGTAAGGAAGATTCAGTCCTTAGTCTGTTCTGGACTGAATGGTAATGGCCTGGGATGGAAGTTTTCAGTTTTCCCGTCTTGTGATTCTTTTAATTGCAAAAGATAAAAGGTTTCTTTATCAAGCCAAAACATTCGTTACGCTTGTTTTGCAGCATCTGGCAGTGGTTTGTTTGTTCCCTTTGTTGTTTATCAGGGAGTCATTAACTTATGGAGGCTGTTGTAAAAGAGGTTTGGTAATTAGATTCATATTTACTTGCATAGAATTATAACGAATGTCCTGTATGGCAATGCAGCAAAAATTAATAGAAAGAATCAGACTAAAAGAGAAGTGCTTAATTACGGTTTGGTTTAACAATCTAGACTTGTTTTTTTTAGGCTTGGCAAAATTTTATGAAGTTGTAATTGATTTTTAGGAATCTGCAGGAAGGAAGGACTAGGTCATGTTTCTAGAATGAATACATTTTAATAGACCTAATCCACTGAGCTGCGCTGCTGAAGAAAGCAAAGCTGACAGAATATGAATGCAGGGACAACTGACAACAGACTTTGACCATTCATAATAGGCTTTTCTAAATGACTTCATTAATAATCATTAATATCATAATCTATAAACTCCCGAAGCTGGTGTTGTGATGTTGATTTTGTTGGATTATTTTGTTCTACTGGGGCTAGTAGAAGATTTCTCAGGTCGAGGGCAGGTGGAGAGTTTTGAAATTGATTGTTTCATTTAACACATTTATTTTAGGATCCCGAATAGGACTTTATTGTCAAACTCTATGGAGTAGGTTGTCACACTTGCTGCTAATTGATACTGATTTAAAGAAGAAGAAAACATTTTCCTCAATACATGTGAGATATATAATAGCTGGTTATTTATCTAGTAGTTCATATCTTCATATATTGTATATATTAGGGGGGTAACAATATTTCGTGTCACAATGTATTCCAATACAAAAATGCAACAGTTGTGACAATCTGTGCTGTGTAGTTCAACCAAAATTAAAATTACTGAGGAAAAAACATTAATGCATATTAATGAAATGGGGGAATATTTGTGGGTCCTGATAATGCCAATGTATTATGTTACCAGTAAAAAAGTGCCTATATATTGTTTTTAGGGCTGTCAAACGATCAATCACGATTAATCGCATCCAAAATAAAAGTTTGTGTTTACATAATATATGTGGGTGCACTGTGTATAATTATATATATATATATATATATATATATATATAAATACACACACATGCATGTATATTTAAGAAAAAAAATATTATTTATATATAAAATATTTATATATAATATATTATGTACATAATATATTATGTAAACGCAAACTTTTATTGGATGTGATTAATCACAATTAATCTTTGCACAGCCCTAGTTTTGACTCAGCTGTTTAATTAGCTTCTGAATTTATTTGATGTCTTCTGCTTTAATCAGTGTCATGTTTTACTAAGAAAGGATGCGAATGATAGATCGCAGCGATGATCAAGCTGTCTGACAGTCATATTACTGCATTATTAGCAGTGCAGCATTCACACTGCAGATTATAAAGCTATAAACCCTGGGGGAGGGCAGGTGTCCTGGATTATTCCAGAAGGAGAAAAAAAATCTCTTTCTCTCCTTCGCTTTCTCCGTTTCTTTGTCAGCTCATGACGAATGGGGAGAGAGCAGTCAGTGACAAGGCGCTGTGTGAACAGTCTAGCTGTTCACTTTGATTGTACATTTGGCCCATTTTCTGGTTGTCATTCACATATCCTGAGAGAATCATTCAGATGTTTGGCAAACTGATCTCTGTTTAGGCCGGCTGACAGGCACATTGTTTTATATGTTTTGTCCAAGACCTGCAAAGCCTTGAGATTAACAGTGTTGGATTGTACGAATTACACAAAAGATGGGGCTTTTCTTTGTTGTGATGCTGCTCGGCCTCTCCGAGTTCTCACGATCCACAATTCATTGTCTCAGCATTGAGCGTGGAGCTACGGCTATGGTGTGTGTGTATCAGTTTGTGTATAAAGCCTGCTGTGTTAATTCATGAGCGCCTGAAGGTCGCTCCACGTGAGAGCTGCTCTGCCTGGGATTCAGAGACCATGCTCAGTAGATTTTTGGGGATGTTCGGTGGTTAAACCAGCCTTTGGCAGAGATTAGCCCAGCGTAATGTAAGCTAGATTAATGCCGGGAGCCTTGAGACGATAACCCCAACCGCTTCATACAAAACAAACATGTTCTGTATAGCTTCATTCCAGGAAAATCCTGCAAAGAGTATTTATTGTCTGAGTGATAGGTGGGCCATGCAAAGGAAAAACCTTTTAAAAGTCTAGTTTAAAACACATGTGGCAAACGTACTCTTTGTATTCATGTTATTTAAGTAAGGAATAATTGACGATGGGCTGTTGAATTATTTGAAAAATGATGCACACCCAAGTTGGTAATGACGCGAAGTGGTTCGGTAGCAGTATCTCTATCTACCTTTAAGTTGTTTAGCTATTATACTTATAAAAATCATCAGAGCAGCACTGACAACACGTTTCTATGCGAGCGTGTGTCTGTACTGTGTGTGTGTGTGTGCAAGAGAGAGCGGGACAAAGAAAGTAAGTCCTTGATAGCACAAGTACATCTCAGACACGTCTATTTGATGTCTGCATTTACATCTTCAAGATGAATTTTCTTTGGACATCTGCAGTATGTCTCGGCATTTCCTGTTGGATGTCTAGAAGATGTCTTTAAGATGTTTTAGACTTAGAATGTATTTGAAATTGCCTTTTCTGACGTTTATCAGATGTTTCACAGCAGATGCTTTCCAAATTAACTGATGTTTAGCAAACATACAAGCATAATTGTGCTCTCTGGACTGCTTTGCATAATAAACCTTAATTTTGTAACAAAAAAACCTGGACATAATTTGTAGTTTCTATCCAATTGTTTACTAGTCTATATTGATTTGCTTGGTCAGTGTCATTGTGGTTCTTTTGCAGTTGTAGTCTGCAAGGACTTTTAAAATACTGAAATCATTAGGCGAAGTGATATGGAACTGTAATGCGGTCAACACCTGCCTGGAACTACTTTAGCCGTTTTGCGTTTCACACCTTAGAAAGTTTGTCAACCAATCAGATTCAAGCATTCAACTGTTGTATAATAAAAAGTCAAGCCCCATTGTATATTACATAAATTAAAATAACATTCACTTTATTTCTTAAAAGCATGCTCATCATCACAGATTATGTATATTCAAGTGATTGTATGAATTAAATGCATTTTTTAAATAAATTAATAGGACAACAAAAGCAGCATCATTAGTGTAAACAAGGTATGAGATGTTGATTTGATTTTAGCATTGAATTGTCACTTAATCTGAAACATACATGTGCTACAGGCTGAGTATTTTGATGTCATCTGTTGTTCATTGTCAAAAAGTTCACGTGATAGCCAAGACTCCTGCACGTGTCGTCAGGTGATTTGTGTGCGCTGTGCTTTTAGCTTGTGGAAAGGTCATCTCTCTTCACCTGGAGATCCAGAGGGAGTAATTACAGACCGATGTGACCACCCACGTCTGTCTCGTCTATCGCCCCTCTCTCTCTCTCTCTCTCCAAACACATGCTCAGCTGAGACACATGGGTCCCTGCCCTCGTTTTATCCTTTTTTATTCCAACAATTTTTAAATTAAACCAAAAACTTCCCTCACTCTGTTTTGCTGGAGCATTGCTCTGTCTTTCAAATCATTTGGCCAAATTTCTTTTAATATGCAAGAGTGTTTTCTGTGTGCTTAAAGGAGAATTTCACCCATTTCAACATTAATCTTTATTGAAAGTGGATCATAAATGTAGTCGAAATGTATACGAATTTTTGAATTTGGTGCCCTCTTGACCGAGAAAAGACAGAAAATAACCGAAGGGCGCATTTGTATGTAAGACAACAACTCCCACAATGCACCATATTGCACAGCTCCGCAAGCCACACCCACTAATCCGGAACTGCGCACACATCAGAGAAATCATTCTTTCGTTGACAAGGCTAACGCTAATGACAGGTCTCGTATATCTCACGGAGGAGCGGGAGCATAAACGGCTGATTGAGAAACAGGCCTAAATTTAAGTTATGTTTATGTTTCTGTTGTGTGTAGACAACAGTCGTTAATGAGGGAGCCAATGCTGGCTTATACTTTTGTTTTGTATTTGTTAATTTAGCTATTAAAATGTTTAAATGTTCCCGCCTCCTTCTTATCACACAAAAACAACCCCGGTTAACGTTACATTGGCAAACTTATTAGTGAATTACTCCTTGTTTGTATTTATTACTGCATAGCCAATTTCACACAGTGATTCCAGAAAATACACGGATAATGTGACCCGGCATTTGTTTCGGGATTGTTTGATTTCTGTTCATGATACCTGGACGTTCAGTCAGTCACTTCACAACAGAAATTGCCTTTGTTGAAATTCTCTGCAGCAGATGGACTCTATCTGTGTCTGTAGCTCACACCGAGAGCACATGCACCAGCAGTCCTCCCATGCAGCTCGAGCCAGTCCGGGCTCCTTGTCCGTGACAGGCAGCCGCCTCCTGTTCCTACATCAGCCTCAGCTGCTCTTCACTATATTACGGCTCGTAAAGATAGCCACGCACATCGGATTCGAGCAGCAGAATTTCAAAATCCTCTTCTACCATATCATGTTTAGTTTCTTCCATCATTATCATAACTTCCTATCTCCACAGCAATTGTTAGCTTAGCTTCCAAACAATATTGCTGATATTAATTTCAGTTTCTGCAAGTTAAGTCCCACCCACTGATCTGTAATAGGCCTGTAGCGTGAGTGGGTCCCACACCCTTGAATAATGAGGAGCTAAGTTTGTATTCTCTACACTTTTCAATGAAATGTGACTTCCTGCTTATTATGACACAAAATGACGATTTTTACGTGATAATAAGCAGGAAGTAAAACACTTAAATATTTATTTCTCCAATCTCAGGGAGAAACCATGACCATTCAAAAATATGACTTGGTTTCTAAAGATACAAAGCTTAATGCAAATGGGTGAAATGTCCCTTTAAAAGATAGTTCAGCCAAAAGTGAAAATTCTAAGACATCATTTACTTGCCTCACCCTCCTCAGACCTGTGTGACTTTCTTTCATCTGTGGAACATAACAGAAGATGTTTTCATTTCTTTAACATCATCTGATGGTACTGTTAGTGACTAATCGTATGTAATCTCACCAGTGGTGGAAAGAGTACTGAAAAAACATACTCAAGTAAAAGTACCATTACATTCCAAAAAATGTAGTGTGAGTAGAGTAAAAAGTACTTGTCCAAAAAACTACTTGAGTAAAAGTAAAAAAGTAGCTTATTTAAAAGTACTCAAGAGTAGTGAGTAGTGAGTACTGAGGTGCGGATTCTAACCCTTATAATAAACACTGTGCACTACAACTTATAAGTTTAAAAATGCACATAATGGAATTCACATTATATTTTGTTCTTTGTAAGAAAGATTGAAGAATATCTATCATCCATCTTTTTAAAATGCATCAAATCAGTACACTCATCACCATTTAAATCATATTATTTGGGGGGGAAAGCATTTAAAATTAGGCGAAAAGCCACTGGGCCTGAGCATGTTATTGTTGCACATAAAATATCAATATTCATAACTGTGCAAATAATTCAAAAACCTTTAGAAACTCATATGATAGTTCAGCATCACACACCAAGAGATGGGTTGAATAAAAAAATACCCAATTTCTCTCCAAAACGGTACCAATGTTAGTGTTTTGATAAATGAGAATCACTATTATCATATTACCTCAACTAATGCACTGAAAAGAAGGGTGAATCTTCTAGAAGGGTGGCATCATCCCTTACATTTTACACGACTACATTTACTCACATTGTAATGCTGATAATATAATTTGAAAGGACAATTGTGCATTAAATAGGGAAGTTATATCCAGGAAACTTTTACAAAAGAAACAAACACACTTTGTCTCTGAAGTCTCGGCGAAGCCGTTTTATCAGCAGCATGATATCCACACAAAAAAAAAGTTCAGCATGAAAAAATGTTTTTGCGCAAGTGCACTTGCCAAATGAAGACGGATCGCATAATGGATCAATCAAAAAACGCTGTTTATTAACGAGCTGTGCTAATTTCTTATTAAGTAATGCAGTTCAAGTTAACGACACGGTGTACTGATTCTGAATCTGGCGGCATGGCGAGCGCGAGACGCGGCAGTGCACAGATCGTGACGCGCGTCTCTCCTGTGATTGTGAAGTAAATGGGAGCGGGAATTCACCGCATTATGAACTCGTCTCGCAATTCCCCCAACCTCAGACCAAATGTTAGGCCATGTAGACAGGCCAGCCTATATAAATATCATATTAAGCAGAAATGTGAAATGTACCTTAGCATATTAGAGGAAGACGCTGATATCTGGATTGAATTGATGCGTGATGAATGCACTTCCACCGCAGTCACGAGTAACAGCAGGAATAGGCGGTAAGTTTTATATGCTTAATTTGAATTGATGACAGTCACGAGACCGATTACTCGATCCAATCACGTTGATGGATAAAAATAAAATTAAAACAAGCATGTAACGAGTAACGGCCACAAACAGAAGGAAAATAGCGGAGAAAAAGTACCGATACATCACTTAAAATGTACTCAAGTAAAAGTAAAATTACACAATTTTAAACTTACTCAAAAAAGTACAATTTCTGAAAAAAACTACTTAATTACAGTAACGTGAGTATTTGTAATTCGTTACTTTACACCCCTGAATCTCACAAAAGTGGCATAATCAGGTTGATCTGGAGTTCAGTACTGTCGCTTCAAACCTCAGAAAGCCAACAAGATAATGCCGACTGTATGCAGCCTTGTCTCAAAGCAATTATATACAGTAGGTGTCGTTTTCTGTCAGCTTGTGTTGTAGGGAAGAGTAAAGATATTAAAAATTAGTAATTGCAAAGGCCTTTCTAGATAGTGTTGAATATGGGTTAAGATAGTGTTTGCTCCTCCTCTCAATCTGACATGGTTGAGCGAACAAGAGAAAAGATGTCTGACAGTCTGACTTTCTCACTCTGCCTACTGCAAGACCTATTCATAGATGTTTTCAGTCCGAGACGACATGCCCACACGGATCGCCCACAGTGCATTCACTGACCATCTGATGCATTTTCACTAAAAACTGGAAAGTGCTTTCTTGATCTGCTCTAATCTTATTGGCTGACTTTTCCCACTTCTGGAAATAAGGGCATGCATTGCTTCTTTAAAAAAAAAAAAAAAAATGTTATCAGTCCACCTGGAAACAAAGAAACAAGTAAACTAAACATCCACAAGCAGAAACATATGTTCGGAATTATGTCTGTCAAATAGTCAGTGCTTAATATACCAGATTCTTTACACCCTTTTCACTACTTTGTGTTTTCTGTTCTGTTTAAATATGTCTTAAGCTTGTTAATTATTGTGGTATCACTTGCTACTAAATAGCACATGCAACCATTTTTAGACCTTTTGCTATATAGTTAAGTACATTGTTATGCTAGACAAATTCATACATCATACTATGGCTGCAAAGAAACATGCACATCACTATACAACTAAGAATATATATATATATACAGTATATATATATATATATATATATATATATACACTGCAGTATGCTTTATTAGTAGACTGAATTGATTGTAGAGAATGTAAAGTGTCTCTCTTTATAAAGTGGCTGACCTAAAACCTTCTAGATGATGCTCCTGTAGATGAAATGCTCTCTAGTCAATTAAAATGTGGAAATACAGTCTGTTCACAAGTCGGAGAGGTGATAGTGCTCCTAGCAAAAATATCAGTTCTTCTAAATCACAGCTCATTACAAATAGTTGCATTTATACATGAAGGCAGTAGCTTTTTATCATGAGCATATATGTGGAATGGAGCCTCCTTTAGTCATACATTAAATTACTGCTGTCTTGTTCAGTATATAAAATGAGATAAAAACATTTTCCATCCTGAATGTGTCATAGGATTTTTTTTTTTATTATTATTGCTGTAAAGAGACTGCCTGGTGGCTGAGTGAAGTGATGGGGCATAATTCCCAAAATCACAGTGCTGGACATAAACAGATAGTGAAAGGGAGCATAAATGCGTCCATCATTCATACGCACACATACGTGCACGCACGCATCGCACGCCCCGGGGTAGAAGACGTGCTGTACTGGTGAATGAAAAGGGCCTGGGAGAGGCTTTCACATAACACAAATTTAACTGCCACTGTCAGTTTAGGACAGATATGATGGAGCCTGTGGCCTAGATACTGGGAGTAGTTTAAAAGGAGGACTATGTGCTGGATGAATGTGTGTAACATTCAGCAGCAGAAAGGCTATATACGAGTGTGTTTGTAATATAAAACATAAGGGGGATGTATATGCCCGGACGCATATTTCTACGCCAGTGAACATTTCCTATAGAGTGAGTTTTATTTTGAAAGTCATTGTCTTTATAGTCAGTTGACTCTAATCAGAATATATGCCATGTTTTATTGTGTTCACTTAACCAGCATGTTGTCATTTATGAGATGCTTTAATCCAAAGTGACTTCCAGTGCTCTTGTTACAGGGACAAAACCCCTTAAAGCAGCCTGGGGTGAAGTGGCTTCCTCAAGGCCTCAGTGATGATTGCTCATGGATACTTCCTTGCGTGCTCAAATAATCACGAGCCATGCCATTTTACCCCCTAACATGACCCCACTGTTAAAATAATAATAGGATTAGCAGTAGTGTTTTTGTAAACAGTGGGATGATCAGTATAAAGCATTTTTTTATGTTTTATTTTAATTATATATTATGTTATATTATATCATATCATATAAATCATAATATATTATATCATATTATGGCATTGAGGGGTGGATGTATTGATAGATTCTTAAAGCTGCAGTCCGCAGTTTTTCCTCTTTCGCCATCTCTGTTCGAAATCTGCAATTGCAGTTATTCACAGAATGATCAATCTTACGTGAGTTGTGCCTCGACACGACACAGCGCGGATGAACACAATGTTTTAAGGAGACTGTGAGGCTGTCAGCCATCACGCCGGTGTGGATACTGGCATTCAGAATCACAGATTTTACTTTTTGGAAGTATAACCAACATATTAGTCTCACCTGAAAATGACATCTGAACAAGAAACAAACATCCACTTTTGTTCTGATTCTGACATTGCAGTAAATCGCGCTGATTAAATCTAACAATCTTTTATCATATCATGCGAAACCGTGCAAATTATTCTTTGTTCTCAAATTGTTAATGTTAACAACGTCAGCATTGCGTGGCTACATGAAATGTCCTTCCGATATGTATCCTTGTTTTTGCATGGGTCCGGTCTCCTTTTTTTTCTGTAGCCACTCCGAAATCCGAACAAAGTCTTTTGTATTTTACAACAGGTGAATCTGTTGTCACTGGTGATTTGTTGTTTGAACCTTTCTGGATCCGCCATCAAATTTGTAAGTTGAATTATATTAAGTGCTGTGAGAAAAGGCTATAAATCTCTACCTCCAGCATTCTCACACACAATATAACTTAAAGTAGCCGAGACTCCTTCTTTATGTGTACAGATGTGACGTAATGACTCAATATAGCTTACACTAGCCAAGACTCTTCTTCATGTGTACAGATGTGACGTAACGACTCAATATAGCTTATACTAGCCAAAAGACTCTTCTTCATGTGTACAGATGTGACGTAATGACTCAATATATCTTATACTAGCCAAAAGACTCTTCTTCATGTTTGTTTTTAGAAGATGATGTTGAGGATCAGTGCCGATGGCTGTCGTGTCGATGAGATGGGTTAAGGATGAGTCTGGATGGGTCCAGGCGCAGATCCACCATAGAGGGTCCCTCGGGATAAACAGAGAGACTAATATTAGCGTAGACGCCATCCTTCTTATGACGTACCAAGTACACCAGGATTTACGGGACGTGTTCCCGGTTCCGGCAGATCTAAACTATGCAGCCTAATTTTGAATTAAGGAAGTCTATTGTGTGTTATGTGTATGCTAGGCCAAAGAGATGTGTTTTTAGTCTAGATTTGAACTGACAGAGTCTGTCTGCTTCCTGGACATTAGAAATATAGGGTCTTGTGAGTGGACCCTTGACATGGGTTAATAAATAACTGTGTCTGCTAAATGACTAAATCTAAATGTAAAATAACTGCCTAGCAATCATTTAAACATGTTAGCTACAACATGAATAATTAGTCATGACACCAACCACATCCCACAGCCACTCCCTGGCAACCACCCAGAACGCCCTACTATCCTAACAGCAAGCATCACGCACCATCTTTTTTCTCTCATCCTGATTGATGCAAAATTGTTTGAGGCCTGGTTTCAGAGACAGGGCTTATATTAAGCCAGGAGTAGGCATTAGTTAAAATGCCTAAAATGCCTATATTTTAAGATATGTCTTTTCAAGTTGCTTTCAGTTAAAACCGCTCAAACATACATTTTAGACTGGGACTATCCCTAGTTTCCTAGTCTGTGAAACTGGGCATCAAAACTGTATTTTATTTTATCTAGTAAACAAATATTTAATATAAATATATTTGAGAAGCTAAATCGTGTAAGGTTTGGCTTTTTTCAGAGAATATATCTTTAATTAAGTTCATATTTTAACTACAGTGAAATTTTGTGAGGTTTATGCTAAAAATGTGTTACGTTTATAGATTTAGTAAAACGAAGGAAAAAAATATGTACAGTAGATATCGGTATTTAACATTTTCCCTCTGTTTCTGTATTTGCAGTGATATGTTTGGCACTATCTGACTCTGCACCCATCTGGAGTTGAGCCGTTTTTCCCCATCCCCAGCATCCTGGTCCTGAGCTCCGAACCTGATTATTAGGATCGACTGCAAGGCCCTTAACTCGTCATTCTCGACGTCACTCTTTGCTTCGCCCATAGTAGATCGATGAGCCTGGGAGGTTAGTGTCTGAATGTTTGTCATATATTTGGCAAAGCTCCAATATCCCAATCTCTCTTTCTCTCCCTCAAGCTTTGCATTGCTCTTTCAATCACACCCTTTGGACATTCTTTTATCTCACTCAAAATATACTCAAAAGTGATTGCCTGAAATGTATTGTTGATCTGTATACACCTTTTTATGGGAATACTTTCTTAAATTCCAACACTGGAATTCATTTTGTATACATGGTTTAAACCGTAATACATGCAGCTGTTAAAGATCCAGACTGTGAATGATTTCAGCACAGACATGCTTTTAAACTTTTTCATTGAAATATTTCTTGCAGCCTTAAATTAATCTGCTCTATCAGATTGCAGCTGGATTTGTCTCTTATCTTCCGGCAATCCCTCTGATATTCATTCTGCTTCAAGCGCAAAAGGTTGGGTAATATTTGTTGTCATTGCAACAGCTGTGCTTTGTGTATTATAAATAATGAAAAGAGGAAGAAGCAGTAGGCATGGACCACACCATTGTCATAATGGGGTTGTTGTTGTTGTCACTATCTAAAACCCTTACATCAGCTCTCATGGGGCAATCCAATAGCTCTTTACTTCATGGTTTTGTGTCATTGATTCATGGTTTGTTTGTTTGTTTGTTCGTTTATTTGTTTGTTTGTTTTTCCCTCGATGTGAAATGTTTCCTGGATTCTCAAGTGAACATTTTGAAATGAACATTTTAACACTAGAAGTGCCAGAATTCCAGAACTACTAGAACTGCCACAAGCGGTCATTTTTTTTACCGTTAGATTGCAAACTCATAGGCTATCTTTAATGATTAATACCCAATTGAGAGATCAATGCATTCATTGTATTTGGATATCTTTTAAAAACAAAACAACACCAAACTGTACATTTAAGTTTAATTATACATTTATACATAATAATATCATTAGTAGGCTAGCCGTAACTATCACATATTCACAGCAAATAGGCTATTTATACCATGTCCCTTTCAACATAACTCAGAAGAAGATAATAACAACTAAAAGCATCTTATTTAGATATTCTTTTGACAGCGAGAGAGACAATGTCACAGTTTATGAATTCGCTGTCTCCTTTCTCGTCTTCTGTGTGTGTGTGCGTGCGTGGTCGCTGATCATTGCCGCATCAGCGAACCCTTTTTAGTGTCACTATTGTCGCCTAGTCTTTGTCAGACCGTGGATGTTTTGCGTATTTATTCCCTGCCTGTATCCTTTTTCCGTGTGTCATCCATCCGTGTTTAGCACTCGATGGTTCTACACTATACTGGACATTTGCACACCTTAAAGGAGCATTTCACCCATTGCAACATTAATCTTTATTGAAAGTGGATCATATATGTAGTCGAAATGTAAAAGAATTTTTGAATTTGGTGCCCTCTTGACCGAGAAAAGACAGAAAATAATCGAAGGGTGCATTTGTATGAATGACTACATTACCCACAATGCACCACATTGCACAGCTCCGGAAGCCACACCCACTAATCCGGAACTGCACGCACATCAGAGGAATCATTCGTTCGTCAACAAGGCTAACTTTAGCTGTCACCAGAGTTTGAAATTCATTTCACACAAAATTTCTAGTTAGTTGGCTGTGGCGAGCAGCAGGATGAGGGACGTGAGAGCGGTGCGAGAGGACGGCGCGAGGCCGGTAGCGTGAGTGATAATGAAAGACGAGACGCACCGACCGGTCTCGCATATCTCACGGAGGAGCGGGAGCATAAACGGCAGATCGAGAGAGAAACAGGCCTGATTTTATGTAGTGTGTGGACAACATTCGTCAATGAGAGGCTGTTGGCTTATACTTTCGTTTTGTATTTGTTCATTTTACTATTAAAATGTTTAAATATTCACCAGTTCTCTCCTCCTTCTTAAAGTCCCCGTGAACCGGAAGTTGCAAACGATTTTTCTCCAGTGCTGTGACGTATTTCCAAGTGAAACGGAATATTGAACAGAGGACAGGGTTTTACTCTAGCACTCCTCCTCTCCATCTCTCGCTCATAGCAAACTAACGGTTTGAGGGGAGTGGTTAAGCGTTTCCCCACCCAAACTGTGAAACCTACGTCATCAGAAAAAGAAACCGTTCCAGACCGGAAGTAACTTTTCAGATTTTGATTAAAGATTACTAAGGTAAAACATTTTTTTAATATATATTCACTTGCACGGATTAATTGTTCAGCACAAGACTAGTAATATGCGCTAACAAAGTAAATAGGTTCAATTTTGATTTCACGGGGACTTTAATAGTAATTTTGACTATTTTTATGATATCTTGCATCCTTTTTTAAACTTGAAAGCTTAGTTCCCATTCATTGGAAAAGAGCGACCGGCACATTTTTCAAAATATCTGTGTGTGTTTCACTGCCAAATTTGGTGATAAATAATGTCAGATTGTCTTTTTTTCTACAAGGCCTGTTTGGTGGAGTCTGAGGTTTGACATTAAATTAGATAACTGGAGTCATCTGAAATTCCACTGCATTAAGTGGACAAGGAGAAGCATGAAAAAGCATTGAAAAGTGAACTATTTTCGGTCACCACTGTGTTGGATTAGTATTATGAAATTCAGCTGCATGCAAAAACTATCCTGGTAAGTGTGACGTTTTCATTAGTGGTGTTCTTTGTCTTTACTATTACATCATCTAAGAGTTTGTTCACCTTTAAATGTCCTTGATGTGCCCTTGATGTCTTAAGAGTCATGTGTTGTTTGAAATACAATGTATCCTGAAGAAGGGTATAGTGGAGGTGATGTGTAAATAATGAACAGAACGGCACAAACACATGAAGACAGCAGTCAGGCTGGAGGAAGATGAATACAAAATCACCTTCCAGTCTTGCAATAGTTCCTGTTGAAAGAGAATAACAGTACTGATTAAATTCCCATGATGTCGTTGAGGCTATATTTTGCTATAGAGACACATTTTATAGGAAGGCTGGATTAACAAGGCAAAAGTCAGCTCACCAAGGCATGTTCTTGTGCAGTACAGAGAAATTTTAAGACAATTTTCTTCACACTTCTTGTAAATCACTGATTAAGCCAGTAAATTCAATGATATTAAGAATGGTGAGGGTTATTTTATTTCATTTTATTATTTTAAATACTGTTGTAAGTATCCAGGTTAAATTCTGCTGCAGTTCTGTAGGAATCGTCACGGCTGGACTGAATGTCCTTGACCTACTGAGTGACTGTAACATCATTCCTCATTATTCTGACAAATATAATTATTTCAGTTGCTACGCGTGTTTTTATTGGCTGATCCAGTTACAGTGAGTCACAGGTCAGACTTGATTTGCCGAAGGCAGATGTGAGTGGGTAGGGGGAGGGTAGATCCATACCATTGATTGACTATATTAGAGAGGTATGCTAATGTGTCTTCATTTATGTCTTTTCTCAAAGCATCCCAAGACACTGTTTGAAATGGAGAACCGTGTCATTTTAATAAACCGTCCTTGAGGGAAACCAGGGTGGAATAATACACAACAGTACACGCAGTTCAGCTGTAGTTAGGAGAATAAAAAATGGCATCTGTCAGAGAAGATTCATTTATAAATGCTGTTGTTGTTGTTTTTGTAACTTTATACCAAGAAATAAACAGTCATTAATTATTGACATGGATGTGTCTATAGCTTGAATTTGTCCTAGATCATCAGATGTGACGTTATGCTGCCTTAAAAGTCGTTCATTGCTAGATTTCCTGGTAATTCCGGGTGGTAAAGTACAGTTACACTGGACAAAAGGTTTAGGATTTATTCTGAAACAATTTTCACTCAGAAATTGCTTGTAAATTTCATAAATATTTACCCAGAAACACATTCAATCCAATTTTGAGGTACTGTAGAAAGATTGAAATAGTTTTTCTTGTAAAATGTTCTTCATTAATCTTTATTTTATCCCACATTGAATTTTTTACGGTGTACTGTAATTGTGATTTATAAAGTATATCACGGATAATCACGTGACATTGTTTTGTATGGCCTCTTGTAGCTGTCGCAGCGATATTGCAGTGGATTCTGTTCACAGCATTGTGGATTCAGCTGAGTCTGCTTTCTGTCATAGCGTGACACCATCTGTCAATGTGTCCAGTCGAGTGTGCTTTAATAAGCCTGAATCAGTAAATCAGTGGGTGGAGTTTGACTGGTTTTAATGGTCTTGTTTGACCCTTAATGGAATGTCCCACCCAAACACAGTCCGTCATTGACAGGAGCACTTAGAAGGCTATTGTGCGTCTCTCTCTCTCTCTCTCGATCAACCACCGCCCCTTTACTACGTCTGTCACTATCCTGGGAGTTAAATCTGGCAGTGCATAATCTTGTTAGGAGAATGATTTGCTCAAACTGGCTATGCGCTCTGTGTGTGTATTTTAATTTTTTTTTTACTGTTTTCATGTGTATGCAATCGGGGATTTGGAAGAGACTCCTCGATCAGAAACAACCGACCTAAAAAATTGCAGTGGTTCATTTTGTTTTGGTGTTGACATGAGCTCATTGTGTGTATGAGGATACATCAAGCTTATTCAGAGTCACACTCGTTTTGTGTTCGTTTGAATTACACTAATTCACTTCCAGCTTTGAGGAACCACACAGAGACTGTTTTGACGGTTGTCATTGAGCTGCTGTTTGAGTCACAGTCTTTGTGTCTATAGAGGATACTGCTGGAGCTGTGACTCATTGTAAAGTCTTAGATTCACATGCTTCATGACTGTGTCTGAAACGCATAAAATGCTGCCTAGAACCTCAAAATGTATGATGCCTCCATATATAGGTGTATCGTTTGCTGCCTATGATATACAACAATTCTGTACACATATGGCAGTTGGTTGAAAGAAAACAAATGGCGTCAGTCAGAGTGGTTTGTATTTATATAAAAATAAAATATATTAAAGTTATTTACTATTCTTTTATACATGAATTCAATTATTTTTTATTCTAGCTTGTATTATCTTCCATATAGTCCCATATTAACGTACTCTACTTTTCTTAAAAAAAAAAAGTATCTTATCTTAAACTGGATAGTTCACTTTGAAATTAATTTTTGATATATTTTAGCTTACCTCAAGGGCATCCAAGATGTAGGTGTTTTTGTTTCCACAGTATTTTCGATTATATTTTTCGGTCAAACCGTTGTTGTCTATCAGTCATATAATGCAGGGATAGGGGGTCCACCCTGGGTCCACCTCAAAGAGCATGCACAGAGAAGTCTAAATTAAACATGATTTAATGACTCGTAAATGTAAGTACACATTGATGGTCCAAAACACGAAACGAGCGGTTTGTGTGAGAAAACGAACAGGATTTATATCCTTTTTACCTCGTGTAACCACAGCCATGTCCAACTGATCTGAAGGCACGGGCGCTTCGGTCTGCGCATGCGCCCGAAGTGATCGCTTGCGCGACGACGTCACTCACTGTTTACACAGAGATTTCGGAAGTTTTACCTTTCACTAAACATATTTAGATAAATATATCGAAATCGTCTTCCATTGCGATTTCCTGTATATCTAAATATGTTTAGATCTTCACCGTGAAAGGTAAAACTTCCGAAATCTCTGTGTAAACAATGAGTGACGTACATGCACAAGCGATCACTTCCAGCGCATGCACAGACCAAAACGCCCGTGTGTCTGATAAGTTGGACATGGCTGTGGTTACACGAGGTAAAAAGGATATAAATCCTGTTCGTTTTCTCACACAAACCGCTCGTTTCGTGTCTTAGGCCATCAAAGTGTACTTACATTCACGAGTCATTAAATCATGTTTAATTTTGACTTCTCTGTGCATTCTCTTTGAGGTGAACTGAGGGTGGACCCCCTATCCCTGCATTATATGACTGATAGACAACAATGGTTTGACTGAAAAATATTAAAATTGAAAAAACTGTGGAAACAAAAACACCCACATCTTGGATGCCCTTGAGGTAAGCTAAAACATATCAACAATTAATTTCAAAGTGAACCATCCCTTTAATCAAGTTTTGACCAGGTTTGATAGTAGGATTTGTCTATAATCTGGTGAGTCATGTCAGTGATCTTGAGGCAATGCCCTGCCCTTTCCGCTGCAAGCACTAATGAATTGTAGTGTTTGTTTGCAGCCAAACAGCAGCTTGTCTTTATTCACAGGCTGCCTGACCCACACTCCCTGCCAGCTTTACAGACAGGAGAGGATCCACTCCACTGTGGGATTGTCTGCTGAGTTTGTCTACCACCTTCCCCCCCCCCCCCCCCCCCCCCCCTTAGATAGGTCTGCAACCATAAATCTTTACAGTGCTGAGGATGGTGAAGGTTTTAACTCATCAGTTTCCACTTCCTCATTTGTTACACAGAGATATAATTTGGAGGAAGACACACATTCTGCAGTATTGTTTCACAAGCCACTTAAAACATGTTTTCTTCAGTACTTAATCAGTATCTTTGTCTAGTTTTATTAATAGCTAAATATTCTTAAAACAAGATATATTCAAAACAAGTTAAATTGTGTATCACAACTCTTTTATGGATGGATGGATGGAATTAATTGGCTTTGGGTTCATTGAACCCATCACCACTGGGTAGACAGACTCAAAACAGGTGAGGACGTATCCATCTCTCGCAATGGTCTTCAAACTGGTGTCATCAAACTGTTAGGCAACTCTTAAAAGTAGATAGAATATTCCCAAAGATGAAATCCATCCTCGGTAAGATTAATGAAGGCAGTTGCTAGATCCATAATTTCTTGTGTTCTGTCACAGCAAGTCAGGCAAAACGTGGAGAAGGGGATCCAATTAAAGCACTTTGTGTATAAACAAAACCAAAGGTAGTCCACAATGAATATGATCACAGGATATGAAACACATGGCAGTAAAAACAACACAAGACAAATAACTGAACAAACTAAAGGGCCTGAGATGTACACAGGATAGCTAATCAACAGAACTAGAGACAGGTGCTTTAACACAATCACTGTGGAAACAAACTAGGATCTGCAACACATTCAGGTAACGCTTCCTTTTACAGTCCAGTTACCCATGTAAATACTATGTACTTATTTTAGTAACTACAATTACTGGGTAATAACTAGCACTAACCCTGAACCTACCCCTGTTCCATGTACTTACCTTATATTAGCCAATACTTTCTAGCTAAGTACACTGTAAGAACTGTACTTTAAAAGGAAGCGGTACCCACATTCAAATAGGAAAAGAACAGAACCAAACCAAAACCTATTTTTATTATAAATCAGATTATTTTTCAATAATACGGACAACCATAAAATCTATCTGGTATTGGTACCAACTACTGAAATTTTAGTACCGTGACAACCCTATTTAGAACAACATTTCTTTAAAGCTGCTGTAGGTAACTTTTATAAAAAATAAAAAAAAATGTGTTTTTACATATTTGTTAAAACTGTCATTATGTCCTGACAGTAGAGTATGAGACAGATAATCTGTGAAAAAATCAAGCTCCTCTGGCTCGTCCCAGTGGTCCTATTGCCATTTGCAGAAATACACCACTCCCGATCAGAAATAACCAATCAGAGCCAGGAGGAATGTGCACACAGTGTCAAGATTGCCGGTGTGCCGCAGCTGTGCTAATGGCGGAGAAACAACCTAAACTGCCAGTTTCTCGAGTGGCACCTGCTCATAAAACAAAGACGGGTAAAAGAAAAAAGACTGATGACGATAAACAAGCGAAAAAGAAAGAATTAGGCAGAGCCCATTGACTTGGTGTCAAAACTCTAGCTGTGTAACATGTAACGTTAGATAAAATGTCTCGCACTGTGAAAAGCAACAATTGAAACCTGCTAATTCACTGGCTTGTTGTTGCTGAAATAATGTTGTGGCGAGCAGGACGAGGCCATCAGGCCAAGGGACGCGAGAGTGGCACGAGACCGGTGGCGTGAGTGATAATGAACGACACCTGTGAGACGCACCGGTCTCGCATCTCTCACAGCAGAAGCATAAAGGAGGAGTGACGACAGTGAAGATCGAAAGAGGAACAGGCCTGATTTTACGTTGTGATTTTATGTTCTGTTTTGTGTGCCAGCAGTCGTCCGTGAGGGGCTGCTGGCTTATACTTTCAATTTGTATTTGTTTATTTATTTTTAAACTTGTTGAACGTTCGCCAGTTCCCGCCTCCTTCTTCAGATAACAACTGAACCCTGTTATGTACTAGCAAACCTTACCTAGCGTTAGGCCATCATATCGCTCAAATAATTACTTAATTAAATGCTGTTATGTTAGTTACCGTTATATTATCTTGCTAGCTGTTTATAACCTATAGACAGGGTGTAATGTTATAAAGTTACATTACTTTTATTGCAAAATACATAAGGATTAGCAGCAAAAAGCAAGGGGGTGGGACTTGTAAGTTGTGCTTCTTAAAATTGTTAGGCTTAGTCAACGTTTTCTCAAAACTCCCTACTGCAGCTTTAAAGAGTAACTAAACCGTGAACCAACTTTTTTTTAGTTAATGATCTGTAAGAATGGATCTTTATTAATACCAGTCATTGATTCGAGTAACTTTTTTGACATTTGTGTATAAAGTGTTTTATTTCTACAATATATGGTGTAAAAACGTCTTAGTGCTGCCCTCTTCAGGTTGAACGGTGGCTACTGCAGTTGAATTTTCCTATTGGATGTTTGCGGTTCTTCGTGACGTACGAAGTTTTCAGCTCACCACGCTCTTGGTACGAGCTACGCCCTTGGCAGTATAAAAACCATCTTGTGTCGTCAAAACCACTGTAGGGAGTCAGGGGTTGGAATTGTGAGTATTGAAAACGATCAGGATAGAGTGTTTTAGCATCTATTTTGTCCCCTCTATCTCCGCTGGGGTCAGCCCACTTTTTCAGCATTTTCAAATATTGCCAGTGGGTGGAGTCAGACTCTGACTAGGGGTTTAGTTACCCTTTAACTATCCTTTCAAAACAAGTAGAAAAAATGTGCCAATGCAACAAGACAAAAACACACAAACTTCACAGTGCACTCTCTGAAAATAGGCTTTAAAGTCTTCATGAAAAGGAAATTGCGATTTGTCTTTTTTTTTTTTCCTATTGTGACATAACGTTATTTGAGGTCAACTTTTTCTTTAAACATACAAATTTAGGGTGAAACTTGTTTTTGTTGGAAATTGATTGGATCGTTGTTGTTTAATTGCTGCAGTCTCATGTGAGTGACAGGCTGCTGGAGGATTTATTGTCTCAGCCTTGCACCGGTGAACATGTCATCAGAGAAGAGAGTTGCTATTGCGAAGGGGAAATTATTCTGATTAAAGATTACATGGGCACATGATTTAAAAAATAATGATAATAAAGATGTGCAGATTGTGCATAGATAATAACTTATAATTAACACATTCCATAAAAAACTTAAAATTGTCAATTTTGATTTTATGGTGAATATCTTCTCTTTTCTCTTCTTATAATGATGTTTAGACTGGTACACAAAAAACGATACTAATTAAGAATGCGATTTTCTGAAATCTTAACACATGGTTCATCATCTCATCTCATCGTGTTTTCTGAGAGCAGCAGTCGACTCATGCTGATTTGTCCTTGCGGGTAAGCCACTGAGTGAGACCTCCACTGGGAACTGTGTGGGAGAGAGAGCTGTGAACAACCCCTGATTAAACCTGCTCCTTACACATAGACTCAATGTGTTAGAACCCATGTGTGCGAGTGAGAGAGAGAGTGATTGTTGAAAATGGCCTGGTGTTCCTCCGTATCAGCAGTCCTTTTTTGTCAGCTGGCCCAGCTTTAACCAGCTCCTCTACTTTCATCAGTGACCTTCAGCACATTTTTAGGCTGTCTTCTTTTTGCTCAGGTGAGCTTTCACAGTCATGCTGGTTTCAGCCCATGCTGCTTGTATGGCTGATATTACCTTCTCAGGGTTATTTTCAAATATTCATTTGCATAATATATCTAGAAGTTTTGGCAAGCACACATGTTAGCTCTGTAAAGCTCTGTATGTTTGTTTTTTGATGGAGATAGGTGGGCATGTTGCTCTTTCCTCAACAGGAATGAATGAGTAGAAAGAGTAGTTGTAGAGCCTGCAGCTGTTTTTCACAGTATTTTCATTCACTGGAACTATTGTTAACATATAACATATACACTCAGCTAAAGGATTATTAGGAACACCTGTTCAATTTCTCATTAATGCAATTATCTAATCAACCAATCACATGGCAGTTTCTTCAATGCATTTAGGGGTGTAGTCCTGGTCAAGACAATCTCCTGAACTCCAAACTGAATGTCAGAATGGGAAAGAACGGGCCGGTCTGAGTATTTCACAATCTGCTCAGTTACTGGGATTTTCACACACAACCATTTCTAGGGTTTACAAAGAATGGTGTGAAAAGGGAAAAACATCCAGTATGCGGCAGTCCTGTGGGTGAAAATGTCTTGTTGATGCTAGAGGTCAGAGGAGAATGGGCCGACTGATTCAAGCAGATAGAAGAGAAACTTTAACTGAAATAACCACTGGTTACAACCAAGGTATGCAGGAAAGCATTTGTGAAGCCACAACATGCACAACCTTGAGGCGGATGGGCTACGACAGCAGAAGACCCCACTGGGTACCACTCATCTACAAATAGAAAAAAGAGGCAACAATTTGCAAGAGCTTACCAAAATTGGACAGTTGAAGACTGTAAAAATGTTGCCTCGTCCGATGAGTCTCGATTTCTGTTAAGACATTCAGATGGTAGAGTCAGAATTTGGCGTAAACAGAATGAGAACATGGATCCATCATGCCTTGTTACCACTGTGCAGGCTGGTGGTGGTGGTGTAAAGGTGTGGGGGATGTTTTCTTTAGACCCCTTAGTGCCAATTGGGCATTGTTTAAATGCCACTGACTACCTGAGCATTGTTTCTGACCATCTCCATCCCTTTATGGCCACCATGTACCCATCCTCTGATAGTTACTTCCAGCAGGATAATGCACCATGTCCATGTCACAAAGCTTGAATCATTTCAAATTGGTTTCTTGAACATGACAATGAGTTCACTGTACTAAAATGGCCCCCACAGTCACCAGATCTCAACCCAATAGAGTATCTTTGGGATGTGGTGGAACGGGAGCTTCGTGCCCTGGATGTGCATCCCACAAATCTCCATCAACTGCAAGAGCCTATCCTATCAATATGGGCCAACATTTCTGAAGAATGCTTTCAGCACCTTGTTGAATCAATGCCACGTAGAATTAAGGCAGTGCTGAAGGCGAAAGGGGGTCAAACACACTATTAGTATGGTGTTCCTAATAATCCTTTAGGTGAGTTTATAATCAAAGTTGTCTTGAGACAATAACGAGTATTGTTCAAAATGTAACTTTGATGAAAAATCTCAGACTACTGTATATAAATGACTGGATTTTTCAGGAGTCATGACTTGACGTGAAGCCACTTTACCGCCATATTGGTATTCCCTCACATTCTTTTGAATTAATAGGAAATCTTCTGATTTGATTGAGAAAACATTACTTAACGAGTCAGGGTTTTTATATCAATGGACTCCCTGTACATTCTTACAATGCAAATCTCCTAAATGGTTATTTGTTTGAAGTCAGAAATTTCCCCTACTTAAAAGTTCATTTATATTTATTACAATAGTGAATATCAGATCAGCTGATGGAAGAGACACCTTAGTATTTATATTACAAATGTCAAAAAGATCCCTCTGAAATCTGAATACAGATTTAAGCTTTTGTAAGGCATGTGCATACAACTTAATTCGTCATGTTATTCACTGGTTATGTAATATAATGTTGTCTTATGTAACTTTTTTTATTCATACTGTAACTGCAAATGATTCAACAGTGATTTCATTAACAGTATGTATTTCGAAGCAGTAAAGATAACCACTTTAACATTGGTTAAATGAATAATCCCATATGTTTATGCTTAATGGGATACTCCACTTTTTTTTTGGAAATAGGCTCATTTTACAACTCCCCCACACTCTAAAAAATGCTGGGTTGTTTTAACCCAACTTTGGGTCAAATATGGACTAACCCAGCCGTTGGGTTAAATTTTTACATTACATTTTTAACCCAACATTTCGGGTTTGTCCATATTTGACCCAAAATTGGGTTAAAACAACCCAGCATTTTTTAGAGTGCAGAGTTAAACAGTTGGGTTTTACCGTTTTCGAATCCATTCAGCCGATTTTCTGATATTTAGAAGAATATCAGTAACCAGTCAGTTTCTGGTCTCATTGACTTCCATAGTATATTTTTTTCCTACTATGGTAGTCAATGAGACCAGAAACTGTCTGTTTACTGATATTCTTCTAAATATCAGAAAATCGCCTGAATACATTAGAAAACGGTAAAACCCAACTGTTTAACTCTGAGGGAGTGGTAAAATGAGCCTATTTCCAAAAAAAGTGGAGTATCCCTTTAATATTTTCTGCATAATAACGTAGTCTACATAAAGAAATCTATTTTGTGTTAGTAGTTACCTTTGTCTGAAGTGTGATATATAATGCATATCCTGCGTGAAAAAGACCATAAACATTACAGATAACATCCGAAGTAACAATTAATGTACATGCATACAGTATATATCTTAAAAACTAATAGTGTGCGACTGACAGGTGATTTTAGGTCAAGGTTTTGGCTCTAAGTCAATATTCCCCTCTGTCTGAAGGGAGTCATAAGATTGCACTTCCGCTGGGACTCCTGGCAGTTTAGAACGCAATGAGCAATCCAGTCACTATAGATCAATGGGTCCTTTCTAACATTTGAGAGTAGTGGAACCTGATTTGGTAAACCTGGGGTGGCAGATCTCCATTACTCAATACATTTTGTCTACATTATTAATATTGATATAATTTTTATCTCACATTTCTGCCACAATATCTTGGCTACAGATAGTTATTACAGTAAATCTATGGTAAATGATGGCGATTTGGGGATTTAAAACTTCAAACTGGATTATTTTGGCATAGTTTTTCTCCTGTTTTCGCATCAGTGCTTTTGAGAATGTCATTGAAGCTTTATCTGGCTTTAGTTTAAATCACAAAGACATTTGTTGTTTGAATCAAAAAACTCTGTGCTAAACTTGAATACTTTTAACTGGATCTCACAGCGCTGTTTAGTGGTTGTGTGATTGAGATCGGTCAACGTGTAAACGCATTTGCTCTAGTTCGCGCTGTTCTGTTTTGGGCCAAGCTAATAAATGGTCCATGTGCTCAAACAAGTAGCGTTGTTGGCGCATTCAATGTTTCTCATATGCAACAGATGTGGCAGAGCTTATCAGTTAGTTAAATTGGTTGTAGCACCAATGCAAGATGAACCTCTAATAAAATTCAATCAGCCAGGAAGGAAAAAGGGTTGCAAAATGCGAGCATTTAGTCTCAGACTGAAGTTCTATAGATGCTTTAGCACATCAGTGTAGCCCATCTGCAGTGCGCTACTGGAAAGGCAGGAGTTAACCTATGACTCTGAGATGCTGTGTGTGCAAAATCAATAATGGTAAACAATCATCCCTTTTGGATCTGTCCGTCCAATGTTGATTTATATGCCTGACTCACCCATGGCAAGACTCTCTCATATTGGGATGTCTCCATGAAGGATTCTGGATGACTCAGTTGCTTAGATAGGGTAGGAGTTGGAAGTGTTTGAACATACCATCTTAATCCGGCTGGGGAGGGGGATTCACCTCAACAACTGAGCTGCTGCTTCCTCTGCATACTGCCAAAAATAATCTTATGAAACAGTATTATTTTCTTTTAACAAAAAATTTCATCTTCCTCAAAGCAACTTTCAGGTATTTGACAAGTAAAACTGTGTATGTATATTTCAGAAAATATATTTTAAGCTAAATTAATCTAAATTATACATGTATTTTTTCATTCATGTATACATAAATTGTCATTTCCTGAAACAGTATTAATGTCTGATTTTCCAGTTAAAAAAAACTATTTACAACAGTATAAATTTACTTTATTTTTCTCAAACCATGGGCAGATTGTTATTTTCTGTCGTGTTCTATCTTTGGGTTTCCAGTTAAAAAAAAATCTTAAAGGAGTAGTTCACTTTTAAAAAAAACTTTTGCCGATAATTTACTCACCCCCATGTCATCCAAGATGTCCATGTCTTTCTTTCTTCAGTCGAAAAGAAATTAAGGTTTTTGATGAAAACATTCCAGGATTTTTCTCCATATAATGGACTTCAATGGGAACCAAACGGTTCAAGGTCCAAAAGACAGTTTCAGTGCAAACTGCAAACTGTTCAAAAGGCTTTAAACGATTCCAGATGATGAATAAGGGTCTTATCAAGCGAAACGATTGCTCATTTAAAAAAAAAAGTTTAAGTTAAGGTCGCCTTGCTCTGTTCTGTGATGCGCGTTTGTGACTCTCCTGTTCAAACTCATTCATCAAAATGAACAAATCTTTTCCCGAGATGACAGGAAAAAAGATTTGTTCATTTAGGGTTATAATACCCTTATTCATCGTCTGGAATTGTTTAAAGCCCTTTGAACAGTTTGCAGTTTGCACTGAAACTGTCTTTTGGACCTTGAACCGTTTGGTTACCAGTATTATATGAAGAAAAATACTGGAATGTTTTCATCAAAAACCTTACTTTCTTTTCGACTGAAGAAAGAAAGACATGGACATCTTGGATGACATGGGGGTGAGTAAATTATCAGCAAAAGTTTTTTTTTTTTTTTTTTTTTTTTAAGTGAACTACTCCTTTAACTTCTTTGAAATTTGGTACATTTATTTTTGAAACAAATCAATGCAAATCACTTTGGAAAATATACTTAAAATGAATTCAGTTTATCTAAGTCAATCTATAGACCATTTCACAAGATGTAAACAACACTGGTCCAGAAGCACTTCCTGTTTCAGTTTGTAACTGTTTTCTTTATTTCACATGTAAAGAAAACATCTTAAAGATGTTTGTTTAACTTTTTGATTCAGTTTGAAATGTTCTGTTTGGTTGTATTTTATCCCAGCTTTTATGTAGTGTTAAAAAACTGAAACAGGAAGTGCTTCTGGACCAGTGTTGTTTACATCTTGTGAAATGGTCTATATATATTTATAACAATGCAAATAAGCAAATTGCTGTAAAAAAATACTTTCAGATATTATAAATGTTTTAATTAATTTAAATCGTTTAAATAAACATATGTCACAATTGTGTACGATAATAAGACTAGTTTTTGAATAAATATTAATAATTAATATATCAAATGAAACTCTTACCCTATAGTGTATACCTGTATTTGCATGTACAGATGTTTTTTTTTGTTTTTTGTTTTTTGTTTTTTGTGTGGTTTTTTTGGTCCTCTGACTCAGATCATCAATGTGGTTTGCCCTCAGGATTTTGTACATGTTTTGAACTGAAGTCAGGAGGAGGCTCACTGTCATTTTATTTCCTCTGGCATTCCATCACCTTCTAAAGTCTACACCAATTACTGCTGATTTCTGACGGGTTCGGTATGCGCACCATCACTTTTGATCACACCTTACAGGAACACGAGTACCATGACTTCTTTCTGACATGATATCTCTAACAACATGCCGTACTCCGTCATGCATGGAAACAGATGTCATGTTTGCAGCGGTGACTCATGTTTTAGTAGGCCGTATGCTGCTGCATATTTCTATCGCTCTCTCTTCTCTCCATCGGTCTAAGGTTTAGAGACACTCTTGTTAATTCAAATAAGCTGTCAGGAAACAAATGAAAGTGTTGCTAATTGTTGTGTTGATTAATATGAGATCACACTTGTCTCTTTCCAGATGGAAGTATGCTGCAAAATGTCACCCATCATGATGCTCCAAAAATGTCAAAAGTTTGGTATTTAATGAAGACATTTGGACAAAAACATAGGAGGAGTTTCACTCTTGTGCTTGGGGGGAGGGCAAACCTACCAATGGTTCTTGTTATTTTTAAAATAATTAAATAAGGATTAAAAGGAGGTTAAGGGAATAAAGAAATACGAATGTGTTGTTTGCAGTTATTAAGTAGCCTAATCATTTTAGACTATTTGCAAATAATATTTTAAAATATGCACACATTCCCCCTTATTCACACATGTCAAAAACACAAAAGTTTCTTGTCTCGTCACATTCAGTTATGAATGACATGATTCACGGTAAATGATAGCATGTTTTAAATTCAAAATGGTGAGATTTCTTAATAATTTCTAGCAGCGAGAGATACATCTCCGATGCACGTTAAAATAAATATTTTTCAGTTGTTGGACGACCATCCTGGCCCATCCCTATTTTGAGAACTCTTCTTTTGTTTATGGCAGTGCATCACCCACTTTCCTGGCATCAACTGCAGAAGTAGGTCACATGTAGTCGGGTCTAATACTGCTGTCTTTCACTTGTACCAAATGCACAAGAATGCCCTCAGGAGCTCATTCCGACATTGAAAAAAGTGAAGAGGTTAATGTGCAAACATGACTGGTCAGATTGCTTGACAGTGGTTTGAATGCAAGTTCTCTCATTAGAATGATTGTGTTATGTTATTCAGCTTGTTTTGTGACATCTGCTTTAACTTGATTAGAGTCATGAGATGTATAGGTCTATTTGCCTTAACACTACTCTAATTTATGTTAAATGTTTGTGGCAGGTGCAGCAAATAATAAAAAAAACAGGAGGGTGTGTACAATTGCGTTGTTGTTCTCTTTGGCTGCAACAGCCTCACAGGGTGAATTCAGCTGATGTTGATGAGAGTTATAAGAGGTATGAAAGTGGCGAGGTGATAAAGCTAAGAGATCCTTCTACTGTTATACGTAATTGCATCAGTTTCATAGATTTTGACTAAATTTAGGCCTTTACTGGTTGAAGCATGTGTGAATATTATATAACCATCATAATCTTTGGACATCAAATACAGAGGGAGCTGATCTCGATATGTGGCAGTATAGTAAATGTCACTATGAATAAAACATCAGCTACAACAAGGCTAATGATGATTTCCCCCCCTGGTAATTGTTCAGAAATTTGATTGGAAGTGAATTGGTCTTAATTCTTATTGGAAAACATTATAGAATGTAAGCCCAGGCATGCTCCCATAAGCATACTGATACTTTAGTGGCATTTTGTATTTGGAATCTGAAATGAGTGCCATACAGTCAAAATTACACTTTAAATTTGTTTGAAAGTACCTTCATTTGTTTTTAACATATTTATTTAGTCATTTCATATTTTTGTATGCTTTTTCTTTTTAAATGGATAAAAAAAAACTACAACAGTATTATTAATTTCTTTATATGTACCTAAGGGAAAACTACTGTGATCAATGATCTTACTGAGTTCTAAGTGTTTTAAGATTTATATCTGTTTTTTGTTTATTTTTCTGCAGGCCGTGCTTGAGTGGAGTCCTGCTGGGAGAAGTAATGCTCTGTGTGTAGACCTTCGCCTCTTCCAATCATGAGCCACCAGGAGGCGCCACACGGCCAGGAGTTGAGAGAGGCGGCTGAGGCAGACCTGGAGCGTAGAGGCCCCGAGGGTCAACAGCCCCCCTCATCCCACCGTAGACGCCACGACAACGGAGATGGCAGCCGCTCCGGTCGCTCCCGCAACCACCACAGCAACCATGGTACAGAGAATAACCACTACCAGTCCCAACAGCAGGGGGCCCCGCGCTACCGCAGATACGAGGGATCAAACGGTGGGACGAACCGCACACGTCCCACGAGGAGACCAGCGGAAGATGGTGATCCCGAGCAGCAACCTGTTCAGCAGCCCATACCACGACCTGCAGTGACACGCTACCGCAGACAGGGAGACAACGAGGCCCGACTTCGGGCACAGCAACAGAGACAGCGACAGCGGGAGAGGCAGCAGAGAGATGCCGAGAGAACGGAACAGCACAGGCTGGAACATCAACAGCATCTCATCTCCCCTACGCAAGCCATGACGCCCGCAAGAGAGCCAGAGGAGGCTGAGGAAGACGAGGGAGATGGTGGCAGCGCTTTGGCGCGATCCGCCAGCACCGAGAGTGGCTTCCACAACCACACGGACCGGGCTGAGGGGGATGCAGTCATGGTTCTTGAAGCGGAGCCCGAAGACGAAAGCACATACGGCATCCCACTGCGTCCTGAAGCTGAGGAGTACACCGAGAGTGCCGAGTCAGAGCAACAGCACGGTGGTCCAGCTTACCTCCAACCCCAATACCCACCTCAGCCACCGCCCCTACCTCGAGATCCCCTGCCTAATGCCGAGAGGCCCCATGATGCAGAGACGCTAAACCCCAACTACTCTAATTATGTTTACACTCAACCCATGTACCGCAGTCCCACCGGAGAAGGAGAGGCCTGTGAAGGTGGAGCAACAGAAGATCCAGAGCCATACTCTGAGCCCTACACTGAATACACCCTTCAGGAGCACGTTTACGAGGAGATCACGGATGGCCCCTCGACCAAAGCTGAGGGACAGACTCCACAACAGCGTAGGGCAGAGTTCAGGCTCTTCGAGCGTGAATTGTACGAGCAACAGGAGGCAGTTGGGTCCAGGCTCCACCACTACGATGAGCGATCTGACGGAGAGTCGGACAGCCCTGAAAAGGAAGCAGAGTTTGCCCCTTATCCCCGAGTCGACAGCTGCGAGCAGGATGAGGACATTGACCAGATTGTGGCAGAGGTGAAGGAGAGTCTGAGCTCGCAGAGCCTGGACCGTGTCGCCATGGGTCTGGACAAGGACGATGATGAAGAAGAGTGGACCAAGTCAGAGTCCCATGGTCAAATGGATGAAATCAAATCCCCGGAGCCAATAATTGAAGGAGAGGAGGGAGAGCAGCCCCCCAGAAGTCCCTCAGAAGAGACATCTCCAGTCGTAAGGAGCAGTCGTGAAAAGAGAGATGCAATCTCACTGGCTATTAAGGACATCAAAGAGGCAATAGAGGAGGTGAAGACAAGGACGGTCCGCTCGCCCTACACGCCAGACGAGCCCAAAGAACCCATCTGGGTAATGAGGCAGGACCTGAGTCCCACAGCAGAATCTGACCTGCAGCCTTCTCTGGGGGCTGATGTGAGTATGAGCCGCACTATGCATAATGTCCTGCTATCTTTGCTACTCTTTTGTTGAACTGCAGTTTATGCTTTGTAGCGTCATCACTGCTGTTGTTTCCACAGTTTTATTTCTATGGTATATTCTTGCTTAAAAGGTCACTCTTAAAGGGTTAGTTCACCCAAAAATGAAAATTCTGTCAGTATTTACTCACCCTCATGTTGTTCCAAACCTCTATGTGTTTATTTGTCCTGCTGAACACAAAGGAAGATATTTGGAAGAATGTTTTAATCAAACAGATCTCATTCCCCATTGACTACCATAGTATGTATTTTTTCTATGGAAGTCAATGGGGAATGAGATCTGTTTGATTAAAACATTCTTCCAAATATCTTCCTTTATGTTCAGCTGAACAAATAAACACATAGAGGTTTGGAACAACATGAGGGTGAGTAAATACTGACAGAATTTTCATTTTTGGGTGAACTAACCCTTTAAAGTGTTATATTTTATATGTGAAAAAAATTAAATTCCATCATCATTTACTCATCCTCATGTCATTCCAAACTCAAGACTTTCCGTTCCTCCATTGAAAGTCCAGATAGCCAAAATTTAGAAGATCCAAAAATGTTGTAAAGGCATTGTAAAACGAATCAAAAGTGGTTTAATCCAAGTCCTGTGCTAAAAAATACAATTGCTTTATGAACTGAATTACATTACTTTAGGCTTTTATTCATATGTAAACACATACATGGAGCCCATCACATGTGAAAATGGTAATACAAAAGCTTGTGCATGCATGAGTCATGTGCTAGAGCAAACCTCATTGGTTCTCACACATTTGAGTTTCCGTGGGGTGTCGTGGTGTACCATATGTGATGCTGTTCATTGTTTAGATGTAAATAAAAGCCTAATTATCTATCTTTGTCTTCGATTAAACTGCTCGATTCACATGTATTCAGTTTGTGATGCCTTTATGACCTTTTTTTAGATCTTCTAAGTTTTGGCTACCTGGTCTTTCAATGGAGGGACAAAAATGGATTAACCAAAATCATATACAGGTTTTAAACAACAAGGTTGAGTAAATGATGACAGAATTTAAAGTTTTTTGGTGTACTAACCCTTAAGCACATTTACATCATGCTACATTCTTCATCTGCCGGTCCAAGTACACATGACACAATTTGTCAGATATTTGAGGGATTAAATATACGTCACCTGCTTAGAAGCGCTCAACACAGAGGCCAGTTATATGTCCAACTCAGATGGAAAAAAACACATCTGCTTTAACTTGATTAGAGTCATGAGATGTATAGGTCTATTTGCCTTAACACTACTCTAATTTATGTTAAATATTTGTGGCAGGTGCAGCAAATAACAAAAAAAAACAGGAGGGCGTGTACAATTGCGTTGTTGTTCTCTTTGGCTGCAACAGCCTCACAGGGTGAATCACATCATTCCTCTGGTCGTGACTTCATCGCTCTATCACTGTTCATTTCTGGAGAGGACGGTGGCACACACTAGTCTCTGTCTCATGAGTGGTGCCTGCCACGGCGCCGGACAAATTGCATGTCGCTAGAAAATGAAGACTGCTCGCACTCATAGAACGGCTTTCTTTATCCATGGCCTGGAGAGCTCATCTGTATTCTTGCGAGTGCTACTACACATGACTAGCGTGGGCAAATTAAGTTGTCCTGCTCCTCAGCCACAACAGACGTTGTCTGAACAACAACACATAGAGAGAAAGATGAGTTCTCTGTATTAGAAAGGCTACAAAATTACCATGTCTTTACTTTTCTTCTCTTTTTTTTCTCATTATCTGAGATGAGTATTACCCGTTTTATTAACATAATGAGTGGATGTCAATCAAGTGCGCCCGTGGTTAGTATCAACCTAATGGTATCATCTCATGATGTGTGCTTGAGATTTTTGATAATCTTTTATTTTGTTTTACATTTACATAATTAATAGATTCTGTGCTGCGTAATTTTACTCAATCAGAGCTGAATCAGTCACATTGTCTATTACCAACACATTACAGAAATAAACTATACATAAGTATACACAGTCTCACTAAACAAACAGCACAAAGCCCAGCTCATCTGTTAGCTATTTCGACAGTGTTAATTAATCGCCATTGTTTGTCTGAGCAGTATTCATGAGCACAAGGCCTCATTTGGAAGCAGTTCTATGGGATCGCGGGCTTTTGGCTCTCCGATGAGAGGGAATGTAGAAAGAATTGCACTTAATTGAAATCTCCCAGTGGGAGTTTAAAGAAGACACCAGCCGCCACCCACTGCAATTATGGTTGATTTTGTAAATGATTGTGATGATGATAAATTTTATCTGTAGCATATTATTTTTCCACTCATATCCCACAACATCTTTTATTCAGATCATTGAGGAGGTTTATGTGGCTTCCCATGTTATTTTAGTATTGTGTAAATACTATTTTAGTATTTATTAATATTTTGATTCGACTTTTATTTTTACATTTTCAATTTTCATTTTAAATTTAGTGTAAGTTTTACTCATTTTATTATGTGCTTTTGTCATTTTTTTATTTTTTATTTGTGTGTTTAGATTTAGTTCAGTTTTAGTAGTTTTAGTGCTTTGACTTAAACATTATTTCAGTTTGTTGCCAAGGCTAATTCAATTTTTGTTTTACTTTTTCATTTTAGATTTATATTTTCTCTTCTTTTATTTATTTAGCTTTTCTTTTTTTTAATTTCCGAAAAATGTTTCCTAAAGGGGTCATGTAATTTATTATTACTTGAATATGTTCCTTGAGGTACACTTATAATGTGAATATAGTTTTTTGCACCTAAAACAAATGCATACTGTTTAATTTACAACTTAATTTACATGAATTATTAGTCAAGGTTTTTTAATACATCAATTTTATTTATAGAGCACAGCTTACACTGACCACAGTGCTGTACAAACAATCATAAAATACAATAAAATAAAATACAATATTACGTTAACAAAGATAACCGTTACTAATCCATAAATTAATAATCAGGAAAGGCTAAAGAGTAAAGATCTGTCTAAAATCTAGATTTAAAAACAGAAATAGAAGAAGCACTCTTAATAGCAGGAGCAGCAACTGCAAATGCTCTGCACTTTTCGATTTAACACATGGCCGTGGGACGTGTGAGAGAGCTTTTTGGCAGTCCTAGGAGACATAGGAGCTGAATTCACATAAATAAGATGAGAAATGTAAGATGGAGCTTGCCTGTTAAGAGCTTAAAAAACAATCAGCAACATGTTTTATTGAATTCTAAAAAAGTCAGGAAGCCAGTAAAGAGGTATTGGAGTGATATGATTACATTTCGATCTAGCTTTTTATGCGACACTCACATCCAGTGTAGGCAAATGTTAGTCTTTCTTGATTTAAAGGGATAGTTCACTTTGAAATTTATTTTTGATATGTTTTAGCTTACCTCAAGGGCATCCAAGATGTAGGTGTCTTTGTTTCCACAGTGTTTTAAATTTTGATATTTTTAGGTCAAACCGTTCTTGTCTGTCAGTCATATAATGGAAGTCTATGGGGATCTCCTAAAAGAGCATGTACAGAGAAGTCCAAATTAAACATGATTTAATCACTAGTAAATGTAAGTACACATTGATGGCCTAAGACACGAAACGAGCGGTTTGTGTGAGAAAACTAACAGTATTTATATCGTTTTTAACTCTTGTAATCACAGTCAAGTCCAATATATTATATCAATATATTATTAGCTAACAATCTGAGTCAAAAATCCTCTTCAAAAGTTTATATCTATTTTGAAAATTCTTACATTTGATTTATTCCCTAGAAATAGTGCACCATCCTAAACATTTCATATTAATTTTGTATTATAACATTTCCTTTGTTTAAAAATTAAAACTTGTTAGTGATTCTCAACTGTAAACAACTGTCGTTTAGTGAATATCATTCAGTCATGCATCTTCCACAGATCCCACAATTAAATCCCATTAAAGCTGCGCTGAACACTTGGTGGTGTCCTGCCCTCTCCTATTCTGTGCTGTTCTCAGAATTTGACATTTCATCAGAAGCCTGTTATTTTCCCCCTTCACAATATGATTTATTTAGTGCAGTCAAAGAGACACAGAAAGAGACGGCCTGTAAATAATTCAGCAAGGCTCATATAACACCAGAGAAGAACAACTGCCGTCTTCCCCTGCCCTCCATTAATGCTTAACATGCTTTAAAATGTATTATTTATTTTCAGTATTTTTATTTTTATTCAGTGTTTAGGTCATTTATATTTCAGGGTGTGAAAAGTAATAAATGAGTCGGTAACTAATAGGGACTTCTAGTGTCTGCTAACTTCATTACTGCTGCTTATTTCACCAGTAAAGCTGTCAGGGAATTTAGCAGAAATGAGTTTTTTTCCTGCAGAATAGCAGTGATGTAGCATAGTGTGGTGGTCTCTGATCCATGTAACTCTTGAACGAAGCTGTTCCAGGAACGGTTTTCCCAGGTCGGGCTGTAACAGGAGCCGTGTTCTCCGCTGTTGTAAGTGGAGTTATCAACGTGGGTTTGATGAGAGAGGAAGAGGCTCTTATGTTCTTCTCTCTTGTTCTCTGGTCCAAAGAGCAACATCAGCTGTAGCACTTGATTTGAGTCTATCTTGAGGAAGAACATTTTCCACGGCTTATTGATATGGAAAATTTCTGGATGTATCAGGTAGATCGTCAACTTGGTGATGAGGTGAGGAGCTTTACGTAAATGTGGTTTGGATGTTTTAGTATCAACGTAATGTTTTTCCGCGTTGCTTTAACTCATCGAAATAAGTTAATTTTCAACTTTCTTTAAAGTCAGTTTAATGTAATTTAAGTTTAAATGACTTAAACATCCAACAAGAGACAGGATTGTGATGTTGATTGTGCTTACATTTAAGGCAGCAACTTTTTTTTTTTTTCCATTTCCATTCTACACATCTGATTATAGTATTGTAATGGAGATACATTGTGGGATGTTATGACAAAGGATGAACAGGAAATATCTTTTAAATATTTCATTGTAATGTGCTCTGGTTATTCAGGGTATGAGTCATTTGTTCTCTAGTATTTCACATTTTGGACTCAGATATGACCTCTTCAGAGGAATGAGGTGTAGTTTTGAGACAGCAATACCGTTTTCAGTTTCTTCTCTTTGGGAATTCTTTACCTGCTGTCTGAACTGAACCTACTGCCAACAATAGTCATTTAATTGTCACATTAGTGTTTTTGGTTTGTGTCTTTTTGGTTTGAATCTACCTCATTGCTTTGCTATTTAAATGATACCAATTTCTTTTATTCATTTATTTAATTTATTCCAAAACTGTGAAGACTTGTATTAACATAATGTACTCTAAATGTTATTGAAAGTCTCAATACGTGATTAAATGTAGTTTTTGTGTATGAGTCATGGTCCAGAATGATAGACTGTAAAGCATGCAATATTAATGAATGTGTCTGTTTTGTCCAGTCTCCAGGCTCAGGCTCCACGTCCCCACAGGGGGCGGAGTCTTCCAGCCGTCCCCTGCCGCCACACGAGGGGAGCGACAGCTTTGAGTCTCCATCTCCAGCCAGTAAAGAGGTGGGAGGCTATGAATAGAGCTCTGAAACTGTGCTGAAAATTGAAGATTTTTTTATTATTATTCTTGGTAATAATGTTGAGAAGGTGCTCTAGGATTTTAATTAGACACATATTACTGGCCACAGAATTATGGCCCTGACTGTGTGTGATTTAGAAGTTATTATAAATTATTCAAGAGACCGTTATAATAGATTAATTGGAGCAGATTCAAGTTTTAAACTGTATTTCTGCTTTGGCTATATAATGTATTCTTGCATTGCTATTTTGTTTTATTAATTCAGTTCATTTATAAAAAAAAATGTATATATATATATATATAGTGTACAGTATATATAGCATGTATATATATATATATATATATATATATATATATATATATATATATATACACACACACAAGAATGTCTTTTTTTTTAACGGTAACGTTGTACAATAAGTTCATTTGTTAACATTAATGTATCGATTAACATTAACTATGAGCAATAAGTTTGTTATAATATTTAAAATCTTGGTTTTATACAACTTTTGATTTTAATAATGTATTAGTAAATGTTAAAAATAACATTCATTATATAGACAGACCCCGTTTCATATGCAAACATGAGTTCACAGTGGAAATTCACCTTAATCACTGTCCAAGACTTACTGAAGGCAGAAGTTGATTTACATTTGAAGAGTTCAGATGCAAAATGCCATTTGAAATTTTCTTCTTTAATGATGATTTTTATCAAACTTGTATATTTAAGTTCAGTAATTTCACTTAAATGGCAATGATAATTACCTATTAATTGTTATTTAAGTGAAATTACTGAACTTAAATATACAAGTTTGATAAAAATCATCATTAAAGAAGAAAATTTCAAATGGCATTTAGAGGCTTTTGCATCTGAACTCTTCATTTGCTAACGGTGGGAATTTGCATTGAGTTAACAGCTTCTGAGAGCAGGAGGGTTTAACCATCCACCCTCATTTGTGTGTGTGTGTGTTATCTCTAAACTTTTAAAATCCTTATTACCTTTTGTTTGACTTATTTGGAAATGAGACATTTGTACCAGTCGCACTGAGACATTTCAAATGATACCAAACATGTGTAAAACAGTATGATTATTGTTCACATTAAAACCATTTAGATTCTTGTGTGAGTTTGCAAGAGTGAAGAATGTAGATTCCACTCGTTCTTCAACCAGTTTTCCAGTCTTACAGTTTGATTATTATATTATATTGTGCAATATAGAAATTAGGGACACACCATACAGTACCTAAAAATAACAGTTTAATGAATGTGTCTTTGTTGTTGTGTGTGCAGTCAAGGAGAAGTCTTGCTTCATTCCCAACATATGTGGAAGGTAAGATTGTCTGTCATTTCCTAATTGTTACAATTTTCAGGTCCTCAGCCGCCACATGTTTTGAAGATGAAAAAGCTCTGAAATGTTCCTCTCCTCTCTATTAGTACCAGGCCCATGTGACCCAGAGGATCTCATTGATGGTATTATCTTTGCTGCTAACTACCTGGGATCCACCCAGCTGCTGTCAGACAAGACGCCCTCCAAAAATGTGCGCATGATGCAGGCTCAGGAGGCTGTGAGTCGCATTAAGGTGAGGTGAAAGTCCCCGCTGTAAAGATGTAAACCTGAGCTTCCATGAATCTATCTCAATAAATCTCCTAAGCAATACTTACTTCAGGATCAGCATAAATGTTTCAAGAAAGCAAAAGTGACAGTTTTAGGACAAAATAATGGGAATTCATAAGGAATGTAGAGCTGTACTCTGACTGGTCATATACGGAGAGTGTACTATTGCGCAAGCATTTTATTCCTCGGATACAACATGATGAAGTTGCGTTTTGCAGACATGTTTTGTTGTTCGAATTGAAATGTCAGTTCACAGCAGAAGATGAGAGATGATCGTAAAACTAAGAGTGTGTGTGTGTGTGTGTGTGTGTGATCCTCTTGCGGTAATGATTCCATAGTCAAATGCAGAGACCTATCCCATGATTCTTGTTCCTTAGGATCAGAGACATTTACCACCTCCCTCCTGTTCATCCTCCTGCAGCATAAATCAGCCATTCGCCCTGTCAGCTGCATTACTCAGCATTTTTTACCTCCACCTTAAAAAATGCAGTGAGACCAACACCCGTGCCATTTAGTGTTCTTTCAGCATGTCCCTTTGTATGTACATTTTTTGTTAAAATATTCAATTACAGATTGCTGTGTGGTATTGCAGGCAACAATATCAGAATGGTTGATTGCTAATGATTATAATTATGAAGTCATTTAAAAAAGGTAACTGTGTGGACACTTTTGGCGCTTTTCCACTGCATGGTACGTTACGGCTCGCTTCGGCTTGCTTTAAATGGTCTGTTGAGGTTCCAAGCGTACCGTACTGGTACTAAATGTGACGTGAAACACTGCAGATCACTGATTGGTCAGACAGAATCGTCAGTACCAGCGTCATTGTATTTGCGAGCAATAGACATCGACCCGAGAAACCAAACCCGCTAGATTTAAATTGCCAGTAACAGCCACCGCTGTTATTGATCAGATTATAATCCCACCCACTTTAAAGGTCACTCTATCTGCAGTGGAAAAGCAACTTAGCTAAAGCAAGCCGAACCGTGCCGCACCGAGCCGAACCGGCAGTGGAAAAGCGCCATTTTATCAGCTTAGCTGAATAGAACAGCTTAAATCAGCATGAAATTCATGTCTGGTTAGCATTAGATTGGTGCTGGTCTAGCTGATGGACCAGCATTTACTTTTTTAACCAAATTGACCAACGCCACTAAGAAAAATGTTTTTTAGAACATAGTTTTGTATTTTTTCAAACATTTACACTCTCTCTCTCTCTATGCATATATATATATATATATATATATATATATATGTTGCAAACATTTTGGGAACGTTCCTACAAGTTTGGGAACGTTCGTACAAGTATTAACTTTTAAAGAAATGTTAAATAAACTTCCAACTGAAATGTTTCAGAGAGAAAACATTCCATGACCGATGTATAAAATAATGTTTTGTGCTACTATTTTTATAATATTAGTAAATGTTAAATAGTATAGTAAAATATTATAATATTGTTCATAACTTCCTTAGAGAACTTTACCAGAGAGTTCTGAGAACATTCCCTGTTAGCTGGGAAAGTAGTTCTAGATATTACTAGGGAATATATGAAGAGTTCAGATGCAAAAGCCTCTAAATGCCATTTGAAATTTTCTTCTTTAATGATGATTTTTATCAAACTTGTATATTTAAGTTCAGTAATTTCACTTAAATAACAATTAATAGGTAATTATCATTGCCATTTAAGTGAAATTACTGAACTTAAATATACAAGTTTGATAAAAATCATCATTAAAGAAGAAAATTTCAAATGGCATTTAGAGGCTTTTGCATCTGAACTCTTCATATTAAGCAGCATAATGATGACACAGCACATCAACATCCAATGCTGGAGACACTTAAAATTAAATCAATAAAATAATTGAAAATGCTACAAGTAAAATAAGGCACCCTAAAATGGAAATGGATATTAAAACGGGTATTAATTTTGAGATTTCCAAAACAAATACATTTAACATTGTTATTAACAGTGTCATTTTTTTTTTTCAAAATGAGCAGCACAATTAAAAATCCAATATCTAAATTGATTGAAATAAATAAATTAATAAGTACATTAAATCATCCCATAACTGATGGATATCATGCATCCCTATTACCCGATCTGGTTTTCTTAGCAGTTAAGGTTGAAGGGTTCCTCAAATGAGTTTTGGTCAAATATTGACAGGGAACCTTGACACTAATTTAATATTTACAGAATAGTCAATATGCTGTCCTTTTGTAGATTATCTGATTTAACCGTTTTGCTTAAAAGACCAAGAGTTACATTTTACATCACCTTTTTCCACTTCTCTTGTAATGGAGCTCCTTAGAATTAAAAAAGTTTAATGTGGGCCAAATAGATGTAAAATCTTGGGATTTATGCACTTGACCCTCAAAAGACAGTATGTAAATATGTAAATGCTTATGGGTTAAGGATACCAAGGACGATTACTATAAAGATAACGATAAAGGTAAAGTTCTACAATTCGTTATCAATATTAAAAAATAGCAGAGTTCACACCACGGCTATACCGATAACGGCACTAAGAAACAATATTGTTGGAATCACTTTCAGAATATAGTTATATTTATATATATTTATCATTGTTAAAGACAATAAAGAAATTTTTTAGCATTGGTTATTACTGTATGTGTTCTTTGTTTTATTGGCTCACTCACACCTCACCTGCATGTGTGAGACACCGTACCTTCTCCCATGCACAACCATGAGCTCAAAATGAGTGACATCCTTGAGGATCGTTAATATGGGGGTTTTAGTAACTTGACAGTTTCAATGCGGTACATAAAACAAGTGTAAATTGCATGCATTTGGAGAGACATCTGAATCAATACACCCTGCCTCAGCTGCCATGACGTAGATCTTCCTTAGATGGCCAGTTCGATCCATTATCACAGCCTGCTGGCAAGTTTGAACTTGCTCTTAATCTAATTTTCAGCAGAATTCATCCGTGCTTTGTATAGTTGATGTTTTATGAACAGGATGTTCTGTAATATAACACCAATAGTAGAGATAAGATATTAAAAGAACAAATAGGCCACCTGGTGGATGATGGTGCAAATTGCCATGAAAAGAAACCAAAGGCAACATATTGTTGCAGGGTGGTGTCCAATAATCTTGGCTTGGTGTCATCTGAATCCGTACTACAGCTGATAAAAATGCAGTCACTTTTCAGATGCAGCGTGTTGAGCAGAGAGATACCTCAAATGTGATTGGTCTTGCTGAGCTCTGCTTTATCTAACACTGTTCCTGTCTCTGTTTGTTCCATGCTAAGCAGACGGCCCAGAAATTAGCCAAAAACAGGAAGAAGGTGCAGTAATTGGTCATCGGTTTGGTGTTTTGTTTTTATTTTTGTTCTTCGTCTTCTTCTTTTGCCTGGTTTCAGCACTTCAGTGTTTTCATAATTTCTGTCGCTCTGCCATTTTTTTTTTTCTGAATCCAGCAATGAGTCATGTACCTGTGTCCGTCCGCACAGTCTGTTAGCCATTGTTCATTCCACACCAAACATTACCTCAGTTCTACCACCAGATCTGACATGGGGAAGCCGTGGAATAAGTTAAGGCCAGGAATGTCTAGTTTGCTGGATACAGAAAATGCAAGTGATCTTTACTTTCTTCTTCTTTGTACCTGATCTTTTTCTTTCTGAGGTACTGTGCTGTGTTTGTGACTGTTTTTGAAGGTGTGTATCTGGCACAGCATGTTTTGCACTTCTCTTGGTCTTTTTTTTTATTCAGCTGTCCAGCACTTGGTTGAAAACTCTGTATCCCTCTCTTTCTCTTAACTTACTGAACTTCTTCAAATGAAGAACAAAACTAACCAAACTAACCCCATGCCAACTTGCAATACTAGCTGGCTTAAAAAAAAGCACAGGTTATCAGAGTTACACAATGAAGGAGATAGTTTAAAATAATTTGAATATCTGGTCTTAAATGTTGGGAGATGTTTGTACGCTCCTTCATGGCATCTCTGGGCCTTGTCAGCTCTCTCTCTCTCTTTCTCTCTGTCAATGTCTCTCTCAGTGACTGATATTGTGTGATTTTCTTCATCTTCAGGCTCCAGAAGGTGAAGCTCAGCCCATGACGGAAGTGGATCTCTTCATCTCCACTCAGAGAATCAAAGTGCTCAATGCAGACTCACAGGTACTTCATCACACACGACTTGGGTTTCTGCACCTTTTTACCAAAAGTGAACAAAATACTAGAGCAGACATCACAATGAGTTAGTAAAGGTACAGAATACTTAATTATCACGAGAAACTGAATTTTTCTTGATCTTCAATAAAAATAAAAATACACACCACCATTTAAAAGTTTGGCGTCAGTAAGAATTCATTTTAAATTGAATTAATACTTTGACTCAGTTCCTGTTTCCTTTATTCCAATTCCTAGTTTGTTTCTATGGTTACCCATGATCATCATCTGCAATTTAGCTTGTTATCCCTGTGTGTCTATATATATATATATATATATATCCCTTATTTTATTCTGTGACCTTTTATTGTCTTTGCGTGCTTAAAAAGCTGTTGGGATTTCCTGCTTCTACATTCATTTTGTGAGTTGTATTCTTTGTTATATTATTATATGCTAAATTATTTTGGGGCCAAAACCTGGCTAAAACACACGTAAACAGGCCTTAATATGTAGAGGGAAAAAAACAATCTGGCAACACAAGACACCAGTGTCGCACCGCGGCTGCCGTCGACAAAGCAAGGAGCAGTGTTGTAGTCGAGACCACCTCACTCGAGTCCGAGTTGACACCGAGACCAGAGAGAGTCGAGTCCGAGTCAAGACCTAGTCCATAGAGAGTCGAGTCCGAGACCAGAGACGGTCGAGTCCGAGTCGAGACCGAGACCAGTGAGGGTTGATTACCTAATTTACTTTTATTTATTTAGAGAAATACTTTTTTTTTTTTTTTACTGAATTTACTTAGAGTTTAAAAAATAAGATCAGTTTAGGGTAAAAAGGACACATAGTAGGTGGTGTTAAAAGTAATTTTATTACAATTTGTCATGCGCAGTTGCGCACTAGAAAATCACCAATCACTGGGCGTTTCAATCAATTTGAAGAAATATTTTATTAACATACATTAATAATCATGAAAAATATTTTTAATTGAACTCGAGTGGACTCGGGAATAATTCTGAGTCCTAAAAAAAATGTTTGAGTACGACTCAATTCCGAGTCCAAATGGACACGAGTCCATGACAAGACCAAGACCATTAAAATATGGTCTCGAGACCGAGTCCGAGACAAGTCCGAGTCTCGAGTACTACAACACTGGCAAGGAGGCGTCGTATGATCATTTCTGTGCAAACTGCCCGTCGATAAAATAATTGTTGTCTGTGGTTGTATATGGGCTGTGGCAATAATAATAATAAAAAAAGCTTGCAACATATAGAAAAAAAGAACTATGAATTAACTAGTTCTTTTTTGAAGTATGAACTATGAACTGAACTAGTTCATTTTAAAATGTGTGAACTGAACTTTGAACTAGTTCAAGTAGAAAGTGAACTTTCCCAACACTGGTCTCTTCCAATAGGGAACTCCAGCTGCTCGTTGCGGCAATACATATAGAGTTTGCATTGTTGCTGGTTGGTTCCACAGACCCAAAGCCAAAACTTGCACCCTCCACAAACCCAGAGCCCACTCCAACCATGAACCCTTAATTGGTGGAGAGGATCCTCCAATGTCGCCCAGGCTAGTCAGGAGCTAAAGCCAAATGCCATGTCCATCCCTGTGGGAGTTTTGATGGACTTGTGGACTCACCAGAACCATTTTTCACCCAACTGCTCACCCTAGTATGCCTCCCTCCATTGGTTTCATCCAGCTCTCTGCTTGTTCCACCCAGTTTCCTCGATCCACTTCCTCTGCTGGTCATGCCCAGCTTTCCACCTCCTTCATCTACTCTGACTTTGTCACCTCCTGGGTCCTTCTTCATCGCTGGCTCCATCCAGCTTCCTGGCTCATTCTTCATTGCTGGTTTCTCTCTTTCTCTGCTGGTTCCCTTGCTCACCTTGGGCTTCCCGGCTCCCAGCTCTTACTTGGTCTTCAGCTTCAACTTGATTTTCCGGGCTTAAAGGAGGATTTCACCTATTTCAACATTAATCTTTATTGAAAGTGGATCATATATGTAGTCGAAATGTTAGAGAATTTTTGAATTTGGTGCCCTCTTGACCGAGAAAAGACATTTGTATGTAAGACAACAACTCCCATAATGCACCACATTGCACAGCTCCGCAAGCCACACCCACTAATCCGGAACAGCGCAAACAGAGAAATCACTCTTCTGTCTACAAGGCTAACGTTTGCTGTTACCAGAGTTTGAAATTCATTTCACACAAAATTTCTAGTTAGTTGGCTGTGGCGAGTAGGATGAGGGCGACTGGGCGAGGGATGTGAGAGGATGGCGGGAGGTCGGTGCCGTGAATGATAATGAAAGACACCAGTGAGTCTCGCATCTCTCGCGGAGGAACGGAGGCTTAAACGAGGAGCGACAACGGCAGATTGAGAGAGAAGCAGGCCTGATTTTATTTTGTGTTTTGTTTCTGTTATGTGTGGATAGCAGTCGTCAATGAGGGGCTGCTGGCTTATACTTTCGTTTTGTATTTGTTCAATTTACTATTAAAATGTTTAAATGTTCACCGGTTCCCACCTCCTTCTTCCCACAACAACGAATACCGTTAACATTACATTGGCAAACTCATAAGTGAATTACTCCTCGTTTGTATTTATATCTGTATGGTGAATTACTGCATGATACCGGGATGTTCAGTCAGGCGAAACTAGGATGGTTCAAATCACAACACAATCATCCGTGTGCTCGTCTGATTCAGGGATTTCCTCCAGGAGAAATTGCCATTGTTGAAATTCTCTGCAGCAGACGGACTCTATCTTTGTCCGTAGCTCACAGCGAGAGCATATGCACCAGCTTGAGCCAGTCCGGGCTCCTCGACCGTGACAGGCAGCCGCCTCCGGTTCCTCCATCAGCCTCAGCTGTTCTTCACTATACTGCGACTTGTAAACATAGCCACGCACATGGGATCCGAGCAGCAGAATTTCAAAATCCTCTTTTTCCATATCATGTTTAGTTTCTTTTGTCATTGTCATAAATTCCTATCTCCATAGCGCTGAAGTCCCACCCACTGATCTGTAATAGGCCTGTAGGGTGAGTGGGTCCCACCCCCTTGAATAATAATGAGCTAATGTTTGTAGTCTCTACACTTTTATGAAATGTGACTTCCTGCTTATTATGATACGACGCAAAATGAAGATTTTTACGTCATAATTAGCAGGAAGTAAAACACTTAAATCCTTATTTCTCCCATCTCAGGGGAAAATAAGGGAATAAACCATGACCATTCAAAAAATATGACTGGGTTTCTAAAGATACAAAGCTTAATGCAAATGGGTGAAGTGTCCCTTTAAGGAACCTGCTTCGGCCCATCAATTCATCTGCTCCACTGTGGCTCCTCGCTCCCTCGGTTCCAGCGTGGCTTGTCATTCCTGCGGCTTCACTGGGTTCCCTCGTCCCATCGTCGCCACCTCGGTCTGTCATCCTCCTGGCTCCTTAATCCGGATTAATATAATGTCCAGCCTGAGTTTCAGTTTTATTTTCATTTTCATAGACTTACATGTTCTTGTTTTCCATATTCTTAGTTCCTGTTCTTTTTAATTTCTGTCGCTAGTTTGTTTCTATTCTTTGTCGGTCATTGTCTTTCAGTTCTTATAAAGCTGTGTCATATTCCTGATCATACATTCAGTTTGCAATTTTGTATTTTGTGTTATTTTGTTAAATAAATTAATGCTTCATTGAGATTCTTTATTATTTCTTGTGTCTTAGCATGTCAATTACTGTTTTACTGTATTTTGGTCACATAAATGCAGATTCATGAAAGAGTCTTCTTTCAAAAACTTAAAATATTTTTTACCAAACAGCAAACTTTTAAATTGTAGTGTACTAAAACATTAATACTAGCTGAAACCTGGCTAAATTTTGGTTTGATTTAAGAAATTTACAAATAGGGTTTGAAAAATAAATTTATTTTTAAAAGAATCTTAAACCAACCTAAATTAACTTTTGGCAGTTTTTTTTCCCCGGTATGTTTATCTTCAATGTTTTATGGAATAAAATTATTGATTGAAAAAAAATATTATATTTATATATTATAATATATATATATATATATATATATAGTATATATATATACTGTATATATATATATAGTGTGTGTGTGTGTGTGTGTGTGTGTAGAAATAGATTAAGCTTTTAGAATTGATCTTACCATTACAATCTTCTCCTGATTCACAGGAAACCATGATGGACCACCCTTTAAGGACCATCTCTTACATCGCTGATATTGGGAACATCGTGGTGTTGATGGCCAGAAGGAGAATGGCTCGCTCTGACTCTCAGGAGAACATGGAAGCCTCTGACCCTGCCCAGGACGAGAAGCGGCAATACAAGATGATCTGTCACGTGTTTGAGTCTGAAGATGTGAGTTCTTCATCCCAGCTATGTGCCAGTGTGACCTTATCAACCGGCGGCTAAAGGAGGCTGTCAGGGCGACAGATTCAATTTATTGCTTTAGCATTATAAAACGATACATTCTAAAATGGATTTACACACTTCATTTTATAATACTGCTGTTGTTGCGGTTGATGAAAGCCACTCTAGGCTGTTTATTACAGTGGTTTTACCACAGTTAAGGGGAGGTCAACCACAACACACAACAGCAACTCCCTTCCATATTCACCCTTTGCACTTTTTCCACATTTAATCATCCAAAATTGCCCAATATTTCTCAGTCTCTTCACATTTTCAGGTTTACAGTTCTCCCAGCATGTTCAGTATTGCAGTCACTGGCCATTGTGGTAGTGACCTCTAATAGCATTAATCCAGATGGTGTTCCTGGGCATCTTGCGTGGGTTGAATCAGTAGACAGAAAGTGACCTTTTCTCTGTTCGGCTGCAGATGCTATTTGAATTCAAAGAGCCCGTATATGTCACATCTTATGTCTCAGCACAGTGTACAACAGTGACATGCCAAACAGTGACAAACGGCGTGTATGTGACTATCCTGAGGGATGCCGCCCTTGTCGTCTCTTGACCCATGTGTTTAACTGTCATCAACTGCGGTCCTTTAAAGGGATACTCCACTTTTTTTTGGAAATAGGCTCATTTTACAACTCCCCCAGAGGTAAACAGTTGAATTTTACCGTTTTCGAATCCATTCAGCCGATTTTCTGATATTTAGAAGAATATCAGTAACCAGACAGTTTCTGGTCTCATTTACTTCCATTGTAGGAAAAAATATATACTATGGAAGTCAATGAGACCAGATACTGTCTGGTTACTGATATTCTTTTAAAAATCAGAAAATCGGCTGAATACATTCGAAAACGGTAAAACCCAACTGTTTACCTCTGGGGGAGTGGTAAAATGATCCTATTTCCAAAAATAAAAGTGGAGTTTCCCTTTAAAAAAGTGAAATAAATCAAATTGTATTTATTCAATGTAATAATTTAGTTATTTAATATTATATTAGTTGTTCATTTTACCTGATTTCTATTTGTGCTCAGGCTCAACTCATAGCTCAATCCATCGGCCAGGCTTTCAGTGTGGCGTACCAAGAGTTCCTGCGTGCCAATGGCATCAACCCAGAGGATCTGAGCCAGAAAGAGTATAGCGACCTCCTTAACACACAGGACATGTACAACGATGACCTCATTCACTTTTCCAAGTCTGAGAACTGCAAAGATGTAAGTGGACAGCACATGCCTTGTGGAAACAGAAGATTACTGTGAAATTTTGAGAATTTGCCTTGATAATGTCAGAATTATCAGGAATGTTGACTAAATCATGTTTTAGCGGTGATAAAAGTGGTGGGTATGTGTCTGTGCACTACAGGTTTACATAGAGAAGCAGAAGGGAGAGATTCTTGGGCTGGTGATTGTAGAGTCGGGCTGGGGCTCCATCCTTCCCACAGTTATTATAGCAAACATGATGCACGGCGGCCCGGCAGAGAAGTCAGGCAGGCTGAACATTGGGGACCAGATTATGTCCATCAATGGCACTAGCCTGGTGGGATTACCCCTCTCCACCTGCCAGAGTATTATCAAGGTACAAGTGGACTTTAAGTACACTTTATGTGCAAAAATATTGTGAAAGATTTAATTCTATTTCTAATTTACTGATTTTATTTTTTTAGCTAATTCTTCTACATTCAATGTATTGTGTCAAACATATTGTGCTTCTAGGGATTGAAGAACCAATCCAGAATAAAGCTTAACATTGTGAGATGCCCACCTGTGACCACTGTCCTCATCAGAAGACCAGACCTGAGATATCAGCTGGGATTTAGTGTGCAGAATGGCATTGTAGGTGTCTTGGATTTATTAAAAAAAAAAGAGAGAGATTTTTTTTTTGTTTCTATTGGTATAAACTGATATTGTATATGAATATGGATTAGTATATTTAGCAAATCTGAAATGAATATTCATTTTTCATACTGTGTATTATAGTGTTATGATGCATAATGTTGATGTTAAAATTCTTTACTCTTTTTTTCTACATAAATGAAAAATAAAACACTTGATTTTTATTTTTACTTTATGAAGAAAAAAAAGAGTAAATAATTTTAACATCAACATTACAACATTGTTATTGACCTTTATGGTTATTAATACTTTAATGTTGCAGTCGTAGTTTGGTCAATTTTTGGTCACACTTTAGTTTTGGGTCCAGCTCTCACTATTAACTAAGTGTTAACTATGACTTTTGCCTCAATAAACTCCTAATAACTTCTTATTAATTATTATTAAGTAGTTGTTAAGTTTAGGTATTGGGTAGGATTTAGGGATGTAGAGTGTGGTTATGCAGAATACGGCATTAATAAGTGCTTTATACAAGTACTAATAAACAGCCAATATCCTAGTAATATGCATGCTAATAAGAAACTAGTTCAGAGCCCAATTCTAAACAGACAAAAACACACTTACTAAAACTTTAACTAAAATGAAAATGAAAAATACTAAAATGTAAATGTATTCAAAAGATTGCCAAAAAAACTATAATAGTATCTCAATGCTACTATAATCTGGTCTGAAGTACAACTTTAATGTATTTTGCATCCTCCAGATTTGCAGTCTCATGAGAGGAGGGATAGCAGAGCGCGGTGGGGTCCGTGTCGGCCACCGGATCATTGAAATCAATAGCCAGAGTGTTGTGGCCACCCCTCATGAGAAGATTGTACACATTCTGTCTAATGCAGTTGGTGAGGTAAGTTTGGGGATCATGATCGAGCTCCACATCTGCCTAACAACATAATATTTTTCACATCACTAATTCTCACTAATGAGGTAATAACCCTATTTATTTAAATTATGATCATGAAACTACAGAAACGTGGCACCTGGTTTAGCTCTGTGTCATGTAGATCACAGCCGATCAACAGTGGCCCAAAAAAGGGTTTTGAACAGTTTTCTCAGAAGTAATTTTTGCAACGAACAGGTCTCCTATCAGAGTAACCACAGGTGTTGTTCATCGGGATAACTATCATGATCCACTAATGTTTGGCAACCAGAAAGGGTCAAAATACTTTGGGTACGCTCCTATGACAACAATGTACTTTGCATTTTTCACATACAGATGACAACATGGTCAAAACAATCACCGTTCACACAGATCCGCGAAAATGACCAAAATCGATGTATTATTCATGCCAGGCCAGTAGTTGGTGATTGTTGTGGATTTTTTCCTGTACCTGACTACCCTACTATAATACTTACTCTAGTCGGCCAAGTCTTATACTTTTACCCTAGCGCGACTACACATCGACGTCCGCTGAGCACTAAACCTATAACCCTAGCGCATCTACAGGCGACATCCGCCAGGTACTAATCCTTATAACCCTAACCAGGGCTGGACTGGGACAAAAAATCAGCCCTGGACACTTCATCCAGACCGGCCCACTATGCACACACACACACACACACACACACACACACAAACACACACACATCTATACGTGCATTAATCTGCATGTAAAATTACTGATTATTTTATTTACTATCAGAACCAAGAAAAAAAATATTAAAATAATAAACAAATAAAATGGAAATGATTTTATAAGGCTTTATTGTAAATAACTGGTCTTAATTTATGTGCCGCTTATTATTCTAATAGAATATTCTTAGGCTATACTATATAAACTATATTTCATGAGGTGCAACATCACTGCCAGTCCTGGCAGTGATGTTTCACCTCATGAAATATAGTTTATATAGTATACCTATATTTCATTTATACTATATCATTTATAGCGTGTATATTATATATATATATATATATATATATATATATATATATATAAATCATTGTTAAAGCTATTAGTCAAGAGCAGTGAGTTATTTATCTTTGTCTTTTGTTCACATTTAGCCTATGACACATAAGGCTTCTGCCAGGCACTTTCAGGGATACAAATTGAAAAAAAAATATATATATATGTGCATATTTATATGCAAAATACTCCTTTCTATAGCTATTTGAAAGGTATGCAAGTATGCAAAATACTCCTTTCGCTATTTTTCAAGTCAACTATGTGCTATTGTCATTAAATGGCTTTCCTGAGGTAACTGTAACGTTCTGTGACATAATTGTTCTCCTGCTGTTTTATTAATCTCTTTCCGTTGTTGAAAAGCACTGATTGATATTATTTATGAGGCATATACCGTTTGATAAGTTGTAGGCTATTGTATCTTATCTTTAAATAAAAAGTAACAGATGATCGGTTTACTTGAACTGAGGCGCTAAAGCGACCTGTCACGTTATTTTCTAGCGGCAAAACGGTATTGTCTGAATTTCGTAATAAAATGGACAGAACCAGAGAGCTGAGAATTTTAAATGTCATTTATATCGATCAGTGAGTGGAGGCCTATTACAGCTGGAATATCGTAGCATGCTTAAACAAAACAATGCAGAAGGCTACGTGTAGCCTATCATTCTAAATGTCTCACCTCAGCAGTCAGGCGCGCCCTGCTGGCATCTTCACTAAAGTCCAGCAAATAATTCATTTATTTTAACACATTTGGTGGCATCTGCCTCAAGTTATTGTCGTTGTCTTGTCGTTTTTTCTCTCTCGACTTCTCGGTCCCCCTTTACGTTTAGAGATGTTACTCTTTTGACATGAATTTCGTTGCACATCATCACATCGCATCACTGCAGTTGTTGTAAAGCGGCCGCTTTTCAAGTCTAGATTTGAACTTGATTCCGATTGGCCATCAGACCTGTTAGTCTCGCAGCTCGCGTCAGCTTCATGCGGCTTCATGAGAGAGACACATGCCCGGAATTGGACAATATAACAATATACTTACGATAGAATAGGCTATATTTACAATTAATAATGATTTAAAAACAAAATACATAACGCGCCGGGCCGCCGGCCCAACCAGACCGCGGCCCACCGGGAATGTCCCGGTAGTCCCGATGGCCAGTACATGCCTGACCCTAACGCATCTCCAGTCGACGTCCACCAGGTGCTAATCCTATAACCCTAGCGCATCTCCAGTCGACATCCGCCAGTTACTAATCCTTATAACCCTAACGCATCTCCAGTCAACATCCGCCGGGTACTAATCCTTTAACCCTAGCACATCTCCAGTCGACGTCCGCCGGGTGCTAATAATTCTAACTTCTTGCTGTGCAGCTTAAATAACAGACAAACTCAAGCAAAAGCATCTCCAGTCGACGTCCACCAGGTGCTAATCCTATAACCCTAGCGCATCAACAGTTGACGTCCACCAGGTACTAATCCTATAACCCTAGCGCATCAACAGTCGACGTCCACCAGGTACTAATCCTATAACCCTAGCGCATCTCCAGTCGACGTCCACCGGGTACTAATCCTATAATCCTAGCTCATCTACAGGCGACATCCGCCAGGTACTAATCCTATAACCCTAGCACATCTCCAGTCGACGTCCACCAGGTTCTAATCCTATAACTCTAGCGCATCTCCAGTCGACGTCCACCGGGTACTAATCCTATAACCCTAGCGCATCTCCAGTCGACGTCCACCGGGTACTAATCCTATAATCCTAGCGCATCAACAGTCGACGTCCACCGGGTACTAATCCTATAACCCTAGCACATCTCCAGTCGACGTCCACCAGGTTCTAATCCTATAACTCTAGCGCATCTCCAGTCGACGTCCACCGGGTACTAATCCTATAACCCTAGCGCATCTCCAGTCGACGTCCACCGGGTACTAATCCTATAACCCTAGCACATCTCCAGTTGACGTCCACCAGGTTCTAATCCTATAACTCTAGCGCATCTCCAGTCGACGTCCACCGGGTACTAATCCTATAACCCTAGCGCATCTACAGTCGACATCCACTGGGTACTAATCCTATAACCCTAGCGCATCAACAGTCGACATCCACCGGGTACTAATCCTATAACCCTAGCGCATCAACAGTCGACGTCCACCGGGTACTAATCCTATAACCCTAGCGCATCTACAGTCGACATCCACCGGGTACTAATCCTATAACCCTAGCGCATCTACAGTCGACATCCACCGGGTACTAATCCTATAACCCTAGCGCATCTACAGTCGACATCCACCGGGTACTAATCCTATAACCCTAGCGCATCTGCAGTCGACGTCCACCGGGTACTAATCCTATAACCCTAGCGCATCTACAGTCGACATCCACCGGGTACTAATCCTATAACCCTAGCGCATCTACAGTCGACATCCACCGGGTACTAATCCTATAACCCTAGCGCATCTGCAGTCGACGTCCACCGGGTACTAATTCTATAACCCTAGCGCATGTCCAGTCGACGTCCACCGGGTGCTAATCCTATAACCCTAGCGCATCTACAGTCGACATCCACCGGGTACTAATCCTATAACCCTAGCGCATCTACAGTCGACATCCACCGGGTACTAATCCTATAACCCTAGCGCATCAACAGTCGACATCCACCGGGTACTAATCCTATAACCCTAGCGCATCAACAGTCGACGTCCACCGGGTACTAATCCTATAACCCTAGCGCATCTACAGTCGACATCCACCGGGTACTAATCCTATAACCCTAGCGCATCTACAGTCGACATCCACCGGGTACTAATCCTATAACCCTAGCGCATCTACAGTCGACATCCACCGGGTACTAATCCTATAACCCTAGCGCATCTGCAGTCGACGTCCACCGGGTACTAATCCTATAACCCTAGCGCATCTACAGTCGACATCCACCGGGTACTAATCCTATAACCCTAGCGCATCTACAGTCGACATCCACCGGGTACTAATCCTATAACCCTAGCGCATCTGCAGTCGACGTCCACCGGGTACTAATTCTATAACCCTAGCGCATGTCCAGTCGACGTCCACCGGGTGCTAATCCTATAACCCTAGCGCATCTACAGTCGACATCCACCGGGTACTAATCCTATAACCCTAGCGCATCTACAGTCGACATCCACCGGGTACTAATCCTATAACCCTAGCGCATCAACAGTCGACATCCACCGGGTACTAATCCTATAACCCTAGCGCATCAACAGTCGACGTCCACCGGGTACTAATCCTATAACCCTAGCGCATCTACAGTCGACATCCACCGGGTACTAATCCTATAACCCTAGCGCATCTACAGTCGACATCCACCGGGTACTAATCCTATAACCCTAGCGCATCTACAGTCGACATCCACCGGGTACTAATCCTATAACCCTAGCGCATCTGCAGTCGACGTCCACCGGGTACTAATCCTATAACCCTAGCGCATCTACAGTCGACATCCACCGGGTACTAATCCTATAACCCTAGCGCATCTACAGTCGACATCCACCGGGTACTAATCCTATAACCCTAGCGCATCTGCAGTCGACGTCCACCGGGTACTAATTCTATAACCCTAGCGCATGTCCAGTCGACGTCCACCGGGTGCTAATCCTATAACCCTAGCGCATCTACAGTCGACATCCACCGGGTACTAATCCTATAACCCTAGCGCATCTACAGTCGACATCCACCGGGTACTAATCCTATAACCCTAGCGCATCTACAGTCGACGTCCACCGGGTGCTAATCCTATAACCCTAGCGCATCAACAGTCGACGTCCACCGGGTACTAATCCTATAACCCTAGCGCATCTACAGTCGACATCCACCGGGTACTAATCCTATAACCCTAGCGCATCTACAGTCGACGTCCGCCGGGTTCTAATCCTATAACCCTAGCGCATCAACAGTCGACATCCACCGGGTACTAATCCTATAACCCTAGCGCATCAACAGTCGACGTCCACCGGGTACTAATCCTATAACCCTAGCGCATCTACAGTCGACATCCACCGGGTACTAATCCTATAACCCTAGCGCATCTACAGTCGACATCCACCGGGTACTAATCCTATAACCCTAGCGCATCTACAGTCGACATCCACCGGGTACTAATCCTATAACCCTAGCGCATCAACAGTCGACGTCCACCGGGTACTAATCCTATAACCCTAGCGCATCTACAGTCGACATCCACCGGGTACTAATCCTATAACCCTAGCGCATCTACAGTCGACGTCCGCCGGGTTCTAATCCTATAACCCTAGCGCATCAACAGTCGACATCCACCGGGTACTAATCCTATAACCCTAGCGCATCAACAGTCGACGTCCACCGGGTACTAATCCTATAACCCTAGCGCATCTACAGTCGACATCCACCGGGTACTAATCCTATAACCCTAGCGCATCTACAGTCGACATCCACCGGGTACTAATCCTATAACCCTAGCGCATCTACAGTCGACATCCACCGGGTACTAATCCTATAACCCTAGCGCATGTCCAGTCGACGTCCACCGGGTGCTAATCCTATAACCCTAGCGCATCAACAGTCGACGTCCGCCGGGTACTAATCCTATAACCCTAGCGCATCTACAGTCGACATCCACCGGGTACTAATCCTATAATCCTAGCGCATCTACAGTCGACGTCCTCCAGGTACTAATTCTATAACCCTAGCGCATCTACAGTCGACATCCACCGGGTACTAATCCTATAACCCTAGCACATCTCCAGTCGACGTCCACCAGGTTCTAATCCTATAACTCTAGCGCATCTCCAATCGACGTCCACCGGGTACTAATCCTATAACCCTAGCGCATCTCCAGTCGACGTCCACCGGGTACTAATCCTATAACCCTAGCGCATCAACAGTCGACGTCCACCGGGTACTAATCCTATAACCCTAGCGCATCAACAGTCGACGTCCACCGGGTACTAATCCTATAACACTAGCGCATCAACAGTCGACGTCCACCGGGTACTAATCCTATAACCCTAGCGCATCTACAGTCGACATCCACCGGGTACTAATCCTATAACCCTAGCGCATCTACAGTCGACGTCCACCGGGTACTAATCCTATAACCCTAGCGCATCAACAGTCGACGTCCACCGGGTACTAATCCTATAACCCTAGCGCATCTCCAGTCGACGTCCTCCAGGTACTAATCCTATAACCCTAGCGCATCTACAGTCGACGTCCGCCGGGTTCTAATCCTATAACCCTAGCGCATCAACAGTCGACGTCCACCGGGTACTTATCCTATAACCCTAGCGCATCTACAGTCGACATCCACCGGGTACTAATCCTATAACCCTAGCGCATCTACAGTCGACGTCCTCCAGGTACTAATCCTATAACCCTAGCGCATCTACAGTCGACGTCCGCCGGGTACTAATCCTATAACCCTAGCCCATCTCGTCGACGTCCACCGGGTACTAATCCTATAATCCTAGCACATCCACAGTCAACGCCCACCAGGTACTAATCCTTATAAACCTAGCGCATCTATAGTCAACGTCCACCAGGTACTAATCCTTATAAACCTAGCGCATCTATAGTCAGCATCCGCCAGGTACTAATCCTATAACACTAGCGCATCTCCAGTCGACATCCGCCAGTTACTAATCCTTATAACCCTAACGCATCTCCAGTCGACATCCGCCAGTTACTAATCCTTATAACCCTAACGCATCTCCAGTCGACATCCGCCGGGTACTAATCCTTTAACCCTAGCACATCTCCAGTCGACGTCCGCCGGGTGCTAATAATTCTAACTTCTTGCTGTGCAGCTTAAATAACAGACAAACTCAAGCAAAAGTCTTTTCAATGCTTTTAATTACGGCCAGGAGAGTTCTCAAGCAATACTCAGAGAATCTCCCAAGTAAAAACAAGGCCGGTGCATCTCAGACAAATTCCATTGAGAATCCCCCCGAAAACACTGATAGAACAGTTTTTATACAATAGGGAGGTATATCAAATGTCATTAATGTGATTGGTTCTTCATTTACAGTATCTTCTGTTACTAGGTAGAGGAGACTTTGTTTTAATGATTACTTCATTGATGACAAGTTCTAACTTAGTCATCTGTCTAGTTCCATTTCCCATATTTGTTATTTATACATACAGTCAGGCATTTGACACACATCTTAAGTACAGAATGTCTTAGTACATTGTCTCAGAGATTTAGCAGGTTAAATGAGGTCAAATGTTAAAACGTGTTTAGCTTAATATTCAGTTTAAAATTTTCCACCACACAATGTCACTTTGTAAAGAAACACTACGTGCCTATAGACTGAACACAAAAAACTCATGTGCATGACATCACCATTTTCACAAATTCGCATATTTGGTTTTGAAATACTCTGTTCAAAAGTTTGCGTTTTCAGTCCCCCAAACGGCATATGTCATGTAAATGAACGTCCAGAATGAATAAAAAGCCCCTTAAAGGGACATTGTGTAGGAATTTCTCCCATCTAGTGGTGAAATTGTTTTTTTGCGTTCAAACTAATTGTGCTCTCCAGTGCCTTACTTTTTCAAAGGTGTGTTGCATCTATGGTAGCCATTATGTACCAAAAAGCTATGACAGGATGTCTTCTAATGTCGCACTTTGTCAAGTTTTTCCTTGGGGTGAACAAGTTGCAAGAACATGATATATTCTTATCGAATTTCTAGGTTACAAAAAGTAAACTTGCAAACATTGTTTTTAGCGTCTTCTCTAATTTACTCATCAAAGAGCCTGTTTAACTTTAACTATAAATGTTCTACTGTCTATATATAATAAAGTACACAACCAAACAATGAAAAAAAGCTTGTAAACAAGAGTGTAACATTGACTTACCTGTCGAGTAGAAAGCAGGACTACAGCATCTCTTTCCACCTGGAAAATGCTATCCTGACATTAACTCGTTTTTTTTTTGTTTTTTTTTTGTAATCTCTGGTCACGTTTCGTTTTACGTTCTATTTTGACCCTATCCGTTCGTACTTTTTGGGCAACGAGGATGTCTTCTTCAAAAATAACTTTTTAAACTTGCCGGGGCAATGACAAGTGGCTCTCACTGCTCTGCTCCTCCGTTTCGCGACGCTGGCTCTGAATGAAAACGCGTTGGCCAAGTACTTTTTGTCCCTCTGTGCCATAATAATTTTTCAAGATGGCGGAACTACTTGGAAGCCTCCATGGATCTACCCGTCCCATGTATATAAAGATAATAAAATTCTTTGTTTACGAGGATAAGTCAGATAATTGGCAGAGGTATTTGTACACCATTGAGGACATATTTATGAACACAAATATTGATTTTAAATAAAATATTTTAAAAAGTACACATCGTCCCTTTAAAGGAATGTCCCAGGTTCAGTACAAGTTAAAGGACAACTCCGGCGCAAAATGAACCTTTGGTCTAATTACACATTGCTACCTAGTCAACCGTTATCTGAGATTTGTTTTCATGATTGCCGAATGTAAAGTTTTATCTCTAAAAACAGTTTAGCCTATAACGCTAGTATATGGGGCATAGAGTAATGACAAATAAAAACCACTTGTTATTACCACTAACAAGGCTCAACTTTGCGAATACAGGAAGAAGCCATCTTTAAAAAATAGTCTCTACCAGTCGATCTACGAACGCCGATCCAAGTGCGATGAACTGTGCAGAATCTCATATGGTCCGTTGTTTTCAGAAGAAAAACAAACACGAACCGTTTTCTTCTCTTCAATATGTACAAGTAGCCTACTGTTCGCGCTCACCTTATCACCTGATTCACATCTCACCAGCGTCCATGGATCGGTGTTCGTAGATCGACTGGTAGAGACTATTTTTCAAAGATGGCTTCTTCCTGTATTCGCGAAGTTGACTGTGTGTACAAAATATCTTCTTATTAAACTGTATGGACACTGACAAAGTTCTCAATGCTTCGGTTTGAATGTAGGGACACTTATTATGCTGTCGTGTTAGTGTGGGGCTATTTTGAACCTTGTTAGCGGTAATAACAAGCGATTTTTATTTGTCATTACTCTATGCCCCATATACTAGCGTTATAGGCTAAACTGTTTTAGAGATAAAACTATTTACATTCGGCAATCATGAAAACAAATCTCAGATAACGGTTGACTAAGTAACAATGTGTAATTAGACCAAAGGTTCATTTTGCGCCGGAGTTGTCCTTTAAGATCAACAGAAACACTGAATTCCATTTTCTTTCTCTTCTATTTGTCCTTAATGAGCACATGCATGCAATATTTTCAAAATGCCCATTTCACGAGTATCCTCGTGTAAGTTCTCATATTGTTAAATAAATCGCCCACCACTAGTTCACACTTATATATTTTGACATTTGTCTTGAGTGTCTAAGTGGTTTTTGCAGTCACTTGAACCCGACTCTCACGTTTCGCCCCTCTCTGAACAGATTCACATGAAGACTATGCCGGCCGCCATGTACCGCTTGTTAACAGCCCAGGAGCAACCAGTTTACATCTAAAGCTACGACGCTTTCTCAAGCCTCCTGCCCCGTTGTCACCAGATATAACCTTAATCGTGATGTGAAAGTGTCAGGCCTGTGGACTGGTGACTGTGTGATTGAATCCACTGAAGCTCTGCTCAACATGGCTCTCCATGACTTCACTGCCTCCCCTGAGCTCTTCATCTGTCCTTTTCTGTTGCTGTGAGTGAGATTGCTGTGCTGTGTTGTTCCTCTCTGTGTGCACTGGAACGAAGCAGAGAGAGAGTGTGAGAAATATTTAAAGAGCCCCATCACAGGAAATGGCGTCCTATTGAAACCAGATACCGACTCCTGTGTGATGTGAGCGTTAGGTGTACAAAAAGGAGTTTGCCTTACCTTTCTTTTTTGCTGTTATTTATTCGAGCTTGGCAGTCATCAAGCGTTTTAGATTCAACTTTGAGGAATGTCGGAGGAATATGGTGAAAATAGCAAACTGTAACTTTAATACATGAAATGGAGTTTGAATTGAATTGGTCACAACTTAACTTACAGGATGTTGAATTTGAATTGGAACGACAGGAAAAAACATTTACTAAATTGCAATTTCAAAAACATTAAGCAGGTATTAACTCATAAAATAACTTTTCTTAACTGATTACATTTTCAATTAATACAGCCACCAAAATTTTTATTTAGTTCAATTCAAACCCCTTTTTTTTTTTTTTTTTTTTTTTAAGTGACATCTTTTGACTGGACACTATAAGTAAACTAGAGCATTCTGAGAATTGAGTTTTCCAATTATGGTCCATAAAATGAAATTGAATTTATTTGATGTAATGTATTAAATATACTTTCCAAACATTGCTAATTTTATTTAATGCTTCTAAAAATAGCTAATATTTTGCATCTTTGATCATATTTATAGGTAATTGATACCGAAACACAAAATACACTTACATTTCTTTAACTTTAGCTTAAATTCAAATCTGCATCCTGTTTGCTTAGAAATGGACCAAACCATTGAGTCCAGCGAAAAGGTTTTTTTTAAACAGTTCCTATCAAAATGACGCTGAGCTTTTTGCTTCATAGGAATGTCTAGTACACTTAGAGTATATATATATATATATAGTAGAGCACATAGAAATTGTGGATGAAATGCCTTACAGAATGATGATGCCATATTTTAAAAGAAAGAAAAGAAAGTGTTTTGGAAATATATATAGGCTATGGAGACTTGAGAATAGTTGATGTTTGAATGGGACACGTTTTGGACAACCTCTTTAAATTAACACACATATATTACAGTCAGGGGAAAGTGTCCTAAAAATTAACCATTGTGTTTTACTGTTTTTTTTTTAATTGATGTGCAATATTTTGTTGTTGTTGTTGTAAATGAAAACATTCCTTATTTTTATGCACAGAAAACCTTCCTTTTTGTCTTAAGCGTCTGTCAATGAAATAATATTGCAAATTAAATATGCCCATATTAGTAGCATTTTCTTTTAAACATTTATACTTGGAAAAACAAGTTTGTGTTGACATTTTCAGGATGGATTTTTTGTCATTACGGCCTTTTTTAATGAACTAAATGTTTAATTAATGTGTGCTACTTTTTCACTTTTTTTCACTCAAGAACAGCATGTGTCTTAACAGAACTGTATTCACTCTCAGAAAGCTTCAATCTGGTACATTTGAGCTGGATTTGCAAGTATCCAGTATACAGTTTTAATATAGAGCATCTCAATGTGAACCGATTGAAAACTGACTGAATTTCCAGAGATTTACCCAAACATTATAGTACCATCTGTGCAAGAACCTCAGCATGCTTTGGCACATCTCCATTATTTCTGAAGTCTGGCAAATATCACTATATGTGATTTTGCATCTGAAGAAAAAACAATCAGAAAATGTCTTCTCTCCACTCTAACCACTCTCCCCATATTTTACCATTAAGTGTACTTGCCTGGAATTCTTTTGAGAACACACTCGCTCGCACATTTGCAAAGGTATCTTTTACCATCAAATGATTGTTACAGCAATGTATCACAATCTGATGACATTTCTGCAGTTGAATCTGTATTGATACTAGAAACAGACGTTACCAAGCTCCCTGTAATTGTGGCGCTGATAAGAAAATACACTTCTCGTTGCTTACAATGTGAATTTCACCCCACAATATGACCTCATTAGCACTGTATTATTTTACTAATTGAATCAAGTCATTAGCACAGAGGAAGGGCCTCATGTTTTATTGTTTTTTGGTGTGTGTGTAGCATGGTCTTTTTGTATGCATTGCTATTTATTCTTGTAGTGAGTGTGATGTGTGATTACAAATGACTTCATCATCAAATAAAACCAGCTAGACACGTTCATATATACAGTATATATAATATTATATTTATTTACATGATATATACAGTATATCCAATGAATATATACCATGTGTACAATGATGAAAGTAAACTGCAAAAGTCTTTGACACCAGTGTTCTACTATGTAATGTGTTATTTTTAAGGGGCATCATCACGTCATGACTGAAATCCGCAGGCTGAATAACACTAACAGTTGCCATTATAATGTAATTGGTCTGCTACCACCATGGCATCTTCCCATATTCATTGTATGAGATGTTGTCCAGTTTTACACCGAAATGAAACAGTGACGGTTATGTTTTTTGAGCTGTACTATTAACGCATCATCCTAGTGTCCCAGACTTCTGCACTATAACAGTACAAGACATTCTGCGTCCACCTCAGAATAATGTACAAGCTTTAATGAGGGATGGATTTAATTATTTAATAATGGAGAAGCAAAACAAGTAGCTTAATGTGTTATTAATGACACCAGGTATGAAATATCAGTGTACATGATATGTAACCCTGGATTTGCAGAGTATTGGACGGATTCTCACCTCAAGACTGTAGATTGCAAGGCCTCAGCAGAGTGTGTGATTCGTGCTGAAGTAGAAAAGAAACTGTGGGTTTGATTAGTATTTATAATGCACTTGCTCTGAATGTAATTACAATTATATGTTTGTCACTGTCTAAAAGTAAAAACACACTTTCTGTAAAGCAATAGCAAAGTTGATTTATTTGCTAGCTTCTCTGTGATTGAACTATTTAGACACATTCCTTTACCATAGCAGGAATGTTTGTAACAGTATTTACACTATTAAACCAACTACTGAGAGCGTATATTACTAGAATGTCTCTTTCATCTCACACACGGTCAGCATGATTTTCAGTTACTGGTCCTGGTCATTATCCAGAACGGTAGCTGTTGTGTATTTACCCCGAGTGTGCTGTGTAATGTGCTCAAATATACACACTACTGTTCAAAAGTTTGGGGTCGGTAAGTTTTTTTCATGTTTCCTGTTCTTATGCTCACCAAGGCTGCATTTATTTGATAAAAAAAATACAGTAATACTGTGAAATATTACTACAGTTTAACAGAATTGTTTTCTCTTTTAATATATTTGAAAATGTAATTTATTTCTGTGAAGGCAAAACTGAATTTTCTGCATCGTTACTCCAGTCTTCAGCGTCACAAAATTCATTATAATACACTGATTTGATGCTCAAGAATTTCTTATGATTATCAATATTTAAAACAGTTGTGCTGCTTAACATTTTGTAGGATTATTTGATGAATAGTATGTCATTTATTTGAAATATAAAACTTATAACATTATACATTTCTTTCACTTTTGATCTATTTACTGAATCCTTACTGAGTAAAACTATTCATTTCTTTTCTTTTTTTTTTATCTGGTAACACTTTATTTTAGTGTCATCGTTACACGTTACATGTAGTTACTATAGTAATAAATAAATTATGCATAATTACAGTACATGAAACTAACCCTAAACCAAACCCTCATCCTAACCGTATATTCAGAACATGTAGTAAATTATTATTACTCAGTACTTAAAGGGATACTTCACTTTGAAATTAATTTTTGATATTTGATGTTTTAGCTTACCTCAAGGGCATCCAAGATGTAGGTGTCTTTGTTTCCACAGTATTTTCAATTTTGATATTTTTCGGTCAAACCGTTCGTGTCTGTCAGTCATATTATCGAGGTTTAGGGGGTCCACCTCAAAGAGCATGCACAGAGAAGTCCAAATTAAACATGATTGAATGACTCGTAAATGTAAGTACACATTGATGGCCTAAGACACGAAACGGGCGGTTTTTGTGAGAAAACGAACAGTATTTATATCTTTTTTACCTCGTGTAACCACAGCCCCGTCCAAGTGATCTGAAGGCACGGGCGCTTTGGTCTGTGCATGCGCCGGAAGTGATCTCTCGTGCGTGTACGTCACTCATTTTTTATACAGAGATTTCAGAAGTGTTATCCTTCATTGTGAAGATCTAAACATATTTAGATATACAGGAAATTGCAATGGATGAACGTTGGAACAACGTTGATTTTTATTCCACAACCGCGCAAGAGATCACTTCCGGTGCATGATCACTAGGACGTGGCTGTGGTTACAAGAGGTAAAAATGATATAAATACTGTTCTCACACAAACCGCTCGTTTCATGTCTTAGGCCATCAATGTGTACTTACATTTACGATTCATTAAATCATGTTTAATTTGGACTTCTCTGTGCATGCTCTTTGAGGTGGACCCCATAAACCTCCATTATAAGACTGACAGACAGGAACGGTTTGACCTAAAAATATCAAAATTTTAAAATACTGTGGAAACAAAGACACCTACATCTTGGATGCCCTTGAGGTAAATTAAAACATATCAAAAATTTATTTCAAAATGAAATATCCCTTTAAAAGTATAATTACACTGTAATACTGACACAGCATAACCAAAAATCTTACTGACCCAAAACTTATAAACGGCAGCGTATAATTAGAGAAGTTTAGGTCACCCTTTATTTTAAGGTGACGTAGTTACACATTACTACATATCCTAGTAATAAGAGTAAATGATGCATAATGACAAGTAACTAACCCTAAAACAAATCCTAACCGTAACTCTATAGGAAGTACATTTAGTTAATTAATACTCAGTACTTATTTGAGCAATTATGTAACTGTCAGCTTAAAATAAAGTGCAACTAAAGTTTATTCTACACTCTCGTAATGCCAATTGAATAAACAACCCAGACAAAAGGCAGATGATTTTAAACGTTTAATTCAGGAGTTTGGATAGCATGTTTCACCCATACAATTCAGATGAGACTCCTTCATATTCAGTAATAGTGCACAATACATCTGAGAACATCTCATTACATTTTAGTTTATGGTCCAATTCTCTCTATTACCTATTTTTGCTTATTAGCATGCATGTTACTAGGATATTGGCCGTTTATTAGTACTTGTAAACCACATTTTAATGTTTTATCCCCTTAATCCTACCCAATACCTAAACTTAACAACTTCCTTACTATTAATAAACAGTAATTAGGAGGTTACTGAGGCAAAAGTCATAGTTAATAGTGAGAACTGAACCCTAAACTAAAGTATGACCGAAATAATAATACTGTCCAGAATGGTCAAATAAAAATAAAATGTAAAAAAAGCTTCAAATTCATTCTCTACCTCACAATATGCTGATTTAATTTAGTAATTCTCCACATCACATAAGCTAAATATAGCCAAACTATTTGAATGTTTCTCTTAATTGTATTTTTCACATAGTGTATTTTTAAATCATTTTTAAATAAGGAGCATGGACATTTGGTAAATAAACATTGTTTTTTCCCCCAGTGTAGTTAGTATTATAATGTGAAAAAATAAAAACAAGCAACAGCTGGACTTCCAACTGTAAAATTAAAAATGAATAATATTCAGTATACACACTGACAAACAAAAACAGAAAATGAAGTGAAATCATCTGTACTGTTTACAAAGCTTAGCTTCCGTCACGTTGTGGTGTTCACCATACCTTCATCCGACTGGCACAGAGTCATTTTCCTCGCTTTCCGTGCATATCCAGTCAGTTTGAGACGTCGCTCAGAGGACAGTTTCACGGAAGACTCCTATAAGGCTGTGTGGGCGTTCCTGTTCCAGGCGGCGGGATCCTGCCCGAGAACTCATCCTGGAATTAGTCCGAGAACGGGTGCCTGTGAGCTCTGCGCAGGTGAAGGAGCTGAGATCGCCACAGCTGCGCAGGTGAAGGACGCCCGGACGTTTGCGCAGCGGCAGCGTCTGCGCCGATTGAGCTGGTGCAACCTCCGAAACTGTGATGGCCTGGAAACATTAATGAACATGATCGGTGAGAGGACAGGAAATTATAGGAATAAAAATGGCTGAATGGGATATTCATCTTATAAAACCTAAGATATGCTCATTTCGAATGATCAAAACATTGCTGAAAAACCTTAAATTGAACTAAATCTACTTCATGCCTTCTGTCATCAGATTGACAGTTTGTACTTTTTTAGCAAGTAAAAGGCCTTTTAATATAACTGTAAAAAACATCCATCATTAAATTGTGCCGCTTTTCCGTGAAATCTTTATCTTTTTATAAATTAAATTTTACTTTTATATTGTTAGCAATATTTCAAGATAAACACTAAGTGGACTGAAGCAACTTGATTATCCATACATCATTATTTAGAAAAATCAATGCGAGTATCAAATATGATACTGTACATCAGGCTTTTGAAGAATGCTTATTTGAACATTTTTCAATCATTGCTGTATTGTATAGTTGTGTTGTATTGTATAGTTATATGTTTTGCCCCCATAGTTAAAACTAAAGAGCTTAAAACTAAAGTAGTTAAATATCATCTCACAAGACATAATATGGGGATATATAGAGTAAAAATTGTATTTATATGCACTGTGTAAGTACTCTGCTAATGCTGTACTGTTATAAAGATCTCATTGATTTACATTATAAGCAATCAGAATTTCATCTTACTTTTTGGCTATAGAAATATCAGCAACTGCACCAAATTGCATATTTTTGCTCAGTTTGGGCCTCAATGAAATAGAGGTGTTTTCTCTTACCCAAGTATAAGCTCCATATTCACCTGTATGATATGAGCCTATAAGCCAGGGCCTGGTTTTTCAACGAATCTTGAAAATGGGTTTTTCAAAAGAAAAAAACGGATTACATTTCCGGATTAGATCACGTAATCCAATCTTGGTTTTGATCTGGATCAAACCTTTAGTTTGGGTTTTTCCAGAACTTTTTTGTAGGATTTGGATCACTTTGATCCAAAAAAAAATCTGGATTAAACTACAATGAAAACTTGAAAAATGTATCAAATAATACTATATTTGGATCATGCAGTATCTTACAAGATATCCTATTTATTCATAAGGTTTTAATTTTATTTGTTCATCCGTCAGACTACAGTGATAAGGTAGGCTTTAACGTATTCAGCCTTTCAGTATAGGCCTACAGCAAGGTAGAAAGAGTTTGGCCTCATAAAATAATCCCCCAAACAGCTGTCAAAATTGACCAAAAACAATACATTTTATTCTGTCACTAATTGATATACAGTATATATTCTTCACAATCGAAAATATTTTTGATTTTAGAATATTTATAAGTGAAGCATGCAATGATTACAGAATAACCAAAAAAAGGTGCAAATATTGGCAATCACTGATTTTTGAAATCCAAAACAAATCCAAATCAGAAATAGTCTAACTATTGCGTCCCTTGTTCCACGTCCTGTCTGCTCGTTATATATATATATATATACCTGAGATAAATATTTATGAGATAAATATCCTCAATGTACAGTGTTTGTTACTTGTTTTATCTACTTGTTGCTCTTTACATATCTATAGTTCTACATTGTGATTTCCTATCGTGTTTGAGCACTGGTTATTCAGATTTGGTGATCCTGAAAGGTTTCTATCCTGATCAGATTGATCCAATCCGACGTTGCCCTTAAAAACTGGCTCAAAAGTAAGCTGGATTACGTGATCACGGATCGCAAAAAAAAAAAAAAAAAAAGGATTACTAAATACGGACCAATTTTATCCAGATTAAACATTTTGAAAAACCAGGCCCAGATGTATAAAATATGACACTTTTATGATTTTGTCTAAAGGTTTAATAAACTGTTCCAACTATTTGATGTTAGGCTTTACAGGGTTAAAGAGATGTGAAAAAATGAAAATTCTGTTCATTTACTCAACAGTTTATGGGCCCCAATGACTTCCATAGTATTTTTTTTCCTACTATGAAGTCAATGGGGCTCATCAACTATTTGGTGGTTACGCATGTTCTTCAAAACATCTTCTTTTGTGTTAAGAAAGAAACTTATACAGATTTGGAAAAACCGAGTATGAGTAAAAAGATTAAATGACGAAACTATCCCTGTAAAAAGTCACGAGCTGAAAGATCACCCACTTGAACACCAAAGCTAAATGTGTCAGAGTTCAATTCTTTTTTTGTGTGTGTGTGTGTCTTGCCTGGTCGATGAAGCTGGCACAGCGAACGGCCTCCTCCATGTGTTCCTCATCAGAGCGCAGCACAGTTTTGATGCTGTTGACCAGCTCCTGTACCTCCGGGGTCAAGCTGCATGAGGACTGCTCCAGAAAACGTGCCACCAGCAGTTTTGTGTCTCTATAGTTCTGGTAGTCCACCATGGAGTTGGGACGAGGCTTCCGTTTGCCACGGCCCCGTCGTAGCGTAACCGTCCCTTGCTCTGTTCCTGTCGCTGACGCCGGGCCCAATTCTGTCTGTGTAGCGGCTTCGCAACTCATTACTATGGAGAGAGAGAGAGAAACCAATATCACAATGACATATTTACCCCTGCATGTTTTTGACAAATATTTGTAAAATGAAGTACATTCACTGGAGATTAAAACTCATTTCACTTTTTTAAAGCACACAATTCTTTCAAGCAGAGCTACATAATTTGAGGGTGGAAATCTAATTGCAATTTTTCACACAAAAATACTATACTTGTTTGTAGAGCTGCTCAATTTGGCCAAAATGTTTGATATATCAATAACACACTTTATATATTAATAATATATTATTATTATGTATGTTACTATAAGATTCATATTACATTCATGTAACTAATTATTTAATGTTGTTAATTATTATTATTATTATTCAATAAAAAATATTATTTCACGCCCAGGTGAATTGGATTGTCTGTTATGTTTATGTTTAAATGTTATGTAAATATGTTTAAATATTCAAGCCATTATCTATTAAAGGAGCTGTCTGCAAGATTGTGGCTAAAACTGGTACTGCAATCACTTTCAAATTAGGGTGTATCCCCCCTTACCCCATGATTCTAGGATGCCAAATATGCGGCAGGTTCCAGCAGGAATGTAGGCTGCTACAAGAAGCTTCCAATTGCAAGTGACGAGTCCTACACAGTGAGTTTTTTTCTGTAAATTATTTATTTCGGATTCATATCGAGTTTTGGGGGGTTTCGCAACGTTAAGAGTTTTTTTTTATCTGATTCCGACACGTTTGTATCTAGAGAAGAGCTGGCAACCCGAATGCCGCAACTCTACTGAGTCCGTAATTGGTAAATTGGAGGGTGACGCATCAGAACAAAACACAACTCGACAACATCAACATCAGTCAAGGGCTGCGACTTCAAATGACAATATCCTGGCCTGACTTCTGTGGTCAGTGATATAAGTATTTGAAATGAACATGATTTCTTAGTATCTAGTGACCTATCAGGGAATATTTATGATTAATTGAAATAAATTGAATTTGATTTCTTGAATAAAGCTCCTTTAAATATGAACTAATTTGCATAAATGTCTTGTCAGGGTTCTGCCCTGGCAGCTTTGTCTGTGTTGTCTTTGTTTCCTGTCTCTGTGATTGTGTTGTGCTTGAACATAAGGTTTTATTTGTGTTGGCCATGTGATCTGTTCCTGCCTCCTTGTTTCCCTGTACCACACCAGAGAATGTCTAATTGAAGAGAATAGGCACTGGCTGGTTACTTCCGGGTTCTGGACTGGCTGCAGTAACACGTCTCTATCCATGCGGGGGCGCTCGCGGTCGAGTGCAGAATGAATGGGAGTCAATGGGGTTTCACCCCCAAAAATCCACGTTTCTCAGGATGTAATTTTTTGTCAAGTAATTTGAAAGTTGCATTCAAAAGGGAGGGCTAAGATAATGCACTCAGCTGAAAATTGCATTTTTAAGTTCACTTATCTGTTCTAAAAATCCGTTCAAAAATGTGATGACGTCACACAATAGCAGAATGCTAGCGTGTTCTGGCCAACAACAGCCTAACCTGTAAGAAATCAAAAGGACATAAGTACTCGTTCATTCGACTTTTGGCCTATAATATATATTGAACTTGCGGAATCAACAATAAAACCTATGTTAATTTAACGACAAGCAGGTGAAAGAGACACATTTAGCCGTTTAGCCCCATAGACTCCCATTCATTCTGCTCTCGCCCGCGATCACCTCCAGTGGAATTCTAATGGAACTGCAACCAAGATGATACACAACGGGGCTAATAGGAAGTACCAAGGCTCTCCGTTAGACGGGCTCTGACCACACTCTCTAGTCTAGTTGTCTGTCTGAGTGTTGTCACCTGTTCCTCATGTTCTCTTCTCCCTGATTACATGAGTGTTTTCACCTGTTCCTTGTCTGAGTGTTCTCACCTGTTATTCGTTACATTCTGTTTATGTGTGCTCTTTCCCTCATGTGTTGCCAGTTCATTAGATGTTGTGCTAATGTGTACTTCTGTGCTACATCGTTTGTTTCTTGTTACTAAAGTCTATAGTATTTTATTTGTAGAAGTTTTTTTTAGTGCTTAAGTTCTGCCATTGGACCTGTCTGTCTTGTCTCATCTCATCTCCTGTGTCCCTAGTTCCAGTCCTGCTAGCAGAGTGTCCCTGGCTGCTTATACTCTTTGCTTTGGATGCCCAAGTGCCTTGTTGTAGTACAGTTCCTGTCAGGCTACTATTAATATTCTCAGGTCTCATTCTGCTCTGCCATTACTACTCTCCAGCTTACAGTCTTCTTGCTAGTTCTTCAGTCTTCCAACTGCTGCTCGGCTAGTTACTACGGCTGTCATTGTGTCTCATCCCTGCCTATTGTGACTGTCTGGACTGTTCACCTTTCCCACCACATCTTGTCATCTGTTTGTCAATAAAGGCATTCTACATTTGAGTCCTCCATGTCTATAACAAAAAAAGAAAATCATCAAGTATTTTTTTATATATATATTAGAGAGTCAAGGGTTTTTACAGAGGGGATTTTGGATTTCTCTATTTATCACTATTACTTTCAACAGCCAAAAATAAATACATTTTCAAAAAAAATTTAGGAATACATTTTTTTTTAAATCAGGAAACCTATATATGAACAAACCCCTCAGTAAAAACCTTCAGAATAGTTTGGTGTATGTAAGTGCTACTGAAGTAAATATTTCAGGCAATGTAGGAGGAAAAAATCATTTTGAGAAAAAGTCCTTTAAAGATATATACTGTAATTGAAATCTACAGACACAAATAAATAAACTGATCTAAAAGATACAGTTAAAAGTGTCTTTTTTGGATGTTTTCTTTCCACTAGTCTGGGAAAAAAAACACTTTATGAAAAAAGCAAAAAAGCACAAAATCTCAAAATTGACAGATGCATGAAAAAAAAACTTTTTCATCATCAACTCAAACATCATCATAATTCTCTAATAGGGTTTAGGACAAGAAACTGAACCGCTCTATTTGACCACGTTAAACAGAAATGTATCCACCTAAGCCAGTTGGTGTTTGTATAACGGCCAAGACCGGTTTCAGTTTTACAGGAACTGGAAAAGCATAAACACTTCACAAACCATTAATCCTACATCAGACAGACATAAGAGAAGGTTTCACTAGTGCGTGTGTGAGAAAGATTTTTTTGAAGAAGATACTTGAAGAAATGGAGTCAATTTATGGCTGTATATTTAATCGCCCTCTGCTCCCCCTCATCAGTAACACTGAGAGCCCTATATTTAAAAAAGGGCTTAAAGTAACCACTGACAGGTATAATTCCTCTAGATTTACTATCAGACCAGTACTCTGCTTTGGATACACACACCAAGTAAAAAGAAACCATCTGTAATTGGAGAGAAGCCAGTGTTCATAAACTAATTATAAAGAATTGTGTCAGTGTCTGCTCTTCGAACTTTTATGGAAAAATGTTTTTATGTATATTTAGGCTTAAAACAAGATAACTCTGCTTGTACGCTACAAGGACATATCAGCACCCTGACAAGAACATATATCCTAAAATAAGTTTTAATATCTTGTTTTTAATCTAATTTTGCTTAGGTCAAATATATTATACAGTAGTCAACATTTGAAGTGGATCAAAAAAGTTCATCAAAGATTAAAACAGGTATAAGTTATACAAAATTCATGTATAACCTTGATGAAAGGTTTTGATCCACTTCAAATGTTGACTACTGTATTGATATCTGACTCGACTCTCGCAATTGACCAAACCAGACCATTTTGAGGATTCCTTCCCTTACCTTTGGCGGTCAGGTCTAGCAGGATGGGGTCGCTGTTGGACCTGCGGAGGCGATGTCTGTGGGGTTTTCGGCTGTTGGAGACTGTGCTGTGAGGCTGTGGTGAGGACTCTATCGGGGGGGTGGGGCTCAATATGGCCGTCTGACACCTCTGGTCTGAAGAAAACATGCAAACAAACTACATAAAAAAAGTAAACATCATTTGTTCTAAAGTTTTTCTTGTTTTCTATTTAGGTTTGTCCTGTGTCAGCAACTGCTTGGTCAAATCCATCAAAAGAGGAATCTGGCCAAAACAAACCTAGTCTATAAAGTTTACCAGAGACCATTTTAAGAGCTGTACTGTCTAAATCAAGAGGTGTAACATCATGTTCCTTCATAACAAATAACAATATCTAAAATCTATCAATCTATCTTAATCTTTTTGAAAGAAGTCTCTTATGCTTACCATAATTTATTAAAAATACAGTAAAACCACAGTAATATTGTGAAAAAAATATTACAATTAAAACATTTGTTTATATTCTATTTTAATGTATTATGAAATGTAATTTATTCCAGTGATACAAAGCTGAATTTTCAGCAGCCATTACCCCATTCTTAAGTTGCATGATGAATTTTTTAAAAAAGTTTTTAAAAAACCAGCATATATTTGATATAAAAATCACTTTTGGTCAATTGAACGCATCATTGCATAATTTTTTTTTTTAATTCCCTTCTAAATCTGTAAATGACAAACATGTGAAGGTCATGCAGTTCAAGTTCTGCAGTTATTAAACCAAATTCATCTTCATTTTTTAATTCAATTCCTTTTCAAATAGTTTTGCTGATAATATAATTGGTAATAAAAAATTCTGTGTGAAATTAGAACATTTTGAAAAGTGCCCCCATCTGAATAGTAACCTGCGGAGGATCATTAAAAACATGTCGTGCTATCTTTGAATGTGTTGAAGGATACAGACAGCTATAAAAAGAAAAATAAATCCCTCACCGAGGAACACTGGACATACAACTGACGCCACTAAAATACATTTCCTTTAATACACAGATGACATAATTATGGACTGGTACTGTGATACGCTGTGAGCATCTTGATTAAATATAGAGTACCAGATTCATAGAAGCGGTCTCAATAACACCTTCACATAGCAGCTCCAGATTTTGTTGATTATAACACCATTACACCTAACCTGCAATGTTTTAAAAGGTGAACTGTCTTTTGTTCTATGTTAAAATACTTTCACATGCCATGGTTTAATGTTCAGAGACAACTGTAAAGGCCCGCTGACACCATGAACGATAACTATAAATATAACTATAAGTTAACTATAACTCAGTTTTGTTGTCTGTCGCTTTAAATGCTCAGGATGGATTCTGATTGGCTGTCAATATTTGTATCAATTATCAGCTGCAAAAAAAATCATTCTGAAAGTGCGATCAATGATATTGTTTCTCTGTCCCATTATTGTTATAGTGGTGGTGTGGACTATTCTTTTACAATTAGAATGATTTTTAGAACCATGTCTTTAACATTATTAAGTTATCGTCCTTGGTGTGGTCCTTAAAGGGTTAGTTCACCCAAAAATGAAAATTAGCCCATGATTTACTCACCCTTAAGTCATCCAAGGTGTGTCCTAGATTTTTCTTTCAGACGAATACAATAATGGCAGTGAATGGCTCTTTCAGTTTTGATGTCCATAAAAGTGCATCTATCCATCATTAAAGTGCTCCACACAGCCTTAACAAAGGCCTTCTAAAGTGAAGCTATGCGTTTGTGTAAGAAAAATATTCATATTTAAAACTTAAGGAAAATAACTAGCTTCCGGCCAAACGAACTTGACTATTTGTCTAAGCACGCGTAATGCTGATATTTACGCTCCGCCATGACGCACTACGCTACTTCCGACATCACAAGAATATTTTTCTTACACAAACTCATCGCTTCACTTCAGAAGGCCTTTATTAAGCCCCTCAGAGGTGTGGAGCACGTTTATAATTGATAGATGCACTTTTATGGACTTAAAAACAGCCATTCACTTCCACTATAAAGAGCCAGGACATTTTTAAATATAACCCGTATTCTATTTGTCTGAAAGAAGAAATGTCATATGGACCTAAGATGACTTGAAGGTGAGTAAATCATGGGCTAATTAAAATTTTTGGGTGAACTAACCCTTTAAGTCTGTAATGTCAATGTTTATCTATGCTGCTCCTCTCAACAAGTCTATATGCAAAAATACAACTAGTTCATACCGTCACTGGGCGTCTCCATCTCTGCACTCTCTGTGAGGACCTCGGTTAGATCGGTCATTTGCACCTCGGTATTCTGGGCCTAATATAAATACAGAAGGTCAGTGAGCGGACAAGGACTGTATTTGATCGAGCTGTTGCCAATGCAAGCCTGCAGGACCAGGACATGGTGCCATGTTTGCTGAAATGAGGTCAGTAAGGTCTGCTTCACAGAGTTGAAATGCTATCATGATTAAATGCTGTAAATGCTAACTGCCTTTTGACTTTCATCACAGAGGTGATTATGCGATAGCAGATGGCATATGATCACTATATGAATCAGTACCTGAGCATCTGGCTGCGGTGCAACAGCTTCATAAGGTGGAGGAGGGTCTAGAGGACAGAACACCTCCACTCCTTTAATTCGGGCACCGTATATATGAGGAAGAGGTATCATACCGTCACCAAACATCCTGTCAAAACACACACATTTACACTGTAAACAAGCCATGAGAAAATATAACGACAGTGTAATATATAACACTGAAGATATAGTGTTTGATTAGGACATCCAATGAAACAGGAGTATATCATGCTTTCCCACACACAAACTTTAATCCTGTTTTAGGTTGCCAAAATACTTTGGTTGCCTGCCAAACACTGAGCCACCCACCCACAAATCTGATAAATCCTGCTGTATTTTTGGTGAAGAATTCAAGATCAAAGTTTATGTCTGTCTATGTGTGTGTGTGTGTGTGTGTGTGTGTGTGTGTGTCTCACTAATACTTCAGAGGATCATGGAATGCTTGAAAGATGTGACCATACTGTATACTGTAAAAAGTGAAATTATGCAGATGTTACCTTAATAGACATTTCACTTGATTAGTTTACATATACAAACATTACTGTTTAAAAGTTTATTGAATGGAATTAATATTTAGCAAGGACATGTTAAATTGATAAAAATAGACACTAAAAATATTTATACTAATGTTAGAAAACTATTTTTGCTGTTTTGCTGTAATAAATGCAGTTTTTTAACTTTCTATTGATCAAAGAATCCTGAAAAATGGCTTTCCACAAAATATTATTAGCAGCACAACTATTTTCAACCTTGATAATAATAAAAATGTTTCTTGGGCATATTAGAATGATTTCTGAAGGATCATGTGACAGTGAAGACTGGAGAAATAATGCTGAAAATTCAGCTTTGACCACAAGAATAAATTACTTTTTAAAATGTAATACATTAAAACAGAAAATAGCTATTTGAAATTGTAATAATATTTCACAAAATTATAGTTTTTACTGTATTTTTTAAATCAAAAATGCAGAACGCAAAAAACTTGATTAAAAAAATTAAACTAACTTTTGAACTGATTTATTCAGGATAAGAGACTATAGAGTATGTTGTACATTATTCTTATTACTTAAATTAAATTTAATATTATGCAAATTAAATATTATGTGTTTTATATTTAATCATGATTAATCCAAATGTTTACTTTTTTGTTTGTTTCATTTTAAATAAAAGTAGTGTAATTCATAAAATAAAAGTATAGATTAATTTATGTGTCATTAAAAAGTAAACCCAACACAGTCAAAGTGATTCAGTAATCATAATTCAATTAAATCATATTTTACCTCCGAGCCAGACGAGGGGTGTAAGAGTAGAAGGTGGAGAAGTATGAAGGAGGAGGTGCAGGGGCTACAAATTCGTCTGGGTCAGGAAGATGAGTCTGCTCATCCACTTCCTCTGGGACAGGTCTAGCCTCTTCCTGCCAAAGACCATCATAATCACGAGACCAGGGCTTAGAAATATCTGACACAACATGTGTAAACAGTCTTAATAAGCTCTGCCTCACACTGACCAAGAATTATATTATATTATATATTTTTTTCTTCTTCATATTTTCAGCAATATGATTTATCTCACCATGCAGGGCCGTCTGGTTGAGAAGATCTGGAGATATCTGAGCGCAGCAGCAACCAGACACACAGCTGTGGCTAAAGCATTCAGCGCACACAATGCAAAGAGCACTTTCTGGAAGAGAGAAAACTTCATGGTCTGTCGTGGGATTCTGCAGTCAAATATTTTTCCTAACCTGACCCAATTATAACAAACTGCATATTTCCGATTTTCCAAATTAATGATTTCCTATATGCCAGTTTGACGTCTCTTATATATTATATCTGTCTTCTAGATACACACACCAGATACTTTTTAGGTACACCTGTTCAACATCTTGTTGGCATATATCTAATCAGCAAATCACATGGCAACTCAATGCATTTAGGCATGTAGGCATGGTCAAGACGATCTGTTGAAGTTCAAACTGAGCATCAGAATGGGGGAGAAAGGTAATTTAAGAGACTTTGAACATCCCATGGTTGTTGGTGCCAAACAGACTGGTCCGAGTCCTTCACAAACTGCTGATCTACTGGGGTTTTCATCTTCTGATGGCTACTTCCAGCAGGATAATGCACGTCACAAACCTCAAATCATCTAAAATTGGTTTCTTGAACATGACAATGAGTTCACTGTACTAAAATGGCCTCCTCAGTCACCAAATCTCAATCCAATAAAGCAACGTTAGGATGTGGTGGAATGGGAGATCCACATCATAGATCTGCAGAAACCAATTTGAAATGATTCGAGCTTTGTGACATGGTGCATTATCCTGCTGGAAGTAGCCATCAGAGGATGGGTACATGGTGGCCATAAAGGGATGGCCATGGTCAAAATCAATGCTCAGGTAGGCCGTGGCATTTAAACGATGCACAAGTGCCACTAAGGGGTCTAAAGTGTGCCAAGAAAACATCCCCCACACCATTAAACCACCACCACCAGCCTGCACAGTGGTAACAAGGCATGATGGATCCATGTTCTCATTCTGTTTACGCCATATTCTGACTCTACCATCTGAATGTCTCAACAGATATAGATACTAATCAGACCAGGCAACATTGCTGTTGTAGTCCATGCTGTTCTAGCCCATCCGCCTCAAGATTGTGCATGTTGTGGCTTCACAAATGCTTTGCTGCATACCTCGGTTGTAACGAGTGGTTATTTAAGTCAAAGTTGCTCTTCTATCAGCTTGAATCAGTCGGCCCATTCTCCTCTGACCTCTAGCATCAACAAGGCATTTTCGCCCACAGGACGACCACATACTGGATGTTTTTCCCTTTTCACACCATTCTTTGTAAACCCTAGAAATGGTTGTGCGTGAAAATTCCAGTAACTCAGCAGTTTGTGAAATGCTCAGACCGGCCTGTCTGGCACCACCAACCATGCCACGCTCAAAATTGCTTAAATCACCTTTCTTTCCCATTCTGACATTCAGTTTGGAGTTCAGGAGATTGTCTTGACCAGGACCACACCCCTAAATGCATTGAAACAACTGCCATGTGATTGGTTGATTAGATAATTGCATTAATGAGAAATTGAACAGTTGTTCCTAATAATCCTTTAGGTGAGTGTGTGTGTATATATATATAAACCAAGTAGTAGTGTAATAATATTTTAATACTTAAAAATAATTTACAAAGATGAACACACACCTTGAGCAGGATTCTCATTGTGCCACATGCATGACCTGCGTAGATCTTAATCAACTTGTCCTCTTTGCACTGAGCGCTCGGTGTTTCTGCACAACAGTAACAGAGATCGCCCTGCTCACTCTGAAACACAGAAACACATGTATTATGTTCGTTTCTCATTGATGTCTGATGACATAATATAGTAAAACTTAGAAGAACTGCTTGGATTCAATGTAGGAGACTTAGGATGAAGTTTCCAGGCACTTGTCTACATTTGACAGTCTTTTGATCTGCATGTGATAACAGCTCAACGATATGAGCTCACTAATATGGCAGGCACCATTTTCATGACAAGTGGAAATGATAAAAAAAAAACAGCCTTCCTATCCTGGAAATGACAGCAGCCCAAAACCTAATTCAAATCCAAGCAAGGAAAGCTGGAATCTGCTTTGACTCTCAATTTCAGGGCTCTCTTTGACTTAGACAAACTTCAGTCCTATACGCATAGTACAGATGACAGATGTATGGTCTGAATCAGGTCTGTACAGATGTGCTTTTTCCCCGTAATGTGTTCTGGGTGTTTGCAATGAGGTTGACAGGTTGTTCTAGGTGGTTGCTATGTAGGTGTTTACAAATATGTAATAGGCTTTATGCCGAGCGTCACGTGACCAAACCGGAAAACTGATCTCATCGCAACCGCTTGTCAGAGAAAGTGTTAACAGCCGGAAGAACTGACTACGATATTTATGGATTTTTAAGGTAATCAGCTAACCTACCTAGTTCACTTTTTTATTAGCATTTTATTCCATTTAAATATCTAAACGTTACTGTGAAGAAGAAAAATGTTAAAACGTTTAAATATCAATCTGCACATGTGAGGGACATTGGTTATGCTAATCTTTGCTCGCTCCTTTTAAGTTCTCTTGAGTAAAACCGCAAAAAATGTCATGAAGCACATACAAAAGACCTGAACCGGAAGCAATGCGGAAGTAAGTTGTGCACAGAGCCTGTTAAAATAAAAAATAATAAAATAAAAAATACAAATAATAATAAAAAAAATTAAATAAATAAAAAGCCTATAGCCACAAGTCTCTCTGACATTCTAGTCAGAATCACACAGATTGTTTGCACAATTTGAGTTACTTTCATGTTTGTAACACAAATGTTGCAGGCTTAGTACTGAAGGAATACAAATTTATTAAATGTTTAATTTAGATTCAACAGTATTTTAACTGAAAAATGCATACAGTGTTTACCATTTTGAGGCCAAGAAGATTAAGCCAAGCATTCCAGGTGTCAGACGTTAGCTTTTGCCATTAAGTTCAAGATACAGCTCTGCTTTTGTCTATGATAATGTTAATGGTTGACCAATCTAGTCAGGCTGATGGGATTAGCCCAAATGCCCTGAATAACAGTTATGCTGATGAAAGCGGGGAAAAGTTTGGTAACAAGACCACACCTATGTCATTTGCATGCCTTGTCCCTAGTCTCCTACTCTCTGTAAATCCCTCCCCCTTGTAAAGTATATAATCCAGTTCTGTAATATAGTTAGTTAGACTATTTTTGAGATGACTACAGCGACGCAATAAAGAACTTCTGCGTGAAAGATACCTCAAAGTCTCCTGGTCTGTTGCATGGTAGAAAAAGTTCCCTACAGTACACTAATTTCTCTTTGCTGTAGTACAACAACGAATGTTATTTATGAATTAATGTAGTATAGTTTGTGTAGCTCTGTGTTGCCCTGATACTGCATCTTAAAGCCAGGGTAGGCAAGTTTGAGAAACTACCAGAAAACTGCTGGATTTTGAAAGTATCCAACAGAGAAACTCCCATCCCCTCCCTTCTGGGCTCCTTCCAAAGCCACGCCCCCAGAACACATGAACGCGTAATGCTCAGACAGAGGGCGCGTTTACCAGTGCCGAGCGGAGAGGAGCACAGTGCATGGAGTGACATCACCTTTTTTTGCCTTGTTTGCCTGGGCTGACTGTGTGGTACAGGTGGTACTGGGAATTTTGACTGTGAGACTTCCTATCTTCCGGCCAGTATGCGCTTCTCCTCTTTCGAAATGTAGCAGCAGGGGTGGCAGCAATGGTAGTGAGGGAGAGTGACAGTCGCCCAGCCAATCATTGCATTCGTTACGAATGGAAAGAGTAGCTGTGAATATTGCAGCCCTGAGAGGACTACAGACACTCGATTTTTATACTCTCCTCTTCAGAGTACTTACATTTTAGATATGTCTTGGTATATAAAGACAGTTTAAACCACTTTTGGGGAAAAGTGTTTTAGAAACAAACTGCCTACCCGCCCTTTAAGTGTTACCCCACCTTTAATTGTGATTCAATTTATATTTTGCATCTAGGTTCTTGAATACAATCAAATCATTCTTGAATACAATCAATCATCAATACATGAGTCACTTGACATCGTAATGTTAGAATCTCAAGCACAGCACATTTCCAAGAGCACGGATCCCTCACCAGCTGGCAGTTAATGGTACTGGAGATCAGCTGAGCCCCCTGACAGCAGAGGATGAACCCAGCCAGGTTTAGCAGGATACAGACCACCGACAGCAATACAAATAGATTTACCTGTGTGGGAGACAGAAAAAGATTAATACCAATCAGTCATTGTATTTGATAAATCTGGATTTAGCAAATGGTACTTGCATTAGCTTTCACAAGTTTGGGCTAAGTGAGATTTTTTTTAATGTTTTTGAAAGAAGTCTCATGCTGATTTATTTGATTGAAAAATACAATAAAACAATGTGTGAAATATTATTATAATTATTTAAAATAGCTGTTTACTACTTTAATATATTGTACTTTAAAATATAATGTATTCCTGTGATGGCAAAGATGCTTTTCACCATCATTACTCCAGTCTTTAGTGTCACATGATCGTTCAGAAATCATTCTAATATGCTGTTTTGCTGCTCCACAAAACATTTCTTATTGTATGAATAGAACGTTCAAAAGAACAGCATTTAATGCATCGAAAAAATCTCCCAGACCCTAAACTTTTGAAGAGTAGTGTATATGAATGGCAACAGGAAGAAGCTGATGGTCGGCTTGAGACTTAATGTCAGGGGTGCACATATCCTCTTTAAAGGGATAGTTCACCTCAAAATGAAAATTATGTCAGTAATTACTCACCCTCATGTTTTTCCAACCCCTTAAACCTTTCATTCATCTTCAGAACACAAATTAAGATATTTTTGATTAAATCTGAGCCCTTTCTCACTCCATAGATTTCAAAGGGATCGAAACTGTCCAAGTGACTTGGACTATTTTAACGGTGTCTTTAACTTTTCTGGGCCGGAAAGTTTCGATCTCTTAGATGCCTATGGAGGAGTGATCCAGCTCTCAGATTTAATCAAAAATATCTTCATTTGTGTTCCGAAGATGAACAAAAGTCTTGCGGGGTTGGAACAACATGAGAGGGTGAGTAAATACTGACAGAATTTTCATTTTGGGGTGAACTATCCCTTTAAGGAATCATTTAATGGCCTATGTTCAGAGTTCAGATCAATACAGGAATCATTCTGTGTAGTAAACATTATTTAACCACTTTCAAGTTAAAATAAATGAATCTTCTTATTCAGAAGGGAACACAAAAACTGTTGCCTTAAATGCCATCAGTCTTAGATTAGCAAAACACACATACCAATAGTAGCATTGGCCGTTTCCATGTGGTTAGTCCTATAATCCCAGAGAGGATGACCTGCAGAAAACAAAAAGTACTTTCAGCGAAGAGGCAAACACTCACAAACAGGTTAACTGATAATGAACCCATTACTTAGGCATGCTGTACACTCTCAAAAGGGCCTACAGCACTGACTCATCTCACTCAATGTGGTGTTAGCTGGCAGCCTAACTCAAATACTATTGTCCAAACTCAGCTCCCTTGTGTTTCCTCAAACCCTGCCACTTCCTGTCGATTACACTGAATGATGTGGGACTGCCATTTCAGCTGAGCGGTTCCTGTGTTTAGCTCATTCCTTTTCATACATAATCGAGTAAAAGTATTTTACTCCATTGTTAAGTGTAAAATGTTTTGTCAGGAAACTTATAGAAATTTTATTAATTAATAAATATATTATTTAATAAGACAATCAACTTGACAGTGATTTTAGCATTGTTATAATATCTTTATTTCCATCATTGGTAAATGACACAATTATTTCAGTTTTTTTAGTTAAGTTTTTAGAGTTACATTTTCTTGATTTTCTTCATCAATAATTAATTTCAAACCCAAATATATAAATAAGCAAACAGATATTTATTTAACTGTTGTTTACATGGCAAAATAAGTGTGTGGTGTGCATAATATGGTAGCTTTACCTAAAAACAGTATCTCACTATAGAGTGTTAAGCAGTAAAAGGGATTCACACTCAACCATGACTTGGAGTTCACTCAGCTCTTGCCAATGGCCACAAATGTTAACCATACTTAGGCCAAATATCAAGTCAAGTCAAGTCAAATATATTTATATAGCGCTTTTCACAATACAGATTGTATCAAAGCTGCTTCACAGTATCAATCAAGACAACATAACAGTGTTTGTTTATTCATGAAAAAAGACAATCAAGATTGGTAGCTGATCAATGGTATGATGGGTCATTTAAATTGAATATCCCCAACTGAGCGAGCCAAAGGCAACATATATGGGAAATGAGATTGTAAATTACACTTTTGAGGGAAACACTTGGCACTAGTTTCTAAATATTTGAAAACGTATAAAGATATGAAAACGAATATTACAAATGTATTTAATGGTATCGGATGTAATGTAACTGCCTTATGTACTAACTAACGTTACATAAGGTTACACCAAGTAATGGACAGATCAGGTAAAAATATTTCCTTGAGGCAACTGCACATTAGTGGCCAACTAACTAATAACTCATTAACAACAGATCAGCTCTTTCATCAAAGTGAATTATTGGTGAACTACAGTGCCTGATGTATTAGTCTGGTCATAGCAAATAGGCTGAACTAAAAGTGTGGCACCACGTTTCTACATTGGAAACACATTAGACTGCAATAAAAGTTCCGGTTCGTTTGAAATGAATCAATTAAAAGCTGTAGACAAACACAGTGACATATTATCAGGCAAACATTTCAATATCTGTAGTCTACATAGCATGCTTATGTGGTGTAAAATAAAAACATTAGCACCTCTGATTATGGCCAGTAATCTAATACTCACAGAAGAGCCAGCCCAAAACGGACAGGAGTTTCTAATAGGGGGCGAGTTGCTAAGGGACAGAGCCCCGAAAGAAAGCGCCACCATGGAGCAGCCGAGAACCAGCTGCAGCAAGCCGAGGGAGAGCAGAGGGCGAGCGGGCAGCAGCGCCGGGATCATCCGCGTCTGCGATCCAGACATACGGGCCGGGAGAGCGGACACACAGCGGCTGCGACTTCTGTAAGAGGCGTTAGCGAACTGATGGGCCAGAGCAGCCCCTGATAAACGACAACAAGATCCAGGCAGAACTACGGGCAGAGACATTGGAGACGCACGAGTAGCCAAACAACAATACACATTAAACCAGGGTAGTGGTGCTCCGTCATTTTACTCTGTATCGGCGTTACTTCCATGGTGCTGTCGATGTAGCTGAGTATATTGGTTTTAAAATAACTGGTCTCTGTGACCTGCTGCTCGGATTCGATTTCACAATTTTTTTTTTTTTTTTGGCTAAAGCGAGCGGAGAGGCGGGGGAGGGTTGTGGGAAGAGACGACACACACACAGAGAGAGAGAGAGAGAGAGAGAGAGAGAGAGAGAGAGAGAGAGAGAGAGAGAGAGAGAGAGAGAGAGAGAGAGAGAGAGAGAGAGAGAGAGAGAGAGAGAGAGAGAGAGAGAGAGAGAGAGAGAGAGAGAGAGAGAGAGAGAGAGAGAGAGAGAGAGAGAGAGAGAGAGAGAGAGAGAGAGAGAGAGAGAGAGAGAGAGAGAGAGAGAGAGAGAGAGAGAGAGAGAGAGAGAGAGAGAGAGAGAGAGAGTTTTTTTTTTTTTTTTTTCCACCTCGAGTTCTGCAAAAACATCCTGGGAACTCACAGAAACGCTCCCAGTCTGGGGTGCCGGGCAGAACTGGGCAGATTCCCTCTCCTATCGGAGATCCAGAAGAGAGCCGTAAAGTTCTGGTTCCATCTCTCAGACGCGCAGACAGAGAGTTACCATCACTGCGCTCTCAGATACAGGGCAGGACTCACTGAGGGCGACCCCATGATTCATTTAGTGGAAAAACACCAACTCAACTCATCAATTCAATTCAGACACTCAAAAGTAAAAGAAATAGGGAAAATAACCAAAGAAGAATACATACACGATTGGCAGATAAAGGTCACACAACTAAATAAACTAAAATATTTCAACAAAATAAAGTCAGATTATAAATTGGCTCCATACCTGACTGATATCGGTAACTATGGTCAGAGAAAGCTCCTAACTAAGTATCGCATTAGTGACCACAGTCTGTGTGTGGAGACGGGCCGACATAAGCAGAGCTGGAGAGAGAGAGAGCTCCGAGTGTGTCCGCACTGCCCTGATGGGGCCGTAGAGGACGAGCTGCACTTCCTCACCGAGTGCAGCAAGTATAAAAACATCAGAGACGCTTATTTCACACAAATAGCACAGATTGTACCTCAATTCCAACAAGTGAGCCCCATAAACAAACTGTCTTATATTTTGGGAGAAAAAGAAGAGTGTGTTCACCTGGCAGCGCAGTACGTGTCCTCCTGCCATCATATGAGGGAGAAGGGATGAACCCTCTTTTCCATTAAACTGCTCTCTGTACTTATTATATATATCTTTTTTTTTAATCTATTGTGGTATATTTATGCATAACATGGAAATGTTTTTTTATTGTTGTTGTTTATTTTTATTTATTTTTTTTTTCACTTTTATTTATCTACATATATGTTTATATATTACTATTGCTTTGGCAATATTGTGCTATTTTACAGTCATGCCAATAAAGCTCAATTGAATTGAATTGAATTGAATTGAGAGAGAGAGAGAGAGAGAGAGAGAGAGAGAGAGAGAGAGAGAGAGAGAGAGAGAGAGAGAGAGAGAGAGAGAGAGAGAGAGAGAGAGAGAGAGAGAGAGAGAGAGAGAGAGAGAGAGAGAGAGAGAGAGAGAGAGAGAGAGAGAGAGAGAGAGAGAGACTAACACATGTGTGGTTCACTATCTTGGTGGGGACTTGAAGTAATGGTTTTTATACTCAGAGGCGGACAGATACACAGCTTTATTACTTGAATAAAACAGTACAGTTACCCCTTGCTAAATTTTACTCAAGTACAAACAAAAGTACTACAGTCAGAAGTAAAAGTACTGAAGTACTTGGTTTTAAAAGAGTATCAAGAGTACAAAAGATACACATTCTACATGGAGTTATGAAAAATGAGAACACCCCCTCATGTGGTAATAGGGAAACAGAGAACATGCGTCCATCCTGGCAAGAGTAGTGGTCACAATCTCAACCTAGCTAATGTATTTGGGAGGATATATAAACTTCATAAACTGGTTTCCACAAAGAACCCATTTGAGGCACATGCTTCTGAAATGTTATGACCACGTTAAGAGTAAAACCCCCACAATTGTTCACTTTTTAGATATGTTACTTTTGTGATTAGTAATTAATTGGTTATTATTTCTTAGTTCACAAGTAGTTCTCAATGAGGATATATTTCTTTAGTAACAATCAAATACCTACCAAGGAACTACCTTTGTACTAATTACCTATTACTTAATGCTTAGTTAATATTGCTTCCATATTAGTTAATAGTATTAACTTCGGTGTTAATGCAGTACTACCTATTACTTCCTGCATAGCTACTTGTTAACTACGGACCATTATTTTAAAGTGTTACCGTCTAAACCATTTAAAGATAATTACAGAATCTACATTTTTCACAATTTGCATTTAAATGTAAGGAGTCAGATGTTGCAACTGTCCCAGGGTTGCAACATGTTACAAATACAATATATGTCTATGTAAGCAAAATAATTATTATCAAAAATGTAAGTTATAATAATATCACAGTGTTATTTATTCATTAGCTTTGATTAGATGACAATTATAGAGATGAGTTATCTAGATGAATAGGCCTTATGTGCAGATGTCAAATATTCAAACTGATATAAAACACAGTAGGCTAGTGACAGGAAGAATGGAACAAATTTGTGAGGCAATTAACTTTTGTTTAGCCAATTGTCATGTAAAACATGTTTTATAAACTATTTTATATTATGTTTATTTAAATGCATTGTTCATGATTGTTTTATCATGGCTGACAGGCCATTCCATAAAACCTCATGTGCCAGCTAAACAAGGCTACCTTGATACATGCTAACCATACAGCTTAAAGTTAACATATCACTCATTTAAACCATATAAGTTTGAATAGCTGAATCACATAAAAAGTGACAACAGTATAACAAAAACAAAGCTCAAGAAAATAAATACTTTCATGCTTCAAAATCAGTTTTTCATTAATAAATCCTGGAGCAGCTCAGGAATCTCCTTGATTTTTCTCTGCAAGGCGGGGCATCCAACTGTGCATGTGCAGTGTGAGTGTCATCACTCTAGCTCGTTTCTGATTGGAGATAAATGACATGTTGCAACCATCCCCTGTTGCAACTGTCCCCAGTCTCCCCTACTCTCACTCTCTCTCACACACACACACACACACACACACACACTGTTCGGCGAGTGAGAAAAAAGACCATATCAAGAGGGTGAAATTATAATGTCATCTTTTGTGGTGAACATGAAGCATCACATTGTCTGTAATGGGAAAAGTACCACATGTACTTGCTCTCTATAATTTATTGAGAGTGAAATACATATCTTTATTACGAAATAAACAATTGAACACCAAACACTGACATATTTTTATTAAAAACAACATAATTATCAATGCAAATACAATACATAACCTATAAAACAAACTGGAACAAGAAATCTTTGGTTGTAGATAACAATTGTGTCAAACACATTTTCATGGGAAAATAAAGAAATTACAGGGAAATACAAATAATTTATTTCTATCATTATCCATATAAGTCAAACATTTCTATTGCACTTTTAAAATAGACTATTCAAACCAATCCATTTGAGATATTAAAATGGGCTATTTTCATCGTAAATTATAATAAAGTGGATTACTTTTTTATTTAAAATATGTTAACAACATTTGCATTTTTTTTTTTAATTATCCTACATGTGATGTTTATTGGGCTCTTCTACTTTTGGCTTTATGCACAGCTGCACTACTTTCTAAACTTCAGCCAGCTCCTTGTTTCCTGTCTGCCATTATTGGACAAACTGATTAATTCAGGTGTGCCTGACCTCAGTAGTCACGGCAACAATAATCACACACACTTGGATTAATCAGTTTGTCCAATAATCGAAGACAGGGAACAAGGAGCTGGCTGAAGTTCAGGAAGTAGTGCAGCTGTGCATAAAGCTGACATCGTGTTAATTATTGTGAAATGCATGAAGTTTTCTGATGCTCATAAAGGCGCACTGGTGTGTTTTTTTGTGTGGTCAGCGACATTTTGCAGTCATGCAATGGTCCGTGTGGATCTGGTGTGAATGGAAAGCCCATAATGCGTGACGTTTTACGAGCTAATTGGCTAACTTGTTACGAGCTCTGTGGTTGCTATGGCGATGATGATGGCTTCATTGCGCCTGTTTGAAAACTAGCTAGCAAGTTAGTAGTCAGGGAGCCAAAGTCTCAAAAATGGGTTGAACCTGACATGGTCTGCCATACTTTTTATTTGTGTTTTTTCTATTAACTTTGACCCTAAGAACAAATAATTGGAGGGTCTGCTCTGCCGGAAATATCGCGAAAAAGAATTGTGGCCATTTTAGTGCACGCACCCTTTATTTTTTAGCAGAAAAATGTGAAAAATTATTTTTTTCATCAGATTCTTAGTGGGTTGGGTAGGTTGTCAACAAATGCATTCCAGATACACAGAACACATGTGCGGACAACATCCACTGAAAAAATAATTCTTAAAACACATTTCTACATGATTTCGCATCAATTTAATGCAAAAAAAAAACAGGCGTTTTTTTTTTTCACTTTTTTCCACTATTTTCATCTTTACTTCATTGGCAATCAACTATTCCCTTAAGTTATGATATCAGGCAATATGCCATTCTTTTCACCAAACACTATACTCATTACACAGAAAAAATTATAAAAATCCAAACAAACTCAATGGATTTGTGATGATTTCACTACTAGTTGGTGATCAACAGGCTCAGAATTTCAATAGAATTTTAGACTACTCTCAAAATTCTTAAAAACATGCTGGATATTTAGCATCATGGCTCACTTACAAACACACACACACGTGATCTGGATGTCCACATTTATCGCAATTACCACTTTCATGTTTTCCTATTCTATGTAAGCTTTGATTCAGCGCTGTATGTCCAATACGCAGTCTTGTCATAATTACGTCCTTTTTTCTGTTATTAACGTTTGCTCTTTCCACCCCCACCTTACTTTGTACTATACAAATGTCTTCCTCTTAATTCATTTTCCCATATCCTCTTCCACCTCTTTTTCACTTCAGTCCCAATCAGCCCCTTAGTTTCTGCTTTACTCATCTGTACTCTGATTTTGATCTCAGGATCTTTCAACGACTCCTTTGCCAGTTTATCAACTTCCTCGTTCCCCTTTACTCCGACATGTGCTGGCACCCATAAAAAACTCACTCTTACGCCTAAGTGTTTTATGTTAAATAACGTCTGCAATATTTCATTTAAGATATCTTGTCTTGTTGCAGAAGATTGTGAATCTGAACATATCACACTACTATTTGGCTGCCTTTCTTCAATCCATAAAGCTAATGATATAACTATCAGTTCTGTTGTAAAAACAGATATATGATCTGTTACTCTTTTTGATATTTTAACACTGTGCTGAGGGATATAATACTGCTGCAGCGGCTCTACCTGTTATTGGATCTTTTGATCGATCTGTAAATATTTGTATCATGTTGTTATACTTTTGATTAATGTGTTGTTGAACTATAACTTTTAATGGCAAATTTGGTTCATTCTTGTGTATCTCTTTATGAATTAATAAGTCTATTTCTGGCATTAGATGATGTTACAACAGAAGGGGCTACATCTATCTCTGTTATACCCATTTCCTGCGCCTCCTTCTTTGCTACCCATCCAAAACTGTTTACATTTCCATAATTATACTCCCAACAGTTTTCCAGTACCTTTTTAACTGGATGTCTTTCATCATGTCCTTTTACATTTATCCAGTATCTCATTCTTAACTTTCTTCTTCTAATTTCAAGAGGCATTTCTCCCATCTCTACTTGGATAGCTGGTACTGGAGATGTCCTAAAAGCTCCACAACCAACACATTCTGACGCTAAAGGGCGCCTAAAGCGTCAGATATTGAAGCATGGTCAAATGCTTCCCAAGGCGTCAGTTAAGTGATGCCTTGGGAGTGAGAATGGGCAGCTAAAGCAGGGAATATCACACACAAGCATGTTTCAAAACTAATCATAATTATTAAACATTGGATACTCAAATTATGGCTATTCTTGAAATTTGTACCCAATCCTTGTTTAAATATGTTATGATGTGTCTTGGAATAAATAAAAAAAAAATCTGATTATCGGCTTGATCAAACTTCAGTTGTATTTTGATATAATGTGGTGTGGTCATATATGGTAATTAATGACACTCCAGTGATAATATTCTCCAATGGTCATTTGATTTACCCTCAGCTCTTCTCTCAGGTATCGGTGTAGTTCTCTGGTCTGGGATGATGCCGCTCCAGTCACGGGAATGAAGCTTCTCCTCTTCCTCTGCCTAGGGGGACCATATTTTGATTACCAAAAACCAGGACACTCAGCCCAGCAAACAGATACTCAAAGTTTACTCAAAGATGCCTTATGAATTTCAATACATTGAAAGTAGGCTATTCCTCCTCTGTATAAATAGAAAAGTGACACAAGACACAAAGACACAAATTCAGATAGGCTTCTCAGAGGTTACTCAACGTTTTATTATGACAGGTTTCAAAAATAATGAAATAATGTCTCTTCTGTATTACAAAAGTAAATATATAAATAATAAATAACTGAAAGAAATACCTCCAAATTGAACAAAAATATCTCTCACAAACTTGCCAAAAAGAACTAACACAATATATTTATATCTTTAGTTTTCTTCCTCTTTATCCTGTTTTTCTTCCTTGCCCATCTATATTTTGCTGTAGAGCTGATCTTTCCCAGCAGTTTTTTGAAAACCAGGACATTTTCATCACTTTATAAAGAACAGCTGAGCCAGGAGGGCCAGGACAGGACGTGAAAACAGGACTGTTGGTCACCCTACCTTTGCCTTTGCTCTGCGAGAGTCTTGAGAAGAAGTGGACGGACGTCCATCATCTGGGCTCTGCTGGCTGTCTCTCTGCCACTCTCTCTTCCTGTGAGCCGGACCTGTGGACACAGAAACAAACTCACAAGACAGAGATGTTACATATCCAGGAATAAGCGCATGAGTCCCGGTCGGGCCTGGCATCCTCCTGCAAATAAGAGCAATACAATTACAAAATACAATACAATAAAATACATTTAAAATGACAAAATTAAATTGTTCACTTTTGGTAAATGTATTGTTTATTTCACTATTTTGAGAAGCGTGTGGAGTGGCAGGTTATTAAGTAAATTTTTTTTGGATCATCAAAGTTAGGGGGGCAGCTAGGGGGGCAAGGCTCTAGAGTGGGGGGGAACCTGCCCCCCCTTGCCCCCCTGTAGAACCGCCCCTGCCGGGAAGATAACAAGTGTGACTCCGAAACGAAGAGCACCTGAGGGATATACAAACATTAAAATCAACAATAAAAATGCTAAATAAATGTATTGATCATTAACCTTAATATTCAATTCCATTCACATTAATAAATTAGGCAATAATACTGTATAATAAAAAAATCAAATTAAATATATATATATATATATATATATATATTAAATATAAAAAAAGATGTATGATATAATTAACATTAACACAAGCAAAAATCAAATTTAAATTAATGTAAATCATATATAGGCTAGGCCTACAAACATTAATAATAATATGAATAACATGAATAATTAATAATAAAAATGAAAAAGTCATGTTTAAAAAAGATATTGTATTATTTGTCTCCTAATAAGATGGAAAATAGCAGAAAATAGTGTCTAAAAAACATAAATATTAACAATAAAAATGTATAATAATTTATAATAATATGAACATAAATACATTATAATTGATATAATTAATATTTAAGCCTAGAAACATTACCATAACAAAAAACAAAACAAAATTAAAAGTCATGTTTTAGGAAACGATCATAAAATCGTATTATTTGTGTCCTAATACGATAACAAATAGCAGGAAAGGGAGTCTTAAAATCAATTTTGGCGTCTTTCAGCACCCATACCGTAAGTGCAGGATTTGACGCGCATATTAAAAAAGGTGCGGCTGGCTTGACCGTGTATTTTCCACGTGCGGCCCGCTCGACCGCAGCATGATGCTAATCTGTCTATTAAAAAGCAATAGCCTGCACAACTTAATTCCTATGTTCCCCTTAAAACAGTCACCGGTGCTTTCTGTAATATGCATGTACTTGCGGGCGTCATGGTTCGGTGAATGAAGATAAAAATGAATAACTCGCGTGCAATTTAATTAATGTAATGCGGAACTACATTATACGCGGGTTCTTTAGGGACATAATCTGGATCAAACAGTGGAAACAATGTTGTTTTGTATGTTTTTAATACCTCGTCATTTTGTACATACAGGAAATTATTCAAACTACAATGAATGTGTTAACTTATATTTGTTTACACTCGCAATAAAACACAACATTGTGCTTTTGTCAAACAAATTCTTGCGTGTTTTGAGTGAGTTTCTTTCCTGTTTATGCTCGCCAGCCATAATCTCCGTCGTTGTTCGGACAAAAGCTTAGTCTTCTCACATCCATACGGAGTCTAATGACGGGTATAGTGTAAAATCCCGATTTAACTGAACCTCCGGCACGATTTTATCATCCATTGACCCAGCAGGAGATGACCATTGTCACTTTATAGCACGAAACTCATTTCACTTCGTTCAACTCGTATTGCTTCTTCTATTGTTTTGCCCTCAGCAATGGCGCCGGGTCGGCAAATGCCCGTATGTTATGACGTCGTGTAGCGATTTCTGTTTCCATGGTGACTCGTCCCTCTGTTTGGAAACATCGACAACAAGACTGTCTTGTGTGTTAACCGACGACGCCATGGTCTGGGTTGGCTTGGCTGAACTAACTTACGCGATTTTAGAACCAGCACAACGTTACCTCAAGCAAGCAAGGTTTAATTTAATCAACCAAGAGTTTAGTGCACGTTATGTTTGATGGTTTCTGGAATACTCCCGTTGTCACGACAGGACTCATCATGTCGTAAGTACTAAACTAAGTTTTCTTTCACATATGCCTGAACTGTCACCACATAACTTACAATGTTAAACCACACAAGTCCACCATACAGTCGATTATCAGTGAATGTAAACAACTAGCAACGAATTCACCTGTTTATTATATCTGTGTATTAAAGCAATAGCTGCTTAATGTACAGAACCTGTTGCTGTCTATTCTGTTAATTAATGAGAATAAAAACAGAAAACCACTCACAGCTCTTGCCTGGATCACTTTAATAGCTTTGGAAATAAACAATTTCTTAGCCAAATATGCACTAGCAGGGGACTAGCCACGTCAGACCATTGGAATGTGCCTGATGCTCAGCCGCAGAAAGTCTCATTGTGACGTCACAGAGGAAATCTTGCTCTTTACTTTGGAGAAGGTTTCTTGATACTGCGGTCAGAAGTGTTCAAAACGGCCGTTTTATTCACAGACTTTTGCACAAAAAAAGAAGATCGTAGGAGTCATCACCAACAAAACTAGCAGGCGTGAGGACAAAATACAGAAGAGTCACCAACAGCAACACGACAAGCAGGCTCGTCTATAAACAGATGCCAAGAAGTCATCAACGAGTAAGATGTGACATTTTACTAATTATTATAAGTTATAGGCTAGTTAAAGGTTTGTTAAAGGTACACTCTGTAACGTTTTTGTTCAGAATTTGCTAAATTTATATGAGTGAGTACATCATGAATCCAAATCCTGTTTTTGTCTTATCCTGAATCACTGCAATAGTACATGCTCAGGTGGAAAAAATGCCACCCCTCTTATAATTACTTAATTACCGTTAATGTACTGTAAAAATATACATAAAAGATATATACATATACTGTAGTAGTTACATACTGTAGAACACATTTAAATTACCTTCATATTTATTTATTTAAATATATAAAGGAATAAGTATGTCCTTTGGCATTATGATGAAATCGGTAAATGAGCAAAATCAATGTTGCTCATTACTGACAGAAATTACCATTTATTATTACTATTATTATACTTCTCTTATTTAGAATACAGTTGCAGCAGGAATAATATTGTGCAATTAGTGTTTTAAATGTAAAATTGTAAGTATAGAACATATGAAATTAGCCATACTTTTCTATACGTAATTGGGTAAAACGGGGCTAAATGTGCGTTTAATCACTCCCATAGTGTATGATTGTGGAACAAAAATATGTTTTTTATTGAACATTGATGGAGCAACAGATTGTGTGAAAATAAATCAGAAAAGTGCTTTGTTTAAAAATCGTATAAATGCATGAGGTGGCATAACCCTGTTTGTGGGGTAAAAGGCCTACCTTCATGGGGCAAAAGCACTTATCTTGTCAGAGACCAAAAGGGTCGGTTTTAAATTCGTACCTGTTTGTATCTTATAATCCAACAGTGTACCAAACAACAGTCACAATGGCAGCATGCTGCGTCTGTATGAAACTAGAGAGAGCAAATCCGCGATACTGGATGGCATAATTAAATAATTGTAGACAAAATATTGATTTGACTGAGTATTAATACTTTATTAGTTTATCAAATACAAAACACCCCCAAATCCCTCTTGTCGTTTATTGGCTGAAACACATTTTCTTTTGTTTCGTAGAGCGGGTTGCCCCAGTTTTTTTCTTTTTTTTTTCTTGTTGCTGTTTGTGGAGCCTGGGCTGTCTACAGAGACCATGTATTTTTACAGTGTGTTCAGGGGACAGGCAACTAGCGGATAGTGAGGAGATGTTTGCTGTATGTGACAAAAAAAAGTTTTGGCCTAAAAAATACGTGACATCTCTTAGAGCACCTTTAATATCGGAGAAGCCCAATACCAGTGTGACTCACATAAACAGAGAGAAGTAGCTCCAGCCATTAAGTTCTTCCACAAGACACGTGCGATTTTGTTTAATAACCACTAGAGCAACAAACGTTACATGGTGTGTATCTTTACATTTGAAAAACACATTTATATGTAAATATAATGTAAACAACAATACATGATTGAACACATTAGCTGCATTGACATGGACCCTAATAATCATTTTGTTGCTGGACTAGCATGACCACATCAATCGAAATATATATGCGGATTTCACGCAGCTGCCATTTTGAAATCAAAAGCGAGGCCCCGGTGGGAGAACCCCGGAAGTACAGATAGACAACGATGCCTTGGACTACCTGAAGCTGTTGCTGCGATTGACTAAATTGGATGTTAAAATCAAATATAGGATATGTATATAGCTTCTTCTTTTTTATGTTCTGAATTATATATAAAAATGTATATATTTATAAATTAATTTCACTGTATATAGTCTAAAGTATGAAAGAAATATATGTAGCCTACATTTTTAGAATAAAATAAAAAAATCGCAAAAAAATCGCATTCGCGACTTTCCTATGATTAAAAGCGGCACTTCCGGTTTTCTTCCCACCAGAGCCATTTCAAAATGGCGGCTGTGTGAAATCAGCGTATAGAGCTAGGGTTAGAAACCCTTATGTCCATGAATGAATTTAAAACTACTGTAAAGAGTGTTGTGATGGAGACATGTCCTTGTTTTTCTTAAGAGTCTTATTGTGTTCTTTTTGTACTTCTTTTATCATGAAAATGTAATTTGGTGTTTGTTATGTTTGCATTTGTTGTATGCATATGCAACCTGTATCCTTCTTCACAATTAGGTAAAAGCTGTCATGTCAGTTCAGGTAAGTAGGGATGTTGTAGTTCTGTACTATATGCGGGGAAATTAGCAATAGACAAAAAGCGCACTGCACATTGTATACCTTGAAAAGTTGAAAACTTTGACAAAACTGGCAGTTCAACCCACGTAAACACTTGGAGTTAGGACTAGGGTGTGTCCTGTAAGGTAGTGGTGGGTGGGACACAGGCCACACCCTAGATTGCCAAAAAAACGACAAACAATTAAAAAAAAAAATCGTAAAATAAAATCCAAAATATAGTTTTGTTTGTAATGAAACAAAGTCAAACACATTTTCAAATGACAAAGCGCAACTAATACCCAGATATAATTGTTTTAAAATAGAAAATCTGTGGTTAATTTCCTTTTTCGTCTCAATGGCTCCTAGCTCTGCTGTAGTCCTCTGGGTTGAACTGACCAATTATTTGCCCATGGCACAGTCTGTATTAGTCTGCATCCAGAAAACCTGTATCCGTCTTCACAGTTAGGTAAAAGCTGCCATTTCAGTTCAGCTAAGTAGGGACGTTGTAGTGCTGTACTATGTGCGGGGAAATTAGCAATGGACAAAAAGCGCACTGCGCATTGTATACCTTGGAAAGTTCGAAAATTAGACAAAGCTGGCAGTTCACCCCACGTAAACTTTTGGAGTTAGGACTAGGGTGTGTCCTGTAGGGTAGTGGTGGGTGGGACACAGGCCACACCCTAGATTGCCAAAAATTGACAAACAATTAAAAAAAAATGGTCAAATAAAATCTAAAATATAGTTTTGTTTGTAATTAAACAAAGTCAAACACATTTTCAAATGACAAAGCGCAACTAATACGTGACAGTTCACCCCAAGTAAACTTGGAGTTAGGACTAGGGTGTGTCCTGTAGGGTAGTGGTGGGTGGGACACAGGCCACACCCTAGATTGCCAAAAAAACAACAAACAATTTTTTTAAAAAAATCGTAAAATAAAATCCAAAATATAGTTTTGTTTGTAATTAAACAAAGTCAAACACATTTTCAAATGACAAAGCGCAACTAATACGTGACAGTTCACCCCAAGTAAACTTGGAGTTAGGACTAGGGTGTGTCCTGTAGGGTAGTGGTGGGTGGGACACAGGCCACACCCTAGATTGCCAAAAAAACAACAAACAATTTTTAAAAAAAATCGTAAAATAAAATCCAAAATATAGTTTTGTTTGTAATTAAACAAAGTCAAACACATTTTCGAATGACAAAGCGCAACTAATACGTGACAGTTCACCCCAAGTAAACTTGGAGTTAGGACTAGGGTGTGTCCTGTAGGGTAGTGGTGGGTGGGACACAGGCCACACCCTAGATTGCCAAAAATTGACAAACAATTAAAAAAAAATGGTCAAATAAAATCTAAAATATAGTTTTGTTTGTAATTAAACAAAGTCAAACACATTTTCAAATGACAAAGCGCAACTAATACGTGACAGTTCACCCCAAGTAAACTTGGAGTTAGGACTAGGGTGTGTCCTGTAGGGTAGTGGTGGGTGGGACACAGGCCACACCCTAGATTGCCAAAAAAACAACAAACAATTTAAAAAAAAAATCGTAAAATAAAATCCAAAATATAGTTTTGTTTGTAATTAAACAAAGTCAAACACATTTTCAAATGACAAAGCGCAACTAATACGTGACAGTTCACCCCAAGTAAACTTGGAGTTAGGACTAGGGTGTGTCCTGTAGGGTAGTGGTGGGTGGGACACAGGCCACACCCTAGATTGCCAAAAATTGACAAACAATTAAAAAAAATGGTCAAATAAAATCTAAAATATAGTTTTGTTTGTAATGAAACAAAGTTAAATACATTTTCAAATGACAAAGCGCAACTAATACGTGACAGTTCACCCAGAGTAAACTTGGAGTTAGGACTAGGGTGTGTCCTGTAGGGTAGTGGTGGGTGGGATACAGGCCACACCCTAGATTGCCAAAAAAACAACAAACAATTTTTAAAAAAAATCGTAAAATAAAATCCAAAATATAGTTTTGTTTGTAATTAAACAAAGTCAAACACATTTTCAAATGACAAAGCGCAACTAATACGTGACAGTTCACCCCAAGTAAACTAGGAGTTAGGACTAGGGTGTGTCCTGTAGGGTAGTGGTGGGTGGGACACAGGCCACACCCTAGATTGCCAAAAAAACAACAAACAATTAAAAAAAAATCCTAAAATAAAATCCAAAATATAGTTTTGTTTGTAATTAAACAAAGTCAAACACATTATAAAATGACAAAGTGCAACTAATACGTGACAGTTCAACCCAAGTAAACTTGGAGTTAGGACTAGGGTGTGTCCTGTAGGGTAGTGGTGGGTGGGACACAGGCCACACCCTAGATTGCCAAAAAAACGACAAACAATTAAAAAAAAAAATCGTAAAATAAAATCCAAAATATAGTTTTGTTTGTAATGAAACAAAGTCAAATACATTTTCAAATGTCAAAGCGCAACTAATACGTGACAGTTCACCCCAAGTAAACTTGGAGTTAGGACTAGGGTGTGTCCTGTAGGGTAGTGGTGGGTGGGACACAGGCCACACCCTAGATTGCCAAAAAAACAACAAACAATTTTTTTTAAAAATCGTAAAATAAAATCCAAAATATAGTTTTGTTTGTAATTAAACAAAGTCAAACACATTTTCAAATGACAAAGCGCAACTAATACGTGACAGTTCACCCCAAGTAAACTTGGAGTTAGGACTAGGGTGTGTCCTGTAGGGTAGTGGTGGGTGGGACACAGGCCACACCCTAGATTGCCAAAAATTGACAAACAATTTAAAAAAAAATGGTCAAAAAAAAATCTAAAATATAGTTTTGTTTGTAATGAAACAAAGTCAAATACATTTTCAAATGACAAAGCGCAACTAATACGTGACAGTTCACCCCAAGTAAACTTGGAGTTAGGACTAGGGTGTGTCCTGTAGGGTAGTGGTGGGTGGGACACAGGCCACACCCTAGATTGCCAAAAATGGAAAAACAATTAAAAAAAATGGTCAAATAAAATCTAAAATATAGTTTTGTTTGTAATTGAACAAAGTCAAACACATTTTCGAATGACAAAGCGCAACTAATACGTGACAGTTCACCCCAAGTAAACTTGGAGTTAGGACTAGGGTGTGTCCTGTAGGGTAGTGGTGGGTGGGACACAGGCCACACCCTAGATTGCCAAAAAAACAACAAACAATTTTTTTTTAAAAATGGTCAAATAAAATCTAAAATATAGTTTTGTTTGTATAAAGTCAAAAACATTTTCAAATGACAAAGCGCAACTAATACGTGACAGTTCACCCCAAGTAAACTTGGAGTTAGGACTAGGGTGTGTCCTGTAGGGTAGTGGTGGGTGGGACACAGGCCACACCCTAGATTGCCAAAAAAACGACAAACAAATAAAAAAAAAATCATAAAATAAAATCCAAAATATAGTTTTGTTTGTAATGAAACAAAGTCAAATACATTTTCAAATGACAAAGCGCAACTAATACGTGACAGTTCACCTCAAGTAAACTTGGAGTTAGGACTAGGGTGTGTCCTGTAGGGTAGTGGTGGGTGGGACACAGGCCACACCCTAGATTGCCAAAAAAACAACAAACAATTTAAAAAAAAAAATCGTGAAATAAAATCCAAAATATAGTTTTGTTTGTAATTAAACAAAGTCAAACACATTTTCAAATGACAAAGCGCAACTAATACGTGACAGTTCACCCCAAGTAAACTTGGAGTTAGGACTAGGGTGTGTCCTGTAGGGTAGTGGTGGGTGGGACACAGGCCACACCCTAGATTGCCAAAAAACGACAAACAATTTTAAAAAAAATCGTAAAATAAAATCCAAAATATAGTTTTGTTTGTAATTAAACAAAGTCAAACACATTTTCAAATGACAAAGCGCAACTAATACGTGACAGTTCACCCCAAGTAAACTTGGAGTTAGGACTAGGGTGTGTCCTGTAGGGTAGTGGTGGGTGGGACACACTGGCCACACCCTAGATTGCCAAAAAAAAAACAAACAATTTTTAAAAAAAATCGTAAAATAAAATCCAAAATATAGTTTTGTTTGTAATTAAACAAAGTCAAACACATTTTCAAATGACAAAGCGCAACTAATACGTGACAGTTCACCCCAAGTAAACTTGGAGTTAGGACTAGGGTGTGTCCTGTAGGGTAGTGGTGGGTGGGACACAGGCCACACCCTAGATTGCCAAAAATTGCCAAACAATTAAAAAAAAATGGTCAAATAAAATCTAAAATATAGTTTTGTTTGTAATTAAACAAAGTCAAACACATTTTCAAATGACAAAGCGCAACTAATACGTGACAGTTCACCCCAAGTAAACTTGGAGTTAGGACTAGGGTGTGTCCTGTAGGGTAGTGGTGGGTGGGACACAGGCCACACCCTAGATTGCCAAAAAAAAAAAAAAAACAATTTAAAAAAAAAAATCGTAAATTAAAATCCAAAATATAGTTTTGTTTGTAATTAAACAAAGTCAAACACATTTTCAAATGACAAAGCGCAACTAATACGTGACAGTTCACCCCAAGTAAACTTGGAGTTAGGACTAGGGTGTGTCCTGTAGGGTAGTGGTGGGTGGGACACAGGCCACACCCTAGATTGCCAAAAATTGACAAACAATTAAAAAAAATGGTCAAATAAAATCTAAAATATAGTTTTGTTTGTAATTAAACAAAGTCAAACACATTTTCAAATGACAAAGCGCAACTAATACGTGACAGTTCACCCCAAATAAACCTGGAGTTAGGACTAGGGTGTGTCCTGTAGGGTAGTGGTGGGTGGGACACAGGCCACACCCTAGATTGCCAAAAAAAAACGACAAACAATTAAAAAAAAATCGTAAAATAAAATCCAAAATATAGTTTTGTTTGTAATTAAACAAAGTCAAACACATTTTCAAATGACAAAGCGCAACTAATACGTGACAGTTCACCCCAAGTAAACTTGAAGTTAGGACTAGGGTGTGTCCTGTAGGGTAGTGGTGGGTGGGACACAGGCCACACCCTAGATTGCCAAAAAAACAACAAACAATTTTTAAAAAAAATCGTAAAATAAAATCCAAAATATAGTTTTGTTTGTAATTAAACAAAGTCAAACACATTTTCAAATGACAAAGCGCAACTAATACGTGACAGTTCACCCCAAGTAAACTTGGAGTTAGGACTAGGGTGTGTCCTTTAGGGTAGTGGTGGGTGGGACACAGGCCACACCCTAGATTGCCAAAAATTGACAAACAATTAAAAAAAAATGGTCAAAAAAAAATCTAAAATATAGTTTTGTTTGTAATTAAACAAAGTCAAACACATTTTCAAATGACAAAGCGCAACTAATACGTGAAAGTTCACCTCAAGTAAACTTGGAGTTAGGACTAGGGTGTGTCCTGTAGGGTAGTGGTGGGTGGGACACAGGCCACACCCTAGATTGCCAAAAAAACAACAAACATTTTTTTTTAAAAATCGTAAAATAAAATCCAAAATATAGTTTTGTTTGTAATTAAACAAAGTCAAACACATTTTCGAATGACAAAGCGCAACTAATACGTGACAGTTCACCCCAAGTAAACTTGGAGTTAGGACTAGGGTGTGTCCTGTAGGGTAGTGGTGGGTGGGACACAGGCCACACCCTAGATTGCCAAAAAAACAACAAACAATTTTTAAAAAAAATGGTCAAATAAAATCTAAAATATAGTTTTGTTTGTAATTAAACAAAGTCAAACACATTTTCAAATGACAAAGCGCAACTAATACGTGACAGTTCACCCCAAGTAAACTTGGAGTTAGGACTAGGGTGTGTCCTGTAGGGTAGTGGTGGGTGGGACACAGGCCACACCCTAGATTGCCAAAAAAACGACAAACAATTAAAAAAAAAAATCGTAAAATAAAATCGAAAATATAGTTTTGTTTGTAATGAAACAAAGTCAAATACATTTTCAAATGACAAAGCGCAACTAATACGTGACAGTTCACCCCAAGTAAACTTGGAGTTAGGACTAGGGTGTGTCCTGTAGGGTAGTGGTGGGTGGGACACAGGCCACACCCTAGATTGCCAAAAAAACAACAAACAATTTTTTAAAAAAATCGTAAAATAAAATCCAAAATATAGTTTTGTTTGTAATTAAACAAAGTCAAACACATTTTCGAATGACAAAGCGCAACTAATACGTGACAGTTCACCCCAAGTAAACTTGGAGTTAGGACTAGGGTGTGTCCTGTAGGGTAGTGGTGGGTGGGACACAGGCCACACCCTAGATTGCCAAAAAAACAACAAACAATTTTTTAAAAAAATGGTCAAATAAAATCTAAAATATAGTTTTGTTTGTAATTAAACAAAGTCAAACACATTTTCAAATGACAAAGCGCAACTAATACGTGACAGTTCACCCCAAGTAAACTTGGAGTTAGGACTAGGGTGTGTCCTGTAGGGTAGTGGTGGGTGGGACACAGGTCACACCCTAGATTGCCAAAAAAACGACAAACAATTAAAAAAAAATCGTAAAATAAAATCCAAAATATAGTTTTGTTTGTAATTAAACAAAGTCAAACACATTTTCGAATGACAAAGCGCAACTAATACGTGACAGTTCACCCCAAGTAAACTTGGAGTTAGGACTAGGGTGTGTCCTGTAGGGTAGTGGTGGGTGGGACACAGGCCACAACCTAGATTGCCAAAAAAACAACAAACAATTTTTAAAAAAAATGGTCAAATAAAATCTAAAATATAGTTTTGTTTGTAATTAAACAAAGTCAAACACATTTTCAAATGACAAAGCGCAACTAATACGTGACAGTTCACCCCAAGTAAACTTGGAGTTAGGACTAGGGTGTGTCCTGTAGGGTAGTGGTGGGTGGGACACAGGCCACACCCTAGATTGCCAAAAAAACAACAAACAATTTTTTAAAAAAATCTTAAAATAAAATCCAAAATATAGTTTTGTTTGTAATTAAACAAAGTCAAACACATTTTCAAATGACAAAGCGCAACTAATACGTGACAGTTCACCCCAAGTAAACTTGGAGTTAGGACTAGGGTGTGTCCTGTAGGGTAGTGGTGGGTGGGACACAGGCCACACCCTAGATTGCCAAAAAAACAACAAACAATTTTTTAAAAAAATCGTAAAATAAAATCCAAAATATAGTTTTGTTTGTAATTAAACAAAGTCAAACACATTTTCAAATGACAAAGCGCAACTAATACGTGACAGTTCACCCCAAGTAAACTTGGAGTTAGGACTAGGGTGTGTCCTGTAGGGTAGTGGTGGGTGGGACACAGGCCACACCCTAGATTGCCAAAAAAACAACAAACAATTAAAAAAAAAATCTTAAAATAAAATCCAAAATATAGTTTTGTTTGGAATTAAACAAAGTCAAACACATTTTCAAATGACAAAGCGCAACTAATACGTGACAGTTCACCCCAAGTAAACTTGGAGTTAGGACTAGGGTGTGTCCTGTAGGGTAGTGGTGGGTGGGACACAGGCCACACCCTAGATTGCCAAAAATTGAAAAACAATTAAAAAAAATGGTCAAATAAAATCTAAAATATAGTTTTGTTTGTAATTAAACAAAGTCAAACACATTTTCAAATGACAAAGCGCAACTAATACGTGACAGTTCACCCCAAGTAAACTTGGAGTTAGGACTAGGGTGTGTCCTGTAGGGTAGTGGTGGGTGGGACACAGCCCACACCCTAGATTGCCAAAAAACGACAAACAATTAAAAAAAAAATCGTAAAATAAAATCGAAAATATAGTTTTGTTTGTAATGAAACAAAGTCAAATACATTTTCAAATGACAAAGCGCAACTAATACGTGACAGTTCACCCCAAGTAAACTTGGAGTTAGGACTAGGGTGTGTCCTGTAGGGTAGTGGTGGGTGGGACACAGGCCACACCCTAGATTGCCAAAAAAACGACAAACAATTAAAAAAAAAATTGTAAAATAAAATCGAAAATATAGTTTTGTTTGTAATGAAACAAAGTCAAATACATTTTCAAATGACAAAGCGCAACTAATACGTGACAGTTCACCCCAAGTAAACTTGGAGTTAGGACTAGGGTGTGTCCTGTAGGGTAGTGGTGGGTGGGACACAGGCCACACCCTAGATTGCCAAAAAAACAACAAACAATTTTTTTAAAAAATCGTAAAATAAAATCCAAAATATAGTTTTGTTTGTAATTAAACAAAGTCAAACACATTTTCAAATGACAAAGCGCAACTAATACGTGACAGTTCACCCCAAGTAAACTTGGAGTTAGGACTAGGGTGTGTCCTGTAGGGTAGTGGTGGGTGGGACACAGGCCACACCCTAGATTGCCAAAAAAACAACAAACAATTTTTAAAAAAAATCGTAAAATAAAATCCAAAATATAGTTTTGTTTGTAATTAAACAAAGTCAAACACATTTTCAAATGACAAAGCGCAACTAATACGTGACAGTTCACCCCAAGTAAACTTGGAGTTAGGACTAGGGTGTGTCCTGTAGGGTAGTGGTGGGTGGGACACAGGCCACACCCTAGATTGCCAAAAATTGACAAACAATTAAAAAAAAATGGTCAAAAAAAAAATCTAAAATATAGTTTTGTTTGTAATTAAACAAAGTCAAACACATTTTCAAATGACAAAGCGCAACTAATACGTGAAAGTTCACCCCAAGTAAACTTGGAGTTAGGACTAGGGTGTGTCCTGTAGGGTAGTGGTGGGTGGGACACAGGCCACACCCTAGATTGCCAAAAAAACAACAAACAATTTTTTTAAAAAATCGTAAAATAAAATCCAAAATATAGTTTTTTTGTAATTAAACAAAGTCAAACACATTTTCGAATGACAAAGCGCAACTAATACGTGACAGTTCACCCCAAGTAAACTTGGAGTTAGGACTAGGGTGTGTCCTGTAGGGTAGTGGTGGGTGGGACACAGGCCACAACCTAGATTGCCAAAAAAACAACAAACAATTTTTTAAAAAAATGGTCAAATAAAATCTAAAATATAGTTTTGTTTGTAATTAAACAAAGTCAAACACATTTTCAAATGACAAAGCGCAACTAATACGTGACAGTTCACCCCAAGTAAACTTGGAGTTAGGACTAGGGTGTGTCCTGTAGGGTAGTGGTGGGTGGGACACAGGCCACACCCTAGATTGCCAAAAAAACGACAAACAATTAAAAAAAAAATCGTAAAATAAAATCGAAAATATAGTTTTGTTTGTAATGAAACAAAGTCAAATACATTTTCAAATGACAAAGCGCAACTAATACGTGACAGTTCACCCCAAGTAAACTTGGAGTTAGGACTAGGGTGTGTCCTGTAGGGTAGTGGTGGGTGGGACACAGGCCACACCCTAGATTGCCAAAAAAACAACAAACAATTTTTTTTAAAAATCGTAAAATAAAATCCAAAATATAGTTTTGTTTGTAATTAAACAAAGTCAAACACATTTTCGAATGACAAAGCGCAACTAATACGTGACAGTTCACCCCAAGTAAACTTGGAGTTAGGACTAGGGTGTGTCCTGTAGGGTAGTGGTGGGTGGGACACAGGCCACACCCTAGATTGCCAAAAAAACAACAAACAATTTTTAAAAAAAATGGTCAAATAAAATCTAAAATATAGTTTTGTTTGTAATTAAACAAAGTCAAACACATTTTCAAATGACAAAGCGCAACTAATACGTGACAGTTCACCCCAAGTAAACTTGGAGTTAGGACTAGGGTGTGTCCTGTAGGGTAGTGGTGGGTGGGACACAGGTCACACCCTAGATTGCCAAAAAAACGACAAACAATTAAAAAAAAAAATCGTAAAATAAAATCCAAAATATAGTTTTGTTTGTAATTAAACAAAGTCAAACACATTTTCGAATGACAAAGCGCAACTAATACGTGACAGTTCACCCCAAGTAAACTTGGAGTTAGGACTAGGGTGTGTCCTGTAGGGTAGTGGTGGGTGGGACACAGGCCACACCCTAGATTGCCAAAAAAAACAACAAACAATTTTTTAAAAAAAATGGTCAAATAAAATCTAAAATATAGTTTTGTTTGTAATTAAACAAAGTCAAACACATTTTCAAATGACAAAGCGCAACTAATACGTGACAGTTCACCCCAAGTAAACTTGGAGTTAGGACTAGGGTGTGTCCTGTAGGGTAGTGGTGGGTGGGACACAGGCCACACCCTAGATTGCCAAAAAAACGACAAACAATTAAAAAAAAATTGTAAAATAAAATCGAAAATATAGTTTTGTTTGTAATGAAACAAAGTCAAATACATTTTCAAATGACAAAGCGCAACTAATACGTGACAGTTCACCCCAAGTAAACTTGGAGTTAGGACTAGGGTGTGTCCTGTAGGGTAGTGGTGGGTGGGACACAGGCCACACCCTAGATTGCCAAAAAAACAACAAACAATTTTTTTAAAAAATCGTAAAATAAAATCCAAAATATAGTTTTGTTTGTAATTAAACAAAGTCAAACACATTTTCAAATGACAAAGCGCAACTAATACGTGACAGTTCACCCCAAGTAAACTTGGAGTTAGGACTAGGGTGTGTCCTGTAGGGTAGTGGTGGGTGGGACACAGGCCACACCCTAGATTGCCAAAAAAACAACAAACAATTTTTAAAAAAAATCGTAAAATAAAATCCAAAATATAGTTTTGTTTGTAATTAAACAAAGTCAAACACATTTTCAAATGACAAAGCGCAACTAATACGTGACAGTTCACCCCAAGTAAACTTGGAGTTAGGACTAGGGTGTGTCCTGTAGGGTAGTGGTGGGTGGGACACAGGCCACACCCTAGATTGCCAAAAATTGACAAACAATTAAAAAAAAATGGTCAAAAAAAAAATCTAAAATATAGTTTTGTTTGTAATTAAACAAAGTCAAACACATTTTCAAATGACAAAGCGCAACTAATACGTGAAAGTTCACCCCAAGTAAACTTGGAGTTAGGACTAGGGTGTGTCCTGTAGGGTAGTGGTGGGTGGGACACAGGCCACACCCTAGATTGCCAAAAAAACAACAAACAATTTTTTTTAAAAATCGTAAAATAAAATCCAAAATATAGTTTTGTTTGTAATTAAACAAAGTCAAACACATTTTCGAATGACAAAGCGCAACTAATACGTGACAGTTCACCCCAAGTAAACTTGGAGTTAGGACTAGGGTGTGTCCTGTAGGGTAGTGGTGGGTGGGACACAGGCCACACCCTAGATTGCCAAAAAAACAACAAACAATTTTTTAAAAAAATGGTCAAATAAAATCTAAAATATAGTTTTGTTTGTAATTAAACAAAGTCAAACACATTTTCAAATGACAAAGCGCAACTAATACGTGACAGTTCACCCCAAGTAAACTTGGAGTTAGGACTAGGGTGTGTCCTGTAGGGTAGTGGTGGGTGGGACACAGGCCACACCCTAGATTGCCAAAAAAACGACAAACAATTAAAAAAAAAAATCGTAAAATAAAATCGAAAATATAGTTTTGTTTGTAATGAAACAAAGTCAAATACATTTTCAAATGACAAAGCGCAACTAATACGTGACAGTTCACCCCAAGTAAACTTGGAGTTAGGACTAGGGTGTGTCCTGTAGGGTAGTGGTGGGTGGGACACAGGCCACACCCTAGATTGCCAAAAAAACAACAAACAATTTTTTTTAAAAATCGTAAAATAAAATCCAAAATATAGTTTTGTTTGTAATTAAACAAAGTCAAACACATTTTCGAATGACAAAGCGCAACTAATACGTGACAGTTCACCCCAAGTAAACTTGGAGTTAGGACTAGGGTGTGTCCTGTAGGGTAGTGGTGGGTGGGACACAGGCCACACCCTAGATTGCCAAAAAAACAACAAACAATTTTTTAAAAAAATGGTCAAATAAAATCTAAAATATAGTTTTGTTTGTAATTAAACAAAGTCAAACACATTTTCAAATGACAAAGCGCAACTAATACGTGACAGTTCACCCCAAGTAAACTTGGAGTTAGGACTAGGGTGTGTCCTGTAGGGTAGTGGTGGGTGGGACACAGGTCACACCCTAGATTGCCAAAAAAACGACAAACAATTAAAAAAAAAAATCGTAAAATAAAATCCAAAATATAGTTTTGTTTGTAATTAAACAAAGTCAAACACATTTTCGAATGACAAAGCGCAACTAATACGTGACAGTTCACCCCAAGTAAACTTGGAGTTAGGACTAGGGTGTGTCCTGTAGGGTAGTGGTGGGTGGGACACAGGCCACACCCTAGATTGCCAAAAAAAAACAACAAACAATTTTTTTTAAAAAATGGTCAAATAAAATCTAAAATATAGTTTTGTTTGTAATTAAACAAAGTCAAACACATTTTCAAATGACAAAGCGCAACTAATACGTGACAGTTCACCCCAAGTAAACTTGGAGTTAGGACTAGGGTGTGTCCTGTAGGGTAGTGGTGGGTGGGACACAGGCCACACCCTAGATTGCCAAAAAAACGACAAACAATTAAAAAAAAATTGTAAAATAAAATCGAAAATATAGTTTTGTTTGTAATGAAACAAAGTCAAATACATTTTCAAATGACAAAGCGCAACTAATACGTGACAGTTCACCCCAAGTAAACTTGGAGTTAGGACTAGGGTGTGTCCTGTAGGGTAGTGGTGGGTGGGACACAGGCCACACCCTAGATTGCCAAAAAAACAACAAACAATTTTTTTAAAAAATCGTAAAATAAAATCCAAAATATAGTTTTGTTTGTAATTAAACAAAGTCAAACACATTTTCAAATGACAAAGCGCAACTAATACGTGACAGTTCACCCCAAGTAAACTTGGAGTTAGGACTAGGGTGTGTCCTGTAGGGTAGTGGTGGGTGGGACACAGGCCACACCCTAGATTGCCAAAAAAACAACAAACAATTTTTAAAAAAAATCGTAAAATAAAATCCAAAATATAGTTTTGTTTGGAATTAAACAAAGTCAAACACATTTTCAAATGACAAAGCGCAACTAATACGTGACAGTTCACCCCAAGTAAACTTGGAGTTAGGACTAGGGTGTGTCCTGTAGGGTAGTGGTGGGTGGGACACAGGCCACACCCTAGATTGCCAAAAATTGACAAACAATTAAAAAAAAATGGTCAAAAAAAAAATCTAAAATATAGTTTTGTTTGTAATTAAACAAAGTCAAACACATTTTCAAATGACAAAGCGCAACTAATACGTGAAAGTTCACCCCAAGTAAACTTGGAGTTAGGACTAGGGTGTGTCCTGTAGGGTAGTGGTGGGTGGGACACAGGCCACACCCTAGATTGCCAAAAAAACAACAAACAATTTTTTTAAAAAATCGTAAAATAAAATCCAAAATATAGTTTTGTTTGTAATTAAACAAAGTCAAACACATTTTCGAATGACAAAGCGCAACTAATACGTGACAGTTCACCCCAAGTAAACTTGGAGTTAGGACTAGGGTGTGTCCTGTAGGGTAGTGGTGGGTGGGACACAGGCCACACCCTAGATTGCCAAAAAAACAACAAACAATTTTTTAAAAAAATGGTCAAATAAAATCTAAAATATAGTTTTGTTTGTAATTAAACAAAGTCAAACACATTTTCAAATGACAAAGCGCAACTAATACGTGACAGTTCACCCCAAGTAAACTTGGAGTTAGGACTAGGGTGTGTCCTGTAGGGTAGTGGTGGGTGGGACACAGGCCACACCCTAGATTGCCAAAAAAACGACAAACAATTAAAAAAAAAAATCGTAAAATAAAATCGAAAATATAGTTTTGTTTGTAATGAAACAAAGTCAAATACATTTTCAAATGACAAAGCGCAACTAATACGTGACAGTTCACCCCAAGTAAACTTGGAGTTAGGACTAGGGTGTGTCCTGTAGGGTAGTGGTGGGTGGGACACAGGCCACACCCTAGATTGCCAAAAAAACAACAAACAATTTTTTTTAAAAATCGTAAAATAAAATCCAAAATATAGTTTTGTTTGTAATTAAACAAAGTCAAACACATTTTCGAATGACAAAGCGCAACTAATACGTGACAGTTCACCCCAAGTAAACTTGGAGTTAGGACTAGGGTGTGTCCTGTAGGGTAGTGGTGGGTGGGACACAGGCCACACCCTAGATTGCCAAAAAAACAACAAACAATTTTTAAAAAAAATGGTCAAATAAAATCTAAAATATAGTTTTGTTTGTAATTAAACAAAGTCAAACACATTTTCAAATGACAAAGCGCAACTAATACGTGACAGTTCACCCCAAGTAAACTTGGAGTTAGGACTAGGGTGTGTCCTGTAGGGTAGTGGTGGGTGGGACACAGGTCACACCCTAGATTGCCAAAAAAACGACAAACAATTAAAAAAAAAAATCGTAAAATAAAATCCAAAATATAGTTTTGTTTGTAATTAAACAAAGTCAAACACATTTTCGAATGACAAAGCGCAACTAATACGTGACAGTTCACCCCAAGTAAACTTGGAGTTAGGACTAGGGTGTGTCCTGTAGGGTAGTGGTGGGTGGGACACAGGCCACACCCTAGATTGCCAAAAAAAACAACAAACAATTTTTTAAAAAAAATGGTCAAATAAAATCTAAAATATAGTTTTGTTTGTAATTAAACAAAGTCAAACACATTTTCAAATGACAAAGCGCAACTAATACGTGACAGTTCACCCCAAGTAAACTTGGAGTTAGGACTAGGGTGTGTCCTGTAGGGTAGTGGTGGGTGGGACACAGGCCACACCCTAGATTGCCAAAAAAACAACAAACAATTTTTTTAAAAAATCGTAAAATAAAATCCAAAATATAGTTTTGTTTGTAATTAAACAAAGTCAAACACATTTTCGAATGACAAAGCGCAACTAATACGTGACAGTTCACCCCAAGTAAACTTGGAGTTAGGACTAGGGTGTGTCCTGTAGGGTAGTGGTGGGTGGGACACAGGCCACACCCTAGATTGCCAAAAAAAAACAACAAACAATTTTAAAAAAAAAAATGGTCAAATAAAATCGAAAATATAGTTTTGTTTGTAATGAAACAAAGTCAAATACATTTTCAAATGACAAAGCGCAACTAATACGTGACAGTTCACCCCAAGTAAACTTGGAGTTAGGACTAGGGTGTGTCCTGTAGGGTAGTGGTGGGTGGGACACAGGCCACACCCTAGATTGCCAAAAAAATAACAAACAATTAAAAAAAAAATCTTAAAATAAAATCCAAAATATAGTTTTGTTTGGAATTAAACAAAGTCAAACACATTTTCAAATGACAAAGCGCAACTAATACGTGACAGTTCACCCCAAGTAAACTTGGAGTTAGGACTAGGGTGTGTCCTGTAGGGTAGTGGTGGGTGGGACACAGGCCACACCCTAGATTGCCAAAAATTGAAAAACAATTAAAAAAAAAATGGTCAAATAAAATCTAAAATATAGTTTTGTTTGTAATTAAACAAAGTCAAACACATTTTCAAATGACAAAGCGCAACTAATACGTGACAGTTCACCCCAAGTAAACTTGGAGTTAGGACTAGGGTGTGTCCTGTAGGGTAGTGGTGGGTGGGACACAGGCCACACCCTAGATTGCCAAAAAAACAACAAACAATTTTTTTAAAAAATCGTAAAATAAAATCCAAAATATAGTTTTGTTTGTAATTAAACAAAGTCAAACACATTTTCGAATGACAAAGCGCAACTAATACGTGACAGTTCACCCCAAGTAAACTTGGAGTTAGGACTAGGGTGTGTCCTGTAGGGTAGTGGTGGGTGGGACACAGGCCACACCCTAGATTGCCAAAAAAACAACAAACAATTTTTAAAAAAAAATGGTCAAATAAAATCTAAAATATAGTTTTGTTTGTAATTAAACAAAGTCAAACACATTTTCAAATGACAAAGCGCAACTAATACGTGACAGTTCACCCCAAGTAAACTTGGAGTTAGGACTAGGGTGTGTCCTGTAGGGTAGTGGTGGGTGGGACACAGGCCACACCCTAGATTGCCAAAAAAACGACAAACAATTAAAAAAAAATCGTAAAATAAAATCGAAAATATAGTTTTGTTTGTAATGAAACAAAGTCAAATACATTTTCAAATGACAAAGCGCAACTAATACGTGACAGTTCACCCCAAGTAAACTTGGAGTTAGGACTAGGGTGTGTCCTGTAGGGTAGTGGTGGGTGGGACACAGGCCACACCCTAGATTGCCAAAAAAACAACAAACAATTTTTTTAAAAAATCGTAAAATAAAATCCAAAATATAGTTTTGTTTGTAATTAAACAAAGTCAAACACATTTTCGAATGACAAAGCGCAACTAATACGTGACAGTTCACCCCAAGTAAACTTGGAGTTAGGACTAGGGTGTGTCCTGTAGGGTAGTGGTGGGTGGGACACAGGCCACACCCTAGATTGCCAAAAAAACAACAAACAATTTTTAAAAAAAAATGGTCAAATAAAATCTAAAATATAGTTTTGTTTGTAATTAAACAAAGTCAAACACATTTTCAAATGACAAAGCGCAACTAATACGTGACAGTTCACCCCAAGTAAACTTGGAGTTAGGACTAGGGTGTGTCCTGTAGGGTAGTGGTGGGTGGGACACAGGTCACACCCTAGATTGCCAAAAAAACGACAAACAATTTAAAAAAAACAATCGTAAAATAAAATCCAAAATATAGTTTTGTTTATAATAAAACAAAGTCAAATACATTTTCAAATGACAAAGCGCAACTAATACGTGACAGTTCACCCCAAGTAAACTTGGAGTTAGGACTAGGGTGTGTCCTGTAGGGTAGTGGTGGGTGGGACACAGGCCACACCCTAGATTGCCAAAAAAACAACAAACAATTTAAAAAAAAAACGTAAAATAAAATCCAAAATATAGTTTTGTTTGTAATTAAACAAAGTCAAACACATTTTCAAATGACAAAGCGCAACTAATACGTGACAGTTCACCCCAAGTAAACTTGGAGTTAGGACTAGGGTGTGTCCTGTAGGGTAGTGGTGGGTGGGACACAGGCCACACTCTAGATTGCCAAAAAAACAACAAACAATTTTTTAAAAAAAATCTTAAAATAAAATCCAAAATATAGTTTTGTTTGTAATTAAACAAAGTCAAACACATTTTCAAATGACAAAGCGCAACTAATACGTGACAGTTCACCCCAAGTAAACTTGGAGTTAGGACTAGGGTGTGTCCTGTAGGGTAGTGGTGGGTGGGACACAGGCCACACCCTAGATTGCCAAAAATTGACAAACAATTAAAAAAAATGGTCAAATAAAATCTAAAATATAGTTTTGTTTGTAATTAAACAAAGTCAAACACATTTTCAAATGACAAAGCGCAACTAATACGTGACAGTTCACCCCAAGTAAACTTGGAGTTAGGACTAGGGTGTGTCCTGTAGGGTAGTGGTGGGTGGGACACAGGCCACACCCTAGATTGCCAAAAATTGACAAACAATTAAAAAAAAAATCGTAAATTAAAATCCAAAATATAGTTTTGTTTGTAATGAAACAAAGTCAAACACATTTTCAAATGACAAAGCGCAACTAATACGTGACAGTTCACCCCAAGTAAACTTGGAGTTAGGACTAGGGTGTGTCCTGTAGGGTAGTGGTGGGTGGGACACAGGCCACACCCTAGATTGCCAAAAATTAACAAACAATTAAAAAAAATGGTCAAATAAAATCTGAAATATAGTTTTGTTTGTAATTAAACAAAGTCAAACACATTTTCAAATGACAAAGCGCAACTAATACGTGACAGTTCACCCCAAGTAAACTTGGAGTTAGGACTAGGGTGTGTCCTGTAGGGTAGTGGTGGGTGGGACACAGGCCACACCCTAGATTGCCAAAAAAACAACAAACAATTTTAAAAAAAAATCGTAAAATAAAATCCAAAATATAGTTTTGTTTGTAATTAAACAAAGTCAAACACATTTTCAAATGACAAAGCGCAACTAATACGTGACAGTTCACCCCAAGTAAACTTGGAGTTAGGACTAGGGTGTGTCCTGTAGGGTAGTGGTGGGTGGGACACAGGCCACACCCTAGATTGCCAAAAAACAACAAACAATTAAAAAAAAAAATCTTAAAATAAAATCCAAAATATAGTTTTGTTTGGAATTAAACAAAGTCAAACACATTTTCAAATGACAAAGCGCAACTAATACGTGACAGTTCACCCCAAGTAAACTTGGAGTTAGGACTAGGGTGTGTCCTGTAGGGTAGTGGTGGGTGGGACACAGGCCACACCCTAGATTGCCAAAAAAACAACAAACAATTTTTAAAAAAAATCTTAAAATAAAATCCAAAATATAGTTTTTTTTGGAATTAAACAAAGTCAAACACATTTTCAAATGACAAAGCGCAACTAATACGTGACAGTTCACCCCAAGTAAACTTGGAGTTAGGACTAGGGTGTGTCCTGTAGGGTAGTGGTGGGTGGGACACAGGCCACACCCTAGATTGCCAAAAATTGAAAAACAATTAAAAAAAAAATGTTCAAATAAAATCTAAAATATAGTTTTGTTTGTAATTAAACAAAGTCAAACACATTTTCAAATGACAAAGCGCAACTAATACGTGACAGTTCACCCCAAGTAAACTTGGAGTTAGGACTAGGGTGTGTCCTGTAGGGTAGTGGTGGGTGGGACACAGGCCACACCCTAGATTGCCAAAAAAACAACAAACAATTTTTTTAAAAAATCGTAAAATAAAATCCAAAATATAGTTTTGTTTGTAATTAAACAAAGTCAAACACATTTTCGAATGACAAAGCGCAACTAATACGTGACAGTTCACCCCAAGTAAACTTGGAGTTAGGACTAGGGTGTGTCCTGTAGGGTAGTGGTGGGTGGGACACAGGCCACACGCTAGATTGCCAAAAAAAACAACAAACAATTTTTTAAAAAAAATGGTCAAATAAAATCTAAAATATAGTTTTGTTTGTAATTAAACAAAGTCAAACACATTTTCGAATGACAAAGCGCAACTAATACGTGACAGTTCACCCCAAGTAAACTTGGAGTTAGGACTAGGGTGTGTCCTGTAGGGTAGTGGTGGGTGGGACACAGGCCACACCCTAGATTGCCAAAAAAACAACAAACATTTTTTTTTAAAAATCGTAAATTAAAATCCAAAATATAGTTTTGTTTGTAATTAAACAAAGTCAAACACATTTTCGAATGACAAAGCGCAACTAATACGTGACAGTTCACCCCAAGTAAACTTGGAGTTAGGACTAGGGTGTGTCCTGTAGGGTAGTGGTGGGTGGGACACAGGCCACACCCTAGATTGCCAAAAAAAAACAACAAACAATTTTTTAAAAAAAATGGTCAAATAAAATCGAAAATATAGTTTTGTTTGTAATGAAACAAAGTCAAATACATTTTCAAATGACAAAGCGCAACTAATACGTGACAGTTCACCCCAAGTAAACTTGGAGTTAGGACTAGGGTGTGTCCTGTAGGGTAGTGGTGGGTGGGACACAGGCCACACCCTAGATTGCCAAAAAAACAACAAACAATTTTTTTAAAAAATCGTAAAATAAAATCCAAAATATAGTTTCGTTTGTAATTAAACAAAGTCAAACACATTTTCGAATGACAAAGCGCAACTAATACGTGACAGTTCACCCCAAGTAAACTTGGAGTTAGGACTAGGGTGTGTCCTGTAGGGTAGTGGTGGGTGGGACACAGGCCACACCCTAGATTGCCAAAAAAACAACAAACAATTTTTTAAAAAAAATGGTCAAATAAAATCTAAAATATAGTTTTGTTTGTAATTAAACAAAGTCAAACACATTTTCAAATGACAAAGCACAACTAATACGTGACAGTTCACCCCAAGTAAACTTGGAGTTAGGACTAGGGTGTGTCCTGTAGGGTAGTGGTGGGTGGGACACAGGTCACACCCTAGATTGCCAAAAAAACGACAAACAATTTAAAAAAAAAATCGTAAAATAAAATCCAAAATATAGTTTTGTTTATAATAAAACAAAGTCAAATACATTTTCAAATGACAAAGCGCAACTAATACGTGACAGTTCACCCCAAGTAAACTTGGAGTTAGGACTAGGGTGTGTCCTGTAGGGTAGTGGTGGGTGGGACACAGGCCACACCCTAGATTGCCAAAAAAACAACAAACAATTTAAAAAAAAAAACGTAAAATAAAATCCAAAATATAGTTTTGTTTGTAATTAAACAAAGTCAAACACATTTTCAAATGACAAAGCGCAACTAATACGTGACAGTTCACCCCAAGTAAACTTGGAGTTAGGACTAGGGTGTGTCCTGTAGGGTAGTGGTGGGTGGGACACAGGCCACACCCTAGATTGCCAAAAAAACAACAAACAATTTTTTAAAAAAATCTTAAAATAAAATCCAAAATATAGTTTTGTTTGTAATTAAACAAAGTCAAACACATTTTCAAATGACAAAGCGCAACTAATACGTGACAGTTCACCCCAAGTAAACTTGGAGTTAGGACTAGGGTGTGTCCTGTAGGGTAGTGGTGGGTGGGACACAGGCCACACCCTAGATTGCCAAAAATTGACAAACAATTAAAAAAAAATGGTCAAATAAAATCTAAAATATAGTTTTGTTTGTAATTAAACAAAGTCAAACACATTTTCAAATTACAAAGCGCAACTAATACGTGACAGTTCACCCCAAGTAAACTTGGAGTTAGGACTAGGGTGTGTCCTGTAGGGTAGTGGTGGGTGGGACACAGGCCACACCCTAGATTGCCAAAAATTGACAAACAATTAAAAAAAAAAATGGTAAATTAAAATCCAAAATATAGTTTTGTTTGTAATGAAACAAAGTCAAACACATTTTCAAATGACAAAGCGCAACTAATACGTGACAGTTCACCCCAAGTAAACTTGGAGTTAGGACTAGGGTGTGTCCTGTAGGGTAGTGGTGGGTGGGAAACAGGCCACACCCTAGATTGCCAAAAATTAACAAACAATTAAAAAAAATGGTCAAATAAAATCTGAAATATAGTTTTGTTTGTAATTAAACAAAGTCAAACACATTTTCAAATGACAAAGCGCAACTAATACGTGACAGTTCACCCCAAGTAAACTTGGAGTTAGGACTAGGGTGTGTCCTGTAGGGTAGTGGTGGGTGGGACACAGGCCACACCCTAGATTGCCAAAAAAACAACAAACAATTTTTAAAAAAAAATCGTAAAATAAAATCCAAAATATAGTTTTGTTTGTAATTAAACAAAGTCAAACACATTTTCAAATGACAAAGCGCAACTAATACGTGACAGTTCACCCCAAGTAAACTTGGAGTTAGGACTAGGGTGTGTCCTGTAGGGTAGTGGTGGGTGGGACACAGGCCACACCCTAGATTGCCAAAAAAACAACAAACAATTAAAAAAAAAATCTTAAAATAAAATCCAAAATATAGTTTTGTTTGGAATTAAACAAAGTCAAACACATTTTCAAATGACAAAGCGCAACTAATACGTGACAGTTCACCCCAAGTAAACTTGGAGTTAGGACTAGGGTGTGTCCTGTAGGGTAGTGGTGGGTGGGACACAGGCCACACCCTAGATTGCCAAAAAAAACAACAAACAATTTTTTTTAAAAATCGTAAAATAAAATCCAAAATATAAATTTGTTTGTAATTAAACAAAGTCAAACACATTTTCGAATGACAAAGCGCAACTAATACGTGACAGTTCACCCCAAGTAAACTTGGAGTTAGGACTAGGGTGTGTCCTGTAGGGTAGTGGTGGGTGGGACACAGGCCACACCCTAGATTGCCAAAAAAACAACAAACAATTTTTAAAAAAAAATGGTCAAATAAAATCTAAAATATAGTTTTGTTTGTAATTAAACAAAGTCAAACACATTTTCAAATGACAAAGCGCAACTAATACGTGACAGTTCACCCCAAGTAAACTTGGAGTTAGGACTAGGGTGTGTCCTGTAGGGTAGTGGTGGGTGGGACACAGGTCACACCCTAGATTGCCAAAAAAAAACGACAAACAATTTGAAAAAAAAAATCGTAAAATAAAATCCAAAATATAGTTTTGTTTATAATAAAACAAAGTCAAATACATTTTCAAATGACAAAGCGCAACTAATACGTGACAGTTCACCCCAAGTAAACTTGGAGTTAGGACTAGGGTGTGTCCTGTAGGGTAGTGGTGGGTGGGACACAGGCCACACCCTAGATTGCCAAAAAAACAACAAACAATTTAAAAAAAAACGTAAAATAAAATCCAAAATATAGTTTTGTTTGTAATTAAACAAAGTCAAACACATTTTCAAATGACAAAGCGCAACTAATACGTGACAGTTCACCCCAAGTAAACTTGGAGTTAGGACTAGGGTGTGTCCTGTAGGGTAGTGGTGGGTGGGACACAGGCCACACCCTAGATTGCCAAAAAAACAACAAACAATTTTTAAAAAAAATCTTAAAATTAAATCCAAAATATAGTTTTGTTTGTAATTAAACAAAGTCAAACACATTTTCAAATGACAAAGCGCAACTAATACGTGACAGTTCACCCCAAGTAAACTTGGAGTTAGGACTAGGGTGTGTCCTGTAGGGTAGTGGTGGGTGGGACACAGGCCACACCCTAGATTGCCAAAAATTGACAAACAATTAAAAAAAAATGGTCAAATAAAATCTAAAATATAGTTTTGTTTGTAATTAAACAAAGTCAAACACATTTTCAAATTACAAAGCGCAACTAATACGTGACAGTTCACCCCAAGTAAACTTGGAGTTAGGACTAGGGTGTGTCCTGTAGGGTAGTGGTGGGTGGGACACAGGCCACACCCTAGATTGCCAAAAATTGACAAACAATTAAAAAAAAAAATCGTAAATTAAAATCCAAAATATAGTTTTGTTTGTAATGAAACAAAGTCAAACACATTTTCAAATGACAAAGCGCAACTAATACGTGACAGTTCACCCCAAGTAAACTTGGAGTTAGGACTAGGGTGTGTCCTGTAGGGTAGTGGTGGGTGGGAAACAGGCCACACCCTAGATTGCCAAAAATTAACAAACAATTAAAAAAAATGGTCAAATAAAATCTGAAATATAGTTTTGTTTGTAATTAAACAAAGTCAAACACATTTTCAAATGACAAAGCGCAACTAATACGTGACAGTTCACCCCAAGTAAACTTGGAGTTAGGACTAGGGTGTGTCCTGTAGGGTAGTGGTGGGTGGGACACAGGCCACACCCTAGATTGCCAAAAAAACAACAAACAATTTTTAAAAAAAAATCGTAAAATAAAATCCAAAATATAGTTTTGTTTGTAATTAAACAAAGTCAAACACATTTTCAAATGACAAAGCGCAACTAATACGTGACAGTTCACCCCAAGTAAACTTGGAGTTAGGACTAGGGTGTGTCCTGTAGGGTAGTGGTGGGTGGGACACAGGCCACACCCTAGATTGCCAAAAAAACAACAAACAATTAAAAAAAAAATCTTAAAATAAAATCCAAAATATAGTTTTGTTTGGAATTAAACAAAGTCAAACACATTTTCAAATGACAAAGCGCAACTAATACGTGACAGTTCACCCCAAGTAAACTTGGAGTTAGGACTAGGGTGTGTCCTGTAGGGTAGTGGTGGGTGGGACACAGGCCACACCCTAGATTGCCAAAAAAACAACAAACAATTTTTAAAAAAAAATGGTCAAATAAAATCTAAAATATAGTTTTGTTTGTAATTAAACAAAGTCAAACACATTTTCAAATGACAAAGCGCAACTAATACGTGACAGTTCACCCCAAGTAAACTTGGAGTTAGGACTAGGGTGTGTCCTGTAGGGTAGTGGTGGGTGGGACACAGGTCACACCCTAGATTGCCAAAAAAAAACGACAAACAATTTGAAAAAAAAAATCGTAAAATAAAATCCAAAATATAGTTTTGTTTATAATAAAACAAAGTCAAATACATTTTCAAATGACAAAGCGCAACTAATACGTGACAGTTCACCCCAAGTAAACTTGGAGTTAGGACTAGGGTGTGTCCTGTAGGGTAGTGGTGGGTGGGACACAGGCCACACCCTAGATTGCCAAAAAAACAACAAACAATTTAAAAAAAAACGTAAAATAAAATCCAAAATATAGTTTTGTTTGTAATTAAACAAAGTCAAACACATTTTCAAATGACAAAGCGCAACTAATACGTGACAGTTCACCCCAAGTAAACTTGGAGTTAGGACTAGGGTGTGTCCTGTAGGGTAGTGGTGGGTGGGACACAGGCCACACCCTAGATTGCCAAAAAAACAACAAACAATTTTTAAAAAAAATCTTAAAATTAAATCCAAAATATAGTTTTGTTTGTAATTAAACAAAGTCAAACACATTTTCAAATGACAAAGCGCAACTAATACGTGACAGTTCACCCCAAGTAAACTTGGAGTTAGGACTAGGGTGTGTCCTGTAGGGTAGTGGTGGGTGGGACACAGGCCACACCCTAGATTGCCAAAAATTGACAAACAATTAAAAAAAAATGGTCAAATAAAATCTAAAATATAGTTTTGTTTGTAATTAAACAAAGTCAAACACATTTTCAAATTACAAAGCGCAACTAATACGTGACAGTTCACCCCAAGTAAACTTGGAGTTAGGACTAGGGTGTGTCCTGTAGGGTAGTGGTGGGTGGGACACAGGCCACACCCTAGATTGCCAAAAATTGACAAACAATTAAAAAAAAAAATCGTAAATTAAAATCCAAAATATAGTTTTGTTTGTAATGAAACAAAGTCAAACACATTTTCAAATGACAAAGCGCAACTAATACGTGACAGTTCACCCCAAGTAAACTTGGAGTTAGGACTAGGGTGTGTCCTGTAGGGTAGTGGTGGGTGGGAAACAGGCCACACCCTAGATTGCCAAAAATTAACAAACAATTAAAAAAAATGGTCAAATAAAATCTGAAATATAGTTTTGTTTGTAATTAAACAAAGTCAAACACATTTTCAAATGACAAAGCGCAACTAATACGTGACAGTTCACCCCAAGTAAACTTGGAGTTAGGACTAGGGTGTGTCCTGTAGGGTAGTGGTGGGTGGGACACAGGCCACACCCTAGATTGCCAAAAAAACAACAAACAATTTTTAAAAAAAAATCGTAAAATAAAATCCAAAATATAGTTTTGTTTGTAATTAAACAAAGTCAAACACATTTTCAAATGACAAAGCGCAACTAATACGTGACAGTTCACCCCAAGTAAACTTGGAGTTAGGACTAGGGTGTGTCCTGTAGGGTAGTGGTGGGTGGGACACAGGCCACACCCTAGATTGCCAAAAAAACAACAAACAATTAAAAAAAAAATCTTAAAATAAAATCCAAAATATAGTTTTGTTTGGAATTAAACAAAGTCAAACACATTTTCAAATGACAAAGCGCAACTAATACGTGACAGTTCACCCCAAGTAAACTTGGAGTTAGGACTAGGGTGTGTCCTGTAGGGTAGTGGTGGGTGGGACACAGGCCACACCCTAGATTGCCAAAAAAAACAACAAACAATTTTTTTTAAAAATCGTAAAATAAAATCCAAAATATAAATTTGTTTGTAATTAAACAAAGTCAAACACATTTTCGAATGACAAAGCGCAACTAATACGTGACAGTTCACCCCAAGTAAACTTGGAGTTAGGACTAGGGTGTGTCCTGTAGGGTAGTGGTGGGTGGGACACAGGCCACACCCTAGATTGCCAAAAAAACAACAAACAATTTTTAAAAAAAAATGGTCAAATAAAATCTAAAATATAGTTTTGTTTGTAATTAAACAAAGTCAAACACATTTTCAAATGACAAAGCGCAACTAATACGTGACAGTTCACCCCAAGTAAACTTGGAGTTAGGACTAGGGTGTGTCCTGTAGGGTAGTGGTGGGTGGGACACAGGTCACACCCTAGATTGCCAAAAAAAAACGACAAACAATTTGAAAAAAAAAATCGTAAAATAAAATCCAAAATATAGTTTTGTTTATAATAAAACAAAGTCAAATACATTTTCAAATGACAAAGCGCAACTAATACGTGACAGTTCACCCCAAGTAAACTTGGAGTTAGGACTAGGGTGTGTCCTGTAGGGTAGTGGTGGGTGGGACACAGGCCACACCCTAGATTGCCAAAAAAACAACAAACAATTTAAAAAAAAACGTAAAATAAAATCCAAAATATAGTTTTGTTTGTAATTAAACAAAGTCAAACACATTTTCAAATGACAAAGCGCAACTAATACGTGACAGTTCACCCCAAGTAAACTTGGAGTTAGGACTAGGGTGTGTCCTGTAGGGTAGTGGTGGGTGGGACACAGGCCACACCCTAGATTGCCAAAAAAACAACAAACAATTTTTAAAAAAAATCTTAAAATAAAATCCAAAATATAGTTTTGTTTGTAATTAAACAAAGTCAAACACATTTTCAAATGACAAAGCGCAACTAATACGTGACAGTTCACCCCAAGTAAACTTGGAGTTAGGACTAGGGTGTGTCCTGTAGGGTAGTGGTGGGTGGGACACAGGCCACACCCTAGATTGCCAAAAATTGACAAACAATTAAAAAAAAAATGGTCAAATAAAATCTAAAATATAGTTTTGTTTGTAATTAAACAAAGTCAAACACATTTTCAAATGACAAAGCGCAACTAATACGTGACAGTTCACCCCAAGTAAACTTGGAGTTAGGACTAGGGTGTGTCCTGTAGGGTAGTGGTGGGTGGGACACAGGCCACACCCTAGATTGCCAAAAATTGACAAACAATTAAAAAAAAAAATCGTAAATTAAAATCCAAAATATAGTTTTGTTTGTAATGAAACAAAGTCAAACACATTTTCAAATGACAAAGCGCAACTAATACGTGACAGTTCACCCCAAGTAAACTTGGAGTTAGGACTAGGGTGTGTCCTGTAGGGTAGTGGTGGGTGGGACACAGGCCACACCCTAGATTGCCAAAAATTAACAAACAATTAAAAAAAATGGTCAAAAAAAATCTGAAATATAGTTTTGTTTGTAATTAAACAAAGTCAAACACATTTTCAAATGACAAAGCGCAACTAATACGTGACAGATCACCCCAAGTAAACTTGGAGTTAGGACTAGGGTGTGTCCTGTAGGGTAGTGGTGGGTGGGACACAGGCCACACCCTAGATTGCCAAAAATTGACAAACAATTAAAAAAAAAAATCGTAAATTAAAATCCAAAATATAGTTTTGTTTGTAATGAAACAAAGTCAAACACATTTTCAAATGACAAAGCGCAACTAATACGTGACAGTTCACCCCAAGTAAACTTGGAGTTAGGACTAGGGTGTGTCCTGTAGGGTAGTGGTGGGTGGGACACAGGCCACACCCTAGATTGCCAAAAATTAACAAACAATTAAAAAAAATGGTCAAATAAAATCTGAAATATAGTTTTGTTTGTAATTAAACAAAGTCAAACACATTTTCAAATGACAAAGCGCAACTAATACGTGACAGTTCACCCCAAGTAAACTTGGAGTTAGGACTAGGGTGTGTCCTGTAGGGTAGTGGTGGGTGGGACACAGGCCACACCCTAGATTGCCAAAAAAACAACAAACAATTTTTAAAAAAAATCGTAAAATAAAATCCAAAATATAGTTTTGTTTGTAATTAAACAAAGTCAAACACATTTTCAAATGACAAAGCGCAACTAATACGTGACAGTTCACCCCAAGTAAACTTGGAGTTAGGACTAGGGTGTGTCCTGTAGGGTAGTGGTGGGTGGGACACAGGCCACACCCTAGATTGCCAAAAAAAACAACAAACAATTTTTTAAAAAAATCGTAAATTAAAATCCAAAATATAGTTTTGTTTGTAATTAAACAAAGTCAAACACATTTTCAAATGACAAAGCGCAACTAATACGTGACAGTTCACCCCAAGTAAACTTGGAGTTAGGACTAGGGTGTGTCCTGTAGGGTAGTGGTGGGTGAGACACAGGCCACACCCTAGATTGCCAAAAATTGACAAACAATTAAAAAAAAATGGTCAAATAAAATCTAAAATATAGTTTTGTTTGTAATTAAACAAAGTCAAACACATTTTCAAATGACAAAGCGCAACTAATACGTGACAGTTCACCCCAAGTAAACTTGGAGTTAGGACTAGGGTGTGTCCTGTAGGGTAGTGGTGGGTGGGACACAGGCCACACCCTAGATTGCCAAAAAAACAACAAACATTTTTTTTAAAAAAATCGTGAAATAAAATCCAAAATATAGTTTTGTTTGTAATTAAACAAAGTCAAACACATTTTCAAATGACAAAGCGCAACTAATACGTGACAGTTCAGCCCAAGTAAACTTGGAGTTAGGACTAGGGTGTGTCCTGTAGGGTAGTGGTGGGTGGGACACAGGCCACACCCTAGATTGCCAAAAAAACAACAAACAATTTTTAAAAAAAAATCGTGAAATAAAATCCAAAATATAGTTTTGTTTGTAATGAAACAAAGTCAAGCACATTTTCAAATGAGAAAGCGCAACTAATACGTGACAGTTCACCCCAAATAAACTTGGAGTTAGGACTAGGGTGTGTCCTGTAGGGTAGTGGTGGGTGGGACACAGGCCACACCCTAGATTGCCAAAAAAACGACAAACAATTAAAAAAAAATCGTAAAATAAAATCCAAAATATAGTTTTGTTTGTAATTAAACAAAGTCAAACACATTTTCAAATGACAAAGCGCAACTAATACGTGACAGTTCACCCCAAGTAAACTTGGAGTTAGGACTAGGGTGTGTCCTGTAGGGTAGTGGTGGGTGGGACACAGGCCACACCCTAGATTGCCAAAAAAACAACAAACATTTTTTTTTAAAAATCGTAAAATAAAATCCAAAATATAGTTTTGTTTGTAATTAAACAAAGTCAAACACATTTTCGAATGACAAAGCGCAACTAATACGTGACAGTTCACCCCAAGTAAACTTGGAGTTAGGACTAGGGTGTGTCCTGTAGGGTAGTGGTGGGTGGGACACAGGCCACACCCTAGATTGCCAAAAAAAAACAACAAACAATTTAAAAAAAAAATGGTCAAATAAAATCGAAAATATAGTTTTGTTTGTAATGAAACAAAGTCAAATACATTTTCAAATGACAAAGCGCAACTAATACGTGACAGTTCACCCCAAGTAAACTTGGAGTTAGGACTAGGGTGTGTCCTGTAGGGTAGTGGTGGGTGGGACACAGGCCACACCCTAGATTGCCAAAAAAACAACAAACAATTTTTTTAAAAAATCGTAAAATAAAATCCAAAATATAGTTTTGTTTGTAATTAAACAAAGTCAAACACATTTTCGAATGACAAAGCGCAACTAATACGTGACAGTTCACCCCAAGTAAACTTGGAGTTAGGACTAGGGTGTGTCCTGTAGGGTAGTGGTGGGTGGGACACAGGCCACACCCTAGATTGCCAAAAAAAACAACAAACAATTTTTTAAAAAAAATGGTCAAATAAAATCTAAAATATAGTTTTGTTTGTAATTAAACCAAGTCAAACACATTTTCAAATGACAAAGCGCAACTAATACGTGACAGTTCACCCCAAGTAAACTTGGAGTTAGGACTAGGGTGTGTCCTGTAGGGTAGTGGTGGGTGGGACACAGGTCACACCCTAGATTGCCAAAAAAACGACAAACAATTTAAAAAAAAAAATCGTAAAATAAAATCCAAAATATAGTTTTGTTTATAATAAAACAAAGTCAAATACATTTTCAAATGACAAAGCGCAACTAATACGTGACAGTTCACCCCAAGTAAACTTGGAGTTAGGACTAGGGTGTGTCCTGTAGGGTAGTGGTGGGTGGGACACAGGCCACACCCTAGATTGCCAAAAAAACAACAAACAATTAAAAAAAAAAACGTAAAATAAAATCCAAAATATAGTTTTGTTTGTAATTAAACAAAGTCAAACACATTTTCAAATGACAAAGCGCAACTAATACGTGACAGTTCACCCCAAGTAAACTTGGAGTTAGGACTAGGGTGTGTCCTGTAGGGTAGTGGTGGGTGGGACACAGGCCACACCCTAGATTGCCAAAAAAACAACAAACAATTTTTAAAAAAAATCTTAAAATAAAATCCAAAATATAGTTTTGTTTGTAATTAAACAAAGTCAAACACATTTTCAAATGACAAAGCTCAACTAATACGTGACAGTTCACCCCAAGTAAACTTGGAGTTAGGACTAGGGTGTGTCCTGTAGGGTAGTGGTGGGTGGGACACAGGCCACACCCTAGATTGCCAAAAATTGACAAACAATTAAAAAAAATGGTCAAATAAAATCTAAAATATAGTTTTGTTTGTAATTAAACAAAGTCAAACACATTTTCAAATGACAAAGCGCAACTAATACGTGACAGTTCACCCCAAGTAAACTTGGAGTTAGGACTAGGGTGTGTCCTGTAGGGTAGTGGTGGGTGGGACACAGGTCACACCCTAGATTGCCAAAAAAACGACAAACAATTTAAAAAAAAAATCGTAAAATAAAATCCAAAATATAGTTTTGTTTATAATAAAACAAAGTCAAATACATTTTCAAATGACAAAGCGCAACTAATACGTGACAGTTCACCCCAAGTAAACTTGGAGTTAGGACTAGGGTGTGTCCTGTAGGGTAGTGGTGGGTGGGACACAGGCCACACCCTAGATTGCCAAAAAAACAACAAACAATTTAAAAAAAAAAACGTAAAATAAAATCCAAAATATAGTTTTGTTTGTAATTAAACAAAGTCAAACACATTTTCAAATGACAAAGCGCAACTAATACGTGACAGTTCACCCCAAGTAAACTTGGAGTTAGGACTAGGGTGTGTCCTGTAGGGTAGTGGTGGGTGGGACACAGGCCACACCCTAGATTGCCAAAAAAACAACAAACAATTTTTAAAAAAAAATCTTAAAATAAAATCCAAAATATAGTTTTGTTTGTAATTAAACAAAGTCAAACACATTTTCAAATGACAAAGCGCAACTAATACGTGACAGTTCACCCCAAGTAAACTTGGAGTTAGGACTAGGGTGTGTCCTGTAGGGTAGTGGTGGGTGGGACACAGGCCACACCCTAGATTGCCAAAAATTGACAAACAATTAAAAAAAATGGTCAAATAAAATCTAAAATATAGTTTTGTTTGTAATTAAACAAAGTCAAACACATTTTCAAATTACAAAGCGCAACTAATACGTGACAGTTCACCCCAAGTAAACTTGGAGTTAGGACTAGGGTGTGTCCTGTAGGGTAGTGGTGGGTGGGACACAGGCCACACCCTAGATTGCCAAAAATTGACAAACAATTAAAAAAAAAAATCGTAAATTAAAATCCAAAATATAGTTTTGTTTGTAATGAAACAAAGTCAAACACATTTTCAAATGACAAAGCGCAACTAATACGTGACAGTTCACCCCAAGTAAACTTGGAGTTAGGACTAGGGTGTGTCCTGTAGGGTAGTGGTGGGTGGGAAACAGGCCACACCCTAGATTGCCAAAAATTAACAAACAATTAAAAAAAATGGTCAAATAAAATCTGAAATATAGTTTTGTTTGTAATTAAACAAAGTCAAACACATTTTCAAATGACAAAGCGCAACTAATACGTGACAGTTCACCCCAAGTAAACTTGGAGTTAGGACTAGGGTGTGTCCTGTAGGGTAGTGGTGGGTGGGACACAGGCCACACCCTAGATTGCCAAAAAAACAACAAACAATTTTTAAAAAAAAATCGTAAAATAAAATCCAAAATATAGTTTTGTTTGTAATTAAACAAAGTCAAACACATTTTCAAATGACAAAGCGCAACTAATACGTGACAGTTCACCCCAAGTAAACTTGGAGTTAGGACTAGGGTGTGTCCTGTAGGGTAGTGGTGGGTGGGACACAGGCCACACCCTAGATTGCCAAAAAAACAACAAACAATTAAAAAAAAAATCTTAAAATAAAATCCAAAATATAGTTTTGTTTGGAATTAAACAAAGTCAAACACATTTTCAAATGACAAAGCGCAACTAATACGTGACAGTTCACCCCAAGTAAACTTGGAGTTAGGACTAGGGTGTGTCCTGTAGGGTAGTGGTGGGTGGGACACAGGCCACACCCTAGATTGCCAAAAAAACAACAAACAATTTAAAAAAAAAAACGTAAAATAAAATCCAAAATATAGTTTTGTTTGTAATTAAACAAAGTCAAACACATTTTCAAATGACAAAGCGCAACTAATACGTGACAGTTCACCCCAAGTAAACTTGGAGTTAGGACTAGGGTGTGTCCTGTAGGGTAGTGGTGGGTGGGACACAGGCCACACCCTAGATTGCCAAAAAAACAACAAACAATTTTTAAAAAAAATCTTAAAATAAAATCCAAAATATAGTTTTGTTTGTAATTAAACAAAGTCAAACACATTTTCGAATGACAAAGCGCAACTAATACGTGACAGTTCACCCCAAGTAAACTTGGAGTTAGGACTAGGGTGTGTCCTGTAGGGTAGTGGTGGGTGGGACACAGGCCACACCCTAGATTGCCAAAAAAACAACAAACAATTTTTTTTTAAAAATGGTCAAATAAAATCTAAAATATAGTTTTGTTTGTAATTAAACAAAGTCAAACACATTTTCAAATGACAAAGCGCAACTAATACGTGACAGTTCACCCCAAGTAAACTTGGAGTTAGGACTAGGGTGTGTCCTGTAGGGTAGTGGTGGGTGGGACACAGGCCACACCCTAGATTGCCAAAAAAACGACAAACAATTAAAAAAAAATCGTAAAATAAAATCGAAAATATAGTTTTGTTTGTAATGAAACAAAGTCAAATACATTTTCAAATGACAAAGCGCAACTAATACGTGACAGTTCACCCCAAGTAAACTTGGAGTTAGGACTAGGGTGTGTCCTGTAGGGTAGTGGTGGGTGGGACACAGGCCACACCCTAGATTGCCAAAAAAACAACAAACAATTTTTTTAAAAAATCGTAAAATAAAATCCAAAATATAGTTTTGTTTGTAATTAAACAAAGTCAAACACATTTTCGAATGACAAAGCGCAACTAATACGTGACAGTTCACCCCAAGTAAACTTGGAGTTAGGACTAGGGTGTGTCCTGTAGGGTAGTGGTGGGTGGGACACAGGCCACACCCTAGATTGCCAAAAAAACAACAAACAATTTTTAAAAAAAAATGGTCAAATAAAATCTAAAATATAGTTTTGTTTGTAATTAAACAAAGTCAAACACATTTTCAAATGACAAAGCGCAACTAATACGTGACAGTTCACCCCAAGTAAACTTGGAGTTAGGACTAGGGTGTGTCCTGTAGGGTAGTGGTGGGTGGGACACAGGTCACACCCTAGATTGCCAAAAAAACGACAAACAATTTAAAAAAAACAATCGTAAAATAAAATCCAAAATATAGTTTTGTTTATAATAAAACAAAGTCAAATACATTTTCAAATGACAAAGCGCAACTAATACGTGACAGTTCACCCCAAGTAAACTTGGAGTTAGGACTAGGGTGTGTCCTGTAGGGTAGTGGTGGGTGGGACACAGGCCACACCCTAGATTGCCAAAAAAACAACAAACAATTTAAAAAAAAAACGTAAAATAAAATCCAAAATATAGTTTTGTTTGTAATTAAACAAAGTCAAACACATTTTCAAATGACAAAGCGCAACTAATACGTGACAGTTCACCCCAAGTAAACTTGGAGTTAGGACTAGGGTGTGTCCTGTAGGGTAGTGGTGGGTGGGACACAGGCCACACTCTAGATTGCCAAAAAAACAACAAACAATTTTTTTAAAAAAATCTTAAAATAAAATCCAAAATATAGTTTTGTTTGTAATTAAACAAAGTCAAACACATTTTCAAATGACAAAGCGCAACTAATACGTGACAGTTCACCCCAAGTAAACTTGGAGTTAGGACTAGGGTGTGTCCTGTAGGGTAGTGGTGGGTGGGACACAGGCCACACCCTAGATTGCCAAAAATTGACAAACAATTAAAAAAAATGGTCAAATAAAATCTAAAATATAGTTTTGTTTGTAATTAAACAAAGTCAAACACATTTTCAAATGACAAAGCGCAACTAATACGTGACAGTTCACCCCAAGTAAACTTGGAGTTAGGACTAGGGTGTGTCCTGTAGGGTAGTGGTGGGTGGGACACAGGCCACACCCTAGATTGCCAAAAATTGACAAACAATTAAAAAAAAAATCGTAAATTAAAATCCAAAATATAGTTTTGTTTGTAATGAAACAAAGTCAAACACATTTTCAAATGACAAAGCGCAACTAATACGTGACAGTTCACCCCAAGTAAACTTGGAGTTAGGACTAGGGTGTGTCCTGTAGGGTAGTGGTGGGTGGGACACAGGCCACACCCTAGATTGCCAAAAAAACAACAAACAATTAAAAAAAAAATCTTAAAATAAAATCCAAAATATAGTTTTGTTTGGAATTAAACAAAGTCAAACACATTTTCAAATGACAAAGCGCAACTAATACGTGACAGTTCACCCCAAGTAAACTTGGAGTTAGGACTAGGGTGTGTCCTGTAGGGTAGTGGTGGGTGGGACACAGGCCACACCCTAGATTGCCAAAAAAACAACAAACAATTTAAAAAAAAAAACGTAAAATAAAATCCAAAATATAGTTTTGTTTGTAATTAAACAAAGTCAAACACATTTTCAAATGACAAAGCGCAACTAATACGTGACAGTTCACCCCAAGTAAACTTGGAGTTAGGACTAGGGTGTGTCCTGTAGGGTAGTGGTGGGTGGGACACAGGCCACACCCTAGATTGCCAAAAAAACAACAAACAATTTTTAAAAAAAATCTTAGAATAAAATCCAAAATATAGTTTTGTTTGTAATTAAACAAAGTCAAACACATTTTCGAATGACAAAGCGCAACTAATACGTGACAGTTCACCCCAAGTAAACTTGGAGTTAGGACTAGGGTGTGTCCTGTAGGGTAGTGGTGGGTGGGACACAGGCCACACCCTAGATTGCCAAAAAAACAACAAACAATTTTTTTTAAAAAATGGTCAAATAAAATCTAAAATATAGTTTTGTTTGTAATTAAACAAAGTCAAACACATTTTCAAATGACAAAGCGCAACTAATACGTGACAGTTCACCCCAAGTAAACTTGGAGTTAGGACTAGGGTGTGTCCTGTAGGGTAGTGGTGGGTGGGACACAGGCCACACCCTAGATTGCCAAAAAAACGACAAACAATTAAAAAAAAATCGTAAAATAAAATCGAAAATATAGTTTTGTTTGTAATGAAACAAAGTCAAATACATTTTCAAATGACAAAGCGCAACTAATACGTGACAGTTCACCCCAAGTAAACTTGGAGTTAGGACTAGGGTGTGTCCTGTAGGGTAGTGGTGGGTGGGACACAGGCCACACCCTAGATTGCCAAAAAAACAACAAACAATTTTTTTAAAAAATCGTAAAATAAAATCCAAAATATAGTTTTGTTTGTAATTAAACAAAGTCAAACACATTTTCGAATGACAAAGCGCAACTAATACGTGACAGTTCACCCCAAGTAAACTTGGAGTTAGGACTAGGGTGTGTCCTGTAGGGTAGTGGTGGGTGGGACACAGGCCACACCCTAGATTGCCAAAAAAACAACAAACAATTTTTAAAAAAAAATGGTCAAATAAAATCTAAAATATAGTTTTGTTTGTAATTAAACAAAGTCAAACACATTTTCAAATGACAAAGCGCAACTAATACGTGACAGTTCACCCCAAGTAAACTTGGAGTTAGGACTAGGGTGTGTCCTGTAGGGTAGTGGTGGGTGGGACACAGGTCACACCCTAGATTGCCAAAAAAACGACAAACAATTTAAAAAAAACAATCGTAAAATAAAATCCAAAATATAGTTTTGTTTATAATAAAACAAAGTCAAATACATTTTCAAATGACAAAGCGCAACTAATACGTGACAGTTCACCCCAAGTAAACTTGGAGTTAGGACTAGGGTGTGTCCTGTAGGGTAGTGGTGGGTGGGACACAGGCCACACCCTAGATTGCCAAAAAAACAACAAACAATTTAAAAAAAAAACGTAAAATAAAATCCAAAATATAGTTTTGTTTGTAATTAAACAAAGTCAAACACATTTTCAAATGACAAAGCGCAACTAATACGTGACAGTTCACCCCAAGTAAACTTGGAGTTAGGACTAGGGTGTGTCCTGTAGGGTAGTGGTGGGTGGGACACAGGCCACACTCTAGATTGCCAAAAAAACAACAAACAATTTTTTTAAAAAAATCTTAAAATAAAATCCAAAATATAGTTTTGTTTGTAATTAAACAAAGTCAAACACATTTTCAAATGACAAAGCGCAACTAATACGTGACAGTTCACCCCAAGTAAACTTGGAGTTAGGACTAGGGTGTGTCCTGTAGGGTAGTGGTGGGTGGGACACAGGCCACACCCTAGATTGCCAAAAATTGACAAACAATTAAAAAAAATTGTCAAATAAAATCTAAAATATAGTTTTGTTTGTAATTAAACAAAGTCAAACACATTTTCAAATGACAAAGCGCAACTAATACGTGACAGTTCACCCCAAGTAAACTTGGAGTTAGGACTAGGGTGTGTCCTGTAGGGTAGTGGTGGGTGGGACACAGGCCACACCCTAGATTGCCAAAAATTGACAAACAATTAAAAAAAAAATCGTAAATTAAAATCCAAAATATAGTTTTGTTTGTAATGAAACAAAGTCAAACACATTTTCAAATGACAAAGCGCAACTAATACGTGACAGTTCACCCCAAGTAAACTTGGAGTTAGGACTAGGGTGTGTCCTGTAGGGTAGTGGTGGGTGGGACACAGGCCACACCCTAGATTGCCAAAAATTAACAAACAATTAAAAAAAATGGTCAAATAAAATCTGAAATATAGTTTTGTTTGTAATTAAACAAAGTCAAACACATTTTCAAATGACAAAGCGCAACTAATACGTGACAGTTCACCCCAAGTAAACTTGGAGTTAGGACTAGGGTGTGTCCTGTAGGGTAGTGGTGGGTGGGACACAGGCCACACCCTAGATTGCCAAAAAAACAACAAACAATTTTAAAAAAAAATCGTAAAATAAAATCCAAAATATAGTTTTGTTTGTAATTAAACAAAGTCAAACACATTTTCAAATGACAAAGCGCAACTAATACGTGACAGTTCACCCCAAGTAAACTTGGAGTTAGGACTAGGGTGTGTCCTGTAGGGTAGTGGTGGGTGGGACACAGGCCACACCCTAGATTGCCAAAAAACAACAAACAATTAAAAAAAAAAATCTTAAAATAAAATCCAAAATATAGTTTTGTTTGGAATTAAACAAAGTCAAACACATTTTCAAATGACAAAGCGCAACTAATACGTGACAGTTCACCCCAAGTAAACTTGGAGTTAGGACTAGGGTGTGTCCTGTAGGGTAGTGGTGGGTGGGACACAGGCCACACCCTAGATTGCCAAAAATTGAAAAACAATTAAAAAAAAAATGGTCAAATAAAATCTAAAATATAGTTTTGTTTGTAATTAAACAAAGTCAAACACATTTTCAAATGACAAAGCGCAACTAATACGTGACAGTTCACCCCAAGTAAACTTGGAGTTAGGACTAGGGTGTGTCCTGTAGGGTAGTGGTGGGTGGGACACAGGCCACACCCTAGATTGCCAAAAAAACAACAAACAATTTTTTTAAAAAATCGTAAAATAAAATCCAAAATATAGTTTTGTTTGTAATTAAACAAAGTCAAACACATTTTCGAATGACAAAGCGCAACTAATACGTGACAGTTCACCCCAAGTAAACTTGGAGTTAGGACTAGGGTGTGTCCTGTAGGGTAGTGGTGGGTGGGACACAGGCCACACCCTAGATTGCCAAAAAAACAACAAACAATTTAAAAAAAAAAAACGTAAAATAAAATCCAAAATATAGTTTTGTTTGTAATTAAACAAAGTCAAACACATTTTCAAATGACAAAGCGCAACTAATACGTGACAGTTCACCCCAAGTAAACTTGGAGTTAGGACTAGGGTGTGTCCTGTAGGGTAGTGGTGGGTGGGACACAGGCCACACCCTAGATTGCCAAAAAAACAACAAACAATTTTTAAAAAAAATCTTAAAATAAAATCCAAAATATAGTTTTTTTTGGAATTAAACAAAGTCAAACACATTTTCAAATGACAAAGCGCAACTAATACGTGACAGTTCACCCCAAGTAAACTTGGAGTTAGGACTAGGGTGTGTCCTGTAGGGTAGTGGTGGGTGGGACACAGGCCACACCCTAGATTGCCAAAAATTGAAAAACAATTAAAAAAAAAATGTTCAAATAAAATCTAAAATATAGTTTTGTTTGTAATTAAACAAAGTCAAACACATTTTCAAATGACAAAGCGCAACTAATACGTGACAGTTCACCCCAAGTAAACTTGGAGTTAGGACTAGGGTGTGTCCTGTAGGGTAGTGGTGGGTGGGACACAGGCCACACCCTAGATTGCCAAAAAAACAACAAACAATTTTTTTAAAAAATCGTAAAATAAAATCCAAAATATAGTTTTGTTTGTAATTAAACAAAGTCAAACACATTTTCGAATGACAAAGCGCAACTAATACGTGACAGTTCACCCCAAGTAAACTTGGAGTTAGGACTAGGGTGTGTCCTGTAGGGTAGTGGTGGGTGGGACACAGGCCACACGCTAGATTGCCAAAAAAAACAACAAACAATTTTTTAAAAAAAATGGTCAAATAAAATCTAAAATATAGTTTTGTTTGTAATTAAACAAAGTCAAACACATTTTCGAATGACAAAGCGCAACTAATACGTGACAGTTCACCCCAAGTAAACTTGGAGTTAGGACTAGGGTGTGTCCTGTAGGGTAGTGGTGGGTGGGACACAGGCCACACCCTAGATTGCCAAAAAAACAACAAACATTTTTTTTTAAAAATCGTAAATTAAAATCCAAAATATAGTTTTGTTTGTAATTAAACAAAGTCAAACACATTTTCGAATGACAAAGCGCAACTAATACGTGACAGTTCACCCCAAGTAAACTTGGAGTTAGGACTAGGGTGTGTCCTGTAGGGTAGTGGTGGGTGGGACACAGGCCACACCCTAGATTGCCAAAAAAAAACAACAAACAATTTTTTAAAAAAAATGGTCAAATAAAATCGAAAATATAGTTTTGTTTGTAATGAAACAAAGTCAAATACATTTTCAAATGACAAAGCGCAACTAATACGTGACAGTTCACCCCAAGTAAACTTGGAGTTAGGACTAGGGTGTGTCCTGTAGGGTAGTGGTGGGTGGGACACAGGCCACACCCTAGATTGCCAAAAAAACAACAAACAATTTTTTTAAAAAATCGTAAAATAAAATCCAAAATATAGTTTCGTTTGTAATTAAACAAAGTCAAACACATTTTCGAATGACAAAGCGCAACTAATACGTGACAGTTCACCCCAAGTAAACTTGGAGTTAGGACTAGGGTGTGTCCTGTAGGGTAGTGGTGGGTGGGACACAGGCCACACCCTAGATTGCCAAAAAAACAACAAACAATTTTTTTAAAAAAATGGTCAAATAAAATCTAAAATATAGTTTTGTTTGTAATTAAACAAAGTCAAACACATTTTCAAATGACAAAGCACAACTAATACGTGACAGTTCACCCCAAGTAAACTTGGAGTTAGGACTAGGGTGTGTCCTGTAGGGTAGTGGTGGGTGGGACACAGGTCACACCCTAGATTGCCAAAAAAACGACAAACAATTTAAAAAAAAAATCGTAAAATAAAATCCAAAATATAGTTTTGTTTATAATAAAACAAAGTCAAATACATTTTCAAATGACAAAGCGCAACTAATACGTGACAGTTCACCCCAAGTAAACTTGGAGTTAGGACTAGGGTGTGTCCTGTAGGGTAGTGGTGGGTGGGACACAGGCCACACCCTAGATTGCCAAAAAAACAACAAACAATTTAAAAAAAAAAACGTAAAATAAAATCCAAAATATAGTTTTGTTTGTAATTAAACAAAGTCAAACACATTTTCAAATGACAAAGCGCAACTAATACGTGACAGTTCACCCCAAGTAAACTTGGAGTTAGGACTAGGGTGTGTCCTGTAGGGTAGTGGTGGGTGGGACACAGGCCACACCCTAGATTGCCAAAAAAACAACAAACAATTTTTTAAAAAAATCTTAAAATAAAATCCAAAATATAGTTTTGTTTGTAATTAAACAAAGTCAAACACATTTTCAAATGACAAAGCGCAACTAATACGTGACAGTTCACCCCAAGTAAACTTGGAGTTAGGACTAGGGTGTGTCCTGTAGGGTAGTGGTGGGTGGGACACAGGCCACACCCTAGATTGCCAAAAATTGACAAACAATTAAAAAAAAATGGTCAAATAAAATCTAAAATATAGTTTTGTTTGTAATTAAACAAAGTCAAACACATTTTCAAATTACAAAGCGCAACTAATACGTGACAGTTCACCCCAAGTAAACTTGGAGTTAGGACTAGGGTGTGTCCTGTAGGGTAGTGGTGGGTGGGACACAGGCCACACCCTAGATTGCCAAAAATTGACAAACAATTAAAAAAAAAAATCGTAAATTAAAATCCAAAATATAGTTTTGTTTGTAATGAAACAAAGTCAAACACATTTTCAAATGACAAAGCGCAACTAATACGTGACAGTTCACCCCAAGTAAACTTGGAGTTAGGACTAGGGTGTGTCCTGTAGGGTAGTGGTGGGTGGGAAACAGGCCACACCCTAGATTGCCAAAAATTAACAAACAATTAAAAAAAATGGTCAAATAAAATCTGAAATATAGTTTTGTTTGTAATTAAACAAAGTCAAACACATTTTCAAATGACAAAGCGCAACTAATACGTGACAGTTCACCCCAAGTAAACTTGGAGTTAGGACTAGGGTGTGTCCTGTAGGGTAGTGGTGGGTGGGACACAGGCCACACCCTAGATTGCCAAAAAAACAACAAACAATTTTTAAAAAAAAATCGTAAAATAAAATCCAAAATATAGTTTTGTTTGTAATTAAACAAAGTCAAACACATTTTCAAATGACAAAGCGCAACTAATACGTGACAGTTCACCCCAAGTAAACTTGGAGTTAGGACTAGGGTGTGTCCTGTAGGGTAGTGGTGGGTGGGACACAGGCCACACCCTAGATTGCCAAAAAAACAACAAACAATTAAAAAAAAAATCTTAAAATAAAATCCAAAATATAGTTTTGTTTGGAATTAAACAAAGTCAAACACATTTTCAAATGACAAAGCGCAACTAATACGTGACAGTTCACCCCAAGTAAACTTGGAGTTAGGACTAGGGTGTGTCCTGTAGGGTAGTGGTGGGTGGGACACAGGCCACACCCTAGATTGCCAAAAAAAACAACAAACAATTTTTTTTAAAAATCGTAAAATAAAATCCAAAATATAAATTTGTTTGTAATTAAACAAAGTCAAACACATTTTCGAATGACAAAGCGCAACTAATACGTGACAGTTCACCCCAAGTAAACTTGGAGTTAGGACTAGGGTGTGTCCTGTAGGGTAGTGGTGGGTGGGACACAGGCCACACCCTAGATTGCCAAAAAAACAACAAACAATTTTTAAAAAAAAAATGGTCAAATAAAATCTAAAATATAGTTTTGTTTGTAATTAAACAAAGTCAAACACATTTTCAAATGACAAAGCGCAACTAATACGTGACAGTTCACCCCAAGTAAACTTGGAGTTAGGACTAGGGTGTGTCCTGTAGGGTAGTGGTGGGTGGGACACAGGTCACACCCTAGATTGCCAAAAAAAAACGACAAACAATTTGAAAAAAAAAATCGTAAAATAAAATCCAAAATATAGTTTTGTTTATAATAAAACAAAGTCAAATACATTTTCAAATGACAAAGCGCAACTAATACGTGACAGTTCACCCCAAGTAAACTTGGAGTTAGGACTAGGGTGTGTCCTGTAGGGTAGTGGTGGGTGGGACACAGGCCACACCCTAGATTGCCAAAAAAACAACAAACAATTTAAAAAAAAACGTAAAATAAAATCCAAAATATAGTTTTGTTTGTAATTAAACAAAGTCAAACACATTTTCAAATGACAAAGCGCAACTAATACGTGACAGTTCACCCCAAGTAAACTTGGAGTTAGGACTAGGGTGTGTCCTGTAGGGTAGTGGTGGGTGGGACACAGGCCACACCCTAGATTGCCAAAAAAACAACAAACAATTTTTAAAAAAAATCTTAAAATTAAATCCAAAATATAGTTTTGTTTGTAATTAAACAAAGTCAAACACATTTTCAAATGACAAAGCGCAACTAATACGTGACAGTTCACCCCAAGTAAACTTGGAGTTAGGACTAGGGTGTGTCCTGTAGGGTAGTGGTGGGTGGGACACAGGCCACACCCTAGATTGCCAAAAATTGACAAACAATTAAAAAAAATGGTCAAATAAAATCTGAAATATAGTTTTGTTTGTAATTAAACAAAGTCAAACACATTTTCAAATGACAAAGCGCAACTAATACGTGACAGTTCACCCCAAGTAAACTTGGAGTTAGGACTAGGGTGTGTCCTGTAGGGTAGTGGTGGGTGGGACGCAGGCCACACCCTAGATTGCCAAAAAAACAACAAACAATTTTTAAAAAAAAATCGTAAAATAAAATCCAAAATATAGTTTTGTTTGTAATTAAACAAAGTCAAACACATTTTCAAATGACAAAGCGCAACTAATACGTGACAGTTCACCCCAAGTAAACTTGGAGTTAGGACTAGGGTGTGTCCTGTAGGGTAGTGGTGGGTGGGACACAGGCCACACCCTAGATTGCCAAAAAAACAACAAACAATTAAAAAAAAAATCTTAAAATAAAATCCAAAATATAGTTTTGTTTGGAATTAAACAAAGTCAAACACATTTTCAAATGACAAAGCGCAACTAATACGTGACAGTTCACCCCAAGTAAACTTGGAGTTAGGACTAGGGTGTGTCCTGTAGGGTAGTGGTGGGTGGGACACAGGCCACACCCTAGATTGCCAAAAAAAACAACAAACAATTTTTTTTAAAAATCGTAAAATAAAATCCAAAATATAAATTTGTTTGTAATTAAACAAAGTCAAACACATTTTCGAATGACAAAGCGCAACTAATACGTGACAGTTCACCCCAAGTAAACTTGGAGTTAGGACTAGGGTGTGTCCTGTAGGGTAGTGGTGGGTGGGACACAGGCCACACCCTAGATTGCCAAAAAAACAACAAACAATTTTTTAAAAAAAATGGTCAAATAAAATCTAAAATATAGTTTTGTTTGTAATTAAACAAAGTCAAACACATTTTCAAATGACAAAGCGCAACTAATACGTGACAGTTCACCCCAAGTAAACTTGGAGTTAGGACTAGGGTGTGTCCTGTAGGGTAGTGGTGGGTGGGACACAGGTCACACCCTAGATTGCCAAAAAAAAACGACAAACAATTTGAAAAAAAAAATCGTAAAATAAAATCCAAAATATAGTTTTGTTTATAATAAAACAAAGTCAAATACATTTTCAAATGACAAAGCGCAACTAATACGTGACAGTTCACCCCAAGTAAACTTGGAGTTAGGACTAGGGTGTGTCCTGTAGGGTAGTGGTGGGTGGGACACAGGCCACACCCTAGATTGCCAAAAAAACAACAAACAATTTAAAAAAAAACGTAAAATAAAATCCAAAATATAGTTTTGTTTGTAATTAAACAAAGTCAAACACATTTTCAAATGACAAAGCGCAACTAATACGTGACAGTTCACCCCAAGTAAACTTGGAGTTAGGACTAGGGTGTGTCCTGTAGGGTAGTGGTGGGTGGGACACAGGCCACACCCTAGATTGCCAAAAATTGACAAACAATTAAAAAAAATGGTCAAATAAAATCTAAAATATAGTTTTGTTTGTAATTAAACAAAGTCAAACACATTTTCAAATGACAAAGCGCAACTAATACGTGACAGTTCACCCCAAGTAAACTTGGAGTTAGGACTAGGGTGTGTCCTGTAGGGTAGTGGTGGGTGGGACACAGGCCACACCCTAGATTGCCAAAAATTGACAAACAATTAAAAAAAAAATCGTAAATTAAAATCCAAAATATAGTTTTGTTTGTAATGAAACAAAGTCAAACACATTTTCAAATGACAAAGCGCAACTAATACGTGACAGTTCACCCCAAGTAAACTTGGAGTTAGGACTAGGGTGTGTCCTGTAGGGTAGTGGTGGGTGGGACACAGGCCACACCCTAGATTGCCAAAAATTAACAAACAATTAAAAAAAATGGTCAAATAAAATCTGAAATATAGTTTTGTTTGTAATTAAACAAAGTCAAACACATTTTCAAATGACAAAGCGCAACTAATACGTGACAGTTCACCCCAAGTAAACTTGGAGTTAGGACTAGGGTGTGTCCTGTAGGGTAGTGGTGGGTGGGACACAGGCCACACCCTAGATTGCCAAAAAAACAACAAACAATTTTAAAAAAAAATCGTAAAATAAAATCCAAAATATAGTTTTGTTTGTAATTAAACAAAGTCAAACACATTTTCAAATGACAAAGCGCAACTAATACGTGACAGTTCACCCCAAGTAAACTTGGAGTTAGGACTAGGGTGTGTCCTGTAGGGTAGTGGTGGGTGGGACACAGGCCACACCCTAGATTGCCAAAAAACAACAAACAATTAAAAAAAAAAATCTTAAAATAAAATCCAAAATATAGTTTTGTTTGGAATTAAACAAAGTCAAACACATTTTCAAATGACAAAGCGCAACTAATACGTGACAGTTCACCCCAAGTAAACTTGGAGTTAGGACTAGGGTGTGTCCTGTAGGGTAGTGGTGGGTGGGACACAGGCCACACCCTAGATTGCCAAAAATTGAAAAACAATTAAAAAAAAAATGGTCAAATAAAATCTAAAATATAGTTTTGTTTGTAATTAAACAAAGTCAAACACATTTTCAAATGACAAAGCGCAACTAATACGTGACAGTTCACCCCAAGTAAACTTGGAGTTAGGACTAGGGTGTGTCCTGTAGGGTAGTGGTGGGTGGGACACAGGCCACACCCTAGATTGCCAAAAAAACAACAAACAATTTTTTTAAAAAATCGTAAAATAAAATCCAAAATATAGTTTTGTTTGTAATTAAACAAAGTCAAACACATTTTCGAATGACAAAGCGCAACTAATACGTGACAGTTCACCCCAAGTAAACTTGGAGTTAGGACTAGGGTGTGTCCTGTAGGGTAGTGGTGGGTGGGACACAGGTCACACCCTAGATTGCCAAAAAAACGACAAACAATTAAAAAAAAAATCGTAAAATAAAATCCAAAATATAGTTTTGTTTATAATAAAACAAAGTCAAATACATTTTTTAAATGACAAAGCGCAACTAATACGTGACAGTTCACCCCAAGTAAACTTGGAGTTAGGACTAGGGTGTGTCCTGTAGGGTAGTGGTGGGTGGGACACAGGCCACACCCTAGATTGCCAAAAAAACAACAAACAATTTTAAAAAAAAAAACGTAAAATAAAATCCAAAATATAGTTTTGTTTGTAATTAAACAAAGTCAAACACATTTTCAAATGACAAAGCGCAACTAATACGTGACAGTTCACCCCAAGTAAACTTGGAGTTAGGACTAGGGTGTGTCCTGTAGGGTAGTGGTGGGTGGGACACAGGCCACACCCTAGATTGCCAAAAAAACAACAAACAATTTTTAAAAAAAATCTTAAAATAAAATCCAAAATATAGTTTTTTTTGGAATTAAACAAAGTCAAACACATTTTCAAATGACAAAGCGCAACTAATACGTGACAGTTCACCCCAAGTAAACTTGGAGTTAGGACTAGGGTGTGTCCTGTAGGGTAGTGGTGGGTGGGACACAGGCCACACCCTAGATTGCCAAAAATTGAAAAACAATTAAAAAAAAAATGTTCAAATAAAATCTAAAATATAGTTTTGTTTGTAATTAAACAAAGTCAAACACATTTTCAAATGACAAAGCGCAACTAATACGTGACAGTTCACCCCAAGTAAACTTGGAGTTAGGACTAGGGTGTGTCCTGTAGGGTAGTGGTGGGTGGGACACAGGCCACACCCTAGATTGCCAAAAAAACAACAAACAATTTTTTTTAAAAATCGTAAAATAAAATCCAAAATATAGTTTTGTTTGTAATTAAACAAAGTCAAACACATTTTCGAATGACAAAGCGCAACTAATACGTGACAGTTCACCCCAAGTAAACTTGGAGTTAGGACTAGGGTGTGTCCTGTAGGGTAGTGGTGGGTGGGACACAGGCCACACGCTAGATTGCCAAAAAAAACAACAAACAATTTTTTAAAAAAAATGGTCAAATAAAATCTAAAATATAGTTTTGTTTGTAATTAAACAAAGTCAAACACATTTTCGAATGACAAAGCGCAACTAATACGTGACAGTTCACCCCAAGTAAACTTGGAGTTAGGACTAGGGTGTGTCCTGTAGGGTAGTGGTGGGTGGGACACAGGCCACACCCTAGATTGCCAAAAAAACAACAAACATTTTTTTTTAAAAATCGTAAATTAAAATCCAAAATATAGTTTTGTTTGTAATTAAACAAAGTCAAACACATTTTCGAATGACAAAGCGCAACTAATACGTGACAGTTCACCCCAAGTAAACTTGGAGTTAGGACTAGGGTGTGTCCTGTAGGGTAGTGGTGGGTGGGACACAGGCCACACCCTAGATTGCCAAAAAAAAACAACAAACAATTTTTTAAAAAAAATGGTCAAATAAAATCGAAAATATAGTTTTGTTTGTAATGAAACAAAGTCAAATACATTTTCAAATGACAAAGCGCAACTAATACGTGACAGTTCACCCCAAGTAAACTTGGAGTTAGGACTAGGGTGTGTCCTGTAGGGTAGTGGTGGGTGGGACACAGGCCACACCCTAGATTGCCAAAAAAACAACAAACAATTTTTTTAAAAAATCGTAAAATAAAATCCAAAATATAGTTTCGTTTGTAATTAAACAAAGTCAAACACATTTTCGAATGACAAAGCGCAACTAATACGTGACAGTTCACCCCAAGTAAACTTGGAGTTAGGACTAGGGTGTGTCCTGTAGGGTAGTGGTGGGTGGGACACAGGCCACACCCTAGATTGCCAAAAAAACAACAAACAATTTTTTTAAAAAAATGGTCAAATAAAATCTAAAATATAGTTTTGTTTGTAATTAAACAAAGTCAAACACATTTTCAAATGACAAAGCACAACTAATACGTGACAGTTCACCCCAAGTAAACTTGGAGTTAGGACTAGGGTGTGTCCTGTAGGGTAGTGGTGGGTGGGACACAGGTCACACCCTAGATTGCCAAAAAAACGACAAACAATTTAAAAAAAAAATCGTAAAATAAAATCCAAAATATAGTTTTGTTTATAATAAAACAAAGTCAAATACATTTTCAAATGACAAAGCGCAACTAATACGTGACAGTTCACCCCAAGTAAACTTGGAGTTAGGACTAGGGTGTGTCCTGTAGGGTAGTGGTGGGTGGGACACAGGCCACACCCTAGATTGCCAAAAAAACAACAAACAATTTAAAAAAAAAAACGTAAAATAAAATCCAAAATATAGTTTTGTTTGTAATTAAACAAAGTCAAACACATTTTCAAATGACAAAGCGCAACTAATACGTGACAGTTCACCCCAAGTAAACTTGGAGTTAGGACTAGGGTGTGTCCTGTAGGGTAGTGGTGGGTGGGACACAGGCCACACCCTAGATTGCCAAAAAAACAACAAACAATTTTTTAAAAAAATCTTAAAATAAAATCCAAAATATAGTTTTGTTTGTAATTAAACAAAGTCAAACACATTTTCAAATGACAAAGCGCAACTAATACGTGACAGTTCACCCCAAGTAAACTTGGAGTTAGGACTAGGGTGTGTCCTGTAGGGTAGTGGTGGGTGGGACACAGGCCACACCCTAGATTGCCAAAAATTGACAAACAATTAAAAAAAAATGGTCAAATAAAATCTAAAATATAGTTTTGTTTGTAATTAAACAAAGTCAAACACATTTTCAAATTACAAAGCGCAACTAATACGTGACAGTTCACCCCAAGTAAACTTGGAGTTAGGACTAGGGTGTGTCCTGTAGGGTAGTGGTGGGTGGGACACAGGCCACACCCTAGATTGCCAAAAATTGACAAACAATTAAAAAAAAAAATCGTAAATTAAAATCCAAAATATAGTTTTGTTTGTAATGAAACAAAGTCAAACACATTTTCAAATGACAAAGCGCAACTAATACGTGACAGTTCACCCCAAGTAAACTTGGAGTTAGGACTAGGGTGTGTCCTGTAGGGTAGTGGTGGGTGGGAAACAGGCCACACCCTAGATTGCCAAAAATTAACAAACAATTAAAAAAAATGGTCAAATAAAATCTGAAATATAGTTTTGTTTGTAATTAAACAAAGTCAAACACATTTTCAAATGACAAAGCGCAACTAATACGTGACAGTTCACCCCAAGTAAACTTGGAGTTAGGACTAGGGTGTGTCCTGTAGGGTAGTGGTGGGTGGGACACAGGCCACACCCTAGATTGCCAAAAAAACAACAAACAATTTTTAAAAAAAAATCGTAAAATAAAATCCAAAATATAGTTTTGTTTGTAATTAAACAAAGTCAAACACATTTTCAAATGACAAAGCGCAACTAATACGTGACAGTTCACCCCAAGTAAACTTGGAGTTAGGACTAGGGTGTGTCCTGTAGGGTAGTGGTGGGTGGGACACAGGCCACACCCTAGATTGCCAAAAAAACAACAAACAATTAAAAAAAAAATCTTAAAATAAAATCCAAAATATAGTTTTGTTTGGAATTAAACAAAGTCAAACACATTTTCAAATGACAAAGCGCAACTAATACGTGACAGTTCACCCCAAGTAAACTTGGAGTTAGGACTAGGGTGTGTCCTGTAGGGTAGTGGTGGGTGGGACACAGGCCACACCCTAGATTGCCAAAAAAAACAACAAACAATTTTTTTTAAAAATCGTAAAATAAAATCCAAAATATAAATTTGTTTGTAATTAAACAAAGTCAAACACATTTTCGAATGACAAAGCGCAACTAATACGTGACAGTTCACCCCAAGTAAACTTGGAGTTAGGACTAGGGTGTGTCCTGTAGGGTAGTGGTGGGTGGGACACAGGCCACACCCTAGATTGCCAAAAAAACAACAAACAATTTTTAAAAAAAAAATGGTCAAATAAAATCTAAAATATAGTTTTGTTTGTAATTAAACAAAGTCAAACACATTTTCAAATGACAAAGCGCAACTAATACGTGACAGTTCACCCCAAGTAAACTTGGAGTTAGGACTAGGGTGTGTCCTGTAGGGTAGTGGTGGGTGGGACACAGGTCACACCCTAGATTGCCAAAAAAAAACGACAAACAATTTGAAAAAAAAAATCGTAAAATAAAATCCAAAATATAGTTTTGTTTATAATAAAACAAAGTCAAATACATTTTCAAATGACAAAGCGCAACTAATACGTGACAGTTCACCCCAAGTAAACTTGGAGTTAGGACTAGGGTGTGTCCTGTAGGGTAGTGGTGGGTGGGACACAGGCCACACCCTAGATTGCCAAAAAAACAACAAACAATTTAAAAAAAAACGTAAAATAAAATCCAAAATATAGTTTTGTTTGTAATTAAACAAAGTCAAACACATTTTCAAATGACAAAGCGCAACTAATACGTGACAGTTCACCCCAAGTAAACTTGGAGTTAGGACTAGGGTGTGTCCTGTAGGGTAGTGGTGGGTGGGACACAGGCCACACCCTAGATTGCCAAAAAAACAACAAACAATTTTTAAAAAAAATCTTAAAATTAAATCCAAAATATAGTTTTGTTTGTAATTAAACAAAGTCAAACACATTTTCAAATGACAAAGCGCAACTAATACGTGACAGTTCACCCCAAGTAAACTTGGAGTTAGGACTAGGGTGTGTCCTGTAGGGTAGTGGTGGGTGGGACACAGGCCACACCCTAGATTGCCAAAAATTGACAAACAATTAAAAAAAATGGTCAAATAAAATCTGAAATATAGTTTTGTTTGTAATTAAACAAAGTCAAACACATTTTCAAATGACAAAGCGCAACTAATACGTGACAGTTCACCCCAAGTAAACTTGGAGTTAGGACTAGGGTGTGTCCTGTAGGGTAGTGGTGGGTGGGACGCAGGCCACACCCTAGATTGCCAAAAAAACAACAAACAATTTTTAAAAAAAAATCGTAAAATAAAATCCAAAATATAGTTTTGTTTGTAATTAAACAAAGTCAAACACATTTTCAAATGACAAAGCGCAACTAATACGTGACAGTTCACCCCAAGTAAACTTGGAGTTAGGACTAGGGTGTGTCCTGTAGGGTAGTGGTGGGTGGGACACAGGCCACACCCTAGATTGCCAAAAAAACAACAAACAATTAAAAAAAAAATCTTAAAATAAAATCCAAAATATAGTTTTGTTTGGAATTAAACAAAGTCAAACACATTTTCAAATGACAAAGCGCAACTAATACGTGACAGTTCACCCCAAGTAAACTTGGAGTTAGGACTAGGGTGTGTCCTGTAGGGTAGTGGTGGGTGGGACACAGGCCACACCCTAGATTGCCAAAAAAAACAACAAACAATTTTTTTTAAAAATCGTAAAATAAAATCCAAAATATAAATTTGTTTGTAATTAAACAAAGTCAAACACATTTTCGAATGACAAAGCGCAACTAATACGTGACAGTTCACCCCAAGTAAACTTGGAGTTAGGACTAGGGTGTGTCCTGTAGGGTAGTGGTGGGTGGGACACAGGCCACACCCTAGATTGCCAAAAAAACAACAAACAATTTTTTAAAAAAAATGGTCAAATAAAATCTAAAATATAGTTTTGTTTGTAATTAAACAAAGTCAAACACATTTTCAAATGACAAAGCGCAACTAATACGTGACAGTTCACCCCAAGTAAACTTGGAGTTAGGACTAGGGTGTGTCCTGTAGGGTAGTGGTGGGTGGGACACAGGTCACACCCTAGATTGCCAAAAAAAAACGACAAACAATTTGAAAAAAAAAATCGTAAAATAAAATCCAAAATATAGTTTTGTTTATAATAAAACAAAGTCAAATACATTTTCAAATGACAAAGCGCAACTAATACGTGACAGTTCACCCCAAGTAAACTTGGAGTTAGGACTAGGGTGTGTCCTGTAGGGTAGTGGTGGGTGGGACACAGGCCACACCCTAGATTGCCAAAAAAACAACAAACAATTTAAAAAAAAACGTAAAATAAAATCCAAAATATAGTTTTGTTTGTAATTAAACAAAGTCAAACACATTTTCAAATGACAAAGCGCAACTAATACGTGACAGTTCACCCCAAGTAAACTTGGAGTTAGGACTAGGGTGTGTCCTGTAGGGTAGTGGTGGGTGGGACACAGGCCACACCCTAGATTGCCAAAAAAACAACAAACAATTTTTAAAAAAAATCTTAAAATAAAATCCAAAATATAGTTTTGTTTGTAATTAAACAAAGTCAAACACATTTTCAAATGACAAAGCGCAACTAATACGTGACAGTTCACCCCAAGTAAACTTGGAGTTAGGACTAGGGTGTGTCCTGTAGGGTAGTGGTGGGTGGGACACAGGCCACACCCTAGATTGCCAAAAATTGACAAACAATTAAAAAAAAATGGTCAAATAAAATCTAAAATATAGTTTTGTTTGTAATTAAACAAAGTCAAACACATTTTCAAATGACAAAGCGCAACTAATACGTGACAGTTCACCCCAAGTAAACTTGGAGTTAGGACTAGGGTGTGTCCTGTAGGGTAGTGGTGGGTGGGACACAGGCCACACCCTAGATTGCCAAAAATTGACAAACAATTAAAAAAAAAATCGTAAATTAAAATCCAAAATATAGTTTTGTTTGTAATGAAACAAAGTCAAACACATTTTCAAATGACAAAGCGCAACTAATACGTGACAGTTCACCCCAAGTAAACTTGGAGTTAGGACTAGGGTGTGTCCTGTAGGGTAGTGGTGGGTGGGACACAGGCCACACCCTAGATTGCCAAAAATTAACAAACAATTAAAAAAAATGGTCAAAAAAAATCTGAAATATAGTTTTGTTTGTAATTAAACAAAGTCAAACACATTTTCAAATGACAAAGCGCAACTAATACGTGACAGTTCACCCCAAGTAAACTTGGAGTTAGGACTAGGGTGTGTCCTGTAGGGTAGTGGTGGGTGGGACACAGGCCACACCCTAGATTGCCAAAAATTGACAAACAATTAAAAAAAAAAATCGTAAATTAAAATCCAAAATATAGTTTTGTTTGTAATGAAACAAAGTCAAACACATTTTCAAATGACAAAGCGCAACTAATACGTGACAGTTCACCCCAAGTAAACTTGGAGTTAGGACTAGGGTGTGTCCTGTAGGGTAGTGGTGGGTGGGACACAGGCCACACCCTAGATTGCCAAAAATTAACAAACAATTAAAAAAAATGGTCAAATAAAATCTGAAATATAGTTTTGTTTGTAATTAAACAAAGTCAAACACATTTTCAAATGACAAAGCGCAACTAATACGTGACAGTTCACCCCAAGTAAACTTGGAGTTAGGACTAGGGTGTGTCCTGTAGGGTAGTGGTGGGTGGGACACAGGCCACACCCTAGATTGCCAAAAAAACAACAAACAATTTTTAAAAAAAATCGTAAAATAAAATCCAAAATATAGTTTTGTTTGTAATTAAACAAAGTCAAACACATTTTCAAATGACAAAGCGCAACTAATACGTGACAGTTCACCCCAAGTAAACTTGGAGTTAGGACTAGGGTGTGTCCTGTAGGGTAGTGGTGGGTGGGACACAGGCCACACCCTAGATTGCCAAAAAAAACAACAAACAATTTTTTAAAAAAATCGTAAATTAAAATCCAAAATATAGTTTTGTTTGTAATTAAACAAAGTCAAACACATTTTCAAATGACAAAGCGCAACTAATACGTGACAGTTCACCCCAAGTAAACTTGGAGTTAGGACTAGGGTGTGTCCTGTAGGGTAGTGGTGGGTGAGACACAGGCCACACCCTAGATTGCCAAAAATTGACAAACAATTAAAAAAAAATGGTCAAATAAAATCTAAAATATAGTTTTGTTTGTAATTAAACAAAGTCAAACACATTTTCAAATGACAAAGCGCAACTAATACGTGACAGTTCACCCCAAGTAAACTTGGAGTTAGGACTAGGGTGTGTCCTGTAGGGTAGTGGTGGGTGGGACACAGGCCACACCCTAGATTGCCAAAAAAACAACAAACATTTTTTTTAAAAAAATCGTGAAATAAAATCCAAAATATAGTTTTGTTTGTAATTAAACAAAGTCAAACACATTTTCAAATGACAAAGCGCAACTAATACGTGACAGTTCAGCCCAAGTAAACTTGGAGTTAGGACTAGGGTGTGTCCTGTAGGGTAGTGGTGGGTGGGACACAGGCCACACCCTAGATTGCCAAAAAAACAACAAACAATTTTTAAAAAAAAATCGTGAAATAAAATCCAAAATATAGTTTTGTTTGTAATGAAACAAAGTCAAGCACATTTTCAAATGAGAAAGCGCAACTAATACGTGACAGTTCACCCCAAATAAACTTGGAGTTAGGACTAGGGTGTGTCCTGTAGGGTAGTGGTGGGTGGGACACAGGCCACACCCTAGATTGCCAAAAAAACGACAAACAATTAAAAAAAAATCGTAAAATAAAATCCAAAATATAGTTTTGTTTGTAATTAAACAAAGTCAAACACATTTTCAAATGACAAAGCGCAACTAATACGTGACAGTTCACCCCAAGTAAACTTGGAGTTAGGACTAGGGTGTGTCCTGTAGGGTAGTGGTGGGTGGGACACAGGCCACACCCTAGATTGCCAAAAAAACAACAAACATTTTTTTTTAAAAATCGTAAAATAAAATCCAAAATATAGTTTTGTTTGTAATTAAACAAAGTCAAACACATTTTCGAATGACAAAGCGCAACTAATACGTGACAGTTCACCCCAAGTAAACTTGGAGTTAGGACTAGGGTGTGTCCTGTAGGGTAGTGGTGGGTGGGACACAGGCCACACCCTAGATTGCCAAAAAAAAACAACAAACAATTTAAAAAAAAAATGGTCAAATAAAATCGAAAATATAGTTTTGTTTGTAATGAAACAAAGTCAAATACATTTTCAAATGACAAAGCGCAACTAATACGTGACAGTTCACCCCAAGTAAACTTGGAGTTAGGACTAGGGTGTGTCCTGTAGGGTAGTGGTGGGTGGGACACAGGCCACACCCTAGATTGCCAAAAAAACAACAAACAATTTTTTTAAAAAATCGTAAAATAAAATCCAAAATATAGTTTTGTTTGTAATTAAACAAAGTCAAACACATTTTCGAATGACAAAGCGCAACTAATACGTGACAGTTCACCCCAAGTAAACTTGGAGTTAGGACTAGGGTGTGTCCTGTAGGGTAGTGGTGGGTGGGACACAGGCCACACCCTAGATTGCCAAAAAAAACAACAAACAATTTTTAAAAAAAAATGGTCAAATAAAATCTAAAATATAGTTTTGTTTGTAATTAAACCAAGTCAAACACATTTTCAAATGACAAAGCGCAACTAATACGTGACAGTTCACCCCAAGTAAACTTGGAGTTAGGACTAGGGTGTGTCCTGTAGGGTAGTGGTGGGTGGGACACAGGTCACACCCTAGATTGCCAAAAAAACGACAAACAATTTAAAAAAAAAATCGTAAAATAAAATCCAAAATATAGTTTTGTTTATAATAAAACAAAGTCAAATACATTTTCAAATGACAAAGCGCAACTAATACGTGACAGTTCACCCCAAGTAAACTTGGAGTTAGGACTAGGGTGTGTCCTGTAGGGTAGTGGTGGGTGGGACACAGGCCACACCCTAGATTGCCAAAAAAACAACAAACAATTAAAAAAAAAAAACGTAAAATAAAATCCAAAATATAGTTTTGTTTGTAATTAAACAAAGTCAAACACATTTTCAAATGACAAAGCGCAACTAATACGTGACAGTTCACCCCAAGTAAACTTGGAGTTAGGACTAGGGTGTGTCCTGTAGGGTAGTGGTGGGTGGGACACAGGCCACACCCTAGATTGCCAAAAAAACAACAAACAATTTTTAAAAAAAATCTTAAAATAAAATCCAAAATATAGTTTTGTTTGTAATTAAACAAAGTCAAACACATTTTCAAATGACAAAGCTCAACTAATACGTGACAGTTCACCCCAAGTAAACTTGGAGTTAGGACTAGGGTGTGTCCTGTAGGGTAGTGGTGGGTGGGACACAGGCCACACCCTAGATTGCCAAAAATTGACAAACAATTAAAAAAAATGGTCAAATAAAATCTAAAATATAGTTTTGTTTGTAATTAAACAAAGTCAAACACATTTTCAAATGACAAAGCGCAACTAATACGTGACAGTTCACCCCAAGTAAACTTGGAGTTAGGACTAGGGTGTGTCCTGTAGGGTAGTGGTGGGTGGGACACAGGTCACACCCTAGATTGCCAAAAAAACGACAAACAATTTAAAAAAAAAAATCGTAAAATAAAATCCAAAATATAGTTTTGTTTATAATAAAACAAAGTCAAATACATTTTCAAATGACAAAGCGCAACTAATACGTGACAGTTCACCCCAAGTAAACTTGGAGTTAGGACTAGGGTGTGTCCTGTAGGGTAGTGGTGGGTGGGACACAGGCCACACCCTAGATTGCCAAAAAAACAACAAACAATTTAAAAAAAAAAACGTAAAATAAAATCCAAAATATAGTTTTGTTTGTAATTAAACAAAGTCAAACACATTTTCAAATGACAAAGCGCAACTAATACGTGACAGTTCACCCCAAGTAAACTTGGAGTTAGGACTAGGGTGTGTCCTGTAGGGTAGTGGTGGGTGGGACACAGGCCACACCCTAGATTGCCAAAAAAACAACAAACAATTTTTAAAAAAAAATCTTAAAATAAAATCCAAAATATAGTTTTGTTTGTAATTAAACAAAGTCAAACACATTTTCAAATGACAAAGCGCAACTAATACGTGACAGTTCACCCCAAGTAAACTTGGAGTTAGGACTAGGGTGTGTCCTGTAGGGTAGTGGTGGGTGGGACACAGGCCACACCCTAGATTGCCAAAAATTGACAAACAATTAAAAAAAATGGTCAAATAAAATCTAAAATATAGTTTTGTTTGTAATTAAACAAAGTCAAACACATTTTCAAATTACAAAGCGCAACTAATACGTGACAGTTCACCCCAAGTAAACTTGGAGTTAGGACTAGGGTGTGTCCTGTAGGGTAGTGGTGGGTGGGACACAGGCCACACCCTAGATTGCCAAAAATTGACAAACAATTAAAAAAAAAAATCGTAAATTAAAATCCAAAATATAGTTTTGTTTGTAATGAAACAAAGTCAAACACATTTTCAAATGACAAAGCGCAACTAATACGTGACAGTTCACCCCAAGTAAACTTGGAGTTAGGACTAGGGTGTGTCCTGTAGGGTAGTGGTGGGTGGGAAACAGGCCACACCCTAGATTGCCAAAAATTAACAAACAATTAAAAAAAATGGTCAAATAAAATCTGAAATATAGTTTTGTTTGTAATTAAACAAAGTCAAACACATTTTCAAATGACAAAGCGCAACTAATACGTGACAGTTCACCCCAAGTAAACTTGGAGTTAGGACTAGGGTGTGTCCTGTAGGGTAGTGGTGGGTGGGACACAGGCCACACCCTAGATTGCCAAAAAAACAACAAACAATTTTTAAAAAAAAATCGTAAAATAAAATCCAAAATATAGTTTTGTTTGTAATTAAACAAAGTCAAACACATTTTCAAATGACAAAGCGCAACTAATACGTGACAGTTCACCCCAAGTAAACTTGGAGTTAGGACTAGGGTGTGTCCTGTAGGGTAGTGGTGGGTGGGACACAGGCCACACCCTAGATTGCCAAAAAAACAACAAACAATTAAAAAAAAAATCTTAAAATAAAATCCAAAATATAGTTTTGTTTGGAATTAAACAAAGTCAAACACATTTTCAAATGACAAAGCGCAACTAATACGTGACAGTTCACCCCAAGTAAACTTGGAGTTAGGACTAGGGTGTGTCCTGTAGGGTAGTGGTGGGTGGGACACAGGCCACACCCTAGATTGCCAAAAAAACAACAAACAATTTAAAAAAAAAAACGTAAAATAAAATCCAAAATATAGTTTTGTTTGTAATTAAACAAAGTCAAACACATTTTCAAATGACAAAGCGCAACTAATACGTGACAGTTCACCCCAAGTAAACTTGGAGTTAGGACTAGGGTGTGTCCTGTAGGGTAGTGGTGGGTGGGACACAGGCCACACCCTAGATTGCCAAAAAAACAACAAACAATTTTTAAAAAAAATCTTAAAATAAAATCCAAAATATAGTTTTGTTTGTAATTAAACAAAGTCAAACACATTTTCGAATGACAAAGCGCAACTAATACGTGACAGTTCACCCCAAGTAAACTTGGAGTTAGGACTAGGGTGTGTCCTGTAGGGTAGTGGTGGGTGGGACACAGGCCACACCCTAGATTGCCAAAAAAACAACAAACAATTTTTTTAAAAAAATGGTCAAATAAAATCTAAAATATAGTTTTGTTTGTAATTAAACAAAGTCAAACACATTTTCAAATGACAAAGCGCAACTAATACGTGACAGTTCACCCCAAGTAAACTTAGAGTTAGGACTAGGGTGTGTCCTGTAGGGTAGTGGTGGGTGGGACACAGGCCACACCCTAGATTGCCAAAAAAACGACAAACAATTAAAAAAAAATCGTAAAATAAAATCGAAAATATAGTTTTGTTTGTAATGAAACAAAGTCAAATACATTTTCAAATGACAAAGCGCAACTAATACGTGACAGTTCACCCCAAGTAAACTTGGAGTTAGGACTAGGGTGTGTCCTGTAGGGTAGTGGTGGGTGGGACACAGGCCACACCCTAGATTGCCAAAAAAACAACAAACAATTTTTTTAAAAAATCGTAAAATAAAATCCAAAATATAGTTTTGTTTGTAATTAAACAAAGTCAAACACATTTTCGAATGACAAAGCGCAACTAATACGTGACAGTTCACCCCAAGTAAACTTGGAGTTAGGACTAGGGTGTGTCCTGTAGGGTAGTGGTGGGTGGGACACAGGCCACACCCTAGATTGCCAAAAAAACAACAAACAATTTTTTAAAAAAAATGGTCAAATAAAATCTAAAATATAGTTTTGTTTGTAATTAAACAAAGTCAAACACATTTTCAAATGACAAAGCGCAACTAATACGTGACAGTTCACCCCAAGTAAACTTGGAGTTAGGACTAGGGTGTGTCCTGTAGGGTAGTGGTGGGTGGGACACAGGTCACACCCTAGATTGCCAAAAAAACGACAAACAATTTAAAAAAAACAATCGTAAAATAAAATCCAAAATATAGTTTTGTTTATAATAAAACAAAGTCAAATACATTTTCAAATGACAAAGCGCAACTAATACGTGACAGTTCACCCCAAGTAAACTTGGAGTTAGGACTAGGGTGTGTCCTGTAGGGTAGTGGTGGGTGGGACACAGGCCACACCCTAGATTGCCAAAAAAACAACAAACAATTTAAAAAAAAAACGTAAAATAAAATCCAAAATATAGTTTTGTTTGTAATTAAACAAAGTCAAACACATTTTCAAATGACAAAGCGCAACTAATACGTGACAGTTCACCCCAAGTAAACTTGGAGTTAGGACTAGGGTGTGTCCTGTAGGGTAGTGGTGGGTGGGACACAGGCCACACTCTAGATTGCCAAAAAAACAACAAACAATTTTTTTAAAAAAATCTTAAAATAAAATCCAAAATATAGTTTTGTTTGTAATTAAACAAAGTCAAACACATTTTCAAATGACAAAGCGCAACTAATACGTGACAGTTCACCCCAAGTAAACTTGGAGTTAGGACTAGGGTGTGTCCTGTAGGGTAGTGGTGGGTGGGACACAGGCCACACCCTAGATTGCCAAAAATTGACAAACAATTAAAAAAAATGGTCAAATAAAATCTAAAATATAGTTTTGTTTGTAATTAAACAAAGTCAAACACATTTTCAAATGACAAAGCGCAACTAATACGTGACAGTTCACCCCAAGTAAACTTGGAGTTAGGACTAGGGTGTGTCCTGTAGGGTAGTGGTGGGTGGGACACAGGCCACACCCTAGATTGCCAAAAATTGACAAACAATTAAAAAAAAAATCGTAAATTAAAATCCAAAATATAGTTTTGTTTGTAATGAAACAAAGTCAAACACATTTTCAAATGACAAAGCGCAACTAATACGTGACAGTTCACCCCAAGTAAACTTGGAGTTAGGACTAGGGTGTGTCCTGTAGGGTAGTGGTGGGTGGGAGACAGGCCACACCCTAGATTGCCAAAAATTAACAAACAATTAAAAAAAATGGTCAAATAAAATCTGAAATATAGTTTTGTTTGTAATTAAACAAAGTCAAACACATTTTCAAATGACAAAGCGCAACTAATACGTGACAGTTCACCCCAAGTAAACTTGGAGTTAGGACTAGGGTGTGTCCTGTAGGGTAGTGGTGGGTGGGACACAGGCCACACCCTAGATTGCCAAAAAAACAACAAACAATTTTTAAAAAAAATCGTAAAATAAAATCCAAAATATAGTTTTGTTTGTAATTAAACAAAGTCAAACACATTTTCAAATGACAAAGCGCAACTAATACGTGACAGTTCACCCCAAGTAAACTTGGAGTTAGGACTAGGGTGTGTCCTGTAGGGTAGTGGTGGGTGGGACACAGGCCACACCCTAGATTGCCAAAAAAACAACAAACAATTAAAAAAAAAAATCTTAAAATAAAATCCAAAATATAGTTTTGTTTGGAATTAAACAAAGTCAAACACATTTTCAAATGACAAAGCGCAACTAATACGTGACAGTTCACCCCAAGTAAACTTGGAGTTAGGACTAGGGTGTGTCCTGTAGGGTAGTGGTGGGTGGGACACAGGCCACACCCTAGATTGCCAAAAATTGAAAAACAATTTAAAAAAAAATGGTCAAATAAAATCTAAAATATAGTTTTGTTTGTAATTAAACAAAGTCAAACACATTTTCAAATGACAAAGCGCAACTAATACGTGACAGTTCACCCCAAGTAAACTTGGAGTTAGGACTAGGGTGTGTCCTGTAGGGTAGTGGTGGGTGGGACACAGGCCACACCCTAGATTGCCAAAAAAACAACAAACAATTTTTTAAAAAAATCGTAAAATAAAATCCAAAATATAGTTTTGTTTGTAATTAAACAAAGTCAAACACATTTTCGAATGACAAAGCGCAACTAATACGTGACAGTTCACCCCAAGTAAACTTGGAGTTAGGACTAGGGTGTGTCCTGTAGGGTAGTGGTGGGTGGGACACAGGTCACACCCTAGATTGCCAAAAAAACGACAAACAATTAAAAAAAAATCGTAAAATAAAATCCAAAATATAGTTTTGTTTATAATAAAACAAAGTCAAATACATTTTTTAAATGACAAAGCGCAACTAATACGTGACAGTTCACCCCAAGTAAACTTGGAGTTAGGACTAGGGTGTGTCCTGTAGGGTAGTGGTGGGTGGGACACAGGCCACACCCTAGATTGCCAAAAAAACAACAAACAATTAAAAAAAAAAAAACGTAAAATAAAATCCAAAATATAGTTTTGTTTGTAATTAAACAAAGTCAAACACATTTTCAAATGACAAAGCGCAACTAATACGTGACAGTTCACCCCAAGTAAACTTGGAGTTAGGACTAGGGTGTGTCCTGTAGGGTAGTGGTGGGTGGGACACAGGCCACACCCTAGATTGCCAAAAAAACAACAAACAATTTTTAAAAAAAATCTTAAAATAAAATCCAAAATATAGTTTTTTTTGGAATTAAACAAAGTCAAACACATTTTCAAATGACAAAGCGCAACTAATACGTGACAGTTCACCCCAAGTAAACTTGGAGTTAGGACTAGGGTGTGTCCTGTAGGGTAGTGGTGGGTGGGACACAGGCCACACCCTAGATTGCCAAAAATTGAAAAACAATTAAAAAAAAAATGTTCAAATAAAATCTAAAATATAGTTTTGTTTGTAATTAAACAAAGTCAAACACATTTTCAAATGACAAAGCGCAACTAATACGTGACAGTTCACCCCAAGTAAACTTGGAGTTAGGACTAGGGTGTGTCCTGTAGGGTAGTGGTGGGTGGGACACAGGCCACACCCTAGATTGCCAAAAAAACAACAAACAATTTTTTTAAAAAATCGTAAAATAAAATCCAAAATATAGTTTTGTTTGTAATTAAACAAAGTCAAACACATTTTCGAATGACAAAGCGCAACTAATACGTGACAGTTCACCCCAAGTAAACTTGGAGTTAGGACTAGGGTGTGTCCTGTAGGGTAGTGGTGGGTGGGACACAGGCCACACGCTAGATTGCCAAAAAAAACAACAAACAATTTTTTAAAAAAAATGGTCAAATAAAATCTAAAATATAGTTTTGTTTGTAATTAAACAAAGTCAAACACATTTTCGAATGACAAAGCGCAACTAATACGTGACAGTTCACCCCAAGTAAACTTGGAGTTAGGACTAGGGTGTGTCCTGTAGGGTAGTGGTGGGTGGGACACAGGCCACACCCTAGATTGCCAAAAAAACAACAAACAATTTAAAAAAAAAACGTAAAATAAAATCCAAAATATAGTTTTGTTTGTAATTAAACAAAGTCAAACACATTTTCAAATGACAAAGCGCAACTAATACGTGACAGTTCACCCCAAGTAAACTTGGAGTTAGGACTAGGGTGTGTCCTGTAGGGTAGTGGTGGGTGGGACACAGGCCACACCCTAGATTGCCAAAAAAACAACAAACAATTTTTAAAAAAAAATCTTAAAATAAAATCCAAAATATAGTTTTGTTTGTAATTAAACAAAGTCAAACACATTTTCAAATGACAAAGCGCAACTAATACGTGACAGTTCACCCCAAGTAAACTTGGAGTTAGGACTAGGGTGTGTCCTGTAGGGTAGTGGTGGGTGGGACACAGGCCACACCCTAGATTGCCAAAAATTGACAAACAATTAAAAAAAATGGTCAAATAAAATCTAAAATATAGTTTTGTTTGTAATTAAACAAAGTCAAACACATTTTCAAATTACAAAGCGCAACTAATACGTGACAGTTCACCCCAAGTAAACTTGGAGTTAGGACTAGGGTGTGTCCTGTAGGGTAGTGGTGGGTGGGAAACAGGCCACACCCTAGATTGCCAAAAATTAACAAACAATTAAAAAAAATGGTCAAATAAAATCTGAAATATAGTTTTGTTTGTAATTAAACAAAGTCAAACACATTTTCAAATGACAAAGCGCAACTAATACGTGACAGTTCACCCCAAGTAAACTTGGAGTTAGGACTAGGGTGTGTCCTGTAGGGTAGTGGTGGGTGGGACACAGGCCACACCCTAGATTGCCAAAAAAACAACAAACAATTTTTAAAAAAAAATCGTAAAATAAAATCCAAAATATAGTTTTGTTTGTAATTAAACAAAGTCAAACACATTTTCAAATGACAAAGCGCAACTAATACGTGACAGTTCACCCCAAGTAAACTTGGAGTTAGGACTAGGGTGTGTCCTGTAGGGTAGTGGTGGGTGGGACACAGGCCACACCCTAGATTGCCAAAAAAACAACAAACAATTAAAAAAAAAATCTTAAAATAAAATCCAAAATATAGTTTTGTTTGGAATTAAACAAAGTCAAACACATTTTCAAATGACAAAGCGCAACTAATACGTGACAGTTCACCCCAAGTAAACTTGGAGTTAGGACTAGGGTGTGTCCTGTAGGGTAGTGGTCGGTGGGACACAGGCCACACCCTAGATTGCCAAAAAAACAACAAACAATTTAAAAAAAAAAAACGTAAAATAAAATCCAAAATATAGTTTTGTTTGTAATTAAACAAAGTCAAACACATTTTCAAATGACAAAGCGCAACTAATACGTGACAGTTCACCCCAAGTAAACTTGGAGTTAGGACTAGGGTGTGTCCTGTAGGGTAGTGGTGGGTGGGACACAGGCCACACCCTAGATTGCCAAAAATTGAAAAACAATTAAAAAAAAATGTTCAAATAAAATCTAAAATATAGTTTTGTTTGTAATTAAACAAAGTCAAACACATTTTCAAATGACAAAGCGCAACTAATACGTGACAGTTCACCCCAAGTAAACTTGGAGTTAGGACTAGGGTGTGTCCTGTAGGCAATGGCGCCACCAGGGGGTGGCCAGGGGTGGCCATGGCCACCCCTGGCCGACTCCTGGCCACCCCATTGGCCACCCCAATGGCCAGTATTAATTTTTGTAGCATCAGTTATGCATTTTATAAATAAGTCAAAAATATTCTTAAGTAAAAGAAGACGGGGAATTATGTGTCATGACGTGCTTTTTAAGTGCCAAATGGTACACAGCAGCTTTTTGATGTGTTTTTGCCACGTTTGGACAGGCAGGGATGCAAACAGCGCGCTTTTCGGCGCCTCCCGCTTTTTTCACGTCAGTTTGGGTGACAAAGTCATCTGAAGTCATTCCATAGCTTAATGTGAGGGACATTAGTATATTTACATCATTAAAGTATACGGAAACTCGTTTTCCCTCCTCTGCGGCTGTCAATCATTCTCCATTCATATTCAAACAGCACGCGCGCCTCTTGGATGCACGGTAAAACTCTCTCCAATATGATATATTCACATTATAAATGCATGATCTGTAGATAAAAGGCTGTGTATTCGCATAAAATTACTTTATTTTCTTGGAGTTTGTTGCTGTTTTTAAACGACTCACTACGTAACCGTGTGCTTGTTACTGTTAGATCACACATATCACACGGATTATGAATCGGCATCAAACACAAAATAACTGTGAAACAAAGGAACAAATCGCACTAGGATTTGTGCGCTCAACATTTCTTCGATTTGTGACATGAGCTTTTAAATGCGCACTTATGCAGCGCAGTGCTGCTGCACACTGTGACTCCATGTTGCTTTGAGCACAATATTCTGCACCCGCTCTGTTTTTCATGTTATCATGGGTTTGCGCACTGAAATATTATTAAAAGCCAATATATTTTGTTATACCTAGCCTGCTCAATACATTTTAAATAAGCATAATTTAATTGTATATTATTTATTTGTAGTTTAGGCTATATATGCACTTCTGAATTCTTGACATTAATATATAAATATACAATTGTGAATGCCTGATTGAATTTTAAAAGAGAACTAATAGTAATTTGTTTTTATTAACATATTTAGATTTTATAAAATTACTGTGCAGATTTTTTCAAGAATTACTTTTTGCTGCTGATATATACACTCATTATACACTCATTAAGTTTATTAAAAATTCATAATACATTTATGTAATATTTAAAGGTGTTAACTGTATCTTACACTGCAAAATAATAACTTAAAAATGATTAAATTCATCACAATTATGTAAGTATCTGGAAATTTGCTGTGGGGCAAGGGCCCTTATATATATCATATAATATATATCATTATATACAATATAATACATATTAGTTGGGCCCTACTAATATCATTAGTAACATTAAATATTACACAGTAAACCAAAGTATATCAGTAGGAGTTTCCTTAAGTCTTTCTGATAGTTTTCTACAGGCTGGTTTACTACAACAGTAGAATACAATTCTGAAATTATGGTTTATACTGTAGTTTTGGTGTGCCACCCCAAGATTTTAACTGGCCCCATCTGGCCACCCCTATGAAAAATTTCTGGAGGCGCCACTGCCTGTAGGGTAGTGGTGGGTGGGACACAGGCCACACCCTAGATTGCCAAAAATTGAAAAACAATAAAAAAAAAATGGTCAAATAAAATCTAAAATATAGTTTTGTTTGTAATTAAACAAAGTCAAACACATTTTCAAATGACAAAGCGCAACTAATACGTGACAGTTCACCCCAAGTAAACTTGGAGTTAGGACTAGGGTGTGTCCTGTAGGGTAGTGGTGGGTGGGACACAGGCCACACCCTAGATTGCCAAAAAAACAACAAACAATTTTTTTAAAAAATCGTAAAATAAAATCCAAAATATAGTTTTGTTTGTAATTAAACAAAGTCAAACACATTTTCGAATGACAAAGCGCAACTAATACGTGACAGTTCACCCCAAGTAAACTTGGAGTTAGGACTAGGGTGTGTCCTGTAGGGTAGTGGTGGGTGGGACACAGGCCACACCCTAGATTGCCAAAAAAACAACAAACAATTTTTAAAAAAAATCTTAAAATAAAATCCAAAATATAGTTTTTTTTGGAATTAAACAAAGTCAAACACATTTTCAAATGACAAAGCGCAACTAATACGTGACAGTTCACCCCAAGTAAACTTGGAGTTAGGACTAGGGTGTGTCCTGTAGGGTAGTGGTGGGTGGGACACAGGCCACACCCTAGATTGCCAAAAAAACAACAAACAATTTTTTAAAAAAAATGGTCAAATAAAATCTAAAATATAGTTTTGTTTGTAATTAAACAAAGTCAAACACATTTTCAAATGACAAAGCGCAACTAATACGTGACAGTTCACCCCAAGTAAACTTGGAGTTAGGACTAGGGTGTGTCCTGTAGGGTAGTGGTGGGTGGGACACAGGCCACACCCTAGATTGCCAAAAAAACGACAAACAATTAAAAAAAAATCGTAAAATAAAATCGAAAATATAGTTTTGTTTGTAATGAAACAAAGTCAAATACATTTTCAAATGACAAAGCGCAACTAATACGTGACAGTTCACCCCAAGTAAACTTGGAGTTAGGACTAGGGTGTGTCCTGTAGGGTAGTGGTGGGTGGGACACAGGCCACACCCTAGATTGCCAAAAAAACAACAAACAATTTTTTTAAAAAATCGTAAAATAAAATCCAAAATATAGTTTTGTTTGTAATTAAACAAAGTCAAACACATTTTCGAATGACAAAGCGCAACTAATACGTGACAGTTCACCCCAAGTAAACTTGGAGTTAGGACTAGGGTGTGTCCTGTAGGGTAGTGGTGGGTGGGACACAGGCCACACCCTAGATTGCCAAAAAAACAACAAACAATTTTTAAAAAAAAATGGTCAAATAAAATCTAAAATATAGTTTTGTTTGTAATTAAACAAAGTCAAACACATTTTCAAATGACAAAGCGCAACTAATACGTGACAGTTCACCCCAAGTAAACTTGGAGTTAGGACTAGGGTGTGTCCTGTAGGGTAGTGGTGGGTGGGACACAGGTCACACCCTAGATTGCCAAAAAAACGACAAACAATTTAAAAAAAACAATCGTAAAATAAAATCCAAAATATAGTTTTGTTTATAATAAAACAAAGTCAAATACATTTTCAAATGACAAAGCGCAACTAATACGTGACAGTTCACCCCAAGTAAACTTGGAGTTAGGACTAGGGTGTGTCCTGTAGGGTAGTGGTGGGTGGGACACAGGCCACACCCTAGATTGCCAAAAAAACAACAAACAATTTAAAAAAAAAACGTAAAATAAAATCCAAAATATAGTTTTGTTTGTAATTAAACAAAGTCAAACACATTTTCAAATGACAAAGCGCAACTAATACGTGACAGTTCACCCCAAGTAAACTTGGAGTTAGGACTAGGGTGTGTCCTGTAGGGTAGTGGTGGGTGGGACACAGGCCACACTCTAGATTGCCAAAAAAACAACAAACAATTTTTTAAAAAAAATCTTAAAATAAAATCCAAAATATAGTTTTGTTTGTAATTAAACAAAGTCAAACACATTTTCAAATGACAAAGCGCAACTAATACGTGACAGTTCACCCCAAGTAAACTTGGAGTTAGGACTAGGGTGTGTCCTGTAGGGTAGTGGTGGGTGGGACACAGGCCACACCCTAGATTGCCAAAAATTGACAAACAATTAAAAAAAATGGTCAAATAAAATCTAAAATATAGTTTTGTTTGTAATTAAACAAAGTCAAACACATTTTCAAATGACAAAGCGCAACTAATACGTGACAGTTCACCCCAAGTAAACTTGGAGTTAGGACTAGGGTGTGTCCTGTAGGGTAGTGGTGGGTGGGACACAGGCCACACCCTAGATTGCCAAAAAAACAACAAACAATTTTTTTTAAAAAATGGTCAAATAAAATCTAAAATATAGTTTTGTTTGTAATTAAACAAAGTCAAACACATTTTCAAATGACAAAGCGCAACTAATACGTGACAGTTCACCCCAAGTAAACTTGGAGTTAGGACTAGGGTGTGTCCTGTAGGGTAGTGGTGGGTGGGACACAGGCCACACCCTAGATTGCCAAAAAAACGACAAACAATTAAAAAAAAAAATCGTAAAATAAAATCCAAAATATAGTTTTGTTTATAATAAAACAAAGTCAAATACATTTTCAAATGACAAAGCGCAACTAATACGTGACAGTTCACCCCAAGTAAACTTGGAGTTAGGACTAGGGTGTGTCCTGTAGGGTAGTGGTGGGTGGGACACAGGCCACACCCTAGATTGCCAAAAAAACAACAAACAATTTTAAAAAAAAAACGTAAAATAAAATCCAAAATATAGTTTTGTTTGTAATTAAACAAAGTCAAACACATTTTCAAATGACAAAGCGCAACTAATACGTGACAGTTCACCCCAAGTAAACTTGGAGTTAGGACTAGGGTGTGTCCTGTAGGGTAGTGGTGGGTGGGACACAGGCCACACCCTAGATTGCCAAAAAAACAACAAACAATTTTTAAAAAAAATCTTAAAATAAAATCCAAAATATAGTTTTGTTTGTAATTAAACAAAGTCAAACACATTTTCAAATGACAAAGCGCAACTAATACGTGACAGTTCACCCCAAGTAAACTTGGAGTTAGGACTAGGGTGTGTCCTGTAGGGTAGTGGTGGGTGGGACACAGGCCACACCCTAGATTGCCAAAAATTGACAAACAATTAAAAAAAAATGGTCAAATAAAATCTAAAATATAGTTTTGTTTGTAATTAAACAAAGTCAAACACATTTTCAAATTACAAAGCGCAACTAATACGTGACAGTTCACCCCAAGTAAACTTGGAGTTAGGACTAGGGTGTGTCCTGTAGGGTAGTGGTGGGTGGGACACAGGCCACACCCTAGATTGCCAAAAATTGACAAACAATTAAAAAAAAAAATCGTAAATTAAAATCCAAAATATAGTTTTGTTTGTAATGAAACAAAGTCAAACACATTTTCAAATGACAAAGCGCAACTAATACGTGACAGTTCACCCCAAGTAAACTTGGAGTTAGGACTAGGGTGTGTCCTGTAGGGTAGTGGTGGGTGGGAAACAGGCCACACCCTAGATTGCCAAAAATTAACAAACAATTAAAAAAAATGGTCAAATAAAATCTGAAATATAGTTTTGTTTGTAATTAAACAAAGTCAAACACATTTTCAAATGACAAAGCGCAACTAATACGTGACAGTTCACCCCAAGTAAACTTGGAGTTAGGACTAGGGTGTGTCCTGTAGGGTAGTGGTGGGTGGGACACAGGCCACACCCTAGATTGCCAAAAAAACAACAAACAATTTTTTAAAAAAAATCGTAAAATAAAATCCAAAATATAGTTTTGTTTGTAATTAAACAAAGTCAAACACATTTTCAAATGACAAAGCGCAACTAATACGTGACAGTTCACCCCAAGTAAACTTGGAGTTAGGACTAGGGTGTGTCCTGTAGGGTAGTGGTGGGTGGGACACAGGCCACACCCTAGATTGCCAAAAAAACAACAAACAATTAAAAAAAAAATCTTAAAATAAAATCCAAAATATAGTTTTGTTTGGAATTAAACAAAGTCAAACACATTTTCAAATGACAAAGCGCAACTAATACGTGACAGTTCACCCCAAGTAAACTTGGAGTTAGGACTAGGGTGTGTCCTGTAGGGTAGTGGTGGGTGGGACACAGGCCACACCCTAGATTGCCAAAAAAAACAACAAACAATTTTTTTTAAAAATCGTAAAATAAAATCCAAAATATAAATTTGTTTGTAATTAAACAAAGTCAAACACATTTTCGAATGACAAAGCGCAACTAATACGTGACAGTTCACCCCAAGTAAACTTGGAGTTAGGACTAGGGTGTGTCCTGTAGGGTAGTGGTGGGTGGGACACAGGCCACACCCTAGATTGCCAAAAAAACAACAAACAATTTTTAAAAAAAAATGGTCAAATAAAATCTAAAATATAGTTTTGTTTGTAATTAAACAAAGTCAAACACATTTTCAAATGACAAAGCGCAACTAATACGTGACAGTTCACCCCAAGTAAACTTGGAGTTAGGACTAGGGTGTGTCCTGTAGGGTAGTGGTGGGTGGGACACAGGTCACACCCTAGATTGCCAAAAAAAAACGACAAACAATTTGAAAAAAAAAATCGTAAAATAAAATCCAAAATATAGTTTTGTTTATAATAAAACAAAGTCAAATACATTTTCAAATGACAAAGCGCAACTAATACGTGACAGTTCACCCCAAGTAAACTTGGAGTTAGGACTAGGGTGTGTCCTGTAGGGTAGTGGTGGGTGGGACACAGGCCACACCCTAGATTGCCAAAAAAACAACAAACAATTTTTAAAAAAAATCTTAAAATAAAATCCAAAATATAGTTTTTTTTGGAATTAAACAAAGTCAAACACATTTTCAAATGACAAAGCGCAACTAATACGTGACAGTTCACCCCAAGTAAACTTGGAGTTAGGACTAGGGTGTGTCCTGTAGGGTAGTGGTGGGTGGGACACAGGCCACACCCTAGATTGCCAAAAATTGAAAAACAATTAAAAAAAAAATGTTCAAATAAAATCTAAAATATAGTTTTGTTTGTAATTAAACAAAGTCAAACACATTTTCAAATGACAAAGCGCAACTAATACGTGACAGTTCACCCCAAGTAAACTTGGAGTTAGGACTAGGGTGTGTCCTGTAGGGTAGTGGTGGGTGGGACACAGGCCACACCCTAGATTGCCAAAAAAACAACAAACAATTTTTTTAAAAAATCGTAAAATAAAATCCAAAATATAGTTTTGTTTGTAATTAAACAAAGTCAAACACATTTTCGAATGACAAAGCGCAACTAATACGTGACAGTTCACCCCAAGTAAACTTGGAGTTAGGACTAGGGTGTGTCCTGTAGGGTAGTGGTGGGTGGGACACAGGCCACACGCTAGATTGCCAAAAAAAACAACAAACAATTTTTTAAAAAAAATGGTCAAATAAAATCCAAAATATAGTTTTGTTTGTAATTAAACAAAGTCAAACACATTTTCGAATGACAAAGCGCAACTAATACGTGACAGTTCACCCCAAGTAAACTTGGAGTTAGGACTAGGGTGTGTCCTGTAGGGTAGTGGTGGGTGGGACACAGGCCACACCCTAGATTGCCAAAAAAAAACAACAAACAATTTTTAAAAAAAAAATGGTCAAATAAAATCGAAAATATAGTTTTGTTTGTAATGAAACAAAGTCAAATACATTTTCAAATGACAAAGCGCAACTAATACGTGACAGTTCACCCCAAGTAAACTTGGAGTTAGGACTAGGGTGTGTCCTGTAGGGTAGTGGTGGGTGGGACACAGGCCACACCCTAGATTGCCAAAAAAACAACAAACAATTTTTTTAAAAAATCGTAAAATAAAATCCAAAATATAGTTTTGTTTGTAATTAAACAAAGTCAAACACATTTTCGAATGACAAAGCGCAACTAATACGTGACAGTTCACCCCAAGTAAACTTGGAGTTAGGACTAGGGTGTGTCCTGTAGGGTAGTGGTGGGTGGGACACAGGCCACACCCTAGATTGCCAAAAAAACAACAAACAATTTTTTAAAAAAAATGGTCAAATAAAATCTAAAATATAGTTTTGTTTGTAATTAAACAAAGTCAAACACATTTTCAAATGACAAAGCACAACTAATACGTGACAGTTCACCCCAAGTAAACTTGGAGTTAGGACTAGGGTGTGTCCTGTAGGGTAGTGGTGGGTGGGACACAGGTCACACCCTAGATTGCCAAAAAAACGACAAACAATTAAAAAAAAAAATCGTAAAATAAAATCCAAAATATAGTTTTGTTTATAATAAAACAAAGTCAAACACATTTTCAAATGACAAAGCGCAACTAATACGTGACAGTTCACCCCAAGTAAACTTGGAGTTAGGACTAGGGTGTGTCCTGTAGGGTAGTGGTGGGTGGGACACAGGCCACACTCTAGATTGCCAAAAAAACAACAAACAATTTTTTAAAAAAAATCTTAAAATAAAATCCAAAATATAGTTTTGTTTGTAATTAAACAAAGTCAAACACATTTTCAAATGACAAAGCGCAACTAATACGTGACAGTTCACCCCAAGTAAACTTGGAGTTAGGACTAGGGTGTGTCCTGTAGGGTAGTGGTGGGTGGGACACAGGCCACACCCTAGATTGCCAAAAATTGACAAACAATTAAAAAAAATGGTCAAATAAAATCTAAAATATAGTTTTGTTTGTAATTAAACAAAGTCAAACACATTTTCAAATGACAAAGCGCAACTAATACGTGACAGTTCACCCCAAGTAAACTTGGAGTTAGGACTAGGGTGTGTCCTGTAGGGTAGTGGTGGGTGGGACACAGGCCACACCCTAGATTGCCAAAAATTGACAAACAATTAAAAAAAAAATCGTAAATTAAAATCCAAAATATAGTTTTGTTTGTAATGAAACAAAGTCAAACACATTTTCAAATGACAAAGCGCAACTAATACGTGACAGTTCACCCCAAGTAAACTTGGAGTTAGGACTAGGGTGTGTCCTGTAGGGTAGTGGTGGGTGGGACACAGGCCACACCCTAGATTGCCAAAAATTAACAAACAATTAAAAAAATGGTCAAATAAAATCTGAAATATAGTTTTGTTTGTAATTAAACAAAGTCAAACACATTTTCAAATGACAAAGCGCAACTAATACGTGACAGTTCACCCCAAGTAAACTTGGAGTTAGGACTAGGGTGTGTCCTGTAGGGTAGTGGTGGGTGGGACACAGGCCACACCCTAGATTGCCAAAAAAACGACAAACAATTAAAAAAAAAAATCGTAAAATAAAATCCAAAATATAGTTTTGTTTATAATAAAACAAAGTCAAATACATTTTCAAATGACAAAGCGCAACTAATACGTGACAGTTCACCCCAAGTAAACTTGGAGTTAGGACTAGGGTGTGTCCTGTAGGGTAGTGGTGGGTGGGACACAGGCCACACCCTAGATTGCCAAAAAAACAACAAACAATTTTAAAAAAAAAACGTAAAATAAAATCCAAAATATAGTTTTGTTTGTAATTAAACAAAGTCAAACACATTTTCAAATGACAAAGCGCAACTAATACGTGACAGTTCACCCCAAGTAAACTTGGAGTTAGGACTAGGGTGTGTCCTGTAGGGTAGTGGTGGGTGGGACACAGGCCACACCCTAGATTGCCAAAAAAACAACAAACAATTTTTAAAAAAAATCTTAAAATAAAATCCAAAATATAGTTTTGTTTGTAATTAAACAAAGTCAAACACATTTTCAAATGACAAAGCGCAACTAATACGTGACAGTTCACCCCAAGTAAACTTGGAGTTAGGACTAGGGTGTGTCCTGTAGGGTAGTGGTGGGTGGGACACAGGCCACACCCTAGATTGCCAAAAATTGACAAACAATTAAAAAAAAATGGTCAAATAAAATCTAAAATATAGTTTTGTTTGTAATTAAACAAAGTCAAACACATTTTCAAATTACAAAGCGCAACTAATACGTGACAGTTCACCCCAAGTAAACTTGGAGTTAGGACTAGGGTGTGTCCTGTAGGGTAGTGGTGGGTGGGACACAGGCCACACCCTAGATTGCCAAAAATTGACAAACAATTAAAAAAAAAAATCGTAAATTAAAATCCAAAATATAGTTTTGTTTGTAATGAAACAAAGTCAAACACATTTTCAAATGACAAAGCGCAACTAATACGTGACAGTTCACCCCAAGTAAACTTGGAGTTAGGACTAGGGTGTGTCCTGTAGGGTAGTGGTGGGTGGGAAACAGGCCACACCCTAGATTGCCAAAAATTAACAAACAATTAAAAAAAATGGTCAAATAAAATCTGAAATATAGTTTTGTTTGTAATTAAACAAAGTCAAACACATTTTCAAATGACAAAGCGCAACTAATACGTGACAGTTCACCCCAAGTAAACTTGGAGTTAGGACTAGGGTGTGTCCTGTAGGGTAGTGGTGGGTGGGACACAGGCCACACCCTAGATTGCCAAAAAAACAACAAACAATTTTTTAAAAAAAATCGTAAAATAAAATCCAAAATATAGTTTTGTTTGTAATTAAACAAAGTCAAACACATTTTCAAATGACAAAGCGCAACTAATACGTGACAGTTCACCCCAAGTAAACTTGGAGTTAGGACTAGGGTGTGTCCTGTAGGGTAGTGGTGGGTGGGACACAGGCCACACCCTAGATTGCCAAAAAAACAACAAACAATTAAAAAAAAAATCTTAAAATAAAATCCAAAATATAGTTTTGTTTGGAATTAAACAAAGTCAAACACATTTTCAAATGACAAAGCGCAACTAATACGTGACAGTTCACCCCAAGTAAACTTGGAGTTAGGACTAGGGTGTGTCCTGTAGGGTAGTGGTGGGTGGGACACAGGCCACACCCTAGATTGCCAAAAAAAACAACAAACAATTTTTTTTAAAAATCGTAAAATAAAATCCAAAATATAAATTTGTTTGTAATTAAACAAAGTCAAACACATTTTCGAATGACAAAGCGCAACTAATACGTGACAGTTCACCCCAAGTAAACTTGGAGTTAGGACTAGGGTGTGTCCTGTAGGGTAGTGGTGGGTGGGACACAGGCCACACCCTAGATTGCCAAAAAAACAACAAACAATTTTTAAAAAAAAATGGTCAAATAAAATCTAAAATATAGTTTTGTTTGTAATTAAACAAAGTCAAACACATTTTCAAATGACAAAGCGCAACTAATACGTGACAGTTCACCCCAAGTAAACTTGGAGTTAGGACTAGGGTGTGTCCTGTAGGGTAGTGGTGGGTGGGACACAGGTCACACCCTAGATTGCCAAAAAAAAACGACAAACAATTTGAAAAAAAAAATCGTAAAATAAAATCCAAAATATAGTTTTGTTTATAATAAAACAAAGTCAAATACATTTTCAAATGACAAAGCGCAACTAATACGTGACAGTTCACCCCAAGTAAACTTGGAGTTAGGACTAGGGTGTGTCCTGTAGGGTAGTGGTGGGTGGGACACAGGCCACACCCTAGATTGCCAAAAAAACAACAAACAATTTTTAAAAAAAATCTTAAAATAAAATCCAAAATATAGTTTTTTTTGGAATTAAACAAAGTCAAACACATTTTCAAATGACAAAGCGCAACTAATACGTGACAGTTCACCCCAAGTAAACTTGGAGTTAGGACTAGGGTGTGTCCTGTAGGGTAGTGGTGGGTGGGACACAGGCCACACCCTAGATTGCCAAAAATTGAAAAACAATTAAAAAAAAAATGTTCAAATAAAATCTAAAATATAGTTTTGTTTGTAATTAAACAAAGTCAAACACATTTTCAAATGACAAAGCGCAACTAATACGTGACAGTTCACCCCAAGTAAACTTGGAGTTAGGACTAGGGTGTGTCCTGTAGGGTAGTGGTGGGTGGGACACAGGCCACACCCTAGATTGCCAAAAAAACAACAAACAATTTTTTTAAAAAATCGTAAAATAAAATCCAAAATATAGTTTTGTTTGTAATTAAACAAAGTCAAACACATTTTCGAATGACAAAGCGCAACTAATACGTGACAGTTCACCCCAAGTAAACTTGGAGTTAGGACTAGGGTGTGTCCTGTAGGGTAGTGGTGGGTGGGACACAGGCCACACGCTAGATTGCCAAAAAAAACAACAAACAATTTTTTAAAAAAAATGGTCAAATAAAATCCAAAATATAGTTTTGTTTGTAATTAAACAAAGTCAAACACATTTTCGAATGACAAAGCGCAACTAATACGTGACAGTTCACCCCAAGTAAACTTGGAGTTAGGACTAGGGTGTGTCCTGTAGGGTAGTGGTGGGTGGGACACAGGCCACACCCTAGATTGCCAAAAAAAAACAACAAACAATTTTTAAAAAAAAAATGGTCAAATAAAATCGAAAATATAGTTTTGTTTGTAATGAAACAAAGTCAAATACATTTTCAAATGACAAAGCGCAACTAATACGTGACAGTTCACCCCAAGTAAACTTGGAGTTAGGACTAGGGTGTGTCCTGTAGGGTAGTGGTGGGTGGGACACAGGCCACACCCTAGATTGCCAAAAAAACAACAAACAATTTTTTTAAAAAATCGTAAAATAAAATCCAAAATATAGTTTTGTTTGTAATTAAACAAAGTCAAACACATTTTCGAATGACAAAGCGCAACTAATACGTGACAGTTCACCCCAAGTAAACTTGGAGTTAGGACTAGGGTGTGTCCTGTAGGGTAGTGGTGGGTGGGACACAGGCCACACCCTAGATTGCCAAAAAAACAACAAACAATTTTTTAAAAAAAATGGTCAAATAAAATCTAAAATATAGTTTTGTTTGTAATTAAACAAAGTCAAACACATTTTCAAATGACAAAGCACAACTAATACGTGACAGTTCACCCCAAGTAAACTTGGAGTTAGGACTAGGGTGTGTCCTGTAGGGTAGTGGTGGGTGGGACACAGGTCACACCCTAGATTGCCAAAAAAACGACAAACAATTAAAAAAAAAAATCGTAAAATAAAATCCAAAATATAGTTTTGTTTATAATAAAACAAAGTCAAACACATTTTCAAATGACAAAGCGCAACTAATACGTGACAGTTCACCCCAAGTAAACTTGGAGTTAGGACTAGGGTGTGTCCTGTAGGGTAGTGGTGGGTGGGACACAGGCCACACTCTAGATTGCCAAAAAAACAACAAACAATTTTTTAAAAAAAATCTTAAAATAAAATCCAAAATATAGTTTTGTTTGTAATTAAACAAAGTCAAACACATTTTCAAATGACAAAGCGCAACTAATACGTGACAGTTCACCCCAAGTAAACTTGGAGTTAGGACTAGGGTGTGTCCTGTAGGGTAGTGGTGGGTGGGACACAGGCCACACCCTAGATTGCCAAAAATTGACAAACAATTAAAAAAAATGGTCAAATAAAATCTAAAATATAGTTTTGTTTGTAATTAAACAAAGTCAAACACATTTTCAAATGACAAAGCGCAACTAATACGTGACAGTTCACCCCAAGTAAACTTGGAGTTAGGACTAGGGTGTGTCCTGTAGGGTAGTGGTGGGTGGGACACAGGCCACACCCTAGATTGCCAAAAATTGACAAACAATTAAAAAAAAAATCGTAAATTAAAATCCAAAATATAGTTTTGTTTGTAATGAAACAAAGTCAAACACATTTTCAAATGACAAAGCGCAACTAATACGTGACAGTTCACCCCAAGTAAACTTGGAGTTAGGACTAGGGTGTGTCCTGTAGGGTAGTGGTGGGTGGGACACAGGCCACACCCTAGATTGCCAAAAATTAACAAACAATTAAAAAAATGGTCAAATAAAATCTGAAATATAGTTTTGTTTGTAATTAAACAAAGTCAAACACATTTTCAAATGACAAAGCGCAACTAATACGTGACAGTTCACCCCAAGTAAACTTGGAGTTAGGACTAGGGTGTGTCCTGTAGGGTAGTGGTGGGTGGGACACAGGCCACACCCTAGATTGCCAAAAAAACAACAAACAATTAAAAAAAAAAATCTTAAAATAAAATCCAAAATATAGTTTTGTTTGGAATTAAACAAAGTCAAACACATTTTCAAATGACAAAGCGCAACTAATACGTGACAGTTCACCCCAAGTAAACTTGGAGTTAGGACTAGGGTGTGTCCTGTAGGGTAGTGGTGGGTGGGACACAGGCCACACCCTAGATTGCCAAAAATTGAAAAACAATTTAAAAAAAAATGGTCAAATAAAATCTAAAATATAGTTTTGTTTGTAATTAAACAAAGTCAAACACATTTTCAAATGACAAAGCGCAACTAATACGTGACAGTTCACCCCAAGTAAACTTGGAGTTAGGACTAGGGTGTGTCCTGTAGGGTAGTGGTGGGTGGGACACAGGCCACACCCTAGATTGCCAAAAAAACAACAAACAATTTTTTAAAAAAATCGTAAAATAAAATCCAAAATATAGTTTTGTTTGTAATTAAACAAAGTCAAACACATTTTCGAATGACAAAGCGCAACTAATACGTGACAGTTCACCCCAAGTAAACTTGGAGTTAGGACTAGGGTGTGTCCTGTAGGGTAGTGGTGGGTGGGACACAGGTCACACCCTAGATTGCCAAAAAAACGACAAACAATTAAAAAAAAATCGTAAAATAAAATCCAAAATATAGTTTTGTTTATAATAAAACAAAGTCAAATACATTTTTTAAATGACAAAGCGCAACTAATACGTGACAGTTCACCCCAAGTAAACTTGGAGTTAGGACTAGGGTGTGTCCTGTAGGGTAGTGGTGGGTGGGACACAGGCCACACCCTAGATTGCCAAAAAAACAACAAACAATTTAAAAAAAAAAACGTAAAATAAAATCCAAAATATAGTTTTGTTTGTAATTAAACAAAGTCAAACACATTTTCAAATGACAAAGCGCAACTAATACGTGACAGTTCACCCCAAGTAAACTTGGAGTTAGGACTAGGGTGTGTCCTGTAGGGTAGTGGTGGGTGGGACACAGGCCACACCCTAGATTGCCAAAAAAACAACAAACAATTTTTAAAAAAAATCTTAAAATAAAATCCAAAATATAGTTTTTTTTGGAATTAAACAAAGTCAAACACATTTTCAAATGACAAAGCGCAACTAATACGTGACAGTTCACCCCAAGTAAACTTGGAGTTAGGACTAGGGTGTGTCCTGTAGGGTAGTGGTGGGTGGGACACAGGCCACACCCTAGATTGCCAAAAATTGAAAAACAATTAAAAAAAAAATGTTCAAATAAAATCTAAAATATAGTTTTGTTTGTAATTAAACAAAGTCAAACACATTTTCAAATGACAAAGCGCAACTAATACGTGACAGTTCACCCCAAGTAAACTTGGAGTTAGGACTAGGGTGTGTCCTGTAGGGTAGTGGTGGGTGGGACACAGGCCACACCCTAGATTGCCAAAAAAACAACAAACAATTTTTTTAAAAAATCGTAAAATAAAATCCAAAATATAGTTTTGTTTGTAATTAAACAAAGTCAAACACATTTTCGAATGACAAAGCGCAACTAATACGTGACAGTTCACCCCAAGTAAACTTGGAGTTAGGACTAGGGTGTGTCCTGTAGGGTAGTGGTGGGTGGGACACAGGCCACACGCTAGATTGCCAAAAAAAACAACAAACAATTTTTTAAAAAAAATGGTCAAATAAAATCCAAAATATAGTTTTGTTTGTAATTAAACAAAGTCAAACACATTTTCGAATGACAAAGCGCAACTAATACGTGACAGTTCACCCCAAGTAAACTTGGAGTTAGGACTAGGGTGTGTCCTGTAGGGTAGTGGTGGGTGGGACACAGGCCACACCCTAGATTGCCAAAAAAAAACAACAAACAATTTTTAAAAAAAAAATGGTCAAATAAAATCGAAAATATAGTTTTGTTTGTAATGAAACAAAGTCAAATACATTTTCAAATGACAAAGCGCAACTAATACGTGACAGTTCACCCCAAGTAAACTTGGAGTTAGGACTAGGGTGTGTCCTGTAGGGTAGTGGTGGGTGGGACACAGGCCACACCCTAGATTGCCAAAAAAACAACAAACAATTTTTTTAAAAAATCGTAAAATAAAATCCAAAATATAGTTTTGTTTGTAATTAAACAAAGTCAAACACATTTTCGAATGACAAAGCGCAACTAATACGTGACAGTTCACCCCAAGTAAACTTGGAGTTAGGACTAGGGTGTGTCCTGTAGGGTAGTGGTGGGTGGGACACAGGCCACACCCTAGATTGCCAAAAAAACAACAAACAATTTTTTAAAAAAAATGGTCAAATAAAATCTAAAATATAGTTTTGTTTGTAATTAAACAAAGTCAAACACATTTTCAAATGACAAAGCACAACTAATACGTGACAGTTCACCCCAAGTAAACTTGGAGTTAGGACTAGGGTGTGTCCTGTAGGGTAGTGGTGGGTGGGACACAGGTCACACCCTAGATTGCCAAAAAAACGACAAACAATTAAAAAAAAAAATCGTAAAATAAAATCCAAAATATAGTTTTGTTTATAATAAAACAAAGTCAAACACATTTTCAAATGACAAAGCGCAACTAATACGTGACAGTTCACCCCAAGTAAACTTGGAGTTAGGACTAGGGTGTGTCCTGTAGGGTAGTGGTGGGTGGGACACAGGCCACACTCTAGATTGCCAAAAAAACAACAAACAATTTTTTAAAAAAAATCTTAAAATAAAATCCAAAATATAGTTTTGTTTGTAATTAAACAAAGTCAAACACATTTTCAAATGACAAAGCGCAACTAATACGTGACAGTTCACCCCAAGTAAACTTGGAGTTAGGACTAGGGTGTGTCCTGTAGGGTAGTGGTGGGTGGGACACAGGCCACACCCTAGATTGCCAAAAATTGACAAACAATTAAAAAAAATGGTCAAATAAAATCTAAAATATAGTTTTGTTTGTAATTAAACAAAGTCAAACACATTTTCAAATGACAAAGCGCAACTAATACGTGACAGTTCACCCCAAGTAAACTTGGAGTTAGGACTAGGGTGTGTCCTGTAGGGTAGTGGTGGGTGGGACACAGGCCACACCCTAGATTGCCAAAAATTGACAAACAATTAAAAAAAAAATCGTAAATTAAAATCCAAAATATAGTTTTGTTTGTAATGAAACAAAGTCAAACACATTTTCAAATGACAAAGCGCAACTAATACGTGACAGTTCACCCCAAGTAAACTTGGAGTTAGGACTAGGGTGTGTCCTGTAGGGTAGTGGTGGGTGGGACACAGGCCACACCCTAGATTGCCAAAAATTAACAAACAATTAAAAAAATGGTCAAATAAAATCTGAAATATAGTTTTGTTTGTAATTAAACAAAGTCAAACACATTTTCAAATGACAAAGCGCAACTAATACGTGACAGTTCACCCCAAGTAAACTTGGAGTTAGGACTAGGGTGTGTCCTGTAGGGTAGTGGTGGGTGGGACACAGGCCACACCCTAGATTGCCAAAAAAACAACAAACAATTAAAAAAAAAAATCTTAAAATAAAATCCAAAATATAGTTTTGTTTGGAATTAAACAAAGTCAAACACATTTTCAAATGACAAAGCGCAACTAATACGTGACAGTTCACCCCAAGTAAACTTGGAGTTAGGACTAGGGTGTGTCCTGTAGGGTAGTGGTGGGTGGGACACAGGCCACACCCTAGATTGCCAAAAATTGAAAAACAATTTAAAAAAAAATGGTCAAATAAAATCTAAAATATAGTTTTGTTTGTAATTAAACAAAGTCAAACACATTTTCAAATGACAAAGCGCAACTAATACGTGACAGTTCACCCCAAGTAAACTTGGAGTTAGGACTAGGGTGTGTCCTGTAGGGTAGTGGTGGGTGGGACACAGGCCACACCCTAGATTGCCAAAAAAACAACAAACAATTTTTTAAAAAAATCGTAAAATAAAATCCAAAATATAGTTTTGTTTGTAATTAAACAAAGTCAAACACATTTTCGAATGACAAAGCGCAACTAATACGTGACAGTTCACCCCAAGTAAACTTGGAGTTAGGACTAGGGTGTGTCCTGTAGGGTAGTGGTGGGTGGGACACAGGTCACACCCTAGATTGCCAAAAAAACGACAAACAATTAAAAAAAAATCGTAAAATAAAATCCAAAATATAGTTTTGTTTATAATAAAACAAAGTCAAATACATTTTTTAAATGACAAAGCGCAACTAATACGTGACAGTTCACCCCAAGTAAACTTGGAGTTAGGACTAGGGTGTGTCCTGTAGGGTAGTGGTGGGTGGGACACAGGCCACACCCTAGATTGCCAAAAAAACAACAAACAATTTAAAAAAAAAAACGTAAAATAAAATCCAAAATATAGTTTTGTTTGTAATTAAACAAAGTCAAACACATTTTCAAATGACAAAGCGCAACTAATACGTGACAGTTCACCCCAAGTAAACTTGGAGTTAGGACTAGGGTGTGTCCTGTAGGGTAGTGGTGGGTGGGACACAGGCCACACCCTAGATTGCCAAAAAAACAACAAACAATTTTTAAAAAAAATCTTAAAATAAAATCCAAAATATAGTTTTTTTTGGAATTAAACAAAGTCAAACACATTTTCAAATGACAAAGCGCAACTAATACGTGACAGTTCACCCCAAGTAAACTTGGAGTTAGGACTAGGGTGTGTCCTGTAGGGTAGTGGTGGGTGGGACACAGGCCACACCCTAGATTGCCAAAAATTGAAAAACAATTTAAAAAAAAATGTTCAAATAAAATCTAAAATATAGTTTTGTTTGTAATTAAACAAAGTCAAACACATTTTCAAATGACAAAGCGCAACTAATACGTGACAGTTCACCCCAAGTAAACTTGGAGTTAGGACTAGGGTGTGTCCTGTAGGGTAGTGGTGGGTGGGACACAGGCCACACCCTAGATTGCCAAAAAAACAACAAACAATTTTTTTAAAAAATCGTAAAATAAAATCCAAAATATAGTTTTGTTTGTAATTAAACAAAGTCAAACACATTTTCGAATGACAAAGCGCAACTAATACGTGACAGTTCACCCCAAGTAAACTTGGAGTTAGGACTAGGGTGTGTCCTGTAGGGTAGTGGTGGGTGGGACACAGGCCACACGCTAGATTGCCAAAAAAAACAACAAACAATTTTTTAAAAAAAATGGTCAAATAAAATCCAAAATATAGTTTTGTTTGTAATTAAACAAAGTCAAACACATTTTCGAATGACAAAGCGCAACTAATACGTGACAGTTCACCCCAAGTAAACTTGGAGTTAGGACTAGGGTGTGTCCTGTAGGGTAGTGGTGGGTGGGACACAGGCCACACCCTAGATTGCCAAAAAAAAACAACAAACAATTTTTAAAAAAAAAATGGTCAAATAAAATCGAAAATATAGTTTTGTTTGTAATGAAACAAAGTCAAATACATTTTCAAATGACAAAGCGCAACTAATACGTGACAGTTCACCCCAAGTAAACTTGGAGTTAGGACTAGGGTGTGTCCTGTAGGGTAGTGGTGGGTGGGACACAGGCCACACCCTAGATTGCCAAAAAAACAACAAACAATTTTTTTAAAAAATCGTAAAATAAAATCCAAAATATAGTTTTGTTTGTAATTAAACAAAGTCAAACACATTTTCGAATGACAAAGCGCAACTAATACGTGACAGTTCACCCCAAGTAAACTTGGAGTTAGGACTAGGGTGTGTCCTGTAGGGTAGTGGTGGGTGGGACACAGGCCACACCCTAGATTGCCAAAAAAACAACAAACAATTTTTTAAAAAAAATGGTCAAATAAAATCTAAAATATAGTTTTGTTTGTAATTAAACAAAGTCAAACACATTTTCAAATGACAAAGCACAACTAATACGTGACAGTTCACCCCAAGTAAACTTGGAGTTAGGACTAGGGTGTGTCCTGTAGGGTAGTGGTGGGTGGGACACAGGTCACACCCTAGATTGCCAAAAAAACGACAAACAATTAAAAAAAAAAATCGTAAAATAAAATCCAAAATATAGTTTTGTTTATAATAAAACAAAGTCAAATACATTTTCAAATGACAAAGCGCAACTAATACGTGACAGTTCACCCCAAGTAAACTTGGAGTTAGGACTAGGGTGTGTCCTGTAGGGTAGTGGTGGGTGGGACACAGGCCACACCCTAGATTGCCAAAAAAACAACAAACAATTTTAAAAAAAAAACGTAAAATAAAATCCAAAATATAGTTTTGTTTGTAATTAAACAAAGTCAAACACATTTTCAAATGACAAAGCGCAACTAATACGTGACAGTTCACCCCAAGTAAACTTGGAGTTAGGACTAGGGTGTGTCCTGTAGGGTAGTGGTGGGTGGGACACAGGCCACACCCTAGATTGCCAAAAAAACAACAAACAATTTTTAAAAAAAATCTTAAAATAAAATCCAAAATATAGTTTTGTTTGTAATTAAACAAAGTCAAACACATTTTCAAATGACAAAGCGCAACTAATACGTGACAGTTCACCCCAAGTAAACTTGGAGTTAGGACTAGGGTGTGTCCTGTAGGGTAGTGGTGGGTGGGACACAGGCCACACCCTAGATTGCCAAAAATTGACAAACAATTAAAAAAAAATGGTCAAATAAAATCTAAAATATAGTTTTGTTTGTAATTAAACAAAGTCAAACACATTTTCAAATTACAAAGCGCAACTAATACGTGACAGTTCACCCCAAGTAAACTTGGAGTTAGGACTAGGGTGTGTCCTGTAGGGTAGTGGTGGGTGGGACACAGGCCACACCCTAGATTGCCAAAAATTGACAAACAATTAAAAAAAAAAATCGTAAATTAAAATCCAAAATATAGTTTTGTTTGTAATGAAACAAAGTCAAACACATTTTCAAATGACAAAGCGCAACTAATACGTGACAGTTCACCCCAAGTAAACTTGGAGTTAGGACTAGGGTGTGTCCTGTAGGGTAGTGGTGGGTGGGAAACAGGCCACACCCTAGATTGCCAAAAATTAACAAACAATTAAAAAAAATGGTCAAATAAAATCTGAAATATAGTTTTGTTTGTAATTAAACAAAGTCAAACACATTTTCAAATGACAAAGCGCAACTAATACGTGACAGTTCACCCCAAGTAAACTTGGAGTTAGGACTAGGGTGTGTCCTGTAGGGTAGTGGTGGGTGGGACACAGGCCACACCCTAGATTGCCAAAAAAACAACAAACAATTTTTTAAAAAAAATCGTAAAATAAAATCCAAAATATAGTTTTGTTTGTAATTAAACAAAGTCAAACACATTTTCAAATGACAAAGCGCAACTAATACGTGACAGTTCACCCCAAGTAAACTTGGAGTTAGGACTAGGGTGTGTCCTGTAGGGTAGTGGTGGGTGGGACACAGGCCACACCCTAGATTGCCAAAAAAACAACAAACAATTAAAAAAAAAATCTTAAAATAAAATCCAAAATATAGTTTTGTTTGGAATTAAACAAAGTCAAACACATTTTCAAATGACAAAGCGCAACTAATACGTGACAGTTCACCCCAAGTAAACTTGGAGTTAGGACTAGGGTGTGTCCTGTAGGGTAGTGGTGGGTGGGACACAGGCCACACCCTAGATTGCCAAAAAAAACAACAAACAATTTTTTTTAAAAATCGTAAAATAAAATCCAAAATATAAATTTGTTTGTAATTAAACAAAGTCAAACACATTTTCGAATGACAAAGCGCAACTAATACGTGACAGTTCACCCCAAGTAAACTTGGAGTTAGGACTAGGGTGTGTCCTGTAGGGTAGTGGTGGGTGGGACACAGGCCACACCCTAGATTGCCAAAAAAACAACAAACAATTTTTAAAAAAAAATGGTCAAATAAAATCTAAAATATAGTTTTGTTTGTAATTAAACAAAGTCAAACACATTTTCAAATGACAAAGCGCAACTAATACGTGACAGTTCACCCCAAGTAAACTTGGAGTTAGGACTAGGGTGTGTCCTGTAGGGTAGTGGTGGGTGGGACACAGGTCACACCCTAGATTGCCAAAAAAAAACGACAAACAATTTGAAAAAAAAAATCGTAAAATAAAATCCAAAATATAGTTTTGTTTATAATAAAACAAAGTCAAATACATTTTCAAATGACAAAGCGCAACTAATACGTGACAGTTCACCCCAAGTAAACTTGGAGTTAGGACTAGGGTGTGTCCTGTAGGGTAGTGGTGGGTGGGACACAGGCCACACCCTAGATTGCCAAAAAAACAACAAACAATTTAAAAAAAAACGTAAAATAAAATCCAAAATATAGTTTTGTTTGTAATTAAACAAAGTCAAACACATTTTCAAATGACAAAGCGCAACTAATACGTGACAGTTCACCCCAAGTAAACTTGGAGTTAGGACTAGGGTGTGTCCTGTAGGGTAGTGGTGGGTGGGACACAGGCCACACCCTAGATTGCCAAAAAAACAACAAACAATTTTTAAAAAAAATCTTAAAATAAAATCCAAAATATAGTTTTGTTTGTAATTAAACAAAGTCAAACACATTTTCAAATGACAAAGCGCAACTAATACGTGACAGTTCACCCCAAGTAAACTTGGAGTTAGGACTAGGGTGTGTCCTGTAGGGTAGTGGTGGGTGGGACACAGGCCACACCCTAGATTGCCAAAAATTGACAAACAATTAAAAAAAAAATGGTCAAATAAAATCTAAAATATAGTTTTGTTTGTAATTAAACAAAGTCAAACACATTTTCAAATGACAAAGCGCAACTAATACGTGACAGTTCACCCCAAGTAAACTTGGAGTTAGGACTAGGGTGTGTCCTGTAGGGTAGTGGTGGGTGGGACACAGGCCACACCCTAGATTGCCAAAAATTGACAAACAATTAAAAAAAAAAATCGTAAATTAAAATCCAAAATATAGTTTTGTTTGTAATGAAACAAAGTCAAACACATTTTCAAATGACAAAGCGCAACTAATACGTGACAGTTCACCCCAAGTAAACTTGGAGTTAGGACTAGGGTGTGTCCTGTAGGGTAGTGGTGGGTGGGACACAGGCCACACCCTAGATTGCCAAAAATTAACAAACAATTAAAAAAAATGGTCAAAAAAAATCTGAAATATAGTTTTGTTTGTAATTAAACAAAGTCAAACACATTTTCAAATGACAAAGCGCAACTAATACGTGACAGTTCACCCCAAGTAAACTTGGAGTTAGGACTAGGGTGTGTCCTGTAGGGTAGTGGTGGGTGGGACACAGGCCACACCCTAGATTGCCAAAAATTGACAAACAATTAAAAAAAAAAAATCGTAAATTAAAATCCAAAATATAGTTTTGTTTGTAATGAAACAAAGTCAAACACATTTTCAAATGACAAAGCGCAACTAATACGTGACAGTTCACCCCAAGTAAACTTGGAGTTAGGACTAGGGTGTGTCCTGTAGGGTAGTGGTGGGTGGGACACAGGCCACACCCTAGATTGCCAAAAATTAACAAACAATTAAAAAAAATGGTCAAATAAAATCTGAAATATAGTTTTGTTTGTAATTAAACAAAGTCAAACACATTTTCAAATGACAAAGCGCAACTAATACGTGACAGTTCACCCCAAGTAAACTTGGAGTTAGGACTAGGGTGTGTCCTGTAGGGTAGTGGTGGGTGGGACACAGGCCACACCCTAGATTGCCAAAAATTGAAAAACAAATAAATAAAAAATGGTCAAATAAAATCTAAAATATAGTTTTGTTTGTAATTAAACAAAGTCAAACACATTTTCAAATGACAAAGCGCAACTAATACGTGACAGTTCACCCCAAGTAAACTTGGAGTTAGGACTAGGGTGTGTCCTGTAGGGTAGTGGTGGGTGGGACACAGGCCACACCCTAGATTGCCAAAAAAACAACAAACAATTTTTTTTAAAAAAATGGTCAAATAAAATCTAAAATATAGTTTTGTTTGTAATTAAACAAAGTCAAACACATTTTCAAATGACAAAGCGCAACTAATACGTGACAGTTCACCCCAAGTAAACTTGGAGTTAGGACTAGGGTGTGTCCTGTAGGGTAGTGGTGGGTGGGACACAGGCCACACCCTAGATTGCCAAAAATTAACAAACAATTAAAAAAAATGGTCAAATAAAATCTGAAATATAGTTTTGTTTGTAATTAAACAAAGTCAAACACATTTTCAAATGACAAAGCGCAACTAATACGTGACAGTTCACCCCAAGTAAACTTGGAGTTAGGACTAGGGTGTGTCCTGTAGGGTAGTGGTGGGTGGGACACAGGCCACACCCTAGATTGCCAAAAAAACAACAAACAATTTTTAAAAAAAATCGTAAAATAAAATCCAAAATATAGTTTTGTTTGTAATTAAACAAAGTCAAACACATTTTCAAATGACAAAGCGCAACTAATACGTGACAGTTCACCCCAAGTAAACTTGGAGTTAGGACTAGGGTGTGTCCTGTAGGGTAGTGGTGGGTGGGACACAGGCCACACCCTAGATTGCCAAAAAAACAACAAACAATTAAAAAAAAATCTTAAAATAAAATCCAAAATATAGTATTGTTTGGAATTAAACAAAGTCAAACACATTTTCAAATGACAAAGCGCAACTAATACGTGACAGTTCACCCCAAGTAAACTTGGAGTTAGGACTAGGGTGTGTCCTGTAGGGTAGTGGTGGGTGGGACACAGGCCACACCCTAGATTGCCAAAAATTGAAAAACAATTAAATAAAAAATGGTCAAATAAAATCTAAAATATAGTTTTGTTTGTAATTAAACAAAGTCAAACACATTTTCAAATGACAAAGCGCAACTAATACGTGACAGTTCACCCCAAGTAAACTTGGAGTTAGGACTAGGGTGTGTCCTGTAGGGTAGTGGTGGGTGGGACACAGGCCACACCTTAGATTGCCAAAAAAACGACAAACAATTAAAAAAAAAATCGTAAAATAAAATCGAAAATATAGTTTTGTTTGTAATGAAACAAAGTCAAATACATTTTCAAATGACAAAGCGCAACTAATACGTGACAGTTCACCCCAAGTAAACTTGGAGTTAGGACTAGGGAGTGTCCTGTAGGGTAGTGGTGGGTGGGACACAGGCCACACCCTAGATTGCCAAAAAAACAACAAACAATTTTTTTAAAAAATCGTAAAATAAAATCCAAAATATAGTTTTGTTTGTAATTAAACAAAGTCAAACACATTTTCGAATGACAAAGCGCAACTAATACGTGACAGTTCACCCCAAGTAAACTTGGAGTTAGGACTAGGGTGTGTCCTGTAGGGTAGTGGTGGGTGGGACACAGGCCACACCCTAGATTGCCAAAAAAACAACAAACAATTTTTTAAAAAAAATGGTCAAATAAAATCTAAAATATAGTTTTGTTTGTAATTAAACAAAGTCAAACACATTTTCAAATGACAAAGCGCAACTAATACGTGACAGTTCACCCCAAGTAAACTTGGAGTTAGGACTAGGGTGTGTCCTGTAGGGTAGTGGTGGGTGGGACACAGGCCACACCCTAGATTGCCAAAAAAACGACAAACAATTAAAAAAAAAATCGTAAAATAAAATCGAAAATATAGTTTTGTTTGTAATGAAACAAAGTCAAATACATTTTCAAATGACAAAGCGCAACTAATACGTGACAGTTCACCCCAAGTAAACTTGGAGTTAGGACTAGGGTGTGTCCTGTAGGGTAGTGGTGGGTGGGACACAGGCCACACCCTAGATTGCCAAAAAAACAACAAACAATTTTTTTTAAAAATCGTAAAATAAAATCCAAAATATAGTTTTGTTTGTAATTAAACAAAGTCAAATACATTTTCAAATGACAAAGCGCAACTAATACGTGACAGTTCACCCCAAGTAAACTTGGAGTTAGGACTAGGGTGTGTCCTGTAGGGTAGTGGTGGGTGGGACACAGATCACACCCTAGATTGCCAAAAAAACGACAAAGAATTTAAAAAAAAAATCATAAAATAAAATCCAAAATATAGTTTTGTTTATAATAAAACAAAGTCAAATACATTTTCAAATGACAAAGCGCAACTAATACGTGACAGTTCACCCCAAGTAAACTTGGAGTTAGGACTAGGGTGTGTCCTGTAGGGTAGTGGTGGGTGGGACACAGGCCACACCCTAGATTGCCAAAAAAACAACAAACAATTTAAAAAAAAACGTAAAATAAAATCCAAAATATAGTTTTGTTTGTAATTAAACAAAGTCAAACACATTTTCAAATGACAAAGCGCAACTAATACGTGACAGTTCACCCCAAGTAAACTTGGAGTTAGGACTAGGGTGTGTCCTGTAGGGTAGTGGTGGGTGGGACACAGGCCACACCCTAGATTGCCAAAAAAACAACAAACAATTTTTAAAAAAAATCTTAAAATAAAATCCAAAATATAGTTTTGTTTGTAATTAAACAAAGTCAAACATATTTTCAAATGACAAAGCGCAACTAATACGTGACAGTTCACCCCAAGTAAACTTGGAGTTAGGACTAGGGTGTGTCCTGTAGGGTAGTGGTGGGTGGGACACAGGCCACACCCTAGATTGCCAAAAATTGACAAACAATTAAAAAAAAATGGTCAAATAAAATTTAAAATATAGTTTTGTTTGTAATTAAACAAAGTCAAACACATTTTCAAATGACAAAGCGCAACTAATACGTGACAGTTCACCCCAAGTAAACTTGGAGTTAGGACTAGGGTGTGTCCTGTAGGGTAGTGGTGGGTGGGACACAGGCCACACCCTAGATTGCCAAAAATTGACAAACAATTTAAAAAAAAATCGTAAATTAAAATCCAAAATATAGTTTTGTTTGTAATGAAACAAAGTCAAACACATTTTCAAATGACAAAGCGCAACTAATACGTGACAGTTCACCCCAAGTAAACTTGGAGTTAGGACTAGGGTGTGTCCTGTAGGGTAGTGGTGGGTGGGACACAGGCCACACCCTAGATTGCCAAAAATTAACAAACAATTAAAAAAAATGGTCAAATAAAATCTAAAATATAGTTTTGTTTGTAATTAAACAAAGCAAACACATTTTCAAATGACAAAGCGCAACTAATACGTGACAGTTCACCCCAAGTAAACTTGGAGTTAGGACTAGGGTGTGTCCTGTAGGGTAGTGGTGGGTGGGACACAGGCCACACCCTAGATTGCTAAAAAAACAACAAACAATTTTTAAAAAAAAATCGTAAAATAAAATCCAAAATATAGTTTTGTTTGTAATTAAACAAAGTCAAACACATTTTCAAATGACAAAGCGCAACTAATACGTGACAGTTCACCCCAAGTAAACTTGGAGTTAGGACTAGGGTGTGTCCTGTAGGTTATTGGTGGGTGGGACACAGGCCACACCCTAGATTGCCAAAAAAAAACGACAAACAATTAAAAAAAAAATCTTAAAATAAAATCCAAAATATAGTTTTGTTTGTAATGAAACAAAGTCAAATGCATTTTCAAATGACAAAGCGCAACTAATACGTGACAGTTCACCCCAAGTAAACTTGGAGTTAGGACTAGGGTGTGTCCTGTAGGGTAGTGGTGGGTGGGACACAGGCCACACCCTAGATTGCCAAAAATTGACAAACAATTAAAAAAAAATCGTAAATTAAAATCCAAAATATAGTTTTGTTTGTAATGAAACAAAGTCAAACACATTTTCAAATGACAAAGCGCAACTAATACGTGACAGTTCACCCCAAGTAAACTTGGAGTTAGGACTAGGGTGTGTCCTGTAGGGTAGTGGTGGGTGGGACACAGGCCACACCCTAGATTGCCAAAAATTGAAAAACAATTAAATAAAAAATGGTCAAATAAAATCTAAAATATAGTTTTGTTTGTAATTAAACAAAGTCAAACACATTTTCAAATGACAAAGCGCAACTAATACGTGACAGTTCACCCCAAGTAAACTTGGAGTTAGGACTAGGGTGTGTCCTGTAGGGTAGTGGTGGGTGGGACACAGGCCACACCCTAGATTGCCAAAAAAACAACAAACAATTTTTTTTTTAAAAAATGGTCAAATAAAATCTAAAATATAGTTTTGTTTGTAATTAAACAAAGTCAAACACATTTTCAAATGACAAAGCGCAACTAATACGTGACAGTTCACCCCAAGTAAACTTGGAGTTAGGACTAGGGTGTGTCCTGTAGGGTAGTGGTGGGTGGGACACAGGCCACACCCTAGATTGCCAAAAATTAACAAACAATTAAAAAAAAAATCTTAAAATAAAATCCAAAATATAGTTTTGTTTGTAATGAAACAAAGTCAAATGCATTTTCAAATGACAAAGCGCAACTAATACGTGACAGTTCACCCCAAGTAAACTTGGAGTTAGGACTAGGGTGTGTCCTGTAGGGTAGTGGTGGGTGGGACACAGGCCACACCCTAGATTGCCAAAAATTAACAAACAATTAAAAAAAATGGTCAAATAAAATCTGAAATATAGTTTTGTTTGTAATTAAACAAAGTCAAACACATTTTCAAATGACAAAGCGCAACTAATACGTGACAGTTCACCCCAAGTAAACTTGGAGTTAGGACTAGGGTGTGTCCTGTAGGGTAGTGGTGGGTGGGACACAGGCCACACCCTAGATTGCCAAAAATTGAAAAACAATTAAATAAAAAATGGTCAAATAAAATCTAAAATATAGTTTTGTTTGTAATTAAACAAAGTCAAACACATTTTCAAATGACAAAGCGCAACTAATACGTGACAGTTCACCCCAAGTAAACTTGGAGTTAGGACTAGGGTGTGTCCTGTAGGGTAGTGGTGGGTGGGACACAGGCCACACCCTAGATTGCCAAAAAAACAACAAACAATTTTTTTTTTAAAAAATGGTCAAATAAAATCTAAAATATAGTTTTGTTTGTAATTAAACAAAGTCAAACACATTTTCAAATGACAAAGCGCAACTAATACGTGACAGTTCACCCCAAGTAAACTTGGAGTTAGGACTAGGGTGTGTCCTGTAGGGTAGTGGTGGGTGGGACACAGGCCACACCCTAGATTGCCAAAAATTAACAAACAATTAAAAAAAATGGTCAAATAAAATCTGAAATATAGTTTTGTTTGTAATTAAACAAAGTCAAACACATTTTCAAATGACAAAGCGCAACTAATACGTGACAGTTCACCCCAAGTAAACTTGGAGTTAGGACTAGGGTGTGTCCTGTAGGGTAGTGGTGGGTGGGACACAGGCCACACCCTAGATTGCCAAAAAAACAACAAACAATTTTTAAAAAAAATCGTAAAATAAAATCCAAAATATAGTTTTGTTTGTAATTAAACAAAGTCAAACACATTTTCAAATGACAAAGCGCAACTAATACGTGACAGTTCACCCCAAGTAAACTTGGAGTTAGGACTAGGGTGTGTCCTGTAGGGTAGTGGTGGGTGGGACACAGGCCACACCCTAGATTGCCAAAAAAACAACAAACAATTAAAAAAAAATCTTAAAATAAAATCCAAAATATAGTTTTGTTTGGAATTAAACAAAGTCAAACACATTTTCAAATGACAAAGCGCAACTAATACGTGACAGTTCACCCCAAGTAAACTTGGAGTTAGGACTAGGGTGTGTCCTGTAGGGTAGTGGTGGGTGGGACACAGGCCACACCCTAGATTGCCAAAAATTGAAAAACAATTAAATAAAAAATGGTCAAATAAAATCTAAAATATAGTTTTGTTTGTAATTAAACAAAGTCAAACACATTTTCAAATGACAAAGCGCAACTAATACGTGACAGTTCACCCCAAGTAAACTTGGAGTTAGGACTAGGGTGTGTCCTGTAGGGTAGTGGTGGGTGGGACACAGGCCACACCCTAGATTGCCAAAAAAACGACAAACAATTAAAAAAAAAATCGTAAAATAAAATCGAAAATATAGTTTTGTTTGTAATGAAACAAAGTCAAATACATTTTCAAATGACAAAGCGCAACTAATACGTGACAGTTCACCCCAAGTAAACTTGGAGTTAGGACTAGGGTGTGTCCTGTAGGGTAGTGGTGGGTGGGACACAGGCCACACCCTAGATTGCCAAAAAAACAACAAACAATTTTTTTAAAAAATCGTAAAATAAAATCCAAAATATAGTTTTGTTTGTAATTAAACAAAGTCAAACACATTTTCGAATGACAAAGCGCAACTAATACGTGACAGTTCACCCCAAGTAAACTTGGAGTTAGGACTAGGGTGTGTCCTGTAGGGTAGTGGTGGGTGGGACACAGGCCACACCCTAGATTGCCAAAAAAACAACAAACAATTTTTTTTAAAAAATGGTCAAATAAAATCTAAAATATAGTTTTGTTTGTAATTAAACAAAGTCAAACACATTTTCAAATGACAAAGCGCAACTAATACGTGACAGTTCACCCCAAGTAAACTTGGAGTTAGGACTAGGGTGTGTCCTGTAGGGTAGTGGTGGGTGGGACACAGGTCACACCCTAGATTGCCAAAAAAACGACAAACAATTTAAAAAAAAAATCATAAAATAAAATCCAAAATATAGTTTTGTTTATAATAAAACAAAGTCAAATACATTTTCAAATGACAAAGCGCAACTAATACGTGACAGTTCACCCCAAGTAAACTTGGAGTTAGGACTAGGGTGTGTCCTGTAGGGTAGTGGTGGGTGGGACACAGGCCACACCCTAGATTGCCAAAAAAACAACAAACAATTTAAAAAAAAAACGTAAAATAAAATCCAAAATATAGTTTTGTTTGTAATTAAACAAAGTCAAACACATTTTCAAATGACAAAGCGCAACTAATACGTGACAGTTCACCCCAAGTAAACTTGGAGTTAGGACTAGGGTGTGTCCTGTAGGGTAGTGGTGGGTGGGACACAGGCCACACCCTAGATTGCCAAAAATTGAAAAACAATTTAAAAAAAATGGTCAAATAAAATCTAAAATATAGTTTTGTTTGTAATTAAACAAAGTCAAACACATTTTCAAATGACAAAGCGCAACTAATACGTGACAGTTCACCCCAAGTAAACTTGGAGTTAGGACTAGGGTGTGTCCTGTAGGGTAGTGGTGGGTGGGACACAGGCCACACCCTAGATTGCCAAAAAAACAACAAACAATTTTTTTAAAAAATCGTAAAATAAAATCCAAAATATAGTTTTGTTTGTAATTAAACAAAGTCAAACACATTTTCGAATGACAAAGCGCAACTAATACGTGACAGTTCACCCCAAGTAAACTTGGAGTTAGAACTAGGGTGTGTCCTGTAGGGTAGTGGTGGGTGGGACACAGGCCACACCCTAGATTGCCAAAAAAACAACAAACAATTTTTTAAAAAAAATGGTCAAATAAAATCTAAAATATAGTTTTGTTTGTAATTAAACAAAGTCAAACACATTTTCAAATGACAAAGCGCAACTAATACGTGACAGTTCACCCCAAGTAAACTTGGAGTTAGGACTAGGGTGTGTCCTGTAGGGTAGTGGTGGGTGGGACACAGGTCACACCCTAGATTGCCAAAAAAACGACAAACAATTTAAAAAAAACAATCGTAAAATAAAATCCAAAATATAGTTTTGTTTATAATAAAACAAAGTCAAATACATTTTCAAATGACAAAGCGCAACTAATACGTGACAGTTCACCCCAAGTAAACTTGGAGTTAGGACTAGGGTGTGTCCTGTAGGGTAGTGGTGGGTGGGACACAGGTCACACCCTAGATTGCCAAAAAAACAACAAACAATTTTAAAAAAAAACGTAAAATAAAATCCAAAATATAGTTTTGTTTGTAATTAAACAAAGTCAAACACATTTTCAAATGACAAAGCGCAACTAATAAGTGACAGTTCACCCCAAGTAAACTTGGAGTTAGGACTAGGGTGTGTCCTGTAGGGTAGTGGTGGGTGGGACACAGGCCACACTCTAGATTGCCAAAAAAACAACAAACAATTTTTTAAAAAAAATCTTAAAATAAAATCCAAAATATAGTTTTGTTTGTAATTAAACAAAGTCAAACACATTTTCAAATGACAAAGCGCAACTAATACGTGACAGTTCACCCCAAGTAAACTTGGAGTTAGGACTAGGGTGTGTCCTGTAGGGTAGTGGTGGGTGGGACACAGGTCACACCCTAGATTGCCAAAAAAACGACAAACAATTTAAAAAAAAAAATCGTAAAATAAAATCCAAAATATAGTTTTGTTTATAATAAAACAAAGTCAAATACATTTTCAAATGACAAAGCGCAACTAATACGTGACAGTTCACCCCAAGTAAACTTGGAGTTAGGACTAGGGTGTGTCCTGTAGGGTAGTGGTGGGTGGGACACAGGCCACACCCTAGATTGCCAAAAAAACAACAAACAATTTAAAAAAAAAAACGTAAAATAAAATCCAAAATATAGTTTTGTTTGTAATTAAACAAAGTCAAACACATTTTCAAATGACAAAGCGCAACTAATACGTGACAGTTCACCCCAAGTAAACTTGGAGTTAGGACTAGGGTGTGTCCTGTAGGGTAGTGGTGGGTGGGACACAGGCCACACCCTAGATTGCCAAAAAAACAACAAACAATTTTTAAAAAAAATCTTAAAATAAAATCCAAAATATAGTTTTGTTTGTAATTAAACAAAGTCAAACACATTTTCAAATGACAAAGCGCAACTAATACGTGACAGTTCACCCCAAGTAAACTTGGAGTTAGGACTAGGGTGTGTCCTGTAGGGTAGTGGTGGGTGGGACACAGGCCACACCCTAGATTGCCAAAAAAACAACAAACAATTTAAAAAAAAACGTAAAATAAAATCCAAAATATAGTTTTGTTTGTAATTAAACAAAGTCAAACACATTTTCAAATGACAAAGCGCAACTAATACGTGACAGTTCACCCCAAGTAAACTTGGAGTTAGGACTAGGGTGTGTCCTGTAGGGTAGTGGTGGGTGGGACACAGGCCACACCCTAGATTGCCAAAAAAACAACAAACAATTTTTAAAAAAAATCTTAAAATAAAATCCAAAATATAGTTTTGTTTGTAATTAAACAAAGTCAAACACATTTTCAAATGACAAAGCGCAACTAATACGTGACAGTTCACCCCAAGTAAACTTGGAGTTAGGACTAGGGTGTGTCCTGTAGGGTAGTGGTGGGTGGGACACAGGCCACACCCTAGATTGCCAAAAATTGACAAACAATTAAAAAAAAATGGTCAAATAAAATTTAAAATATAGTTTTGTTTGTAATTAAACAAAGTCAAACACATTTTCAAATGACAAAGCGCAACTAATACGTGACAGTTCACCCCAAGTAAACTTGGAGTTAGGACTAGGGTGTGTCCTGTAGGGTAGTGGTGGGTGGGACACAGGCCACACCCTAGATTGCCAAAAATCGACAAACAATTAAAAAAAAAATCGTAAATTAAAATCCAAAATATAGTTTTGTTTGTAATGAAACAAAGTCAAACACATTTTCAAATGACAAAGCGCAACTAATACGTGACAGTTCACCCCAAGTAAACTTGGAGTTAGGACTAGGGTGTGTCCTGTAGGGTAGTGGTGGGTGGGACACAGGCCACACCCTAGATTGCCAAAAATTAACAAACAATTAAAAAAAATGGTCAAATAAAATCTAAAATATAGTTTTGTTTGTAATTAAACAAAGCAAACACATTTTCAAATGACAAAGCGCAACTAATACGTGACAGTTCACCCCAAGTAAACTTGGAGTTAGGACTAGGGTGTGTCCTGTAGGGTAGTGGTGGGTGGGACACAGGCCACACCCTAGATTGCTAAAAAAACAACAAACAATTTTTAAAAAAAAATCGTAAAATAAAATCCAAAATATAGTTTTGTTTGTAATTAAACAAAGTCAAACACATTTTCAAATGACAAAGCGCAACTAATACGTGACAGTTCACCCCAAGTAAACTTGGAGTTAGGACTAGGGTGTGTCCTGTAGGGTATTGGTGGGTGGGACACAGGCCACACCCTAGATTGCCAAAAAAAACGACAAACAATTAAAAAAAAAATCTTAAAATAAAATCCAAAATATAGTTTTGTTTGTAATGAAACAAAGTCAAATGCATTTTCAAATGACAAAGCGCAACTAATACGTGACAGTTCACCCCAAGTAAACTTGGAGTTAGGACTAGGGTGTGTCCTGTAGGGTAGTGGTGGGTGGGACACAGGCCACACCCTAGATTGCCAAAAATTGACAAACAATTAAAAAAAAAATCGTAAATTAAAATCCAAAATATAGTTTTGTTTGTAATGAAACAAAGTCAAACACATTTTCAAATGACAAAGCGCAACTAATACGTGACAGTTCACCCCAAGTAAACTTGGAGTTAGGACTAGGGTGTGTCCTGTAGGGTAGTGGTGGGTGGGACACAGGCCACACCCTAGATTGCCAAAAATTAACAAACAATTAAAAAAAATGGTCAAATAAAATCTGAAATATAGTTTTGTTTGTAATTAAACAAAGTCAAACACATTTTCAAATGACAAAGCGCAACTAATACGTGACAGTTCACCCCAAGTAAACTTGGAGTTAGGACTAGGGTGTGTCCTGTAGGGTAGTGGTGGGTGGGACACAGGCCACACCCTAGATTGCCAAAAATTTAAAAACAATTAAATAAAAAATGGTCAAATAAAATCTAAAATATAGTTTTGTTTGTAATTAAACAAAGTCAAACACATTTTCAAATGACAAAGCGCAACTAATACGTGACAGTTCACCCCAAGTAAACTTGGAGTTAGGACTAGGGTGTGTCCTGTAGGGTAGTGGTGGGTGGGACACAGGCCACACCCTAGATTGCCAAAAAAAACAACAAACAATTTTTTTTTTAAAAAATGGTCAAATAAAATCTAAAATATAGTTTTGTTTGTAATTAAACAAAGTCAAACACATTTTCAAATGACAAAGCGCAACTAATACGTGACAGTTCACCCCAAGTAAACTTGGAGTTAGGACTAGGGTGTGTCCTGTAGGGTAGTGGTGGGTGGGACACAGGCCACACCCTAGATTGCCAAAAATTAACAAACAATTAAAAAAAATGGTCAAATAAAATCTGAAATATAGTTTTGTTTGTAATTAAACAAAGTCAAACACATTTTCAAATGACAAAGCGCAACTAATACGTGACAGTTCACCCCAAGTAAACTTGGAGTTAGGACTAGGGTGTGTCCTGTAGGGTAGTGGTGGGTGGGACACAGGCCACACCCTAGATTGCCAAAAAAACAACAAACAATTTTTAAAAAAAATCGTAAAATAAAATCCAAAATATAGTTTTGTTTGTAATTAAACAAAGTCAAACACATTTTCAAATGACAAAGCGCAACTAATACGTGACAGTTCACCCCAAGTAAACTTGGAGTTAGGACTAGGGTGTGTCCTGTAGGGTAGTGGTGGGTGGGACACAGGCCACACCCTAGATTGCCAAAAAAACAACAAACAATTAAAAAAAAATCTTAAAATAAAATCCAAAATATAGTTTTGTTTGGAATTAAACAAAGTCAAACACATTTTCAAATGACAAAGCGCAACTAATACGTGACAGTTCACCCCAAGTAAACTTGGAGTTAGGACTAGGGTGTGTCCTGTAGGGTAGTGGTGGGTGGGACACAGGCCACACCCTAGATTGCCAAAAATTGAAAAACAATTAAATAAAAAATGGTCAAATAAAATCTAAAATATAGTTTTGTTTGTAATTAAACAAAGTCAAACACATTTTCAAATGACAAAGCGCAACTAATACGTGACAGTTCACCCCAAGTAAACTTGGAGTTAGGACTAGGGTGTGTCCTGTAGGGTAGTGGTGGGTGGGACACAGGCCACACCCTAGATTGCCAAAAAAACGACAAACAATAAAAAAAAAAATCGTAAAATAAAATCGAAAATATAGTTTTGTTTGTAATGAAACAAAGTCAAATACATTTTCAAATGACAAAGCGCAACTAATACGTGACAGTTCACCCCAAGTAAACTTGGAGTTAGGACTAGGGTGTGTCCTGTAGGGTAGTGGTGGGTGGGACACAGGCCACACCCTAGATTGCCAAAAAAACAACAAACAATTTTTTTAAAAAATCGTAAAATAAAATCCAAAATATAGTTTTGTTTGTAATTAAACAAAGTCAAACACATTTTCGAATGACAAAGCGCAACTAATACGTGACAGTTCACCCCAAGTAAACTTGGAGTTAGGACTAGGGTGTGTCCTGTAGGGTAGTGGTGGGTGGGACACAGGCCACACCCTAGATTGCCAAAAAAACAACAAACAATTTTTTAAAAAAAATGGTCAAATAAAATCTAAAATATAGTTTTGTTTGTAATTAAACAAAGTCAAACACATTTTCAAATGACAAAGCGCAACTAATACGTGACAGTTCACCCCAAGTAAACTTGGAGTTAGGACTAGGGTGTGTCCTGTAGGGTAGTGGTGGGTGGGACACAGGTCACACCCTAGATTGCCAAAAAAACGACAAACAATTTAAAAAAAAAATCATAAAATAAAATCCAAAATATAGTTTTGTTTATAATAAAACAAAGTCAAATACATTTTCAAATGACAAAGCGCAACTAATACGTGACAGTTCACCCCAAGTAAACTTGGAGTTAGGACTAGGGTGTGTCCTGTAGGGTAGTGGTGGGTGGGACACAGGCCACACCCTAGATTGCCAAAAAAACAACAAACAATTTAAAAAAAAAACGTAAAATAAAATCCAAAATATAGTTTTGTTTGTAATTAAACAAAGTCAAACACATTTTCAAATGACAAAGCGCAACTAATACGTGACAGTTCACCCCAAGTAAACTTGGAGTTAGGACTAGGGTGTGTCCTGTAGGGTAGTGGTGGGTGGGACACAGGCCACACCCTAGATTGCCAAAAATTGAAAAACAATTTAAAAAAAATGGTCAAATAAAATCTAAAATATAGTTTTGTTTGTAATTAAACAAAGTCAAACACATTTTCAAATGACAAAGCGCAACTAATACGTGACAGTTCACCCCAAGTAAACTTGGAGTTAGGACTAGGGTGTGTCCTGTAGGGTAGTGGTGGGTGGGACACAGGCCACACCCTAGATTGCCAAAAAAACAACAAACAATTTTTTTAAAAAATCGTAAAATAAAATCCAAAATATAGTTTTGTTTGTAATTAAACAAAGTCAAACACATTTTCGAATGACAAAGCGCAACTAATACGTGACAGTTCACCCCAAGTAAACTTGGAGTTAGAACTAGGGTGTGTCCTGTAGGGTAGTGGTGGGTGGGACACAGGCCACACCCTAGATTGCCAAAAAAACAACAAACAATTTTTAAAAAAAAATGGTCAAATAAAATCTAAAATATAGTTTTGTTTGTAATTAAACAAAGTCAAACACATTTTCAAATGACAAAGCGCAACTAATACGTGACAGTTCACCCCAAGTAAACTTGGAGTTAGGACTAGGGTGTGTCCTGTAGGGTAGTGGTGGGTGGGACACAGGTCACACCCTAGATTGCCAAAAAAACGACAAACAATTTAAAAAAAACAATCGTAAAATAAAATCCAAAATATAGTTTTGTTTATAATAAAACAAAGTCAAATACATTTTCAAATGACAAAGCGCAACTAATACGTGACAGTTCACCCCAAGTAAACTTGGAGTTAGGACTAGGGTGTGTCCTGTAGGGTAGTGGTGGGTGGGACACAGGTCACACCCTAGATTGCCAAAAAAACAACAAACAATTTTAAAAAAAAACGTAAAATAAAATCCAAAATATAGTTTTGTTTGTAATTAAACAAAGTCAAACACATTTTCAAATGACAAAGCGCAACTAATACGTGACAGTTCACCCCAAGTAAACTTGGAGTTAGGACTAGGGTGTGTCCTGTAGGGTAGTGGTGGGTGGGACACAGGTCACACCCTAGATTGCCAAAAAAACGACAAACAATTTAAAAAAAAAAATCGTAAAATAAAATCCAAAATATAGTTTTGTTTATAATAAAACAAAGTCAAATACATTTTCAAATGACAAAGCGCAACTAATACGTGACAGTTCACCCCAAGTAAACTTGGAGTTAGGACTAGGGTGTGTCCTGTAGGGTAGTGGTGGGTGGGACACAGGCCACACCCTAGATTGCCAAAAAAACAACAAACAATTTAAAAAAAAAAAACGTAAAATAAAATCCAAAATATAGTTTTGTTTGTAATTAAACAAAGTCAAACACATTTTCAAATGACAAAGCGCAACTAATACGTGACAGTTCACCCCAAGTAAACTTGGAGTTAGGACTAGGGTGTGTCCTGTAGGGTAGTGGTGGGTGGGACACAGGCCACACCCTAGATTGCCAAAAAAACAACAAACAATTTTTAAAAAAAATCTTAAAATAAAATCCAAAATATAGTTTTGTTTGTAATTAAACAAAGTCAAACACATTTTCAAATGACAAAGCGCAACTAATACGTGACAGTTCACCCCAAGTAAACTTGGAGTTAGGACTAGGGTGTGTCCTGTAGGGTAGTGGTGGGTGGGACACAGGCCACACCCTAGATTGCCAAAAATTGACAAACAATTAAAAAAAATGGTCAAATAAAATCTAAAATATAGTTTTGTTTGTAATTAAACAAAGTCAAACACATTTTCAAATTACAAAGCGCAACTAATACGTGACAGTTCACCCCAAGTAAACTTGGAGTTAGGACTAGGGTGTGTCCTGTAGGGTAGTGGTGGGTGGGACACAGGCCACACCCTAGATTGCCAAAAATTGACAAACAATTAAAAAAAAAAATCGTAAATTAAAATCCAAAATATAGTTTTGTTTGTAATGAAACAAAGTCAAACACATTTTCAAATGACAAAGCGCAACTAATACGTGACAGTTCACCCCAAGTAAACTTGGAGTTAGGACTAGGGTGTGTCCTGTAGGTTAGTGGTGGGTGGGACACAGGCCACACCCTAGATTGCCAAAAATTAACAAACAATTAAAAAAAATGGTCAAATAAAATCTGAAATATAGTTTTGTTTGTAATTAAACAAAGTCAAACACATTTTCAAATGACAAAGCGCAACTAATACGTGACAGTTCACCCCAAGTAAACTTGGAGTTAGGACTAGGGTGTGTCCTGTAGGGTAGTGGTGGGTGGGACACAGGCCACACCCTAGATTGCCAAAAAAACAACAAACAATTTTTAAAAAAAATCGTAAAATAAAATCCAAAATATAGTTTTGTTTGTAATTAAACAAAGTCAAACACATTTTCAAATGACAAAGCGCAACTAATACGTGACAGTTCAACCCAAGTAAACTTGGAGTTAGGACTAGGGTGTGTCCTGTAGGGTAGTGGTGGGTGGGACACAGGCCACACCCTAGATTGCCAAAAAAACAACAAACAATTAAAAAAAAAAATCTTAAAATAAAATCCAAAATATAGTTTTGTTTGTAATTAAACAAAGTCAAACACATTTTCAAATTACAAAGCGCAACTAATACGTGACAGTTCAACCCAAGTAAACTTGGAGTTAGGACTAGGGTGTGTCCTGTAGGGTAGTGGTGGGTGGGACACAGGCCACACCCTAGATTGCCAAAAAAACAACAAACAATTTTTAAAAAAAATCTTAAAATAAAATCCAAAATATAGTTTTGTTTGTAATTAAACAAAGTCAAACACATTTTCAAATGACAAAGCGCAACTAATACGTGACAGTTCACCCCAAGTAAACTTGGAGTTAGGACTAGGGTGTGTCCTGTAGGGTAGTGGTGGGTGGGACACAGGCCACACCCTAGATTGCCAAAAATTGACAAACAATTAAAAAAAATGGTCAAATAAAATCTAAAATATAGTTTTGTTTGTAATTAAACAAAGTCAAACACATTTTCAAATTACAAAGCGCAACTAATACGTGACAGTTCACCCCAAGTAAACTTGGAGTTAGGACTAGGGTGTGTCCTGTAGGGTAGTGGTGGGTGGGACACAGGCCACACCCTAGATTGCCAAAAATTGACAAACAATTAAAAAAAAAAAATCGTAAATTAAAATCCAAAATATAGTTTTGTTTGTAATGAAACAAAGTCAAACACATTTTCAAATGACAAAGCGCAACTAATACGTGACAGTTCACCCCAAGTAAACTTGGAGTTAGGACTAGGGTGTGTCCTGTAGGTTAGTGGTGGGTGGGACACAGGCCACACCCTAGATTGCCAAAAATTAACAAACAATTAAAAAAAATGGTCAAATAAAATCTGAAATATAGTTTTGTTTGTAATTAAACAAAGTCAAACACATTTTCAAATGACAAAGCGCAACTAATACGTGACAGTTCACCCCAAGTAAACTTGGAGTTAGGACTAGGGTGTGTCCTGTAGGGTAGTGGTGGGTGGGACACAGGCCACACCCTAGATTGCCAAAAAAACAACAAACAATTTTTAAAAAAAATCGTAAAATAAAATCCAAAATATAGTTTTGTTTGTAATTAAACAAAGTCAAACACATTTTCAAATGACAAAGCGCAACTAATACGTGACAGTTCAACCCAAGTAAACTTGGAGTTAGGACTAGGGTGTGTCCTGTAGGGTAGTGGTGGGTGGGACACAGGCCACACCCTAGATTGCCAAAAAAACAACAAACAATTAAAAAAAAAATCTTAAAATAAAATCCAAAATAAAGTTTTGTTTGGAATTAAACAAAGTCAAACACATTTTCAAATGACAAAGCGCAACTAATACGTGACAGTTCACCCCAAGTAAACTTGGAGTTAGGACTAGGGTGTGTCCTGTAGGGTAGTGGTGGGTGGGACACAGGCCACACCCTAGATTGCCAAAAATTGAAAAACAATTTAAAAAAAATGGTCAAATAAAATCTAAAATATAGTTTTGTTTGTAATTAAACAAAGTCAAACACATTTTCAAATGACAAAGCGCAACTAATACGTGACAGTTCACCCCAAGTAAACTTGGAGTTAGGACTAGGGTGTGTCCTGTAGGGTAGTGGTGGGTGGGACACAGGCCACACCCTAGATTGCCAAAAAAACAACAAACAATTTTTTTAAAAAATCGTAAAATAAAATCCAAAATATAGTTTTGTTTGTAATTAAACAAAGTCAAACACATTTTCGAATGACAAAGCGCAACTAATACGTGACAGTTCACCCCAAGTAAACTTGGAGTTAGAACTAGGGTGTGTCCTGTAGGGTAGTGGTGGGTGGGACACAGGCCACACCCTAGATTGCCAAAAAAACAACAAACAATTTAAAAAAAAAAATGGTCAAATAAAATCTAAAATATAGTTTTGTTTGTAATTAAACAAAGTCAAACACATTTTCAAATGACAAAGCGCAACTAATACGTGACAGTTCACCCCAAGTAAACTTGGAGTTAGGACTAGGGTGTGTCCTGTAGGGTAGTGGTGGGTGGGACACAGGTCACACCCTAGATTGCCAAAAAAACGACAAACAATTTAAAAAAAACAATCGTAAAATAAAATCCAAAATATAGTTTTGTTTATAATAAAACAAAGTCAAATACATTTTCAAATGACAAAGCGCAACTAATACGTGACAGTTCACCCCAAGTAAACTTGGAGTTAGGACTAGGGTGTGTCCTGTAGGGTAGTGGTGGGTGGGACACAGGTCACACCCTAGATTGCCAAAAAAACAACAAACAATTTAAAAAAAAAACGTAAAATAAAATCCAAAATATAGTTTTGTTTGTAATTAAACAAAGTCAAACACATTTTCAAATGACAAAGCGCAACTAATACGTGACAGTTCACCCCAAGTAAACTTGGAGTTAGGACTAGGGTGTGTCCTGTAGGGTAGTGGTGGGTGGGACACAGGCCACACTCTAGATTGCCAAAAAAACAACAAACAATTTTTTTAAAAAAATCTTAAAATAAAATCCAAAATATAGTTTTGTTTGTAATTAAACAAAGTCAAACACATTTTCAAATGACAAAGCGCAACTAATACGTGACAGTTCACCCCAAGTAAACTTGGAGTTAGGACTAGGGTGTGTCCTGTAGGGTAGTGGTGGGTGGGACACAGGCCACACCCTAGATTGCCAAAAATTGACAAACAATTAAAAAAAATGGTCAAATAAAATCTAAAATATAGTTTTGTTTGTAATTAAACAAAGTCAAACACATTTTCAAATGACAAAGCGCAACTAATACGTGACAGTTCACCCCAAGTAAACTTGGAGTTAGGACTAGGGTGTGTCCTGTAGGGTAGTGGTGGGTGGGACACAGGCCACACCCTAGATTGCCAAAAATTGACAAACAATTAAAAAAAAAAAATCGTAAATTAAAATCCAAAATATAGTTTTGTTTGTAATGAAACAAAGTCAAACACATTTTCAAATGACAAAGCGCAACTAATACGTGACAGTTCACCCCAAGTAAACTTGGAGTTAGGACTAGGGTGTGTCCTGTAGGGTAGTGGTGGGTGGGACACAGGCCACACCCTAGATTGCCAAAAATTAACAAACAATTAAAAAAAATGGTCAAATAAAATCTGAAATATAGTTTTGTTTGTAATTAAACAAAGTCAAACACATTTTCAAATGACAAAGCGCAACTAATACGTGACAGTTCACCCCAAGTAAACTTGGAGTTAGGACTAGGGTGTGTCCTGTAGGGTAGTGGTGGGTGGGACACAGGCCACACCCTAGATTGCCAAAAAAACAACAAACAATTTTTAAAAAAAATCGTAAAATAAAATCCAAAATATAGTTTTGTTTGTAATTAAACAAAGTCAAACACATTTTCAAATGACAAAGCGCAACTAATACGTGACAGTTCACCCCAAGTAAACTTGGAGTTAGGACTAGGGTGTGTCCTGTAGGGTAGTGGTGGGTGGGACACAGGCCACACCCTAGATTGCCAAAAAAACAACAAACAATTAAAAAAAAATCTTAAAATAAAATCCAAAATATAGTTTTGTTTGGAATTAAACAAAGTCAAACACATTTTCAAATGACAAAGCGCAACTAATACGTGACAGTTCACCCCAAGTAAACTTGGAGTTAGGACTAGGGTGTGTCCTGTAGGGTAGTGGTGGGTGGGACACAGGCCACACCCTAGATTGCCAAAAATTGAAAAACAATTAAATAAAAAATGGTCAAATAAAATCTAAAATATAGTTTTGTTTGTAATTAAACAAAGTCAAACACATTTTCAAATGACAAAGCGCAACTAATACGTGACAGTTCACCCCAAGTAAACTTGGAGTTAGGACTAGGGTGTGTCCTGTAGGGTAGTGGTGGGTGGGACACAGGCCACACCCTAGATTGCCAAAAAAACGACAAACAATTTAAAAAAAAATCGTAAAATAAAATCGAAAATATAGTTTTGTTTGTAATGAAACAAAGTCAAATACATTTTCAAATGACAAAGCGCAACTAATACGTGACAGTTCACCCCAAGTAAACTTGGAGTTAGGACTAGGGTGTGTCCTGTAGGGTAGTGGTGGGTGGGACACAGGCCACACCCTAGATTGCCAAAAAAACAACAAACAATTTTTTTTAAAAATCGTAAAATAAAATCCAAAATATAGTTTTGTTTGTAATTAAACAAAGTCAAACACATTTTCGAATGACAAAGCGCAACTAATACGTGACAGTTCACCCCAAGTAAACTTGGAGTTAGGACTAGGGTGTGTCCTGTAGGGTAGTGGTGGGTGGGACACAGGCCACACCCTAGATTGCCAAAAAAACAACAAACAATTTTTTTAAAAAAATGGTCAAATAAAATCTAAAATATAGTTTTGTTTGTAATTAAACAAAGTCAAACACATTTTCAAATGACAAAGCGCAACTAATACGTGACAGTTCACCCCAAGTAAACTTGGAGTTAGGACTAGGGTGTGTCCTGTAGGGTAGTGGTGGGTGGGACACAGGCCACACCCTAGATTGCCAAAAAAACGACAAACAATTAAAAAAAAATCGTAAAATAAAATCGAAAATATAGTTTTGTTTGTAATGAAACAAAGTCAAATACATTTTCAAATGACAAAGCGCAACTAATACGTGACAGTTCACCCCAAGTAAACTTGGAGTTAGGACTAGGGTGTGTCCTGTAGGGTAGTGGTGGGTGGGACACAGGCCACACCCTAGATTGCCAAAAAAACAACAAACAATTTTTTTTAAAAATCGTAAAATAAAATCCAAAATATAGTTTTGTTTGTAATTAAACAAAGTCAAATACATTTTCAAATGACAAAGCGCAACTAATACGTGACAGTTCACCCCAAGTAAACTTGGAGTTAGGACTAGGGTGTGTCCTGTAGGGTAGTGGTGGGTGGGACACAGGCCACACCCTAGATTGCCAAAAAAACAACAAACAATTTTTAAAAAAAATCTTAAAATAAAATCCAAAACATAGTTTTGTTTGTAATTAAACAAAGTCAAACACATTTTCAAATGACAAAGCGCAACTAATACGTGACAGTTCACCCCAAGTAAACTTGGAGTTAGGACTAGGGTGTGTCCTGTAGGGTAGTGGTGGGTGGGACACAGGCCACACCCTAGATTGCCAAAAATTGACAAACAATTAAAAAAAAATGGTCAAATAAAATTTAAAATATAGTTTTGTTTGTAATTAAACAAAGTCAAACACATTTTCAAATGACAAAGCGCAACTAATACGTGACAGTTCACCCCAAGTAAACTTGGAGTTAGGACTAGGGTGTGTCCTGTAGGGTAGTGGTGGGTGGGACACAGGCCACACCCTAGATTGCCAAAAATTGACAAACAATTAAAAAAAAAATCGTAAATTAAAATCCAAAATATAGTTTTGTTTGTAATGAAACAAAGTCAAACACATTTTCAAATGACAAAGCGCAACTAATACGTGACAGTTCACCCCAAGTAAACTTGGAGTTAGGACTAGGGTGTGTCCTGTTGGGTAGTGGTGGGTGGGACACAGGCCACACCCTAGATTGCCAAAAATTAACAAACAATTAAAAAAAATGTTCAAATAAAATCTAAAATATAGTTTTGTTTGTAATTAAACAAAGCAAACACATTTTCAAATGACAAAGCGCAACTAATACGTGACAGTTCACCCCAAGTAAACTTGGAGTTAGGACTAGGGTGTGTCCTGTAGGGTAGTGGTGGGTGGGACACAGGCCACACCCTAGATTGCTAAAAAAACAACAAACAATTTTTAAAAAAAAAATCGTAAAATAAAATCCAAAATATAGTTTTGTTTGTAATTAAACAAAGTCAAACACATTTTCAAATGACAAAGCGCAACTAATACGTGACAGTTCACCCCAAGTAAACTTGGAGTTAGGACTAGGGTGTGTCCTGTAGGGTATTGGTGGGTGGGACACAGGCCACACCCTAGATTGCCAAAAAAAACGACAAACAATTAAAAAAAAAATCTTAAAATAAAATCGAAAATATAGTTTTGTTTGTAATGAAACAAAGTCAAATACATTTTCAAATGACAAAGCGCAACTAATACGTGACAGTTCACCCCAAGTAAACTTGGAGTTAGGACTAGGGTGTGTCCTGTAGGGTAGTGGTGGGTGGGACACAGGCCACACCCTAGATTGCCAAAAATTGACAAACAATTAAAAAAAAAAAATTGTAAATTAAAATCCAAAATATAGTTTTGTTTGTAATGAAACAAAGTCAAACACATTTTCAAATGACAAAGCCCAACTAATACGTGACAGTTCACCCCAAGTAAACTTGGAGTTAGGACTAGGGTGTGTCCTGTAGGGTAGTGGTGGGTGGGACACAGGCCACACCCTAGATTGCCAAAAAAACAACAAACAATTAAAAAAAAATCTTAAAATAAAATCCAAAATATAGTTTTGTTTGTAATTAAACAAAGTCAAACACATTTTCAAATGACAAAGCGCAACTAATACGTGACAGTTCACCCCAAGTAAACTTGGAGTTAGGACTAGGGTGTGTCCTGTAGGGTAGTGGTGGGTGGGACACAGGCCACACCCTAGATTGCCAAAAATTGAAAAACAATTAAATAAAAAATGGTCAAATAAAATCTAAAATATAGTTTTGTTTGTAATTAAACAAAGTCAAACACATTTTCAAATGACAAAGCGCAACTAATACGTGACAGTTCACCCCAAGTAAACTTGGAGTTAGGACTAGGGTGTGTCCTGTAGGGTAGTGGTGGGTGGGACACAGGCCACACCCTAGATTGCCAAAAAAACAACAAACAATTTTTTTTTTTAAAAATGGTCAATTAAAATCTAAAATATAGTTTTGTTTGTAATTAAACAAAGTCAAACACATTTTCAAATGACAAAGCGCAACTAATACCTGACAGTTCACCCCAAGTAAACTTGGAGTTAGGACTAGGGTGTGTCCTGTAGGGTAGTGGTGGGTGGGACACAGGCCACACCCTAGATTGCCAAAAATTAACAAACAATTAAAAAAAATGATCAAATAAAATCTGAAATATAGTTTTGTTTGTAATTAAACAAAGTCAAACACATTTTCAAATGACAAAGCGCAACTAATACGTGACAGTTCACCCCAAGTAAACTTGGAGTTAGGACTAGGGTGTGTCCTGTAGGGTAGTGGTGGGTGGGACACAGGCCACACCCTAGATTGCCAAAAAAACAACAAACAATTAAAAAAAAATCTTAAAATAAAATCCAAAATATAGTTTTGTTTGGAATTAAACAAAGTCAAACACATTTTCAAATGACAAAGCGCAACTAATACGTGACAGTTCACCCCAAGTAAACTTGGAGTTAGGACTAGGGTGTGTCCTGTAGGGTAGTGGTGGGTGGGACACAGGCCACACCCTAGATTGCCAAAAATTGAAAAACAATTAAATAAAAAATGGTCAAATAAAATCTAAAATATAGTTTTGTTTGTAATTAAACAAAGTCAAACACATTTTCAAATGACAAAGCGCAACTAATACGTGACAGTTCACCCCAAGTAAACTTGGAGTTAGGACTAGGGTGTGTCCTGTAGGGTAGTGGTGGGTGGGACACAGGCCACACCCTAGATTGCCAAAAAAACGACAAACAATTAAAAAAAAAATCGTAAAATAAAATCGAAAATATAGTTTTGTTTGTAATGAAACAAAGTCAAATACATTTTCAAATGACAAAGCGCAACTAATACGTGACAGTTCACCCCAAGTAAACTTGGAGTTAGGACTAGGGTGTGTCCTGTAGGGTAGTGGTGGGTGGGACACAGGCCACACCCTAGATTGCCAAAAAAACAACAAACAATTTTTTAAAAAAATCGTAAAATAAAATCCAAAATATAGTTTTGTTTGTAATTAAACAAAGTCAAACACATTTTCGAATGACAAAGCGCAACTAATACGTGACAGTTCACCCCAAGTAAACTTGGAGTTAGGACTAGGGTGTGTCCTGTAGGGTAGTGGTGGGTGGGACACAGGCCACACCCTAGATTGCCAAAAAAACGACAAACAATTAAAAAAAAAATCGTAAAATAAAATCGAAAATATAGTTTTGTTTGTAATGAAACAAAGTCAAATACATTTTCAAATGACAAAGCGCAACTAATACGTGACAGTTCACCCCAAGTAAACTTGGAGTTAGGACTAGGGTGTGTCCTGTAGGGTAGTGGTGGGTGGGACACAGGCCACACCCTAGATTGCCAAAAAAACAACAAACAATTTTTTTTAAAAATCGTAAAATAAAATCCAAAATATAGTTTTGTTTGTAATTAAACAAAGTCAAATACATTTTCAAATGACAAAGCGCAACTAATACGTGACAGTTCACCCCAAGTAAACTTGGAGTTAGGACTAGGGTGTGTCCTGTAGGGTAGTGGTGGGTGGGACACAGGTCACACCCTAGATTGCCAAAAAAACGACAAACAATTTAAAAAAAAAATCATAAAATAAAATCCAAAATATAGTTTTGTTTATAATAAAACAAAGTCAAATACATTTTCAAATGACAAAGCGCAACTAATACGTGACAGTTCACCCCAAGTAAACTTGGAGTTAGGACTAGGGTGTGTCCTGTAGGGTAGTGGTGGGTGGGACACAGGCCACACCCTAGATTGCCAAAAAAACAACAAACAATTTAAAAAAAAAACGTAAAATAAAATCCAAAATATAGTTTTGTTTGTAATTAAACAAAGTCAAACACATTTTCAAATGACAAAGCGCAACTAATACGTGACAGTTCACCCCAAGTAAACTTGGAGTTAGGACTAGGGTGTGTCCTGTAGGGTAGTGGTGGGTGGGACACAGGCCACACCCTAGATTGCCAAAAATTGAAAAACAATTTAAAAAAAATGGTCAAATAAAATCTAAAATATAGTTTTGTTTGTAATTAAACAAAGTCAAACACATTTTCAAATGACAAAGCGCAACTAATACGTGACAGTTCACCCCAAGTAAACTTGGAGTTAGGACTAGGGTGTGTCCTGTAGGGTAGTGGTGGGTGGGACACAGGCCACACCCTAGATTGCCAAAAAAACAACAAACAATTTTTTTAAAAAATCGTAAAATAAAATCCAAAATATAGTTTTGTTTGTAATTAAACAAAGTCAAACACATTTTCGAATGACAAAGCGCAACTAATACGTGACAGTTCACCCCAAGTAAACTTGGAGTTAGAACTAGGGTGTGTCCTGTAGGGTAGTGGTGGGTGGGACACAGGCCACACCCTAGATTGCCAAAAAAACAACAAACAATTTTTAAAAAAAAATGGTCAAATAAAATCTAAAATATAGTTTTGTTTGTAATTAAACAAAGTCAAACACATTTTCAAATGACAAAGCGCAACTAATACGTGACAGTTCACCCCAAGTAAACTTGGAGTTAGGACTAGGGTGTGTCCTGTAGGGTAGTGGTGGGTGGGACACAGGTCACACCCTAGATTGCCAAAAAAACGACAAACAATTTAAAAAAAACAATCGTAAAATAAAATCCAAAATATAGTTTTGTTTATAATAAAACAAAGTCAAATACATTTTCAAATGACAAAGCGCAACTAATACGTGACAGTTCACCCCAAGTAAACTTGGAGTTAGGACTAGGGTGTGTCCTGTAGGGTAGTGGTGGGTGGGACACAGGTCACACCCTAGATTGCCAAAAAACAACAAACAATTTAAAAAAAAAACGTAAAATAAAATCCAAAATATAGTTTTGTTTGTAATTAAACAAAGTCAAACACATTTTCAAATGACAAAGCGCAACTAATACGTGACAGTTCACCCCAAGTAAACTTGGAGTTAGGACTAGGGTGTGTCCTGTAGGGTAGTGGTGGGTGGGACACAGGCCACACCCTAGATTGCCAAAAATTGACAAACAATTAAAAAAAAAAATCGTAAATTAAAATCCAAAATATAGTTTTGTTTGTAATGAAACAAAGTCAAACACATTTTCAAATGACAAAGCGCAACTAATACGTGACAGTTCACCCCAAGTAAACTTGGAGTTAGGACTAGGGTGTGTCCTGTAGGGTAGTGGTGGGTGGGACACAGGCCACACCCTAGATTGCCAAAAATTAACAAACAATTAAAAAAAATGGTCAAATAAAATCTGAAATATAGTTTTGTTTGTAATTAAACAAAGTCAAACACATTTTCAAATGACAAAGCGCAACTAATACGTGACAGTTCACCCCAAGTAAACTTGGAGTTAGGACTAGGGTGTGTCCTGTAGGGTAGTGGTGGGTGGGACACAGGCCACACCCTAGATTGCCAAAAATTTAAAAACAATTAAATAAAAAATGGTCAAATAAAATCTAAAATATAGTTTTGTTTGTAATTAAACAAAGTCAAACACATTTTCAAATGACAAAGCGCAACTAATACGTGACAGTTCACCCCAAGTAAACTTGGAGTTAGGACTAGGGTGTGTCCTGTAGGGTAGTGGTGGGTGGGACACAGGCCACACCCTAGATTGCCAAAAAAACAACAAACAATTTTTTTTAAAAAAATGGTCAAATAAAATCTAAAATATAGTTTTGTTTGTAATTAAACAAAGTCAAACACATTTTCAAATGACAAAGCGCAACTAATACGTGACAGTTCACCCCAAGTAAACTTGGAGTTAGGACTAGGGTGTGTCCTGTAGGGTAGTGGTGGGTGGGACACAGGCCACACCCTAGATTGCCAAAAATTAACAAACAATTAAAAAAAATGGTCAAATAAAATCTGAAATATAGTTTTGTTTGTAATTAAACAAAGTCAAACACATTTTCAAATGACAAAGCGCAACTAATACGTGACAGTTCACCCCAAGTAAACTTGGAGTTAGGACTAGGGTGTGTCCTGTAGGGTAGTGGTGGGTGGGACACAGGCCACACCCTAGATTGCCAAAAAAACAACAAACAATTTTTAAAAAAAATCGTAAAATAAAATCCAAAATATAGTTTTGTTTGTAATTAAACAAAGTCAAACACATTTTCAAATGACAAAGCGCAACTAATACGTGACAGTTCACCCCAAGTAAACTTGGAGTTAGGACTAGGGTGTGTCCTGTAGGGTAGTGGTGGGTGGGACACAGGCCACACCCTAGATTGCCAAAAAAACAACAAACAATTAAAAAAAAATCTTAAAATAAAATCCAAAATATAGTTTTGTTTGGAATTAAACAAAGTCAAACACATTTTCGAATGACAAAGCGCAACTAATACGTGACAGTTCACCCCAAGTAAACTTGGAGTTAGGACTAGGGTGTGTCCTGTAGGGTAGTGGTGGGTGGGACACAGGCCACACCCTAGATTGCCAAAAAAACGACAAACAATTAAAAAAAAAATCGTAAAATAAAATCGAAAATATAGTTTTGTTTGTAATGAAACAAAGTCAAATACATTTTCAAATGACCAAGCGCAACTAATACGTGACAGTTCACCCCAAGTAAACTTGGAGTTAGGACTAGGGTGTGTCCTGTAGGGTAGTGGTGGGTGGGACACAGGCCACACCCTAGATTGCCAAAAAAACAACAAACAATTTTTTTTAAAAATCGTAAAATAAAATCCAAAATATAGTTTTGTTTGTAATTAAACAAAGTCAAATACATTTTCAAATGACAAAGCGCAACTAATACGTGACAGTTCACCCCAAGTAAACTTGGAGTTAGGACTAGGGTGTGTCCTGTAGGGTAGTGGTGGGTGGGACACAGGTCACACCCTAGATTGCCAAAAAAACGACAAACAATTTAAAAAAAAAATCATAAAATAAAATCCAAAATATAGTTTTGTTTATAATATAACAAAGTCAAATACATTTTCAAATGACAAAGCGCAACTAATACGTGACAGTTCACCCCAAGTAAACTTGGAGTTAGGACTAGGGTGTGTCCTGTAGGGTAGTGGTGGGTGGGACACAGGCCACACCCTAGATTGCCAAAAAAACAACAAACAATTTAAAAAAAAAACGTAAAATAAAATCCAAAATATAGTTTTGTTTGTAATTAAACAAAGTCAAACACATTTTCAAATGACAAAGCGCAACTAATACGTGACAGTTCACCCCAAGTAAACTTGGAGTTAGGACTAGGGTGTGTCCTGTAGGGTAGTGGTGGGTGGGACACAGGCCACACCCTAGATTGCCAAAAATTGAAAAACAATTTAAAAAAAATGGTCAAATAAAATCTAAAATATAGTTTTGTTTGTAATTAAACAAAGTCAAACACATTTTCAAATGACAAAGCGCAACTAATACGTGACAGTTCACCCCAAGTAAACTTGGAGTTAGGACTAGGGTGTGTCCTGTAGGGTAGTGGTGGGTGGGACACAGGCCACACCCTAGATTGCCAAAAAAACAACAAACAATTTTTTTAAAAAATCGTAAAATAAAATCCAAAATATAGTTTTGTTTGTAATTAAACGAAGTCAAACACATTTTCGAATGACAAAGCGCAACTAATACGTGACAGTTTACCCCAAGTAAACTTGGAGTTAGAACTAGGGTGTGTCCTGTAGGGTAGTGGTGGGTGGGACACAGGCCACACCCTAGATTGCCAAAAAAACAACAAACAATTTTTAAAAAAAAATGGTCAAATAAAATCTAAAATATAGTTTTGTTTGTAATTAAACAAAGTCAAACACATTTTCAAATGACAAAGCGCAACTAATACGTGACAGTTCACCCCAAGTAAACTTGGAGTTAGGACTAGGGTGTGTCCTGTAGGGTAGTGGTGGGTGGGACACAGGTCACACCCTAGATTGCCAAAAAAACGACAAACAATTTTAAAAAAACAATCGTAAAATAAAATCCAAAATATAGTTTTGTTTATAATAAAACAAAGTCAAATACATTTTCAAATGACAAAGCGCAACTAATACGTGACAGTTCACCCCAAGTAAACTTGGAGTTAGGACTAGGGTGTGTCCTGTAGGGTAGTGGTGGGTGGGACACAGGTCACACCCTAGATTGCCAAAAAAACAACAAACAATTTAAAAAAAAAACGTAAAATAAAATCCAAAATATAGTTTTGTTTGTAATTAAACAAAGTCAAACACATTTTCAAATGACAAAGCGCAACTAATACGTGACAGTTCACCCCAAGTAAACTTGGAGTTAGGACTAGGGTGTGTCCTGTAGGGTAGTGGTGGGTGGGACACAGGCCACACTCTAGATTGCCAAAAAAACAACAAACAATTTTTTAAAAAAAATCTTAAAATAAAATCCAAAATATAGTTTTGTTTGTAATTAAACAAAGTCAAACACATTTTCAAATTACAAAGCGCAACTAATACGTGACAGTTCACCCCAAGTAAACTTGGAGTTAGGACTAGGGTGTGTCCTGTAGGGTAGTGGTGGGTGGGACACAGGCCACACCCTAGATTGCCAAAAATTGACAAACAATTAAAAAAAATGGTCAAATAAAATCTAAAATATAGTTTTGTTTGTAATTAAACAAAGTCAAACACATTTTCAAATGACAAAGCGCAACTAATACGTGACAGTTCACCCCAAGTAAACTTGGAGTTAGGACTAGGGTGTGTCCTGTAGGGTAGTGGTGGGTGGGACACAGGCCACACCCTAGATTGCCAAAAATTGACAAACAATTAAAAAAAAAAATCGTAAATTAAAATCCAAAATATAGTTTTGTTTGTAATGAAACAAAGTCAAACACATTTTCAAATGACAAAGCGCAACTAATACGTGACAGTTCACCCCAAGTAAACTTGGAGTTAGGACTAGGGTGTGTCCTGTAGGGTAGTGGTGGGTGGGACACAGGCCACACCCTAGATTGCCAAAAATTAACAAACAATTAAAAAAAATGGTCAAATAAAATCTGAAATATAGTTTTGTTTGTAATTAAACAAAGTCAAACACATTTTCAAATGACAAAGCGCAACTAATACGTGACAGTTCACCCCAAGTAAACTTGGAGTTAGGACTAGGGTGTGTCCTGTAGGGTAGTGGTGGGTGGGACACAGGCCACACCCTAGATTGCCAAAAATTGAAAAACAATTAAATAAAAAATGGTCAAATAAAATATAAAATATAGTTTTGTTTGTAATTAAACAAAGTCAAACACATTTTCAAATGACAAAGCGCAACTAATACGTGACAGTTCACCCCAAGTAAACTTGGAGTTAGGACTAGGGTGTGTCCTGTAGGGTAGTGGTGGGTGGGACACAGGCCACACCCTAGATTGCCAAAAAAACAACAAACAATTTTTTTTTAAAAAAATGGTCAAATAAAATCTAAAATATAGTTTTGTTTGTAATTAAACAAAGTCAAACACATTTTCAAATGACAAAGCGCAACTAATACGTGACAGTTCACCCCAAGTAAACTTGGAGTTAGGACTAGGGTGTGTCCTGTAGGGTAGTGGTGGGTGGGACACAGGCCACACCCTAGATTGCCAAAAATTAACAAACAATTAAAAAAAATGGTCAAATAAAATCTGAAATATAGTTTTGTTTGTAATTAAACAAAGTCAAACACATTTTCAAATGACAAAGCGCAACTAATACGTGACAGTTCACCCCAAGTAAACTTGGAGTTAGGACTAGGGTGTGTCCTGTAGGGTAGTGGTGGGTGGGACACAGGCCACACCCTAGATTGCCAAAAAAACAACAAACAATTTTTAAAAAAAATCGTAAAATAAAATCCAAAATATAGTTTTGTTTGTAATTAAACAAAGTCAAACACATTTTCAAATGACAAAGCGCAACTAATACGTGACAGTTCACCCCAAGTAAACTTGGAGTTAGGACTAGGGTGTGTCCTGTAGGGTAGTGGTGGGTGGGACACAGGCCACACCCTAGATTGCCAAAAAAACAACAAACAATTAAAAAAAAATCTTAAAATAAAATCCAAAATATAGTTTTGTTTGGAATTAAACAAAGTCAAACACATTTTCAAATGACAAAGCGCAACTAATACGTGACAGTTCACCCCAAGTAAACTTGGAGTTAGGACTAGGGTGTGTCCTGTAGGGTAGTGGTGGGTGGGACACAGGCCACACCCTAGATTGCCAAAAATTGAAAAACAATTAAATAAAAAATGGTCAAATAAAATCTAAAATATAGTTTTGTTTGTAATTAAACAAAGTCAAACACATTTTCAAATGACAAAGCGCAACTAATACGTGACAGTTCACCCCAAGTAAACTTGGAGTTAGGACTAGGGTGTGTCCTGTAGGGTAGTGGTGGGTGGGACACAGGCCACACCCTAGATTGCCAAAAAAACGACAAACAATTAAAAAAAAAATCGTAAAATAAAATCGAAAATATAGTTTTGTTTGTAATGAAACAAAGTCAAATACATTTTCAAATGACAAAGCGCAACTAATACGTGACAGTTCACCCCAAGTAAACTTGGAGTTAGGACTAGGGTGTGTCCTGTAGGGTAGTGGTGGGTGGGACACAGGCCACACCCTAGATTGCCAAAAAAACAACAAACAATTTTTAAAAAAAAATGGTCAAATAAAATCTAAAATATAGTTTTGTTTGTAATTAAACAAAGTCAAACACATTTTCAAATGACAAAGCGCAACTAATACGTGACAGTTCACCCCAAGTAAACTTGGAGTTAGGACTAGGGTGTGTCCTGTAGGGTAGTGGTGGGTGGGACACAGGCCACACCCTAGATTGCCAAAAAAACGACAAACAATTAAAAAAAAAATCGTAAAATAAAATCGAAAATATAGTTTTGTTTGTAATGAAACAAAGTCAAATACATTTTCAAATGACAAAGCGCAACTAATACGTGACAGTTCACCCCAAGTAAACTTGGAGTTAGGACTAGGGTGTGTCCTGTAGGGTAGTGGTGGGTGGGACACAGGCCACACCCTAGATTGCCAAAAAAACAACAAACAATTTTTTTTAAAAATCGTAAAATAAAATCCAAAATATAGTTTTGTTTGTAATTAAACAAAGTCAAATACATTTTCAAATGACAAAGCGCAACTAATACGTGACAGTTCACCCCAAGTAAACTTGGAGTTAGGACTAGGGTGTGTCCTGTAGGGTAGTGGTGGGTGGGACACAGGTCACACCCTAGATTGCCAAAAAAACGACAAACAATTTAAAAAAAAAATCATAAAATAAAATCCAAAATATAGTTTTGTTTATAATAAAACAAAGTCAAATACATTTTCAAATGACAAAGCGCAACTAATACGTGACAGTTCACCCCAAGTAAACTTGGAGTTAGGACAAGGGTGTGTCCTGTAGGGTAGTGGTGGGTGGGACACAGGCCACACCCTAGATTGCCAAAAAAACAACAAACAATTTAAAAAAAAAACGTAAAATAAAATCCAAAATATAGTTTTGTTTGTAATTAAACAAAGTCAAACACATTTTCAAATGACAAAGCGCAACTAATACGTGACAGTTCACCCCAAGTAAACTTGGAGTTAGGACTAGGGTGTGTCCTGTAGGGTAGTGGTGGGTGGGACACAGGCCACACCCTAGATTGCCAAAAAAACAACAAACAATTTTTAAAAAAAATCTTAAAATAAAATCCAAAATATAGTTTTGTTTGTAATTAAACAAAGTCAAACACATTTTCAAATGACAAAGCGCAACTAATACGTGACAGTTCACCCCAAGTAAACTTGGAGTTAGGACTAGGGTGTGTCCTGTAGGGTAGTGGTGGGTGGGACACAGGCCACACCCTAGATTGCCAAAAAAACAACAAACAATTTTTTTTTTAAAAAATGGTCAAATAAAATCTAAAATATAGTTTTGTTTGTAATTAAACAAAGTCAAACACATTTTCAAATGACAAAGCGCAACTAATACGTGACAGTTCACCCCAAGTAAACTTGGAGTTAGGACTAGGGTGTGTCCTGTAGGGTAGTGGTGGGTGGGACACAGGCCACACCCTAGATTGCCAAAAATTAACAAACAATTAAAAAAAATGGTCAAATAAAATCTGAAATATAGTTTTGTTTGTAATTAAACAAAGTCAAACACATTTTCAAATGACAAAGCGCAACTAATACGTGACAGTTCACCCCAAGTAAACTTGGAGTTAGGACTAGGGTGTGTCCTGTAGGGTAGTGGTGGGTGGGACACAGGCCACACCCTAGATTGCCAAAAAAACAACAAACAATTTTTTAAAAAAATCGTAAAATAAAATCCAAAATATAGTTTTGTTTGTAATTAAACAAAGTCAAACACATTTTCAAATGACAAAGCGCAACTAATACGTGACAGTTCACCCCAAGTAAACTTGGAGTTAGGACTAGGGTGTGTCCTGTAGGGTAGTGGTGGGTGGGACACAGGCCACACCCTAGATTGCCAAAAAAACAACAAACAATTAAAAAAAAATCTTAAAATAAAATCCAAAATATAGTTTTGTTTGGAATTAAACAAAGTCAAACACATTTTCAAATGACAAAGCGCAACTAATACGTGACAGTTCACCCCAAGTAAACTTGGAGTTAGGACTAGGGTGTGTCCTGTAGGGTAGTGGTGGGTGGGACACAGGCCACACCCTAGATTGCCAAAAATTGAAAAACAATTAAATAAAAAATGGTCAAATAAAATCTAAAATATAGTTTTGTTTGTAATTAAACAAAGTCAAACACATTTTCAAATGACAAAGCGCAACTAATACGTGACAGTTCACCCCAAGTAAACTTGGAGTTAGGACTAGGGTGTGTCCTGTAGGGTAGTGGTGGGTGGGACACAGGCCACACCCTAGATTGCCAAAAAAACGACAAACAATTAAAAAAAAAATCGTAAAATAAAATCGAAAATATAGTTTTGTTTGTAATGAAACAAAGTCAAATACATTTTCAAATGACAAAGCGCAACTAATACGTGACAGTTCACCCCAAGTAAACTTGGAGTTAGGACTAGGGTGTGTCCTGTAGGGTAGTGGTGGGTGGGACACAGGCCACACCCTAGATTGCCAAAAAAACAACAAACAATTTTTTAAAAAAAATGGTCAAATAAAATCTAAAATATAGTTTTGTTTGTAATTAAACAAAGTCAAACACATTTTCAAATGACAAAGCGCAACTAATACGTGACAGTTCACCCCAAGTAAACTTGGAGTTAGGACTAGGGTGTGTCCTGTAGGGTAGTGGTGGGTGGGACACAGGCCACACCCTAGATTGCCAAAAAAACGACAAACAATTAAAAAAAAAATCGTAAAATAAAATCGAAAATATAGTTTTGTTTGTAATGAAACAAAGTCAAATACATTTTCAAATGACAAAGCGCAACTAATACGTGACAGTTCACCCCAAGTAAACTTGGAGTTAGGACTAGGGTGTGTCCTGTAGGGTAGTGGTGGGTGGGACACAGGTCACACCCTAGATTGCCAAAAAAACGACAAACAATTAAAAAAAAAAATCATAAAATAAAATCCAAAATATAGTTTTGTTTATAATAAAACAAAGTCAAATACATTTTCAAATGACAAAGCGCAACTAATACGTGACAGTTCACCCCAAGTAAACTTGGAGTTAGGACTAGGGTGTGTCCTGTAGGGTAGTGGTGGGTGGGACACAGGCCACACCCTAGATTGCCAAAAAAAACAACAAACAATATAAAAAAAAAAAACGTAAAATAAAATCCAAAATATAGTTTTGTTTATAATAAAACAAAGTCAATTACATTTTCAAATGACAAAGCGCAACTAATACGTGACAGTTCACCCCAAGTAAACTTGGAGTTAGGACTAGGGTGTGTCCTGTAGGGTAGTGGTGGGTGGGACACAGGCCACACTCTAGATTGCCAAAAAAACAACAAACAATTTTTTAAAAAAAATCTTAAAATAAAATCCAAAATATAGTTTTGTTTGTAATTAAACAAAGTCAAACACATTTTCAAATGACAAAGCGCAACTAATACGTGACAGTTCACCCCAAGTAAACTTGGAGTTAGGACTAGGGTGTGTCCTGTAGGGTAGTGGTGGGTGGGACACAGGCCACACCCTAGATTGCCAAAAATTGACAAACAATTAAAAAAAATGGTCAAATAAAATCTAAAATATAGTTTTGTTTGTAATTAAACAAAGTCAAACACATTTTCAAATGACAAAGCGCAACTAATACGTGACAGTTCACCCCAAGTAAACTTGGAGTTAGGACTAGGGTGTGTCCTGTAGGGTAGTGGTGGGTGGGACACAGGCCACACCCTAGATTGCCAAAAATTAACAAACAATTAAAAAAAATGGTCAAATAAAATCTGAAATATAGTTTTGTTTGTAATTAAACAAAGTCAAACACATTTTCAAATGACAAAGCGCAACTAATACGTGACAGTTCACCCCAAGTAAACTTGGAGTTAGGACTAGGGTGTGTCCTGTAGGGTAGTGGTGGGTGGGACACAGGCCACACCCTAGATTGCCAAAAATTGAAAAACAATTAAATAAAAAATGGTCAAATAAAATCTAAAATATAGTTTTGTTTGTAATTAAACAAAGTCAAACACATTTTCAAATGACAAAGCGCAACTAATACGTGACAGTTCACCCCAAGTAAACTTGGAGTTAGGACTAGGGTGTGTCCTGTAGGGTAGTGGTGGGTGGGACACAGGCCACACCCTAGATTGCCAAAAAAACAACAAACAATTTTTTTTAAAAAAATGGTCAAATAAAATCTAAAATATAGTTTTGTTTGTAATTAAACAAAGTCAAACACATTTTCAAATGACAAAGCGCAACTAATACGTGACAGTTCACCCCAAGTAAACTTGGAGTTAGGACTAGGGTGTGTCCTGTAGGGTAGTGGTGGGTGGGACACAGGCCACACCCTAGATTGCCAAAAATTAACAAACAATTAAAAAAAATGGTCAAATAAAATCTGAAATATAGTTTTGTTTGTAATTAAACAAAGTCAAACACATTTTCAAATGACAAAGCGCAACTAATACGTGACAGTTCACCCCAAGTAAACTTGGAGTTAGGACTAGGGTGTGTCCTGTAGGGTAGTGGTGGGTGGGACACAGGCCACACCCTAGATTGCCAAAAAAACAACAAACAATTTTTAAAAAAAATCGTAAAATAAAATCCAAAATATAGTTTTGTTTGTAATTAAACAAAGTCAAACACATTTTCAAATGACAAAGCGCAACTAATACGTGACAGTTCACCCCAAGTAAACTTGGAGTTAGGACTAGGGTGTGTCCTGTAGGGTAGTGGTGGGTGGGACACAGGCCACACCCTAGATTGCCAAAAAAACAACAAAAAATTAAAAAAAAATCTTAAAATAAAATCCAAAATATAGTTTTGTTTGGAATTAAACAAAGTCAAACACATTTTCGAATGACAAAGCGCAACTAATACGTGACAGTTCACCCCAAGTAAACTTGGAGTTAGGACTAGGGTGTGTCCTGTAGGGTAGTGGTGGGTGGGACACAGGCCACACCCTAGATTGCCAAAAAAACGACAAACAATTAAAAAAAAAATCGTAAAATAAAATCGAAAATATAGTTTTGTTTGTAATGAAACAAAGTCAAATACATTTTCAAATGACCAAGCGCAACTAATACGTGACAGTTCACCCCAAGTAAACTTGGAGTTAGGACTAGGGTGTGTCCTGTAGGGTAGTGGTGGGTGGGACACAGGCCACACCCTAGATTGCCAAAAAAACAACAAACAATTTTTTTTAAAAATCGTAAAATAAAATCCAAAATATAGTTTTGTTTGTAATTAAACAAAGTCAAATACATTTTCAAATGACAAAGCGCAACTAATACGTGACAGTTCACCCCAAGTAAACTTGGAGTTAGGACTAGGGTGTGTCCTGTAGGGTAGTGGTGGGTGGGACACAGGTCACACCCTAGATTGCCAAAAAAACGACAAACAATTTAAAAAAAAAATCATAAAATAAATTCCAAAATATAGTTTTGTTTATAATATAACAAAGTCAAATACATTTTCAAATGACAAAGCGCAACTAATACGTGACAGTTCACCCCAAGTAAACTTGGAGTTAGGACTAGGGTGTGTCCTGTAGGGTAGTGGTGGGTGGGACACAGGCCACACCCTAGATTGCCAAAAAAACAACAAACAATTTAAAAAAAAAACGTAAAATAAAATCCAAAATATAGTTTTGTTTGTAATTAAACAAAGTCAAACACATTTTCAAATGACAAAGCGCAACTAATACGTGACAGTTCACCCCAAGTAAACTTGGAGTTAGGACTAGGGTGTGTCCTGTAGGGTAGTGGTGGGTGGGACACAGGCCACACCCTAGATTGCCAAAAATTGAAAAACAATTTAAAAAAAATGGTCAAATAAAATCTAAAATATAGTTTTGTTTGTAATTAAACAAAGTCAAACACATTTTCAAATGACAAAGCGCAACTAATACGTGACAGTTCACCCCAAGTAAACTTGGAGTTAGGACTAGGGTGTGTCCTGTAGGGTAGTGGTGGGTGGGACACAGGCCACACCCTAGATTGCCAAAAAAACAACAAACAATTTTTTTAAAAAATCGTAAAATAAAATCCAAAATATAGTTTTGTTTGTAATTAAACAAAGTCAAACACATTTTCGAATGACAAAGCGCAACTAATACGTGACAGTTTACCCCAAGTAAACTTGGAGTTAGAACTAGGGTGTGTCCTGTAGGGTAGTGGTGGGTGGGACACAGGCCACACCCTAGATTGCCAAAAAAACAACAAACAATTTTTAAAAAAAAATGGTCAAATAAAATCTAAAATATAGTTTTGTTTGTAATTAAACAAAGTCAAACACATTTTCAAATGACAAAGCGCAACTAATACGTGACAGTTCACCCCAAGTAAACTTGGAGTTAGGACTAGGGTGTGTCCTGTAGGGTAGTGGTGGGTGGGACACAGGTCACACCCTAGATTGCCAAAAAAACGACAAACAATTTAAAAAAAACAATCGTAAAATAAAATCCAAAATATAGTTTTGTTTATAATAAAACAAAGTCAAATACATTTTCAAATGACAAAGCGCAACTAATACGTGACAGTTCACCCCAAGTAAACTTGGAGTTAGGACTAGGGTGTGTCCTGTAGGGTAGTGGTGGGTGGGACACAGGTCACACCCTAGATTGCCAAAAAAACAACAAACAATTTAAAAAAAAAACGTAAAATAAAATCCAAAATATAGTTTTGTTTGTAATTAAACAAAGTCAAACACATTTTCAAATGACAAAGCGCAACTAATACGTGACAGTTCACCCCAAGTAAACTTGGAGTTAGGACTAGGGTGTGTCCTGTAGGGTAGTGGTGGGTGGGACACAGGCCACACTCTAGATTGCCAAAAAAACAACAAACAATTTTTAAAAAAAAATCTTAAAATAAAATCCAAAATATAGTTTTGTTTGTAATTAAACAAAGTCAAACACATTTTCAAATTACAAAGCGCAACTAATACGTGACAGTTCACCCCAAGTAAACTTGGAGTTAGGACTAGGGTGTGTCCTGTAGGGTAGTGGTGGGTGGGACACAGGCCACACCCTAGATTGCCAAAAATTGACAAACAATTAAAAAAAATGGTCAAATAAAATCTAAAATATAGTTTTGTTTGTAATTAAACAAAGTCAAACACATTTTCAAATGACAAAGCGCAACTAATACGTGACAGTTCACCCCAAGTAAACTTGGAGTTAGGACTAGGGTGTGTCCTGTAGGGTAGTGGTGGGTGGGACACAGGCCACACCCTAGATTGCCAAAAATTGACAAACAATTAAAAAAAAAAATCGTAAATTAAAATCCAAAATATAGTTTTGTTTGTAATGAAACAAAGTCAAACACATTTTCAAATGACAAAGCGCAACTAATACGTGACAGTTCACCCCAAGTAAACTTGGAGTTAGGACTAGGGTGTGTCCTGTAGGGTAGTGGTGGGTGGGACACAGGCCACACCCTAGATTTCCAAAAATTAACAAACAATTAAAAAAAATGGTCAAATAAAATCTGAAATATAGTTTTGTTTGTAATTAAACAAAGTCAAACACATTTTCAAATGACAAAGCGCAACTAATACGTGACAGTTCACCCCAAGTAAACTTGGAGTTAGGACTAGGGTGTGTCCTGTAGGGTAGTGGTGGGTGGGACACAGGCCACACCCTAGATTGCCAAAAATTGAAAAACAATTAAATAAAAAATGGTCAAATAAAATATAAAATATAGTTTTGTTTGTAATTAAACAAAGTCAAACACATTTTCAAATGACAAAGCGCAACTAATACGTGACAGTTCACCCCAAGTAAACTTGGAGTTAGGACTAGGGTGTGTCCTGTAGGGTAGTGGTGGGTGGGACACAGGCCACACCCTAGATTGCCAAAAAAACAACAAACAATTTTTTTTTAAAAAAATGGTCAAATAAAATCTAAAATATAGTTTTGTTTGTAATTAAACAAAGTCAAACACATTTTCAAATGACAAAGCGCAACTAATACGTGACAGTTCACCCCAAGTAAACTTGGAGTTAGGACTAGGGTGTGTCCTGTAGGGTAGTGGTGGGTGGGACACAGGCCACACCCTAGATTGCCAAAAATTAACAAACAATTAAAAAAAATGGTCAAATAAAATCTGAAATATAGTTTTGTTTGTAATTAAACAAAGTCAAACACATTTTCAAATGACAAAGCGCAACTAATACGTGACAGTTCACCCCAAGTAAACTTGGAGTTAGGACTAGGGTGTGTCCTGTAGGGTAGTGGTGGGTGGGACACAGGCCACACCCTAGATTGCCAAAAAAACAACAAACAATTTTTAAAAAAAATCGTAAAATAAAATCTAAAATATAGTTTTGTTTGTAATTAAACAAAGTCAAACACATTTTCAAATGACAAAGCGCAACTAATACGTGACAGTTCACCCCAAGTAAACTTGGAGTTAGGACTAGGGTGTGTCCTGTAGGGTAGTGGTGGGTGGGACACAGGCCACACCCTAGATTGCCAAAAAAACAACAAACAATTAAAAAAAAATCTTAAAATAAAATCCAAAATATAGTTTTGTTTGGAATTAAACAAAGTCAAACACATTTTCAAATGACAAAGCGCAACTAATACGTGACAGTTCACCCCAAGTAAACTTGGAGTTAGGACTAGGGTGTGTCCTGTAGGGTAGTGGTGGGTGGGACACAGGCCACACCCTAGATTGCCAAAAATTGAAAAACAATTAAATAAAAAATGGTCAAATAAAATCTAAAATATAGTTTTGTTTGTAATTAAACAAAGTCAAACACATTTTCAAATGACAAAGCGCAACTAATACGTGACAGTTCACCCCAAGTAAACTTGGAGTTAGGACTAGGGTGTGTCCTGTAGGGTAGTGGTGGGTGGGACACAGGCCACACCCTAGATTGCCAAAAAAACGACAAACAATTAAAAAAAAAATCGTAAAATAAAATCGAAAATATAGTTTTGTTTGTAATGAAACAAAGTCAAATACATTTTCAAATGACAAAGCGCAACTAATACGTGACAGTTCACCCCAAGTAAACTTGGAGTTAGGACTAGGGTGTGTCCTGTAGGGTAGTGGTGGGTGGGACACAGGCCACACCCTAGATTGCCAAAAAAACAACAAACAATTTTTTAAAAAAAATGGTCAAATAAAATCTAAAATATAGTTTTGTTTGTAATTAAACAAAGTCAAACACATTTTCAAATGACAACGCGCAACTAATATGTGACAGTTCACCCCAAGTAAACTTGGAGTTAGGACTAGGGTGTGTCCTGTAGGGTAGTGGTGGGTGGGACACAGGCCACACCCTAGATTGCCAAAAAAACGACAAACAATTAAAAAAAAAATCGTAAAATAAAATCGAAAATATAGTTTTGTTTGTAATGAAACAAAGTCAAATACATTTTCAAATGACAAAGCGCAACTAATACGTGACAGTTCACCCCAAGTAAACTTGGAGTTAGGACTAGGGTGTGTCCTGTAGGGTAGTGGTGGGTGGGACACAGGCCACACCCTAGATTGCCAAAAAAACAACAAACAATTTTTTTAAAAAATCGTAAAATAAAATCCAAAATATAGTTTTGTTTGTAATTAAACAAAGTCAAACACATTTTCGAATGACAAAGCGCAACTAATACGTGACAGTTCACCCCAAGTAAACTTGGAGTTAGGACTAGGGTGTGTCCTGTAGGGTAGTGGTGGGTGGGACACAGGCCACACCCTAGATTGCCAAAAAAACAACAAACAATTTTTTTTAAAAAAATGGTCAAATAAAATCTAAAATATAGTTTTGTTTGTAATTAAACAAAGTCAAACACATTTTCAAATGACAAAGCGCAACTAATACGTGACAGTTCACCCCAAGTAAACTTGGAGTTAGGACTAGGGTGTGTCCTGTAGGGTAGTGGTGGGTGGGACACAGGCCACACCCTAGATTGCCAAAAAAACGACAAACAATTAAAAAAAAAATCGTAAAATAAAATCGAAAATATAGTTTTGTTTGTAATGAAACAAAGTCAAATACATTTTCAAATGACAAAGCGCAACTAATACGTGACAGTTCACCCCAAGTAAACTTGGAGTTAGGACTAGGGTGTGTCCTGTAGGGTAGTGGTGGGTGGGACACAGGCCACACCCTAGATTGCCAAAAAAACAACAAACAATTTTTTTTAAAAAATGGTCAAATAAAATCTAAAATATAGTTTTGTTTGTAATTAAACAAAGTCAAACACATTTTCAAATGACAAAGCGCAACTAATACGTGACAGTTCACCCCAAGTAAACTTGGAGTTAGGACTAGGGTGTGTCCTGTAGGGTAGTGGTGGGTGGGACACAGGCCACACCCTAGATTGCCAAAAATTAACAAACAATTAAAAAAAATGGTCAAATAAAATCTGAAATATAGTTTTGTTTGTAATTAAACAAAGTCAAACACATTTTCAAATGACAAAGCGCAACTAATACGTGACAGTTCACCCCAAGTAAACTTGGAGTTAGGACTAGGGTGTGTCCTGTAGGGTAGTGGTGGGTGGGACACAGGCCACACCCTAGATTGCCAAAAAAACAACAAACAATTTTTAAAAAAAATCGTAAAATAAAATCCAAAATATAGTTTTGTTTGTAATTAAACAAAGTCAAACACATTTTCAAATGACAAAGCGCAACTAATACGTGACAGTTCACCCCAAGTAAACTTGGAGTTAGGACTAGGGTGTGTCCTGTAGGGTAGTGGTGGGTGGGACACAGGCCACACCCTAGATTGCCAAAAAAACAACAAACAATTAAAAAAAAATCTTAAAATAAAATCCAAAATATAGTTTTGTTTGGAATTAAACAAAGTCAAACACATTTTCAAATGACAAAGCGCAACTAATACGTGAAAGTTCACCCCAAGTAAACTTGGAGTTAGGACTAGGGTGTGTCCTGTAGGGTAGTGGTGGGTGGGACACAGGCCACACCCTAGATTGCCAAAAATTGAAAAACAATTAAATAAAAAATGGTCAAATAAAATCTAAAATATAGTTTTGTTTGTAATTAAACAAAGTCAAACACATTTTCAAATGACAACGCGCAACTAATACGTGACAGTTCACCCCAAGTAAACTTGGAGTTAGGACTAGGGTGTGTCCTGTAGGGTAGTGGTGGGTGGGACACAGGCCACACCCTAGATTGCCAAAAAAACAACAAACAATTTTTTTAAAAAATCGTAAAATAAAATCCAAAATATAGTTTTGTTTGTAATTAAACAAAGTCAAACACATTTTCGAATGACAAAGCGCAACTAATACGTGACAGTTCACCCCAAGTAAACTTGGAGTTAGGACTAGGGTGTGTCCTGTAGGGTAGTGGTGGGTGGGACACAGGCCACACCCTAGATTGCCAAAAAAACAACAAACAATTTTTTTAAAAAAATGGTCAAATAAAATCTAAAATATAGTTTTGTTTGTAATTAAACAAAGTCAAACACATTTTCAAATGACAAAGCGCAACTAATACGTGACAGTTCACCCCAAGTAAACTTGGAGTTAGGACTAGGGTGTGTCCTGTAGGGTAGTGGTGGGTGGGACACAGGCCACACCCTAGATTGCCAAAAAAACGACAAACAATTAAAAAAAAAATCGTAAAATAAAATCGAAAATATAGTTTTGTTTGTAATGAAACAAAGTCAAATACATTTTCAAATGACAAAGCGCAACTAATACGTGACAGTTCACCCCAAGTAAACTTGGAGTTAGGACTAGGGTGTGTCCTGTAGGGTAGTGGTGGGTGGGACACAGGCCACACCCTAGATTGCCAAAAAAACAACAAACAATTTTTTTTAAAAAATGGTCAAATAAAATCTAAAATATAGTTTTGTTTGTAATTAAACAAAGTCAAACACATTTTCAAATGACAAAGCGCAACTAATACGTGACAGTTCACCCCAAGTAAACTTGGAGTTAGGACTAGGGTGTGTCCTGTAGGGTAGTGGTGGGTGGGACACAGGCCACACCCTAGATTGCCAAAAAAACAACAAACAATTTTTTTTAAAAATCGTAAAATAAAATCCAAAATATAGTTTTGTTTGTAATTAAACAAAGTCAAATACATTTTCAAATGACAAAGCGCAACTAATACGTGACAGTTCACCCCAAGTAAACTTGGAGTTAGGACTAGGGTGTGTCCTGTAGGGTAGTGGTGGGTGGGACACAGGTCACACCCTAGATTGCCAAAAAAACGACAAACAATTTAAAAAAAAAATCATAAAATAAAATCCAAAATATAGTTTTGTTTATAATAAAACAAAGTCAAATACATTTTCAAATGACAAAGCGCAACTAATACGTGACAGTTCACCCCAAGTAAACTTGGAGTTAGGACTAGGGTGTGTCCTGTAGGGTAGTGGTGGGTGGGACACAGGCCACACCCTAGATTGCCAAAAAAAACAACAAACAATTTAAAAAAAAAACGTAAAATAAAATCCAAAATATAGTTTTGTTTGTAATTAAACAAAGTCAAACACATTTTCAAATGACAAAGCGCAACTAATACGTGACAGTTCACCCCAAGTAAACTTGGAGTTAGGACTAGGGTGTGTCCTGTAGGGTAGTGGTGGGTGGGACACAGGCCACACCCTAGATTGCCAAAAAAACAACAAACAATTTTTAAAAAAAATCTTAAAATAAAATCCAAAATATAGTTTTGTTTGTAATTAAACAAAGTCAAACACATTTTCAAATGACAAAGCGCAACTAATACGTGACAGTTCACCCCAAGTAAACTTGGAGTTAGGACTAGGGTGTGTCCTGTAGGGTAGTGGTGGGTGGGACACAGGCCACACCCTAGATTGCCAAAAATTGACAAACAATTAAAAAAAAATGGTCAAATAAAATTTAAAATATAGTTTTGTTTGTAATTAAACAAAGTCAAACACATTTTCAAATGACAAAGCGCAACTAATACGTGACAGTTCACCCCAAGTAAACTTGGAGTTAGGACTAGGGTGTGTCCTGTAGGGTAGTGGTGGGTGGGACACAGGCCACACCCTAGATTGCCAAAAATTGACAAACAATTAAAAAAAAAATCGTAAATTAAAATCCAAAATATAGTTTTGTTTGTAATGAAACAAAGTCAAACACATTTTCAAATGACAAAGCGCAACTAATACGTGACAGTTCACCCCAAGTAAACTTGGAGTTAGGACTAGGGTGTGTCCTGTAGGGTAGTGGTGGGTGGGACACAGGCCACACCCTAGATTGCCAAAAATTAACAAACAATTAAAAAAAATGGTCAAATAAAATCTAAAATATAGTTTTGTTTGTAATTAAACAAAGCAAACACATTTTCAAATGACAAAGCGCAACTAATACGTGACAGTTCACCCCAAGTAAACTTGGAGTTAGGACTAGGGTGTGTCCTGTAGGGTAGTGGTGGGTGGGACACAGGCCACACCCTAGATTGCCAAAAAAACAACAAACAATTTTTAAAAAAAATCGTAAAATAAAATCCAAAATATAGTTTTGTTTGTAATTAAACAAAGTCAAACACATTTTCAAATGACAAAGCGCAACTAATACGTGACAGTTCACCCCAAGTAAACTTGGAGTTAGGACTAGGGTGTGTCCTGTAGGGTATTGGTGGGTGGGACACAGGCCACACCCTAGATTGCCAAAAAAAACGACAAACAATTAAAAAAAAAATCTTAAAATAAAATCCAAAATATAGTTTTGTTTGTAATGAAACAAAGTCAAATACATTTTCAAATGACAAAGCGCAACTAATACGTGACAGTTCACCCCAAGTAAACTTGGAGTTAGGACTAGGGTGTGTCCTGTAGGGTAGTGGTGGGTGGGACACAGGCCACACCCTAGATTGCCAAAAAAACGACAAACAATTAAAAAAAAAATCGTAAAATAAAATCGAAAATATAGTTTTGTTTGTAATGAAACAAAGTCAAATACATTTTCAAATGACAAAGCGCAACTAATACGTGACAGTTCACCCCAAGTAAACTTGGAGTTAGGACTAGGGTGTGTCCTGTAGGGTAGTGGTGGGTGGGACACAGGCCACACCCTAGATTGCCAAAAAAACAACAAACAATTTTTTTTTTAAATCGTAAAATAAAATCCAAAATATAGTTTTGTTTGTAATTAAACAAAGTCAAATACATTTTCAAATGACAAAGCGCAACTAATACGTGACAGTTCACCCCAAGTAAACTTGGAGTTAGGACTAGGGTGTGTCCTGTAGGGTAGTGGTGGGTGGGACACAGGTCACACCCTAGATTGCCAAAAAAACGACAAACAATTTAAAAAAAAAATCATAAAATAAAATCCAAAATATAGTTTTGTTTATAATAAAACAAAGTCAAATACATTTTCAAATGACAAAGCGCAACTAATACGTGACAGTTCACCCCAAGTAAACTTGGAGTTAGGACTAGGGTGTGTCCTGTAGGGTAGTGGTGGGTGGGACACAGGCCACACCCTAGATTGCCAAAAAAACAACAAACAATTTTTAAAAAAAATCTTAAAATAAAATCCAAAATATAGTTTTGTTTGTAATTAAACAAAGTCAAACACATTTTCAAATGACAAAGCGCAACTAATACGTGACAGTTCACCCCAAGTAAACTTGGAGTTAGGACTAGGGTGTGTCCTGTAGGGTAGTGGTGGGTGGGACACAGGCCACACCCTAGATTGCCAAAAATTGACAAACAATTAAAAAAAAATGGTCAAATAAAATTTAAAATATAGTTTTGTTTGTAATTAAACAAAGTCAAACACATTTTCAAATGACAAAGCGCAACTAATACGTGACAGTTCACCCCAAGTAAACTTGGAGTTAGGACTAGGGTGTGTCCTGTAGGGTAGTGGTGGGTGGGACACAGGCCACACCCTAGATTGCCAAAAAAACAACAAACAATTAAAAAAAATCTTAAAATAAAATCCAAAATATAGTTTTGTTTGGAATTAAACAAAGTCAAACACATTTTCAAATGACAAAGCGCAACTAATACGTGACAGTTCACCCCAAGTAAACTTGGAGTTAGGACTAGGGTGTGTCCTGTAGGGTATTGGTGGGTGGGACACAGGCCACACCCTAGATTGCCAAAAAAACAACAAACAATTAAAAAAAAAATCTTAAAATAAAATCGAAAATATAGTTTTGTTTGTAATGAAACAAAGTCAAATACATTTTCAAATGACAAAGCGCAACTAATACGTGACAGTTCACCCCAAGTAAACTTGGAGTTAGGACTAGGGTGTGTCCTGTAGGGTAGTGGTGGGTGGGACACAGGCCACACCCTAGATTGCCCAAAATTGACAAACAATTAAAAAAAAAAAATCGTAAATTAAAATCCAAAATATAGTTTTGTTTGTAATGAAACAAAGTCAAACACATTTTCAAATGACAAAGCGCAACTAATACGTGACAGTTCACCCCAAGTAAACTTGGAGTTAGGACTAGGGTGTGTCCTGTAGGGTAGTGGTGGGTGGGACACAGGCCACACCCTAGATTGCCAAAAAAACAACAAACAATTTTTAAAAAAAATCGTAAAATAAAATCCAAAATATAGTTTTGTTTGTAATTAAACAAAGTCAAACACATTTTCAAATGACAAAGCGCAACTAATACGTGACAGTTCACCCCAAGTAAACTTGGAGTTAGGACTAGGGTGTGTCCTGTAGGGTATTGGTGGGTGGGACACAGGCCACACCCTAGATTGCCAAAAAAAACGACAAACAATTAAAAAAAAAATCTTAAAATAAAATCCAAAATATAGTTTTGTTTGTAATGAAACAAAGTCAAATACATTTTCAAATGACAAAGCGCAACTAATACGTGACAGTTCACCCCAAGTAAACTTGGAGTTAGGACTAGGGTGTGTCCTGTAGGGTAGTGGTGGGTGGGACACAGGCCACACCCTAGATTGCCAAAAAAACGACAAACAATTAAAAAAAAAATCGTAAAATAAAATCGAAAATATAGTTTTGTTTGTAATGAAACAAAGTCAAATACATTTTCAAATGACAAAGCGCAACTAATACGTGACAGTTCACCCCAAGTAAACTTGGAGTTAGGACTAGGGTGTGTCCTGTAGGGTAGTGGTGGGTGGGACACAGGCCACACCCTAGATTGCCAAAAAAACAACAAACAATTTTTTTTTAAAATCGTAAAATAAAATCCAAAATATAGTTTTGTTTGTAATTAAACAAAGTCAAATACATTTTCAAATGACAAAGCGCAACTAATACGTGACAGTTCACCCCAAGTAAACTTGGAGTTAGGACTAGGGTGTGTCCTGTAGGGTAGTGGTGGGTGGGACACAGGTCACACCCTAGATTGCCAAAAAAACGACAAACAATTTAAAAAAAAAATCATAAAATAAAATCCAAAATATAGTTTTGTTTATAATAAAACAAAGTCAAATACATTTTCAAATGACAAAGCGCAACTAATACGTGACAGTTCACCCCAAGTAAACTTGGAGTTAGGACTAGGGTGTGTCCTGTAGGGTAGTGGTGGGTGGGACACAGGCCACACCCTAGATTGCCAAAAAAACAACAAACAATTTTTAAAAAAAATCTTAAAATAAAATCCAAAATATAGTTTTGTTTGTAATTAAACAAAGTCAAACACATTTTCAAATGACAAAGCGCAACTAATACGTGACAGTTCACCCCAAGTAAACTTGGAGTTAGGACTAGGGTGTGTCCTGTAGGGTAGTGGTGGGTGGGACACAGGCCACACCCTAGATTGCCAAAAATTGACAAACAATTAAAAAAAAAATCGTAAATTAAAATCCAAAATATAGTTTTGTTTGTAATTAAACAAAGTCAAACACATTTTCAAATGACAAAGCGCAACTAATACGTGACAGTTCACCCCAAGTAAACTTGGAGTTAGGACTAGGGTGTGTCCTGTAGGGTAGTGGTGGGTGGGACACAGGCCACACCCTAGATTGCCAAAAAAACAACAAACCATTAAAAAAAAATCTTAAAATAAAATCCAAAATATAGTTTTGTTTGGAATTAAACAAAGTCAAACACATTTTCAAATGACAAAGCGCAACTAATACGTGACAGTTCACCCCAAGTAAACTTGGAGTTAGGACTAGGGTGTGTCCTGTAGGGTATTGGTGGGTGGGACACAGGCCACACCCTAGATTGCCAAAAAAACAACAAAAAATTGAAAAAAAAATCTTAAAATAAAATCGAAAATATAGTTTTGTTTGTAATGAAACAAAGTCAAATACATTTTCAAATGACAAAGCGCAACTAATACGTGACAGTTCACCCCAAGTAAACTTGGAGTTAGGACTAGGGTGTGTCCTGTAGGGTAGTGGTGGGTGGGACACAGGCCACACCCTAGATTGCCAAAAATTGACAAACAATTAAAAAAAAAAAATCGTAAATTAAAATCCAAAATATAGTTTTGTTTGTAATGAAACAAAGTCAAACACATTTTCAAATGACAAAGCGCAACTAATACGTGACAGTTCACCCCAAGTAAACTTGGAGTTAGGACTAGGGTGTGTCCTGTAGGGTAGTGGTGGGTGGGACACAGGCCACACCCTAGATTGCCAAAAATTAACAAACAATTAAAAAAAATGGTCAAATAAAATCTGAAATATAGTTTTGTTTGTAATTAAACAAAGTCAAACACATTTTCAAATGACAAAGCGCAACTAATACGTGACAGTTCACCCCAAGTAAACTTGGAGTTAGGACTAGGGTGTGTCCTGTAGGGTAGTGGTGGGTGGGACACAGGCCACACCCTAGATTGCCAAAAATTGAAAAACAATTAAATAAAAAATGGTCAAATAAAATCTAAAATATAGTTTTGTTTGTAATTAAACAAAGTCAAACACATTTTCAAATGACAAAGCGCAACTAATACGTGACAGTTCACCCCAAGTAAACTTGGAGTTAGGACTAGGGTGTGTCCTGTAGGGTAGTGGTGGGTGGGACACAGGCCACACCCTAGATTGCCAAAAAAACAACAAACAATTTTTTTTTTTAAAAATGGTCAAATAAAATCTAAAATATAGTTTTGTTTGTAATTAAACAAAGTCAAACACATTTTCAAATGACAAAGCGCAACTAATACGTGACAGTTCACCCCAAGTAAACTTGGAGTTAGGACTAGGGTGTGTCCTGTAGGGTAGTGGTGGGTGGGACACAGGCCACACCCTAGATTGCCAAAAATTAACAAACAATTTAAAAAAATGGTCAAATAAAATCTGAAATATAGTTTTGTTTGTAATTAAACAAAGTCAATCACATTTTCAAATGACAAAGCGCAACTAATACGTGACAGTTCACCCCAAGTAAACTTGGAATTAGGACTAGGGTGTGTCCTGTAGGGTAGTGGTGGGTGGGACACAGGCCACACCCTAGATTGCCAAAAAAACAACAAACAATTTTTAAAAAAAATCGTAAAATAAAATCCAAAATATAGTTTTGTTTGTAATTAAACAAAGTCAAACACATTTTCAAATGACAAAGCGCAACTAATACGTGACAGTTCACCCCAAGTAAACTTGGAGTTAGGCCTAGGGTGTGTCCTGTAGGGTAGTGGTGGGTGGGACACAGGCCACACCCTAGATTGCCAAAAAAACAACAAACAATTAAAAAAAAATCTTAAAATAAAATCCAAAATATAGTTTTGTTTGGAATTAAACAAAGTCAAACACATTTTCAAATGACAAAGCGCAACTAATACGTGACAGTTCACCCCAAGTAAACTTGGAGTTAGGACTAGGGTGTGTCCTGTAGGGTAGTGGTGGGTGGGACAAAGGCCACACCCTAGATTGCCAAAAATTGAAAAACAATTAAATAAAAAATGGTCAAATAAAATCTAAAATATAGTTTTGTTTGTAATTAAACAAAGTCAAACACATTTTCAAATGACAACGCGCAACTAATACGTGACAGTTCACCCCAAGTAAACTTGGAGTTAGGACTAGGGTGTGTCCTGTAGGGTAGTGGTGGGTGGGACACAGGCCACACCCTAGATTGCCAAAAAAACGACAAACAATTAAAAAAAAAATCGTAAATTAAAATCCAAAATATAGTTTTGTTTGTAATGAAACAAAGTCAAATACATTTTCAAATGACAAAGCGCAACTAATACGTGACAGTTCACCCCAAGTAAACTTGGAGTTAGGACTAGGGTGTGTCCTGTAGGGTAGTGGTGGGTGGGACACAGGCCACACCCTAGATTGCCAAAAAAACAACAAACAATTTTTTTAAAAAATCGTAAAATAAAATCCAAAATATAGTTTTGTTTGTAATTAAACAAAGTCAAACACATTTTCGAATGACAAAGCGCAACTAATACGTGACAGTTCACCCCAAGTAAACTTGGAGTTAGGACTAGGGTGTGTCCTGTAGGGTAGTGGTGGGTGGGACACAGGCCACACCCTAGATTGCCAAAAAAACAACAAACAATTTTTTTTAAAAAATGGTCAAATAAAATCTAAAATATAGTTTTGTTTGTAATTAAACAAAGTCAAACACATTTTCAAATGACAAAGCGCAACTAATACGTGACAGTTCACCCCAAGTAAACTTGGAGTTAGGACTAGGGTGTGTCCTGTAGGGTAGTGGTGGGTGGGACACAGGCCACACCCTAGATTGCCAAAAAAACGACAAACAATTAAAAAAAAAATCGTAAAATAAAATCGAAAATATAGTTTTGTTTGTAATGAAACAAAGTCAAATACATTTTCAAATGACAAAGCGCAACTAATACGTGACAGTTCACCCCAAGTAAACTTGGAGTTAGGACTAGGGTGTGTCCTGTAGGGTAGTGGTGGGTGGGACACAGGCCACACCCTAGATTGCCAAAAAAACAACAAACAATTTTTTTTAAAAATCGTAAAATAAAAATCCAAAATATAGTTTTGTTTGTAATTAAACAAAGTCAAATACATTTTCAAATGACAAAGCGCAACTAATACGTGACAGTTCACCCCAAGTAAACTTGGAGTTAGGACTAGGGTGTGTCCTGTAGGGTAGTGGTGGGTGGGACACAGGTCACACCCTAGATTGCCAAAAAAACGACAAACAATTTAAAAAAAAAATCATAAAATAAAATCCAAAATATAGTTTTGTTTATAATAAAACAAAGTCAAATACATTTTCAAATGACAAAGCGCAACTAATACGTGACAGTTCACCCCAAGTAAACTTGGAGTTAGGACTAGGGTGTGTCCTGTAGGGTAGTGGTGGGTGGGACACAGGCCACACCCTAGATTGCCAAAAAAACAACAAACAATTTAAAAAAAAAACGTAAAATAAAATCCAAAATATAGTTTTGTTTGTAATTAAACAAAGTCAAACACATTTTCAAATGACAAAGCGCAACTAATACGTGACAGTTCACCCCAAGTAAACTTGGAGTTAGGACTAGGGTGTGTCCTGTAGGGTAGTGGTGGGTGGGACACAGGCCACACCCTAGATTGCCAAAAAAACAACAAACAATTTTTAAAAAAAATCTTAAAATAAAATCCAAAATATAGTTTTGTTTGTAATTAAACAAAGTCAAACACATTTTCAAATGACAAAGCGCAACTAATACGTGACAGTTCACCCCAAGTAAACTTGGAGTTAGGACTAGGGTGTGTCCTGTAGGGTAGTGGTGGGTGGGACACAGGCCACACCCTAGATTGCCAAAAATTGACAAACAATTAAAAAAAAATGGTCAAATAAAATCTAAAATATAGTTTTGTTTGTAATTAAACAAAGTCAAACACATTTTCAAATGACAAAGCGCAACTAATACGTGACAGTTCACCCCAAGTAAACTTGGAGTTAGGACTAGGGTGTGTCCTGTAGGGTAGTGGTGGGTAGGACACAGGCCACACCCTAGATTGCCAAAAATTGACAAACAATTAAAAAAAAAAATCGTAAATTAAAATCCAAAATATAGTTTTGTTTGTAATGAAACAAAGTCAAACACATTTTCAAATGACAAAGCGCAACTAATACGTGACAGTTCACCCCAAGTAAACTTGGAGTTAGGACTAGGGTGTGTCCTGTAGGGTAGTGGTGGGTGGGACACAGGCCACACCCTAGATTGCCAAAAAAACAACAAACAATTTTTTTTCTAAAAAATGGTCAAATAAAATCTAAAATATAGTTTTGTTTGTAATTAAACAAAGTCAAACACATTTTCAAATGACAAAGCGCAACTAATACGTGACAGTTCACCCCAAGTAAACTTGGAGTTAGGACTAGGGTGTGTCCTGTAGGGTAGTGGTGGGTGGGACACAGGCCACACCCTAGATTGCCAAAAAAACAACAAACAATTTTTAAAAAAAATCGTAAAATAAAATCCAAAATATAGTTTTGTTTGTAATTAAACAAAGTCAAACACATTTTCAAATGACAAAGCGCAACTAATACGTGACAGTTCACCCCAAGTAAACTTGGAGTTAGGACTAGGGTGTGTCCTGTAGGGTATTGGTGGGTGGGACACAGGCCACACCCTAGATTGCCAAAAAAAACGACAAACAATTAAAAAAAAAATCTTAAAATAAAATCCAAAATATAGTTTTGTTTGTAATGAAACAAAGTCAAATACATTTTCAAATGACAAAGCGCAACTAATACGTGACAGTTCACCCCAAGTAAACTTGGAGTTAGGACTAGGGTGTGTCCTGTAGGGTAGTGGTGGGTGGGACACAGGCCACACCCTAGATTGCCAAAAAAACGACAAACAATTAAAAAAAAAATCGTAAAATAAAATCGAAAATTTTGTTTTGTTTGTAATGAAACAAAGTCAAATACATTTTCAAATGACAAAGCGCAACTAATACGTGACAGTTCACCCCAAGTAAACTTGGAGTTAGGACTAGGGTGTGTCCTGTAGGGTAGTGGTGGGTGGGACACAGGCCACACCCTAGATTGCCAAAAAAACAACAAACAATTTTTTTAAAAAATCGTAAAATAAAATCCAAAATATAATTTTGTTTGTAATTAAACAAAGTCAAACACATTTTCGAATGACAAAGCGCAACTAATACGTGACAGTTCACCCCAAGTAAACTTGGAGTTAGGACTAGGGTGTGTCCTGTAGGGTAGTGGTGGGTGGGACACAGGCCACACCCTAGATTGCCAAAAAAATTAACAAACAATTAAAAAAAATGGTCAAATAAAATCTAAAATATAGTTTTGTTTGTAATTAAACAAAGTCAAACACATTTTCAAATGACAAAGCGCAACTAATACGTGACAGTTCACCCCAAGTAAACTTGGAGTTAGGACTAGGGTGTGTCCTGTAGGGTAGTGGTGGGTGGGACACAGGCCACACCCTAGATTGCCAAAAATTGACAAACAATTAAAAAAAAAATGGTCAAATAAAATCTAAAATATAGTTTTGTTTGTAATTGAACAAAGTCAAACACATTTTCAAATGACAAAGCGCAACTAATACGTGACAGTTCACCCCAAGTAAACTTGGAGTTAGGACTAGGGTGTGTCCTGTAGGGTAGTGGTGGGTGGGACACAGGCCACACCCTAGATTGCCAAAAATTGAAAAACAATTAAATAAAAAATGGTCAAATAAAATCTAAAATATAGTTTTGTTTGTAATTAAACAAAGTCAAACACATTTTCAAATGACAAAGCGCAACTAATACGTGACAGTTCACCCCAAGTAAACTTGGAGTTAGGACTAGGGTGTGTCCTGTAGGGTAGTGGTGGGTGGGACACAGGCCACACCCTAGATTGCCAAAAAAACAACAAACAATTTTTTTTTAAAAAAATGGTCAAATAAAATCTAAAATATAGTTTTGTTTGTAATTAAACAAAGTCAAACACATTTTCAAATGACAAAGCGCAACTAATACGTGACAGTTCACCCCAAGTAAACTTGGAGTTAGGACTAGGGTGTGTCCTGTAGGGTAGTGGTGGGTGGGACACAGGCCACACCCTAGATTGCCAAAAATTAACAAACAATTAAAAAAAATGGTCAAATAAAATCTGAAATATAGTTTTGTTTGTAATTAAACAAAGTCAAACACATTTTCAAATGACAAAGCGCAACTAATACGTGACAGTTCACCCCAAGTAAACTTGGAATTAGGACTAGGGTGTGTCCTGTAGGGTAGTGGTGGGTGGGACACAGGCCACACCCTAGATTGCCAAAAAAACAACAAACAATTTTTAAAAAAAATCGTAAAATAAAATCCAAAATATAGTTTTGTTTGTAATTAAACAAAGTCAAACACATTTTCAAATGACAAAGCGCAACTAATACGTGACAGTTCACCCCAAGTAAACTTGGAGTTAGGACTAGGGTGTGTCCTGTAGGGTAGTGGTGGGTGGGACACAGGCCACACCCTAGATTGCCAAAAAAACAACAAACAATTAAAAAAAAATCTTAAAATAAAATCCAAAATATAGTTTTGTTTGGAATTAAACAAAGTCAAACACATTTTCAAATGACAAAGCGCAACTAATACGTGACAGTTCACCCCAAGTAAACTTGGAGTTAGGACTAGGGTGTGTCCTGTAGGGTAGTGGTGGGTGGGACACAGGCCACACCCTAGATTGCCAAAAATTGAAAAACAATTAAATAAAAAATGGTCAAATAAAATCTAAAATATAGTTTTGTTTGTAATTAAACAAAGTCAAACACATTTTCAAATGACAACGCGCAACTAATACGTGACAGTTCACCCCAAGTAAACTTGGAGTTAGGACTAGGGTGTGTCCTGTAGGGTAGTGGTGGGTGGGACACAGGCCACACCCTAGATTGCCAAAAAAACGACAAACAATTAAAAAAAAAATCGTAAAATAAAATCGAAAATATAGTTTTGTTTGTAATGAAACAAAGTCAAATACATTTTCAAATGACAAAGCGCAACTAATACGTGACAGTTCACCCCAAGTAAACTTGGAGTTAGGACTAGGGTGTGTCCTGTAGGGTAGTGGTGGGTGGGACACAGGCCACACCCTAGATTGCCAAAAAAACAACAAACAATTTTTTTAAAAAATCGTAAAATAAAATCCAAAATATAGTTTTGTTTGTAATTAAACAAAGTCAAACACATTTTCGAATGACAAAGCGCAACTAATACGTGACAGTTCACCCCAAGTAAACTTGGAGTTAGGACTAGGGTGTGTCCTGTAGGGTAGTGGTGGGTGGGACACAGGCCACACCCTAGATTGCCAAAAAAACAACAAACAATTTTTTTTAAAAAATGGTCAAATAAAATCTAAAATATAGTTTTGTTTGTAATTAAACAAAGTCAAACACATTTTCAAATGACAAAGCGCAACTAATACGTGACAGTTCACCCCAAGTAAACTTGGAGTTAGGACTAGGGTGTGTCCTGTAGGGTAGTGGTGGGTGGGACACAGGCCACACCCTAGATTGCCAAAAAAACGACAAACAATTAAAAAAAAAAATCGTAAAATAAAATCGAAAATATAGTTTTGTTTGTAATGAAACAAAGTCAAATACATTTTCAAATGACAAAGCGCAACTAATACGTGACAGTTCACCCCAAGTAAACTTGGAGTTAGGACTAGGGTGTGTCCTGTAGGGTAGTGGTGGGTGGGACACAGGCCACACCCTAGATTGCCAAAAAAACAACAAACAATTTTTTTTAAAAATCGTAAAATAAAATCCAAAATATAGTTTTGTTTGTAATTAAACAAAGTCAAATACATTTTCAAATGACAAAGCGCAACTAATACGTGACAGTTCACCCCAAGTAAACTTGGAGTTAGGACTAGGGTGTGTCCTGTAGGGTAGTGGTGGGTGGGACACAGGTCACACCCTAGATTGCCAAAAAAACGACAAACAATTTAAAAAAAAAATCATAAAATAAAATCCAAAATATAGTTTTGTTTATAATAAAACAAAGTCAAATACATTTTCAAATGACAAAGCGCAACTAATACGTGACAGTTCACCCCAAGTAAACTTGGAGTTAGGACTAGGGTGTGTCCTGTAGGGTAGTGGTGGGTGGGACACAGGCCACACCCTAGATTGCCAAAAAAACAACAAACAATTTAAAAAAAAACGTAAAATAAAATCCAAAATATAGTTTTGTTTGTAATTAAACAAAGTCAAACACATTTTCAAATGACAAAGCGCAACTAATACGTGACAGTTCACCCCAAGTAAACTTGGAGTTAGGACTAGGGTGTGTCCTGTAGGGTAGTGGTGGGTGGGACACAGGCCACACCCAAGATTGCCAAAAAAACAACAAACAATTTTTAAAAAAATCGTAAAATAAAATCCAAAATATAGTTTTGTTTGTAATTAAACAAAGTCAAACACATTTTCAAATGACAAAGCGCAACTAATACGTGACAGTTCACCCCAAGTAAACTTGGAGTTAGGACTAGGGTGTGTCCTGTAGGGTAGTGGTGGGTGGGACACAGGCCACACCCTAGATTGCCAAAAAAACGACAAACAATTAAAAAAAAAATCTTAAAATAAAATCCAAAATATAGTTTTGTTTGTAATGAAACAAAGTCAAACACATTTTCAAATGACAAAGCGCAACTAATACGTGACAGTTCACCCCAAGTAAACTTGGAGTTAGGACTAGGGTGTGTCCTGTAGGGTAGTGGTGGGTGGGACACAGGGCACACCCAAGATTGCCAAAAAAACGACAAACAATTTAAACAAAATCGTAAAATAAAATCCAAAATATAGTTTTGTTTGGAATGAAACAAAGTCAAACACATTTTCAAATGACAAAGCGCAACTAATACGTGACAGTTCACCCCAAGTAAACTTGGAGTTAGGACTAGGGTGTGTCCTGTAGGGTAGTGGTGGGTGGGACACAGGCCACAACCTAGATTGCTAAAAAAACAAACAATTTTTTAAAAAAATCGTAAAATAAAATCCAAAATATAGTTTTGTTTGTAATTAAACAAAGTCAAACACCTTTTCAAATGACAAAGCGCAACTAATACGTGACAGTTCACCCCAAGTAAACTTGGAGTTAGGACTAGGGTGTGTCCTGTAGGGTAGTGGTGGGTGGGACACAGGCCACACCCTAGATTGCCAAAAAAAACGACAAACAATTAAAAAAAAAATCGTAAAATAAAATCCAAAATATAGTTTTGTTTGTAATGAAACAAAGTCAAATACATTTTCAAATGACAAAGCGCAACTAATACGTGACAGTTCACCCCAAGTAAACTTGGAGTTAGGACTAGGGTGTGTCCTGTAGGGTAGTGGTGGGTGGGACACAGGCCACACCCTAGATTGCCAAAAATTGACAAACAATTTAAAAAAAAAGGTCAAATAAAATCTAAAATATAGTTTTGTTTGTAATTAAACAAAATCAAACACATTTTCAAATGACAAAGCTCAACTAATACGTGACAGTTCACCCCAAGTAAACTTGGAGTTAGGACTAGGGTGTGTCCTGTAGGGTAGTGGTGGGTGGGACACAGGCCACACCCTAGATTGCCAAAAAAACATTAAACAATTTTTTTTGAAAATCGTAAAATAAAATCCAAAATATAGTTTTGTTTGTAATGAAACAAAGTCAAATACATTTTCAAATGACAAAGCGCAACTAATAAGTGACAGTTCACCCCAAGTAAACTTGGAGTTAGGACTAGGGTGTGTCCTGTAGGGTAGTGGTGGGTGGGACACAGGCCACACCCTAGATTGCCAAAAAAACGACAAACAATTTAAAAAAAAATCGTAAAATAAAATCCAAAATATAGTTTTGTTTGTAATTAAACAAAGTCAAACACATTTTCAAATGACAAAGCGCAACTAATATGTGACAGTTCACCCCAAGTAAACTTGGAGTTAGGACTAGGGTGTGTCCTGTAGGGTAGTGGTGGGTGGGACACAGGCCACACCCTAGATTGCCAAAAAAACATTAAACAATTTTTTTAAAAAATCGTAAAATAAAATCCAAAATATAGTTTTGTTTGTAATGAAACAAAGTCAAATACATTTTCAAATGACAAAGCGCAACTAATAAGTGACAGTTCACCCCAAGTAAACTTGGAGTTAGGACTAGGGTCTGTCCTGTAGGGTAGTGGTGGGTGGGACACAGGGCACACCCTAGATTGCCAAAAAAACGACAAACAATTTAAAAAAAATCGTAAAATAAAATCCAAAATATAGTTTTGTTTGTAATGAAACAAAGTCAAATACATTTTCAAATGACAAAGCGCAACTAATAAGTGACAGTTCACCCCAAGTAAACTTGGAGTTAGGACTAGGGTCTGTCCTGTAGGGTAGTGGTGGGTGGGACACAGGCCACACCCTAGATTGCCAAAAAAACAACAAACAATTTTTAAAAAAAATCGTAAAATAAAATCCAAAATATAGTTTTGTTTGTAATTAAACAAAGTCAAACACATTTTCAAATGACAAAGCGCAACTAATACGTGACAGTTCACCCCAAGTAAACTTGGAGTTAGGACTAGGGTGTGTCCTGTAGGGTAGTGGTGGGTGGGACACAGGCCACACCCTAGATTGCCAAAAAAACGACAAACAATTTTAAAAAAAAATCGTAAAATAAAATCCAAAATATAGTTTTGTTTGTAATGAAACAAAGTCAAATACATTTTCAAATGACAAAGCGCAACTAATACGTGACAGTTCACCCCAAGTAAACTTGGAGTTAGGACTAGGGTGTGTCCTGTAGGGTAGTGGTGGGTGGGACACAGGCCACACCCTAGATTGCCAAAAATTGACAAACAATTAAAAAAAAAAGGTCAAATAAAATCTAAAATATAGTTTTGTTTGTAATTAAACAACGTCAAACACATTTTCAAATGACAAAGCGCAACTAATACGTGACAGTTCACCCCAAGTAAACTTGGAGTTAGGACTAGGGTGTGTCCTGTAGGGTAGTGGTGGGTGGGACACAGGCCACACCCTAGATTGCCAAAAAAACGACAAACAATTTAAAAAAAATCGTAAAATAAAATCCAAAATATAGTTTTGTTTGTAATGAAACAAAGTCAAATACATTTTCAAATGACAAAGCGCAACTAATACCTGACAGTTCACCCCAAGTAAACTTGTAGTTAGGACTAGGGTGTGTCCTGTAGGGGTGGGTGGGACACAGGCCACACCCTAGATTGCCAAAAAAACGACAAACAATTTAAAAAAAAAATCGTAAAATAAAATCCAAAATATAGTTTTGTTTGTAATGAAACAAAGTCAAACACATTTTCAAATGACAAAGCGCAACTAATACCCAGATATAATTGTTTTAAAATAGAAAATCTATGGTTAATTTGCCTTTTCGTCGCAATGGCTCCTAGCTCTGCTGTAGTCCTCTGGGTTGAACTGACCAATTATTTGCCCATGGCACAGTCTGTCTTAGTCTGCATCCAGAAAACCTGTATCCGTCTTCACAGTTAGGTAAAAGCTGCCATTTCAGTTCAGCTAAGTAGGGACGTTGTAGTGCTGTACTATGTGCGGGGAAATTAGCAATGGACAAAAAGCGCACTGCGCATTGTATACCTTGGAAAGTTAGAAAATTAGACAAAGCTGGCAGTTCACCCCACGTAAACTTTTGGAGTTAGGACTAGGGTGTGTCCTGTAAGGTAGTGGTGGGTGGGACACAGGCCACACCCTAGATTGCCAAAAAACGACAAAAAATTTAAAAAAAAATCTTAAAATAAAATCCAAAATATAGTTTTGTTTGTAATGAAACAAAGTCAAATACATATTCAAATTACAAAGCGAAACTAATACCTGACAGTTCACCCCAAGTAAACTTGGAGTTAGGACTAGGGTGTGTCCTGTAGGGTTGTGGTGGGTGGGACACAGGCCACACCCTAGATTGCCAAAAAAACGACAAATATTTTTTTTTTAAATGGTCAAATAAAATCTTAAATATAGTTTTGTTTGTAATGAAACAAAGTCAAACACATTTTCAAATGACAACGCCCTACTAATACCTAGATATAATTGTTTTAAAATAGAAAATCTGTGGTTAATTTGCCTTTTCGTCGCAATGGCTCCTAGCTCTGGTGCAGTCCTCTGGGTTGAACTGACCAATTATTAGGCGACGCTGGATGGCCTTCGGTGGACGCCTCGACGCTCCCCCGCCCCCGGTGGACGGCGACGGCTCCTCGGGTGCCTTGGGCAGACGGCAGGAGTCCCCCGCTCCCTGCTCTCCTCCCAGGCCACACCCTAGATTGCCAAAAAATGACAAACAATTTTAAAAAAAATCGTAAAATAAAATCCAAAATATAGTTTTGTTTGTAATGAAACAAAGTCAAATAAATTTTCAAATGACAAAGCGCAACTAATACCTGACAGTTCGCCCCAAGTAAACTTGGAGTTAGGACTAGGGTGTGTCCTGTAAGGTAGTGGTGGGTGGGACACAGGCCACGCCCTAGATTGCCAAAAAATGACAAACAATTAAAAAAAATGATCAAATATAATCTAAAATATAGTTCCCTTTCGTAGTCACTTCGAGTTACGTCAGAAGTGACGGAGATTGGGGGTTTCGCATAGAAAGCCAATCCTCTTCGAGTATTTAATCACGAGCCAATGGCATGCAATGCCTTGGGGCTGCGGAAATTTGCATAGCGTACTCCGCCCTACTCCGTGAGTATAAAAGGAGGAAGTGAACGCAACCGCAGTATGTTTTCGCTTTGGAGCCAAGAGATTTCTTCACTCCTCAAGCCATTGTCACTGATTCAAGACTCTTCAAGACGAGCGTCCTCTTCAGTGTTGGTGTGACGGCGGTACCCAGCGAGACTCTGCATTGCCTGCGATCTGAGCAGTGGTCTGCCAGACTTTGCGCTTCTCCCTGGTCCCCTCAGCGCTGAAAGAGTGAATTTCCTCCTCTCTAGTGAAAGAGCTGCACGCGGCACGTCTTTTTAAAGACGATTCGCCCGTGTTCTTCTGGGTGCGATTGATTCATGTCATTTTCTGATGGCCACGATCGCTGCTCTGTGTGCCTGGGCTTTCAGCATGCAGTAGCAGCGTTCGTGGATGACTCATGTTCCTTCTGTGGGAACATGAGCATCTCTACACTGTGATCTAGACTGATAAAGTAAGAGTCCCCGTGTCCGTTACTCGTTCTGCTTCTTCTTCTAGAAGCTCTTCGACTCGCGGACAGGGTGATATGATGGTGATTGTGTGGCACAACCCCCGACGCTAGTTCCTCGGGCCACACCCACCGCTCCAGTGTTAGAGCCAGTGAGCGCTGTATCGCTTCAGGCGTCTGCCTCTTTGCAGGTACCGTCTGTTTCGTTCAGCGCTCCAGAGGATGATGCGATGTCGATCGCAGCATCACAAGGCGGGCTTGACTCCTCGGGAAGTGAGGATGCGACTGCGTTGCCTCCCTCGAGAGCGTCAACGTCGCCGTGTCTGATCCCGTGATGACGGCCGTGCTATCTCGGGCCTCCGTGAGCATCGGGTGGGAGTGGAACTCCGCCCTGTCCCGATCTCTCGCGGCTGGATAATTGGTTTTTGGGTAACGCTGCCGCCTCTCGGCCACAGCCAACCCCAATTTCCCCAATTTTGCATGCGGAACTGACACACACTTGGGTGTCCCCCTGAGAGCGTGCTTCAGTTTCCCCGCCTTTCCTCCCCTCGGCGACGCGGTTGCCTGTGGGTACGCTGGGACTCCCCCGGTGGAGCGCTCTGTTGCGATGCAGCTGCGTCCGCAGAGCGCATCCTCCCGCGGTGCTCCCAGATGCCCATCCAAAGCCTATAGGTTCTCGTCGTCTATGGCGGCGCGATACTGTAGAGCGGCGGGACAGGTAGCTTCCGCCCTGCATATGATGAGCACCTGCTAGCTGCTCAGGAATGTGCACGAGGAGGGGACGGACCAAGCGAGCTGCGAGCCTGCCGCCGACCTTGCTCTCAAACGGGCGACGGAAGCGGCCGCTCGCTCCCTTGGTCAGGTGATGCCCACCACTGTGGTCCAGGAGCATCATCTAAATGTTTCGGCGGTGCGGTCCAGGACTTTGCCCAGCACTTCTCGGCCGCCTAGGAGCAGACGGAGGCGAGTTTACACTTCTGCCCCGACGGCCAGCTGCTGCCTCCACCCAGCCGTCGGCTCAGACGCCTCCGCCCGCTCGCCGCCGAGGACGCCCCCTGCGGCTCCCTTCCCTCCCACGCTTCCCCAGCAGCAGCCTTCAGCCGGTTCGCGTCGTGGAGGAGGCCACAGGTAAGCGTCACAGCCCCCTCAGGCTGCGTGCCCCGCTAACACCAGGCGAAGCGATGTTCCTGAGACGGGCTGCTCAGTGATAGTGTCACGGTTTTTCACAGGAGGCGGTAGCAGGGCCCCTCCTTCCCCCGGTGGAGGGCCGGTGGAGAATCTTTTGTTCTAGCTAGCTCCTAGGGGGGGGGGGGGGGGGACCAGGGACGGAGCTACATGGTGGCCAGGGGGGCCACGGCCACCATTGGTCAAGGCTCAGCCCCCCTGCCGGCCCCCCTCCCAACCTCACGGGAAAATAAATTTAATAATAATACAAAATAAAAATAAAAACTCCAGTAACGGTCTAAAAAGGAAGCTGAAAGGTAATTTTTAATCAAGTCATTGATTTGTCACTTACGCTACAAGGCAAGCCCCAGATTAGCAACATGTTGGGTCACGCCCCTATCAACAGTGCGAGACATAACGTGCCTGCATTCTGACAGCGCTTAATGAAGACTAGCAGGTAATCACTGGATATACCACTGTAACTAACAGGTGAGAAAGTTGGTGATACTTGAAAGCATAACATTAATTGAAATGATATCATATTAGTTATCTTCTGACTCAGTTTAATGTGTAAGAATGTGTCGTCGACATAGAGTGAGTTTAGTTAAGCAGTGACACATTGGAATTGACTTAACTATCTAGCGCTAGCCAGCCAGATAATCATACAAGTTTGCAAAAATAACAGCAGCGGTGGCGTTATTTTTGCAAACTTGTATGATTATCTGGCTGGCTAGCGCTAGATAGTTAGCTTAAGTCAATTCCAATGTGTCACTTAGGGTACAGGCACTAACTGAAGCGCTCCGTTCACGACGACACGTAAAATCTCTTTTAGACTAATCTGGTCTATTTTTTTCCCTTCAAACGCACGCGCTGGCGCCGCAATCACGTCTAGTGTAGCCTAGCTACTTCCATTGATTATAGTGGAAGCTACACTCTTAGGAAAAAGGGTTCTATAATGTAGCATAGGGTTCTTTATTCAACTCCAAAGGACATTTTATGCTAAAAAAAAAGTTCAATAATGACAAGAAAGAACCCTTTTGGCTCAAAGGTTCTTTAAAGACTATTATTCATTTATATAGCAGAAGGCGTCAGGTTTTTATTTTTTTATCTCTTTGTATTTGATAGAATCCATAATACCATGTATCTGAACAAGGACCTCCAGCAAATAAATAGGCCCACAACATATAAGATCCAGCAGTATATTTAACCGTAGGCATGCACTGTAAAAAATTGCTGTAGATTCTACAGCAAAATTCTACAGAAATTTATTGTTTTATCATTTTACAAGTTATTACTGTAATTCGCAATGCATTATGGGTCAAAAGGAGTATAACAGTTGTTACTGTATATTTCCCTGTCAACTGTAAATTGATTTACAGGTAAGAGGTGTTTTCACTGTAGTTCATACGTTTTACAACAATTTACTGTGACGTGGCATTATGGGATTGCGCGGGCTGAATACATTTGAAATCTGGTGGACTGGAGCAGGGCAGGATCGAGTTGAAGATAAAAGGCACTATTTACTCAATTTTTGTTAAGTTAACTTAAATTTACGTCCATAAATATTTACAATCTAATGTATTACTTAATGAGCGATTCATATTTTGAACAGAATTCATAACATCGGCATGTCATTATATCATGCAATTATTGATCGACTTGTTAACAACTGCGTGTTATCAGGACATTTAGTGTGATGTAAAAGTGTTTGATTCCTATATTTTCCATCGAAACGTTACGTTTATTTAGTAAAGCAATGTGTCTTTAATTTTAAATTTCTTGTTTCAGGCGAGGCAATCGCGACGGCGCACGCTCAGTGGTGAGACGATCTGAACTTTTACAAGCACAAGGTAAAACTATCTTAAATGTTATGGACGAATGCTGCAGTTTGTTACAGTTTTATTTGAATTTGCTCTCAAGATAGTATTTTAGAGCATTGCAGTTTGCAAGACGACAGATCGGATCCACTTAAGTCTTGGTGAGAGTTAGCTTTCTTGACGAAAACATTGGAATAGGCTATATTAACATCGTTGGATGCTGCTATTTTCTCATTTATTTTACCAGTTTTGATTTCGTTTGATTTCGATTTTCGTATGAGAGCATGTAAAACCAGTGTTTAATAAAGGCCTGCATCATAACTATTTAACGCAAATCAATTTGCAGCGCACAATGATAGTAACAGGCCTATGCCTGTTCGTCATGCTCTCCAGAGAGTATTTTTTCGAGCATTTGCAGTTTGGAAAACAAGGCATACTGAAGTGCTGTTGAGACAGAACGTATACGCACGTGCAGTTAGTTTTGCTGATGAAAAACAATATGATTTTAACATTGTTGCATGATGCTGCTATTTTATCATTTATTTCACTAGTTTGGATTTATTATTGAGAGCAAGTAAACCCAGTGTTTAACAAATCCCTGCGTCATAACTAAATTCAAAATGACAGGCAAAAGATTTGAAAGTTAATTTTATTTTCTGTTCAAAGTTCCCATATTTATCGTTTTCTTAATATAACTTGAACCTAAATCTAAATGAGAAATGTATCACTGTAAATTGTCAATATGATAGCAATATCATTGTAGGTCACATTAATGTTCTAAACTGCTGTTTTACCTGTGGTGTAACGTTACCTGACTTTTCACGTGCATTTAAAAATGTGCAGCTTTTAAGTTTCATTTATAGAGACCATACAGGTTATCAGAAGTCTTGTAAAGGTGCTAGATTTGACCAGACACAACACTGATTTGCAAGATTGGATACCGTCATTTCACATGTACAACTCTGAATTACTTAATTAGGCATTTTAAAATGCCATATTGATGAGGGCTGGGAAATCTGTGTGTACTGCATATACTGCACTTAATTACATTACATTTTTTTTCCTTTTATTATTTTTTTTTATTGTATATGTCAGCAACAGCAGCTGAAGTGGAAAAAAGTTCTACACTTCCAGACTCTCTGAGACTGATTGTCTTAGGTAATGTACGTTTCAGAATCTTTAAATTACTTAATACATTTTGCATGTTGTATTTTAGCATACATTTTTATAAACTGTTTTCTTTTTTCTCTTCATTTGTTTTATTTTTAGGTGAAATTCTCACTGCAACCCAGTGGATGCTGAGTATTGAGGGTCAAGTGGTTCTGAATCAACACCTCAATTTCATGGCTGAATTTGCTGCTTTGTTTGCAACTTACTACAACTTTAATCTGGTGTACCAGCACGAGGCATCCTGCACACTTGAATTTGTTCAAAGGTAACAGATTACTGAAATATAAATTTGTATATGTTAAAGGATTAGTTCATCTAAAAATTAATGTTAGTTCACCTGTCATTAATTAACTGCTGGCCTTCGTTCATTTTCGGAACACAAATTAAAATATTTTTGATGAAATCTTACAGGGTTTCTGAACCACACATAGGCCACAAAATCATTGCAACTTCCAAGGTCCAGAAAAGCAGTTAAGACAATGTTAAAATATACCATGTGACTACACTGGATCAACCTTAATGTTATGAAGCCACAAAATCTCTTCTCTTCTGTGTCAATCTCTGACGCTGTAGTAAACAGTGCATCGCTTCCAGGTTCTATGTTAGAACAAAAAGTATTCTCATCACTTCATAACATTGAGGTTGATCCACTGAAGTTACATGGACTACTTTAATGAGGTTTTCACTACCTTTCTGGGCCCCGGACGTTGTAATGACGTTGTGGTCTATGTGTGGTTCAGATACCTCTCTGATTTCATCAAACACATCTTAATGTGTGTTCCTGAAAATGAATGAAGGTCAGTAGTGACAGATTAACGAGTAATTAATTACAGAAATGTCATTTTGTGGTGAACAAATCCTTTTTAGTAGTGCAAATAATGCTTATTGTAAAGTGGTATATTTTCATAAGTCTGCACATGATCCTAAAGCTTCTGCTTGTATTTTTCTGACTGATTTTTGAGCAGATGTTTACCAAGAACATCAATGAAAGTGGAAAGACCTCAGAGAAGAGGAACAACACAGTCAATCCTCATGTGTCTACTCTTCTCATTAGGCTACCCTGTGGACCTTGAGTGGTTAATGTGAGTTGTCAAATGTATATATAAAACAAAAAACTGAAATGTCTATAATTACACAAAATGTAAAAAAGTACTTTGAAACAAAAATAATAATAATAATAATAATAATAGAAAAGCAGAAATTTGAGTTTTAACAAGAGATGTGAGTTAACAATTTTGCCATTCTGTTGTTTGAGCTTAAAGGGATAGTTCACTTTGAAATTAATTTGTGATACGTTTTAGTTTACCTCAAGGGCATCCAAGATGTAGGTGTCTTTGTTTCCACAGTATTTTCAATTTTGACATTTTTCAGTCAAACCGTTGTTGTCTGTCAGTCATACACTGGAGGCTAAGGGGGTCCACCAAAAAGCATGCACAGAGAAGTCAAAATTAAACATGATTTAATGACTCGTAAATGTAAGTAAACATTGATGGCCTAAGACCCGAAACGAGCGTTTTTTGTGAGAAAACGAACAGTATTTATATCGTTTTTACCTCGTGTAGTTACAGTGACGTCCAAGTGATCTGAATCAGTTGTTCAATGTCCAACTGAACCAAACTGAATCAGTTCAATGTTACGCTGGAAGTGATCGCTTGCGTGTGACGTCACTCAATATTTACACGGAGATTTCGGAAGTTTTACCTTTTACTAAACATATTTAGATATACCGAAATCGTCTTTAATTGCAGGTTCCCGTATATCTAAATATGTTTAGTGAAAGGTAAAACTTCCAAAATCTCTGTATAAACTAAGGGGGTAATCCATCGACCGAAAGTTGAAGCCTCGCGGGAGCTGACATCTTGTAGCAGAACTTCACTTGCGTTAGCATTCCCATTGACTCCCATTCATTTTGGGGTCACTTTGACAGCGAATAACTCTACATCTGAGGCGTTTGAAGACCCCATTTGTCCTTTATTTATTTCTAAAGAAACACGACAATGTATAAATAGCTCCATTACCTTGTAGCTTATGTTATGGCAACGTAGATGCAGTTTTAGTGAAAGTAGGCTAACGATTGCGTCATACCCACGCAACTCTCTGTCGCACAGTAGAGAGATTACCGTATGGACAGGAGGAGAAGCTCGTGCGCAATCGGGGAAACGTGGAGGCAAAAAGACAAAATAATTAATTAGAATACCTAGCAGAATTGTCTCCTTCTCCTCGCTCATGGACAGCTCCATATTCATACTCTCCGCCTCTGCATGTTTCGGAAGGGAATGATTCAGATTTCTCATGCCACAGCACTAGAAGACAGACGGTTTGCTCTCGTCACATCTATGTCGTCAAGCTCTGTTTGAGTCTGCGCGTCAGGGACGGAAGTGCTAACAAATCACCAAAAACGGGCTTCAATCGTCTCAATGGAGTTCCAATGAGATCGCTCTGTCCATTTCTTTTACTGTCTATGGTATAAACAAAGAGTGACGTAGGCGCGCAAGCGATCACTTCCAGCGCATGCGCAGACCGAAGCGCCCGTGCCGGCAGATCATTTTGTCATGGCTATGATTACAAGAGGTAAAAACGATATAAATCCTGTTCGTTTTCTCACACAAACCGCTCGTTTCGTGTCTTAGGCCATTAATGTGTACTTACATTTACGAGTCATTAAATCATGTTTAATTTGGACTTCTCTGTGCTGCTCTTTGAGGTGAACCAATTGAGGACCCCCTTCACCTCCAGTGTATGACTGACAGACAACAACGGTTTGACCAAAAAATGTCAAAAATTGAAAATGCTGTGGAAACAAAGACACCTACATCTTGGATCCCCTTGAGGTAAGATAAAACATATCAAAAATTAATTTCAAAGTGAACTATCACCCAAAAATGGAAAATCATTCACCATTTCCTCACCCCCATGTTGTTAAAAACCTGTATGAGTTTCTTTCTTCTGCTGAACTTAGATATTTTGAAGAATGTTGGTAATCAAACAGTTGGTGGTAGCCATTTACTTTCAATTGTCTGGTTACCAAAATTCTTTAAGATATCATCTTTTGTGTTCAACAAAGAAAGAAACTCATACAGATTTGGAACAACTTGAGGGTGAGTAAATGATGACAGAATTTTCATTTTTGGATGAACTATCCCTTTAACTTTTATTGAACCCAGTATCTTGGTGTTAAGCCTTATTTGTAGTTATTTTGTGACTGATTTTGAAAAGATTTTCTGTACTTGAAAAAGTAAAATTGTTGTTATCAGTCTTGTAGTAATTTGCTGATTATTTTAATAAATATTTTTCTACAACAGCTTTGACTTTGTGTTTGTTTTTTTAAATGTTTATTTTAATGCATCTACATCAATATAATGGTAAATAATAGAGTACAGTTTACTTTTAAAATGATTCTTTTCAGCTTTTTAAATGTTAAACTATTACAGCATCTACTTGAATTTTGGGGGTATTTACAGGATTTTATTGGAAACTTTATTGCCAGGTAAATACTGTACTTTAGTGAAATTACAAAATATTGCTGTAAAATAAAATACAGGTTTAATTCAATGTTACTGTAAAAAACCCTATAAATTACTGTATACCTATAAATTTCATATACAACAATCAACTGTAAATTGCTTTACAGTGTTACACTGTAATCAATTTTACAGCAATTTCCAACATTTTTACAGGATTTTATTGGCAACTTTTTTGCCAGTAAATTCCTATAAATTCTACAGAAATGTTTTACAGTGTGGGATACTCTTCATCCCTGTTTGCATCAAACACATCTGCTGGGTTTGCTGCCAAAAAGCCCCTTTTTTAGTTTCATCTGACCATAGAATCCGGTCGCTTTTGAAGATCCAGTCGTGCCTGACACCTGAATATGCTGGAGTTTGTTTTTGGAGGAGCGAGGAGCATTTTTCTTGAAACCCTCTCAAACAACATGTGGGGATGTAGGGGTTGTTTGATATATATATATATATATATATATATATATATATATTTAGGTTTTCTGACCCCAAGACTCAAGTAATCTCTGCAATTCTCCATCTGTGATCCTTGAAGAGTCTTTGGACACTCAAACTTTCATCCTCACCGTCCATTAAGGCAAAATAGACACACGTCCTCTTCCTGGCAGAATCATAACACTTTAGTTGATTATAACTTCTTAATTATTGCCCTGATGGTCAAAATGGGAATTTTCAATTCTTTAGCTATTTTCTTACATCCACTTTCTATTTTGTGAAGCTCAACAATCTTTTGATGCACATCAGAACCATGTTCTTTGGTTTTATTCATTGTGATGGATGATTCAGGGAATTTGACCTTTGTGCTTCCTCATATTTAAACTCCTTGAAACAAGAAGTCATAGCTGGACAATTTCATGTTCCTAGTCACCCTGATGTGCTTAAAAAATTAAATATTAATGGGAATGTACTTCAGAGATATTTTTCTCATAAAAAATTCTAGGGGTGCCAACAATTATGGCCAGAGTGTTTTGGAGAAAAAAACATTTATTTCATAGTGTGATTTTTCAATTCTTTTGCTTCAATGAAAGATTAGAATTTTGCAAATTTTTTGAATGGAAGATCAAAAGGATAAACAATGCAGAATTATTTTTTACAGCCAGTTTTCATCATATTTACCAGGGGTGCCATTAATTTTGACCATGACTGTATGAGATAACACATGAATTGTCATTTTTACAAAACTTACACATAATAATGTTCATAAATTATTTATGTTTATATTATGTAATGTTTTTTTTTCAATGAAATTAATTAGGCTCCACTTTAAAGAAATACACATGTGGTTTTCAGTGTGTAAACTGTTACACACAAACTCAGTGTGGTTTCTTCCCAGATTTGCCAAGTATACACATTTAAACCATTTTTTCCATGTTTATGAATATCAAAACAGCACAACTTAGTTTAAGGTTTAATTTAGTTCTGAAAAGTACCTTGAACCATTTTACTGATCATAGTCTCTCAACATCAATATTCATAAATAATGTAAGGGTTAAAGTAGGCGACCTTCACTGATTTCACTGAACATTATTTATTTGAACAACAAATTTACAAAAGCATGTAATTGAACAATATATTTATAAAGAAAAATCTTATTAATGTTTTGAAGTACATTGAATCACTAAACTTCATTAAATTAACACTAAATGTTATTTTAGACAATGTCTATAGTAAATGTAATGTAACTGTAATTGAAAATTATTATGAATTAAATCATTTGCTGATATTCAACTGAACAATATTAATGATATGTTACTATCACAATTTGAATGGAAATTATACAAATTAAAGCTGAAAACTGTATAAGAAAACAATATAAATCAAGAAACAATATAAAATCAATATTGCTTTATGTAGAGCAAGATTATATGCTAGTTTATTAGGTTTGTGCTTGAATTTTTAAATGACTCCTTTCAGACAGAGACCAGTTGCAATTAAATATGTCTTTTTAGTCAAAATGTCATTGCAGTACACAACAGAATAATAACCCCCTTTCAATATTGCAACTCCAAAAAACATTCCCAATTTAGCTAACCATGCTCATAATTCTCCACACTTTAAATCAAGTTTTCCTGAACTTCTAAAAAAGTTGAATAAAGTTGGGGCCGTTTAGCCCCATAGACTCCCATTCATTCTGCTCTCGACCGCGATTACCTCCAGTGGAATTCTAATGGAACTGCAACCACGATGATACACAACAGGGCTAATAGGAAGTGCCAAGGCTCTCCGTTAGACGGGCTCTGCATGGTAATGTTATTCTGTTACAGACAAGAGCAACGCATTGCCAGTCCTGACCAGAGGGTGGCGATATTGACTGAGAAACGTTGGTGCTGACAGAGTGCAGCTTCTGGGGGAGTTATTTATTACAGCAAGTTCTCAATCTCATCATACACATCCTTCCTGCTGCTTTTCCTTCTGTCAGTTTTTGATTAGAATGTTTTTTTTTTTCTGTGCTAGAAAAGTCAAAATAAGCTGCAAGTCAAGCCTGTTTACTCCAGAGCAAGAAAACTGAGCTGGAGTCAGAGAAACAACGGATTTATGAAACTAAGGTAATGAGACGGGTGTTCCAAGCCCTTTTTGTGTTTACACCAAAACTGCAGAACACTGGAATGTGGGATGTTTTCACATTAGCACTGTCTGATGGATACATCTGGTATAGTTGATAGCCTTCATATGCTGGATTTGGATTTGGCTGTAGTCTACAGTGAGTCAGAAGAAGGGTTTGTTGGAACAAAGTAGAGTTGGCTTCTGGTCAGTTCAGTGGAGGAGCTGTTGGCTCAATTCCAGTCCCAGGCCGTGAGAGGAAGAGACCTCTCAGCCCAATTACATACACAACTTGGCCAAGTTTTAGTAATAAACAGTAGTGTAGACAGCTCAAGATGTTTGTTTTTTAAGCTTTTTAAAAACACCTGTCAGATACATACTGACCTGAAGTTTGTAAATACTGTGTGTATTTGTGGCACCATCAAATCATTGACCTGTTTGTGCATCCAGACTATAGCCCAAATGCCACAGCATTTTTTAACCAATAGCGTGAGATTTAGAGGGTGCTATCTGTTTGCCTGACCAATGGCAGCTTGTTTGGAAACATTAGCTGCTTACTAAATCTCATACTGTCTTAAATAGGTACTTATTTTGAATAAGTTACAGCTAAAAATGTATGTTCTATGTAGTATGAATGTGTGTAGTATTATTATAATCTGGATGTACTACATTCTGCTACATTCCCTATGTTGCCCTTATCACGTGACCTACCAGTTGTGTCATGTCACTGCCGTTAACCAATCCTCTCTCGTGGCCTCATGGGATAGTAAAGTGTCCATCGTAAGCACACTTTAGAAGTAGTAGATCATCCAGGTACTTTTTGCCCACTCTCTTATGAGACATGCTACTTTAATCACAAATACAGTCAGTGTTTATTTTTGCAAAACTATAGGGCCAAAAATGACACACTTTCAGCTTTAAGAAATGTCTCATCAACAGCTAAAAGTGTAATTCAGTGGTCTTGATCAGAGGTGTTAAGTCACACCAAAGCAAAAGTTTTCAATGAAAAATGCCTTTGTAGAAATCGCCTGTTGAAAAGTTAACATTACTGTTTAAATGTTTCGGGTAAAGTAAGGATTTTTTTAAACTATCAGCAAGTATGTATTTAATTGATCAAAAGTGTCAGTAAAGACCATTATAATATTGTAAAAGGTTTCAATTTCAAATAAATTCTGTTCTTGGAACTTTCTATTTATGAAAAAAAAAAAAATCCTTTAAAAAAGTACCACAGTTTCCATAAAAATATGAATTGTTTACAACATTGGTAATAATAAGAAATTTTTCTTGAGCAGCAAATCGGCATATTAGAACAATTTCTGAAGGATCATGTGACACTGAAGATTGCAGTAATGATGCTGAAAATTCTCACAGGAATAAATGACAATTGTAAATATTAAAATAAAAAGTTTTTATACATTTCTGAATATTACTGTACACTGTAATCTCGTATTTTTTTACGGAATAATGCTGGCTACTTCGGTTGCCAGAACAATTCTGTAAAAATTACATTAAAACTGCAATCACCTTTACAGTAGTAAACCATATTTCATTTTCTGAAATCCGTATACCAACTTTTTGAAAAATTGATTTCTGTTTTGTACTATTGTAATACACTGAGAACCATCAATAATCTCTGTAGTGATGAGAGTTACATGAGCAATCAAAGCTCATCAGAAGTTGAGCTTCTTGTATAAAGAAGCTGCACAGTGTCATTCACACAAACATTAAACACCATCATGGTAACACACGTGAAATAAAAAAATGCAATGAACATTCATTGAAAAATAGTAAATGTAACATAAAACCCTAATGTACATAACTAATTAGAAAAAAAAACAAGAAAATTATGTTTTAAAATGATTAAAATTATAAACATAGTTATTTCAACAAAAATACATCAAATGTGAAGTGTGACGCAGGGAATTTTGCAGGGAAAGCTGTTCTATTTCACTTTCAAAAACTGTTAATTTTAACGGTATTTTACAGTAAAATTATATCACAGTTATTTACCGTATATAGTACGGAAACTTTCTGTTAACCAATCAACAGTTTTGCACTGTAGCATTTTTACAGGCTTTTACCGTTAAAATTTCGATTATTTTTTACAGTGATCAAATGAATGCAGCCTTTAGGGAACAAGAGAAATCTTTCAAAAACATTCAAAAAATCCTATTTCTGAATACAAAAGCATTCTTTTCTCCCTCTTTCCTCGGACCTTTAAGATCACTTAAACTAACTAATTTCAAAGAATTGCAATTTAAAATTGTTTATTACACATCTGAGTTGTTGGCAGAGACAGAACAGCATGAGTCTGGTCGAGCTGCCAAGTCTGCACAGTGAGACAGAATTGATTAGAAAGCAGGTCTAGCAACAAGCCAAGAAAAAGGCAGATCGACTGCAGGTCGGCACAGCCTGTACCAGCCTCAGACTTCAACAGGAATAACTGCAATTGCCTCTTATATTTCAGGATGTACCACATGCATTGAGTTCAAAATGCTCACACTTCCATTTACTCTACATCGTCTTTGTCTACATTTTTAACCAACAACCTTGACAAAAGCCTGCTGACACAAGGCCACATCATCTAAACTCATTTTGTTTACAGCACTGTGCCAACCAAACACAGTACCAAAGTTGACAAAAAGCTCATATTTGTTAATGTTACCGCGAATTTAACATAAACATGAATTTGCACAGAAATACCATAGAGTCTGATAGGACACAAAGCCTTTGACAAAAGATGTGGGAAGTGTTTCCCCTCCCTTTTTAAAACTTAAATAGTCTTTTTCCTGATGTCTGAAAGCCTTTCAAAACAGGCCTGCAGCGACCCACCGGTTGAGAACCATATGTTTTTCAGAGAATGCAGACAGTTTTGAGGCTTTTCCATGTCTCAGTGTTGTTATATGTGATTTAGTTGGAAAGAAGGCATCTGCCGGTGTTGTTGAAGCAGTGGTATCCGCAGCAGGTCCATGTCCCGCTGGAAGAGGTTCAGGGTCTGCTGAAGGTCATGAGGACAGAGGCAGATGACCGGATGATGAGTGCAGAACTGGAAAACGCCATGCAGTTTATCTCTGTGGACATGCAACGATATTTATCTAACCAGATCCAGCAGCTCAGAGGAGAGAACCAACAACTGAAGGTGGGGAAATTTGGGGAAGAATGTTTTTAGTAGTTGAATTCAACTAATACACAATTTAGGATGCCTTCACTATTACAGTAGGTTGTGTTTAGAGAATAAACAGGTTATTGATTAAATTATCCCATTCGTGGGCATTATTGATCATGAATGCCTAGAACAGGAAGAAATGTTTGACAGATTATTTTATATTGCACTTCTTGGTTTTAACAGGCTGCATTGAGACAGGCAGAGCTGAGACTCAGCACAATGGCAGGAGAGAAGGCCTGTCAGCAGGCTGCGCTCTCAGAAAAGACCTGCAGTGTTGATCAGCTTACTTTGGAGAAACAGCAGAGGACCGCTGAGCTGGAAGTGCGGCGTATGCAGCTTAACCAGCTGAGAGGTACAGACACCGATTCATCTGAATGCTATCACAAACTGCAGACTGATGATAAACACTGTTCAATGTACATTGTCCCTTGCTTTTATTGTAATGTATTTTTTATTGCATGTTTTGTTTTGGCAGATCTAAGCAAAAAAATAAAAAAAAGTCACATCTGGGTCAATGACATATAGTAGGATTCGTGTTACAAACGAAAAAGAAAAGTAAAATGATTTTAAGAAAAGTCTAAATTTAATAACTCTATATTTGTTATGTTTTGTAACAATCAAATCTAAATGATGTACATAGTTACACCTTGAATACATGAATACACTTTTTATATTAAAATGTTTCATAAAATATTAAAATATTCATAAGGGTTTTTTGGGAGTACATTTTAAAACATGAACCTTGTCTTTTTTTAAAACAGCTTGTTTCTCTCTGTTTGGAGTACATAATTTGCCAGTCAGCAGTTTTTCAAATATTATTGTTCAGTAAAACAGATTTTTTTTTTTATATATATACTACTGTTTAAAAGTTTGGGTAAGTATGATTTAAAAATAATAAGGGTAATACTTTTATTCAGCAAGGATAATGCTGTTCTTTGGAACTTTCTTTTCATCAAAAAATATATAACTCTTTTTCCACAAAATATTTGGCATCACAACTGTTTTAAACATTGATAATAACAATAAGCAATATTTCTTAAGCATCAATTCAGCATATTAGAATGATTTCTGTAGCATTGAAGGCTGGAGTAAAGATGCTGAAAAGTAAAGATTCAGCTTTGGCATCAAAGGGATAAATTACATTTTAAAATTGTAATTTTTGACAGAATTACTGTTTTATTTTATTTAATAGTGAACTAAATATAGCCGCGTGACCTTTTCATTAAGGATGTTCTCTATTGATGGATAATCGTTTAAAATAGTTTTTTTTTACAGACAGACAGATTAGTCTAAGAAAAAAGAAAGAAACTTGTGAATGGTAGTGAATATTTTCTTTGAAATATGAATAAAAAATTATGTCCATGTTTTTTTTTTGAAGCATTTCTTTCTTTTAAGGATATTTAATTTGTCTTCATTCTGATATCACAGTTGTATCACCTTGATATTTTTGACATTGTTCCCTATTAATCAGAGGGACAGGAAGCTTTGAAAGAGCTATTTGGCAGAAAGACCCGTGAGCTGGAACAACAGAGCCTTAACCTGAGGACTCAGGCCAACAGTTGGTTGAGAACCCTGGAGGGAGTTGATGGTCATGGTACACACACACACACACACGCACAAAATACTTTTTTGTTTGTTTGTTTTAATAAACTATTTTTAAGGCTACAGGTAGTAAAACATTTAAAATGAACAATGATCCGCAATTTGCCCTCAGTAACCTCACAGGACTGGGCCCTGAGTTATTCAGAGATCAAAGCTTTGAGGAAAAAATCTGAATACACTCAAATACAAATATAGGCATCCGTACCAATTCATAGCACCGTTGATTTTTAAAGTGAGGATGTTTTCACAGTGTTACCTCAGGAAAAACCAGGCCAAGGTCAAGTGTATATTAAATAAAAGGCGGAAGACCACACCCTGCATTACTGGATTCATTTACATTCTTTCCAGAGAGCCAGTGTGTGGCCATGGTTTTGTTGTTTTGCGTTTTGGATAATGGCAGGAAGACGGCATACTGAGATTATAGATCTGCTCCATGCACTCCTGCTGTTATTCCACTATGTACTTAATCTGCACAAAGTTTTAACATTTTAACATTTCTACAGTGTTTTCAGCTGTTTTGCGTCTATGTATCGAGACATTGTTAAAGAACATTTTTGTTCTCGCTTTGTGCAGTGCACTGGTTGTGGGGACTGTTACATAATGAAGCTATGATATCTTAGCTCCGACCTCAGTAACCCTCCATTGTTTTATTTTGTCCCATTCAATTGTGAGAGAGACAGAATGAGAAAATGGTCTCATATGACGTAAGTTTCTGTTCATTGGTTCACTGGACAAAGTGTCTTTTGAAATGCAGACAATACATTAACAATATAGTCCAAGTTATTCTCTTGTGAACGTGATGCAGCTGACATAACCTGAGAAACTATTCACAAATAGGACGATACCTCAATAATGCATTGTACGTATTACTCTTTCAGACAGGACAGTAAATTATTTGGTATTTAGTGTGGTTGAACTGATTGGAATGTGTTTTATATGTATTTCAGGTCTCAGGGTTGCTCTTGGGATGCAGACGCAGATCACTGCTAAAAGAGAGCAGATTGAATGATTTTCTGCGAAGCCGAGTTCAGATGCTGGAAGAGACCATTGAGAAGCTCAAGATGGTGAAATGCATCACTAACGAGAACTTTGTTTCTCACAGCAACTCTCTGTTACTTATTAGTGTGTATATGTAATGTTAAAATAGAAGGTGTCCAGGCCCAAACTGTTGGTACTAAGTACAGTGCTGTGAGTAATTGTTTGCCCCCCTTCCTGATTTTTTCATTTTTTTTTTTGCATATTTTTCACATTTAAATAATTCAGATCATCAAACTAATAATATTACACAAATATAACCCAAGTAAATACAAAATGCAGTTTTGAAATGATGATTCATTTATTAAGGGAAAAAAGCTGTTCAAACTTTCTTGGCTCTATGTGAAAAATTAATTATTCTTACACTAATATTCTGTGGACTGATGAGACAAAACTTTTTGGAAGGTGTGTGTCCCGTTACATCTGGCGTAAAACTAACACAGTATTTCATAAAAAGAACATCATACCAACAGTCCAACATGGTGGTGGTAGTGTGATGGTATGGGGCTGCTTTGCTGCTTCAGGACTTGGGCGACTTGCCATTATTGATGAAACCATGAATTCTGCACTGTACCGGAAAATCCTGAAGGAGAATGTCCGGCCATCAGTTTGTGATCTCAAGCGCACTTGGGTTATGCAGCAGGACAATGATCCGAAACACACAAGCAGGTCCACCTCTGAATGGCTACAAAATGAAGGTTTTGGGTGTCCTAGTCAAAGTCCGGACTTAATTCCAATTGAGATGTTGTGGAAAAACCCTACAATGTGGCTGAATTAAAACAATTCTGCAAAGAATAGTGGGCCAAAATTCCTCCACAGCGACTCATTGCCAGTTATCGCAACCGCTTGATTGGCACAACCAGCTATTAGGTTTAGGGGGGAATTACTTTTTCACATAAGGCTAGGCAGGGTTTGGAAGCTTTTTTTCCTTTAATAAATGTAACTGCATTTTGTATTCACTTGGGTTATGTTTGTGTAATATTAAAATTTGTTTAATGAATCATATGATTTAAGTGTGATAAATATGCATAAACAAAAAATCCAGAAGGGGACAAAACATTTTTCACAGCATTGTACATCTTAGTCAGATGTTTTCAGCTCTGTTCCTGAAGTTTATTACCAACCTGCTTCAGCTTGTGATGTTCAAGCAATCCTGAAGAGCTTTAGCTGATTCAGGTTTGTTTTATTAGGGTTGGTGAGAAACTTTGCAGGACAGTTGGCTTTCAGGAGCAGGGTTTAAGACCTATGATCTAAATAAGTATATAGAGAATACTGTTGTCATTATTCATGATATGATCATTTTCAGACCAAAACAAAGTATATATTTATGTATTTTCCAACAATTGGAGGGAAGGTATGACTTCAGATGTGTCAAAACACTGTAAATTAAGTGGGGCTTTCAACCTCATGGTGTCTGCATTCTAAAAATGATACTTTATTATTGATCTTGTTTCAAAAGTGAAAGTGAAACACTTTCATTTAGCTTTAGACCAGGGGAAATCATTTTTTATTTACTGTCGAGCACTTTTCTGTTTTCACAAAGCCCCTTTCCCACCACTAAAATGCAAATGAAATATTTATAGGAGAGGATTATCAGAAAGACAGTGTGAAATATGGCCTGAATGTTGGTGTTACTTGCTCGTCTTGTTTGAAATTAAATGAAGTCTTCTCAGAGAGTAGTCATAAGCTTACATATACTTTGCAGAATTAGCAAAATGTTAATAATAGGGCTGTCAAAATATTAATCGTGATTAATCGCATCCAAAATAAAAGTTTGTGTTTACATAATATATGTGGGTGCACTGTATATATAAATAGACACACATGCATGTATATTTAAGAAAAAAAAATCATGTATTTTATAAAATATTTATATATAATATAAATTATATATAAATCTATATACAGTATATACATGAAAATATTTCTTAAATTTATACAAGCATGTGTATGTATTTATATAAAATAATTATACACAGTGCACCCACATATATTATGTAAACACAAACTTTTATTTTGGATGCGATTAATCACGATTAATCGTTTGAGCCCTAGTTGATAATTAAGTAAACATAACAATAAGAGGGATCAATTTATTTAAATATCAGATGTTTACATACTGTATAATCCCTAAGACACTGAATTGACACAAATGAACCAGTTCATAAGTTTAATTCTTAATACCTGGATGATTCACGACTGTTTGTGATAGTTGTTCCTTATTTATTCCGAGTTAAACTGTTTTTAAACAAAACAAATTCTCAAGGTCCTGCACATTCTTTGGTTTTCCAACATCTTCTGTATCTTTGAACCATCTCCAGCTGTGACTATGATTTTGAAATCCATCTTACATTTTACATTTACATCTATTCATTTAGAAGACGCTTTTATCCAAAGCGACTTACAAATGAGAACAACAGAAGCAGTTAAACAACAATATGCAAGTGCTATGACCCCTCTCAGTTTAATCTAACGCAGTCCATGGAATTTGTTTTATATATATATATATATATATATATATATATATAACAATGTGAGGACAATTGAGGGACTCAAATTGAGGGACACAAATATTAGCAAAAGCTGCAAACATTCAATGGTGCAGACAGACAAACATGATGCATTAAGAGCTGGGGATATACGCTTTTCGAATGGCATTTAACGTTTTTATTTTCTTTTTTACTATTAACACTTGCAGATTCTCCAAGGTGTTTGTAAAATGATGACTTCAATTGTTTGTTGAATTTTTGGATTATACTGTATGGCTGAAACTAAATTGGAAATAGTAGAATGTTCTTTGTTGCATTTAATTTCACTCCTCATTGCGAGTTAGTTACTACTAATTACGCTACTTAGAATCGCAGATTGCACAGTATTGTGAAATAAGTTAAAATTGTATAACTACAGACTGATAAGTTTTCCAGCCATAAACCTTGCAAAAAAACCCTTTTGAGGTTTATTAGATGACTATTGCAGCACTTTTCTTTAATGCAGGAACAAATATTAACTTAATCTCATTTCAAGAGTATTTTTGCATAGTCCAAAGAGCAACTTTTTTCTGTTTATGTGTGTTTTTCTTTTGTGAACATGTACATATAAGTGTTTGTTTGTGTGTCATAGGAGAAGCATCGTCAGGCATTGCTGGTTAAGAGACAGACACAAGAGCTAGTGTCAGAGAGGGAGAGCAGGAGAAGACTGGAGTCAGAAGTGGAGACGCTGTGCTCACAAGAGCGAGACCTCAAAGGCAAAGCAGAGAGACAGGAAGCAGCTTTATTCAAGGTGTCCGACAGTCCTTATCATAAATACAACACTATTCCGTCAGATAACAGAGCAGATGACTGACATTGCAAACAACTGAAACACAATGTATATTCTACAGATGTCTGACAGTTTGGCTGAATGTCAAGACTTTATTCAGAAGCAGGAACAGGAGCTTATGAGGCTAAAACTGCATCATACTTTAGATTTAAAGGTAAAACATAGACAAATTTACTGTAGTAGTAATTATTTGATTTCATTTTCTGGTCAAACGTTACTATTCTTTTTTCCATGCGTATGTTTTTGGTCAGGAATTGCAAAGCCAGAACTGGCGTAACGTCTCCAGATCTCCAGTCAGCAGTCGTACCCATCTTCCCCTCGCTCAGCAGAACGTTAATGGCCTAATGGAAGTATGAAAAAGCCTTGCTAACTACACACACACTCGAATATCTGAACTGACAGATGTGCTGGAACGGATTTCCATTTGGAATCTTTCCAGGTGAGAGTGTGTGACCCCATTGTGGAGCTGAACAGAGCTTTAAGAGAGCTGCGTGGCGGGATTGTTGAAGAGCAAGGACCACACACTAGTACGAGCTTCAGGAGGAAACCCGAAGAAGACCACACATCTAGACCGTTAGTCTCATTCATAAAAGACCATTATATTGGAAAATGCCTAAGGGAAGACCACAGCATCAGGGAATGGAGGAGTTTAGGAAATTGCATACAAGTAGAGTTTTGTGAATCACTCAAATCTTATTTATCATTTTTATTGCAGACTAACAGAAACTAAAGATGCTGGATGTACCACAGGGCCATTTGGGAGAATAACCAGTTACAGGTATGAGAAAAGTACACACACACATGTTAGCAACAAGTAGTTGCATGCCTTCTAACACACATCCACAGATGCTTGATGCCCAATAAAGTGCATTTTCCTCAGTTAAGATGTTTCGCAACGTTTAAAGGGGTCATATAATGGTACATGCACTTTTACAAGTATATTGTACTGCAATGTGTGTTGTCAGTGCCTGTACACAACCATGATTTAATGATAAAAATCCATCCAGTGGTTTTGTTTTAATGTCCTTATTTGTTTTCCCCTGTCTCAAATCGAACCCATAGACTGTAAAAAATATGGACAAAGCGTCTGTGATGTCACCCATAGACTCTCTGAAGAATGGGTTTGAAGCTGTTTATGGGGGGTATGGGCGGCGCCATACTGGAAAATCTTGGAAAATACAAAATACAAAAGTTTCAGAAAGGATACACAGGTGGTGTGATGTGTTGTGTCAGATCATGGCCGAGACGTCAAATTCCACTCAGCACAGCGCGTTATCAGCTGTCAATCAAAGTTAGCCCTTATTTGTCATACATTTTATGTCTAAATACGATCTAAACTAACGAGTTAGAAAAAAAATCACCCCCCTCACAGTTGTTAGGCACGCGAAACATATTGAAGATTACAATAAAAGTCCATGGGACCGACCTGTAAACATATGAATTTATGCTGTGAAAACGGACATTATAACATGACGTCTATGGATATTTCCTCCTTTTTGGGACCGGCCTCTAGCGGATTTGAGATCTATTGCAGTTTATCGCACTTCCGGGTAGGCTTCATCTTTCAGATTAGAATGTTGCCACTTGATCGACCCATTCGAGCGTGTGACGTCACACGGTCGCACGCCCCTCCCGCGGTTGTTGATTGACAGCAGTATTTCAACACAGACCCACCCTGAGCGAGCTGTCATCATAAACTATAGTCAGAATGGCGTCTAAGCGATTTTTGTTGTTCTGTTCTTGGGTGCAATAAACACAGAAATCATTCTGATGTTCCTAAATTTGAACCGCTGAAGACGCAGTGGCTGAGTTTTGTTTACTGAGCTTTTCAAATCGCGGGGAAAAGTTTTTCATGACCTTTAGTTGTAACGTCAATCTGTCAATGAACTAACATCAGTTAACACAGCGTTCGTATCTCACTACTCTACCCTGCCAGTGCATACAAAGATAAATCAAAGTAACATTACGTTAACCAACCATTCAAAAACGTCCTCAAGCCTTAACTATCGAACTTCTTTGCGGCCGTCATCTTGTTCCGGTGAACAGTTACTCCAGTTCAAACTGATACGGTTGCACAGATGTGTACTCCTCAGTGACTCCCGCAGCCATTCTCTCTCCAAAACCTTCAACTGTTGTCAAGACAACACTCCACGCGCGTTCACGCCAGCAGAGCAGAGAGGCGGGGTTAATTATTTAAAGACATATGCACTCAAACGGCTTGCTGAAAACAGAGCTGATTTTGACCAGGTAAAATGGTGTTTTCTTAAAATGCTAATGAGAATTTTTAATAAAAGTATATTACAAAGTTTTCATTTCATACAAGTTTTCGCTCCACTCGTGCGGCAGGATGCAGGTCTCCTGTGCACCTTCTCCTCACTTCTGATCTTCCCGCTGAGAGAAACTATTGGCCCCCTTCCAATGCTAATCAGATATGTAAGCTACACGTCAAACATGATTAGAGCTGTTTTATGAAAGTTAAACAGATAAGTGTTACTCGATGCAGGACTTATTTAACAATACCAATGATTGAATTATTTTACTGTATGTTGTAAATCACAGTGAGTGATTATTTGGTTATAAAGCTTAAACCAAAGTTTATTGGTCTTTCATCAGCTGCCAACAATCAGGATGAGCTCAAAGAACCGGGATCACGGAAAAAGATCTGAAGAGACCATAGACCTTACTGAAGGATCTTCAACTGAAGGGTGATGGTCAGAATGACACTATTTTTGTTTTATAACCTCAAGAGGTGTGCTTGACTTTGCCTGTGGCTACTAGCCTTACTGATCAGTGAGGGAGAAGTTGAAAACTCAACTAGTCAGATACTTTCAGCTTCCCAAAGTGATGCCTACACTGTGTTTGCTTTATCACAAATAAAGTGGATTAGATGTAATATTTGTCAGATAAACAGATGGGTTACACTTTATTTGAAGGGGTGTGCATAAGACTGACATGACACTGTCTGTCATAAACATGACATAACACCTGTTATGAACATGAAGGAGTCTTTATGAATGTTTATGACTGTTGTCATTAAGTGTCATTTGGTAAATTGTGACACTTTTAATGCAAAGTTGACATTGTTTAAAATGTCTTTATTATGACAACTTGACATTAACAAAGACAAAAAATGTCTTGATTATGACAACTTGACATTAACAAAGACAGAAATGTCTTTGTGACAACTTGACATTAACCAAGAAATCATAACCTGTCAACCTGACATCTTTATAACTAGTTCAACGTTTACTTGAGGACAAGTAAAATATTCATGTCAGTAATGGTGTCATGCCGGCCAAAGTCAAAACCAACCACATATGACAGGGTAATGTAATGTTAACGCAAAGCTAAATAACTTCTTTAAGTTTGATAATAAGACCTGTTATGGCATATTTGTGACAGGTTATGATTTCTTGGTTAATGTCAAGTTGTCATAACAAGGACATTTTAAACAATGTCAACCTTGCATTAAAAGTGTCATAATCTACCGAATGACACTTAATGACAACAGTCATAAACATTCATAAAGACTCCTTCATGTTCATGACAGGTTTTATTTCATATTTATGACAGTGTCTTGTCAGTCTTATGCACACCCCTTCAAATAAAGTGTTACCAACAGATGTTTGAATTTTAAATGTAGCAACGGAAACACTTTTCATATGGAAGGGTTATGTGCTGCTTAAAGGGATAGTTCTCCCAAAAATGACAATTCTGTCAATTACTCGCCCTAATGTCATTCCAAACCTTTATTAAATCTGTTCATCATATAAAGCGATCATGTCTTTTCAGAAAACTTGGACTAAACCACTTAATTCATATGGATTAGTTTTACGATCACTTTATGAACTTTTTGAAGCGTCAAAGTGTCAGTTGCGTAGCTGTTGAGAAGCTCTCAGATTTCATCAAAAAGACCTTCATTTGTGTTCAAAGATGAATGAAAGTATTGTGGTTTGGAACGTATTGTGGTTTGTAATTCTGTATTATTTAAATCACTTTCATTTTAATTAACATGACACAAAATAACGTTAAGATTACATTTTGTTATAAAAACAAGATTTGTCAGCATTAATGGAACTGAAGGTGTCAAAATAAACACGAAGCGCACGTCATTGTTGTTATCAGTGAATCTAGCTGCCTATTGTGAAATAGCTGTGTTGTAGGCACCCTTGAGAATCTAAGCCGACTGAGCCAGATGACTGCTCTCGGTCATAGCCGTTTCTAACCGTCATGCACTGCTTTGGTCTGTGCAGCGCCGCATGAGGTTGAACACACCTAATAACAATTGACAAGCCGTTAAAATATTACTTACCAATTTTACCTTAGCAACTGTTTAGCATGGCGGAATGCATAAGAGCAGACTGTTTACCCAAAAAAATCTTAGAAAGCCCTTGTTAGTCCCACCGGGATGCTGAGAACACAGTATTTGTTTTTCAGTGGAAGTTTTATGAATGAATAAAGAAAACAAGAGGAAGAGAGAGCCATGCCAATACGCCCCAGTTACATTTTTTTTTTTTATCATGAATTTACTCTATACAGAAATCTGGCTTGGGGGTAAAATGTTCCTTTATTCTTATAAAAAAAATGGAGTTGGGAGGACTGCATTTAGCAGCTGATGCATGAATGTGTGAAGTAATGTTCAATAAAACAACATAAGGGAATATTACTTAAACGAGTTTAATGCACAGCTCTCCCTGTAGATGATGATGTGGATCCTCTGATCCTGTTCTTCTGTTCATCCTCAGAGAATACAGCACTGAGAAACTACACAAGGACATGAATAAAATACTTGATTATTAAATAATTCATTTGCCAAAGTATACGAAACATTATTTGAATTTAAACTCATAAAATATGTATTCAGTTGTATTACCCTTGGCATTCTCACTCCCTTTTTGATAATGAACTCTCTGAATGCCTGAATGCCGTGAATCTGCTTCAGCTCCGTATCCTAGATGACAGGAAAATATAAATGGAACTCCAGCAACTAAATAGAGATCAGGCTGGTTTGCCTCATCACCAGCTGTCACATTATTTGCTCTTTTTATACCGAGTAGATGCTATAAAAGTCACCTGCTCACTCAGCTGTTCCTCAAAGTCCAAACTCCCTGTGATCTGTGCAAGGGCTTGAGGATCAGTTGCACCCTGGGGTCTGTTGGGTTTATAGGCCTGTTGTACAAACATAGAAGAGACTTGTTAATCCAATCACAAAAATGATGTATTAAGAACAAAAACAATGTCTCCAACCTTAACACGCTGGCCGTTATGATGTTCCTCTACAGAGCTCTGGAGTTTTGCTGTAGTTTGATTAGGATTGTTCTTGTTAATATGTGAGGTCATGGAGGGTTTCTTCTCATAGTCACTCTTAAACAGGTCCAAGATGGTTGACTCGGTCAGATCACTGGTCTCTCCACCCTGAGAAAACAGTCAAAGGAAAAATAACATTTAGGCTTAATATCTATTACATAATGTGTACATGATGAAATATTACTTACCAGTGAAGTAATCCATTCACAGAAGAGCTTGGTAATCATCTGCTGGTCATCTTGTGCAACGGAGTGCAAGTGTTTAACACTCACCAACTGATCATCTCTGACACCCAGAGTTCCTTTGAGTCTCTGCCATTTATAGGGATTTCTTGGTCTGGCGTCTATACATTTCTCCTTTTGAGGCCTTGGGAAATTTAAGAAGCGTATGGTATTATGATATGTGTAGCATACTTCTTTAATGTCTCCCACCGGGAAAGAAATTTGACATTAAAATAGGAATACTGTTTTTAACCTAACATTGTGACCGGTTCCATTCTAATGGAATGGGATCAGAACCAAAACCAGAAACGTGCACAAAAGAGGAAATTAAAATCACTTGATGTTGATGGATGATTTTATTGTCTCCGGAGTTGAGAATTCACATTGTGCTCTGTTTTCTTCTAGATGTTCCGTTTTCTTTGTTGGAGATGTTATGGACAATTCCTCCTTCACGCACATATCAGGATCCAGGACTGACAACACCTGATCAAATAACTGTTGGAGGCATTGTATATTATTCATTGCAATTAATATTCCTCAATGTATTCTTTTTTTTGCTTCGTCATATTTAAAGCTGCTGTTAAATATTTCAGTGCCGCAAGCAGCACCAAGTGGAATCACAAAACTGTTTTCAAACAGGTTTGCCAAACACTCCCATAGCTTCTAGTGGACCCCATTTCCATGATTTTCTAAATCGTAAGTGGTTATCAGCGTTAACATGGTGAATGGGAGTCTATAACAAATGTAATTATTTGTGTTCCCATTTGCTAACAAAACCTCATTGATGCGGTGTTAAAGGGATACTCCACTTTTTTTGGAAATAGGCTAATTTTACAAATCCCCCAGAGTTAAACAGTCGAGTTTTACCGTTTTCGAATCCATTCAGTCGATTTTCTGATATTTAGAAGAATATCAGTAACCAGACCGTTTCTGGTCTCATTGACTTCCATAGTAGGAAAAAAAATATACTATGGATGGAAGTCAATGAGACCAGAAACGGTCACTGATATTCTTCTAAAAATCAGAAAATCGGCTGAATGGATTCAAAAACGGTAAAATCTAACTGTTTAACTCTGGGGGAGTTGTAAAATGAGCCTATTTCCAAAAAAAGTGGAGTATCCCTTTAACTCTTTGTTGTGGTTTTATATGAGAGTAAATGTTCGTTGCATTAAAAAATAGCTAACAGCAACTTTAAGATGATTCGAAGTGTAGCCGATTTACATGCTACATTTTAAAAGTGGTATTACCTCTGGTGTCAGACCGCTCTCCAGATGTGGATACAAGGCCAGTGGGTGTTGTTTGAGTTTGTGCTCGACAGCATCAATGAACTCCCGCTGAGCTTGACTCTGGGGATTCTGCTTTGAGTAACACACTTGAGTTTTACTCAGTCTCTTCTGCGGGAACTTCGTTGAACAACCGTGGTGGTTCGGCATCCCAAAGACCGCAGGGGTGGGTCCACTCTTACACTGGGTAAAGAGCTCTTTATTGACTGTCGGATAACCATCTCTAAAATCATCCAGGCCCGGGGACAAAAATCGCCATTTGCGACTATCTAATGCCCCAGATAACTGTTGCTTTTGCCTAAGATCCCTGAGATATTTAGTCTTTAGCCGTTCCTTAAACCTGAAGACAAAGACAAGAGTTGTGGTCATTACTGTTATGCAGTACCAGATGTGCTCTCTTACGTTGAAATTTGAGGATGTATAAAAAGGTACAGAACTTGATGGAAAAATGGCAAGAAAGGGCTGAACCTAGCAGGTTGTAAATAAAGAGCTGTCCCTCAATGAGCACATAAAGCTTTACTTTAAGTTATAAAGTGAGTATTCTTGGGGTGTAAAGATACCCTCATGTCACGATATGATATTGACCTCACAATACGATATAATTGCGATACTCCATATAGTAAAATCCAGGTTAACAAAACAAAATGTACTGTTGATTAAAATGCTAAATTTGGTATTATATTGGGGTGAAAATGAATAGGCTTGGACTTGCTGGTTACCCAATGCGCAGGACATTGGTAACACCAGAATTAAAAAAATGATTCATGATTTTGAAGCTGAAAATGCAAAAATAGTTTAGATGAATGCTTGCACTCTGTCAGTGACTACTACATATTAAAATAATGTAGGCCACTTTTTACTGGTAACATAAAAGATTTGGTATTATCAGGACCCACAGATGTTCCCTCATTGCATTGTTATGCATTTTATTCAATATTATAAATGGTATGTCATTTTTTTTTCCTCACAGTAATTTTCATTTTAGGTGAACTATACACAATACAGATTCACACTCCAAGATATTGTTAAAAAATTGTTTTACTATAATCTTACTGTGACACCCCTAGAATATCCAGAAGAAAGGTTTTGAATAGTCTAAAAAATGGATAAAAAAAAACACCTGCTGGAATAGCCTATGTCTTAATGCTAAATACTAAATACTAAAGTTAGTATTTCGTTTAAAAAGTATTGTTATTTATTTTAGTAACAGTAGTAATAACTAATTTTGCAATTAAAGGAAACATATAATGATTGCATTCTGTCGCAAAGTGTGCAACTTACCAGGGAAACTTAATGTTTTCCACTTGTCCAGTTTTGAAAGACATTTCGCTCGGCTCGGTGCTTCTATATTATATTTTAAACGATTCGTTTTCTACCAAATGTGTCTTATAGTTTACAAACAAATCGTTATTAAATTATCACCATGTAAAATTTGGACACTCGAGTGAGGCGCGTTGGTTTGGTTGCTATATCAGCACAGCACTGGCGCTCTGGTACTTGTAGTTCTTCTCTCCTGATGATGAGGGGCGTGTTTATACCACAAGAGGGAGCTTTGTGATAATATTGCATGCAATATTTATAGCTGATGGTAGCTCTATTTGACCAAAAGCTTGTTAATAAACATTAGAATACCCCCGTCCATCGCTATATTTCATTCTATTAATTTATTGTTTTTACTGTGTTATTTTATGTCCTTTTTAATGATTATCCTAACATTTGGGGAGTTATAGCCTGTAAATGTACTGTTTTATTCGTTATCATTAATAGTATCAGTCTTTAACATAACCTTAAAAAAGCAAAGCCCCGTGCAAAGAACAGGAAGAGAAGTAAGTGAAAATTGTTTTGCCTTTAAGATTTGCTTGACTTTACATCCTGCATGAATGATTTACAGGATGTGGAACAGAACTTTCCGTTTTGTTGTTCCAACCTCCCAGACTTCATTAAACCAACGATCCATCAGTTCTCTCGAGCCTGACAAAATGATTGTTTAATAATAGGCTAGTTCAAACTGGCCACATGACAGGAGTCTGAGTTCAAATTAATGACTGAAGATGTCCTGATCAGGACGTTCAGTGTTGTTTAGCTATGGAACAGTTGGACTGTTGAAGGGGAGAAAATATTGTTTGGCTATTCCAAACAACACAATATGTTCTCTGATTGGGTGATTTAACCTTCCTCAGAATTACCCTTTTGAAGTAACCAATTCAAACGTTCCCATCTAATCAGCTTTGGAAGGGTTTATATATATATATATATATATATATATATATATTAGTATTTTTTACAAATCCAAGAGAAATGAGTACAGTACTGCACTGCTGTTCAATAGAAATCCTCATTAAATTCTGGCAGTATGGGACAGCTGATACTTTGAAATATGGAAATGATTTATGATCAGGGAGTGGAGAATCATTTCTAAGAATGAATAACCTGATTCAAAGCTGGCTCAAACCCAGAGCCCTTAAGCAGAATTTGCATTTGTCTTTATTCCTACTGTTCTTTGTGTCTGTAACACAGGATCTTATCACGTGCGAAGAACATCCAGGGAACCATTCTATTGCATAAAAGGAAAAGTGTTCTATAGATTATTAAAATGTTTTCCACACTAAGAAAAAAATAGTTCTTGTACTTTTCACAGAGAGGTTTCTTCTTTGGGGGAACCCAAAATTGTTCACTGCTGCAAATAAATACCTTTTTGAATCTTTCTTAAGAGTATAGCTTCTCATATCCCGCTAAATGTAAAAATATTTCACAAATGATGTTGTCTTTCATGGAATATACAAAAGAAGACATTGTGTGTCTTTTTGATTTTGTTGTTTTTGGATCTTCTCTTGTATTCACCAGAACAAAGTCATTCAGGTTTGGAACATCAGTGAGTAAATAATTATTTCATTTTAATTTTTGGCTGAACTTTCCTTTAACCTTGATAATAAGCAACGTGATTAACAAGCTTCCAGTAACTGCTAAGGATGTAATAGGTTCATTAACTCCCTTTCCCTCCCCAACAAAAATGAATGAGCATTTCCATGTAAGCTCATCTTGCTTCCTGCAGAGAGCTCTTTCGAACATTTGTAAGAGTAAACAAAGTGAATTTAAACGCAGCGTATTTGTTTTGCACACATGTACAGTAGAACAAACTTCACAGGCTGTTCAGAATTAACGTGGTGGCGTGACTGCTTCAGTTATCCGTGTGTTTTGAGGGTGTAGCCCGGTGACTCCACAGCCAGCAAGGAGTTGGACATTAGATCCCTTTGACTTCATGGTTTATTCATCTAATTTATCACCCACACCTTCAACTGTTAATTCATCCCTTAAATTATCTCATGTGAAATAAACGGCAAAAGAATTATGTACAGCACCTGCACAAGTGGGAAAAAAAAAAAAAAAATGTTGATTCTTAAAAATGGTTCTTCTTTGGAATTTTTGCCCAAACAAATCAAATCATCATATTAGAATGATTTATGAAAGATCATGTGACACTGAAGACTGGAGTAATGATGCTGAAAATTCAGGAACATATTAAAATAGGAACAAATAACTGCAGCCTTGAACCCAAAGTTTTTCGTCGCAAAGTAAGATTGTGTAAAATGCCTTTTTTTAAAAAGAGATGCTGGAGCAGCGAGAGCTGGAATTTGACTGTAGGCTATGTGAGAATTTCCTCCTGAGTGTGAAGTTTCCTTCATTAGCACAGACTCAGGAGAAATGATCCAAACAGAAATCACAGAAGAAAGCTGGTAAGTGTTTACAGAGAAGAGTGTTTTCCCCAGGGTTCAGTGCTGCTGCTGCTGCTGCTGAGACAGGTGGAAGTGGGCCGCCCTACAGGGGCAATGGAATTTCCTCAGAGCCAAACCCTATGAGAGGTATTTATCAGAGCATGTGATGTGCCAGAATCTGGGGAGGTCCAGTTTCCCACAAAGGACAAATGCCTTATGTAAGTTTTGAGACAAAAGTAGGAATGCTCCCTTTGATGGTCTGTCTGTGAAATGGACAGCAAATATAGAATAAATGCCAAACGGCAGTAGAGAATTTCACTTCATTTTCACTTACAAAAAACCTTATCCTCGCTGAGGTGGCATTTATTTGACCAAAAGTAAAAACTGTAATATTATTACTATAATTACTGCTATACTATAATATTCAGCATCATTACAGTATCACATGATCCTTCAGAAATCATTCTAATATGCTGATTTGGTGCTCAAGAAACATTTATTATTGTCATTATTAGATTTGATTACGCTTTGGCTGAAATTAGAAACTCTCAATCAATGAACAGCCTTGAAGGACAGAGTAACAGGATAACACAAATCAACAGTGGAGCTTGGGCTGACATCACAATGACAAAGAAAGGAAACATTAAAGTTTGGAACAGACAAATCCTTTTCTTGTTTATTGGAAAATAACAAAAGGTCCTCCCAGAACTGTACTTGTACATTTTCCAGACATTCAAGCAGAATTACTGTTATGACATCCAGCTTCCCAAAACATGCACCTCTCCTCTTGGGAGGATCCAAAAACTTTCTTCATTAAATCACACTGTTAAAAAAAATAAAATAAAATAAATAACCGGTCTTAAATTTGTATGTAAAATCAACTTGTCTGTGTAAGTCATTTCAACTTAAATTAAATTACACTGACTTAAAAAAAAATTGGTTGAATCTCGTATAGCTCGTATAAAGTTTAAAATGGCTTAACTTTATTTTGATGAGTTGAAGTAATGTAAAAACATATAAAATCAGCATATTAGAATGATTTCTGAAGGATCATTTATGTATTTTTTTAAATTAGCAATATAAAAACACTCAATGCAAAAAAAGTTGTAAATAAAACAATTATTTTATTGCATTTTAAAGAAAATACTATTCGTTGTACTTTCTTAGTTGTTTGTGAAATTAATTTAGCGATTCTGACTAAAAAATTGTTTCTATGCCACTTTTTTCTACTTGCACTTTTTTCAGTGCTGATCTTTGGAAAGTGTTCACTCCCTCTTCCAATTCCTTTCACTCCTTATATTTAAACAATGGTTTGTTGTAGCAATGTAACCTCTCTCATCCATGAGAGATTGACTACACCTTAAACAAAGAACAATCCAACACTATATAGAGGAGGAAAAAAAAACATCAAATAGGCCTATATTTTAAAGCCCATTTTATTGATATATTATGCATGTATGGGATAATTAATCACAACACTTAGTGAAAGTGTTTCTCTCTGAAATGAATTATATTTTCTGTTTTTAGCCATCTCTTGTTCTCTTTCCTTCATATTTAAGCTTAAATGACCCACAATTAAACAGTGTTCTTAAAGGGGGCGTTTGTGTCCTCTGTGAGCTGTAGAATCTCACAAATATAAATTCACCATTCTTTTCTTCCCATTGTACTTAATGGCCTGAGGCAACATCAATCACATCTCCTGAAAAGGTCTGACTCTTCTCACTATACTCCCACAGTCATTCTTTAACCGTGATCTGCAACTGCCCATCCTGGACGGTGCCAAGAGTTGGAACAAACAAACACATACCATCCTGAGCTGCATTTTCACAATGACTCCCAGTGCAAACTCTGCCAAGTGATTGATGAGACTTCAGATTGTGTTTTATGTGCTGTATTTTTTTGTAGTAAAACAATTGAACTGAACTGAACACAATGAGGAAGATAATATATGAACGACACAGGGTAATAGTTTTTTATGGTAGGTTGCAGCCCATTCTCACCCCCAAGGCGTCACCTATCTGACGCCTTGGGAAGCATTTGACCATGCTTCAATATCTGACTCTTTAGGCACCCTTTAGCGTCAGTCAGATGACGCCCTAGGATCGCGTGTAACCCTACCCCTACCCCAGACCTAAACCTACCCGCGTCATCTAACTGACGCTTTTCCTTTATCGTCAGTAAGATGATGCCGTAGGATCGCGTCATGTAACTGACGCTAAAGGGCGCCTAAAACGTCAGATATTGAAGCATGGTCAAAGGTGACGCCTTGTTTATACTCGACGCGTCCGCAAGAGCGCGAGTCTCCGCTGCCTGCGCGCGCACCTCTCCAAACGGACGAGGCATTTAGAGGACAGACATAAAAACAGATTTGATTTATAACTAAGAAAAACACCAACATATAAAAGCTAATTCAAATGAACAATTAAACAGCAACATATATGTACCTGCAAACTGGGTCCAGCAGTTGAGGTGTGCGGCATACATGGTGCTGCTGCCACATCATTGTTGTCTTTCTGTATGCATTAAAGGGATAGTTCAGATATTTTGAAGTGGGATTTTATCAAAAATATGATAGAGTTAATTCAGAAAAACAGAGCAAAAAAAAAAATTCCATGAAAAATTAACTCGTTAATTCAGAAAAACAGAGCAAAAAAAAAAAAAAAAATCCATGAAAAATTAACTCGTTAATTCAGAAAAACAGAGCAAAATATTTTTTTCTCATGAAAAATTAACTCGTTAATTCAGAAAAACAGAGTAGATTTTTTTTTCTTCAAGTGAATGCAATACGCCTCCGTAATAAAGACATACAGTAGCAGATGAATATATATATATATATATATATATATATATATATATATATATATATATATATATGCGTGTGTGTGTATGTATATATATTGTTGTATATTGTATATATTGTATATATACACAGCATACCATGGTCCTTGGGAAAGATTGCTTGTTTGGCTGAGCTGAGATAAGCTGCTGCATTGATGAAATCATCTTAGGAAGACCTAGATTTATAGTGTCTGTTAGCAATTTCTACTACAAAACAAGAGAAATAGTCTACAGCCCAGCATATATACCATCTTTAGAAAGACCGTTTGGTGTTTGTATATGGCTGATAGTAATGTATTTAGCTTTACAGGTTTAAATCAAAGTATTTGTAAAGTTAAAAATACACATTACGGTTACAGGCATGTGATTGGCTAAGGACAAAAAAACAGTTGAAATTTTATTTTGACCTGAAATTTTATTTTGGGGTCAACTATCCATTTAAGAACAAGCAGCTGCATTTTTATTATTAGGGCTACTGTCACTTTAAGGGTATATTCACACCTGATTCACACCAGGAAAGTCCGATAGTTCACTTGCTTTGGTCCGGACCAAATAAATTATTATTATTATTTTTTTTTTGGTACGGTTCGCTTTCACACTGCTCTTTTTGCAAGTGAACCAAAATTTGTAAAACAAACCACACGTGTGCTAAGGTCGTCCATTCATTGGACAAGGATTCTCAAGGGAAATCAGGAAGTGCAAAAAAGGCTCAGCATGGAGATATTTCCATATATTTCATACTGCAATTTTGTTCTTTTACTAATTTTGTGTTAATTCTGTACAAACGCAATATGAAGAAACTAATGAGTATCATATGATACAATGTCATCTATACGAAGTTGTAATTCGGATTTTGAGAAGACGACGAGTGTTTGAGCCAAGTACTCCTCGCTGCAGACTGTAGCGCGGTGACGTCACGTATCTACCATACGTCACGTACGTACGTCAGGTATGTGTTACCGCGCATGCGCCAAATCGCGTTGACAACGCATGCGCGTTACGTGGTTACGTCACGTGTTTTGACGTCCCTGCTATGAACTTGACATATCAAATATATATATGTTAATGTATTAAAAACTCTAAAGTAATAATGAAAGCAGAAAAAAGAAGTACAGCACGCATCCATAGTTTTAACTATGCCTGATTTATGGTAAACTTATTTGACATTTCAGAGTGAATATTGAGTAATATCTGTGTAGTATTTTATTTAAAGTTTATTTTCACATTCTGTTGCACTTCACTTTGAAAATGACAAAATTATTGTAAACACTGGCACCTTATTTCTTATTTTAATCATTATTTACTTTTGATAGTTATAATGGTTTATTTGTGTGCATTAGGCTATCATAAAACATTAAACCAACTACTACATACAGTACATTGTCAATCTCTGTATCCAATTTTATGCATGCCAATTCAAAAAAATAAACTCATACCAGTGATAACTTTTATTTCAAAACAAATATAATTGTGTAAAAGAACAATGTACAAATACAGATAATCTCATACATCTGTACAGACAGACACACAGAGACAGACAGACAAACACACACACACACACACACACTATTCAGCTTGAATTTCTCCTCCATCAATGAAAAAAAACAAAACAATCAACTAAGCAATTATAGCCCTCAATCTCCTTCTCGGAATAAAATGCACGCAGGACTCCTCTTCTGCCATCACACAGACCGAGCTGGGCAGTCCTCGTATATCACAGTGCAAGCACAGAACCAACGAGTAGCGCACCCTTCGGAACTCTTGCTTGTATTGTCTGGAAAATGCATTAAAACACCTAATTTTGATAAAATACAGAACAAACAATATTGAACCATTTCGAAGAAAGACATTAACATACAGAGTCGTACAATGATTATATATATGTGTGTGTGTGTGTGTGTGTGCGTGTGTGTGTGTGTGTGTGTGTGTGTGTGTGTGTGTGTGTGTGTGTGTGTGTGTGTGTGTGTGTGCAGTCATGGTCACAATTGATATAATATGTTCAAAACTGGCTGTAAAAAATGAAATGTTTTTCTCCAAAACCTTTTGGCCACAATTATTGGCACCCCCAGAATATTTTACAGGTAAAATATCTCTGAAGTATATTCCCATTAATATTCACCTTTATTTAGCACACCAGGGTGACTAGGAACATGAAAGTGTCCAGCCATGACTTCTTGATTCACAGGAGTTTAAATATGAAGAAGCACAAAGGCCAAATCCCCTTCATCATCCACAACAATGAGTAAAACCAAAGAATATAGTTCTGATTTGCAGCAAAAGATTGTTGAGCTTCACAAAATAGAAAGTGGATGTAAGAAAATAGCTAAAGAGCTGAAAATCCCCATTTTGACCATCAAGGCAATAGTTAAGAAGTTATTATTATAAGAAGTTATAATCAACTAAAGATGTTAGGAATCTGCCAGGAAGAGGATGTGTGTGTATATTTTCTTAATGGATGGTGAGGGTGAAAGTTTGAGTGGCCAAAGACTCTTCAAGGATCACAGATGGAGAATTGCAGAGATTAGTTGAGTCTTGGGGTCAGAAAGCAACAAGTAAAAAATTCTCTGATCTCAGGTCAGGTGTTCTCAAAACTCATCAGGCATTACAGTAGAAGACTCTGGTATATTGGCAAAAGGAGATTGCAAAAAGCATTTAATAAACAGGTGCCAATAATTGTGGCCAAAGTGTTTGAGAAAAACATTTATTTCATAATGTGATTTACCCCCACTTTCAATTCTTTTACTTCAAAGAAAGGTATGTATATCTATATAAGTTTGAAATATGTCTTCAAATAGAGCAGAAAGACGTAAATTAATGAAGTAATGAAGTTGATTGTTACATCCATTGCAAAAGAAATGTTGTTATATCAACATTAATATCAGATCATACTGTAAAAGTTACATTCATGAATGTAGTGCATACTACGGGTATATGTTATTTTAGTGAACTATAACCTTAGTTGTTTTTATCATTTAAACAGCATAACTTTTTTTTTAATTAGTTTATGTTGTTCATAAATAAAGAAAAGTCTCTTTACAGACAAAGCCAATAACTTTGTTTAAACAAAGTTATCGGCTTTGTCTGTAAAGAATCTTTATTTATTCAACAAAGTTATTGGCTTTGTATGTAAAGAGACTTTTCTTTATTTATGAACAACATAAATAATTTAAAAAAGTTATGCTGTCTAAATGATAAAAACAACTAAGGTTATAGTTGACTAAAATAACGTATAGTATTCACTACATTCATGAATGTAACTTTTACAGTACGATCTGATATTAAGGAACATTTCTTTTGCAATGGATGTAGCAATCAACTACATTACTACATTAATTTACGCCTTTCTGCTTTATTTGAAGACATATTTCAAGCCTTAATTTGTTTAATGGCGAACTAAGACTTCTACATATCACTTTAAGACAATTCAAAGCCATTAACTCAAAAGAACAATTGTCAAAGCATAAATAATGCATATCGACTTACTGGCATCGAATCCATCGCCTGAAGTGATTGTAATGAACTGCGTGCGCGACTGCGCGTGCGCAAATGCCTGTAATTTGCGCGTGCGCACATGCTTGGTAACACAAACGTGACGTACATACGTGACGTACATACGTGACGTGAATACGCGACGTCACCGCGCTACAGTCTGCAGCGAGGGGTATCTCGTTTGAGTGGCTCTATAAACGCGGGGAAATACGACAACTCTCGTCTCTCGTGCATCTTTTCATTCGACCACACCTTCTGTTTTTTTTAATCTCTGGGCAACATCTCAACTTTGCGTTACAAGTGGCACTGCACTGAAGACGGAGAAGGTATAAAGTTTTCATTCATAGAGAGGGGCTATGTTCACTCATTCAAATAATGAGATTCTTATTGTGTACTAACAAGTGCTGTCAATGTTAACGCTTGCGATTAAGTTTGTCCAGTTTAACGTAAATTAACGCATCATCATCCTTGTATTGTAACTAATAATAATTCATTACATTTAGAATTTTTCTCGGCACTCGCTTTAAGGGGGAAACTCGTCAACCACCACCAAAAGGTGGTGAACTGCAAATGCTTTATGAACGGCAAATGATATTTTTTTTTTTTTTTGCATCTTTGCGCGATTAGACATTCACACATGACGCGCAGAAGGACGTGCAGAAAGACGCGCAATATTAGGCTTGTTTGAGATGCGCCTCGCCTCGCCTGCAATGTAGTCGAGAGTAGGCGGCTGCAGTGAGGGGAGGAGTGAAAAAAGCGCAATCAAGCCGGACAGATCTAGGTTCTCGCAGTGAATCAGACACCTGTGAGATCAAAGGCGGATATCGCGGGATTAACGGGATTCACGCTCGTGCACGTGTTGCTAATAAACTGGATGTGATTTAAGTTCTGTTGCTTTTATATAAAAATAAATATAATGTAAATAAAACCCAAAGTACTTGTTATTTAATTACATTCCAAATAGCCTATGGTTTATCAATCTTTTTTTTCTTTAATACAGACGTGTTTTTATATAGCCTATTGTTTTAACAAAAATGATATATAACCCATATGGCACTGTCAGAGAGTTTATTCACCCATATGTATACACATAAAACATGATATCAGTTTTAAAATCAAACATTTTAAAAGAGAACAATTCATCTGTTGTTCTTTTATTTTAATTTTTATTTATTTTACTTTTTTATTAGAATGCAAGTTACAAACCTAGCCTACCTACAAGCACCACAATTCGTGAAACAAATAGGCCTATTATACAGCGACAAATGCATAAACATCAGAATAAAATTAATAATAAAATAAATCAATCAATCAAAATAAGCTTAGCTTAAATAGACAGACTTACAAACTTCATCATCTATAAAATGAGAGCTATTTTTCACTTGAACATTTTAGAGTAGGCCTAGTATATTTGAGTTACTGACTATAGCTTTCTTATTTTTAACCCGTTTAAGAGATTCACAATATAGATCAGTTTCAATTTGAAAAAAATAAATAAATAAAACATGGCCTTGATTTGGAGAATTTAGCTTAATGAATATGGAATTTACCTTCATCACTGTTGTTTAAACCAATGAGCATTAAGCTGTGTCGTCAGCAAGTTGTTTCCCATCATGCTTTTGATCAGCGCAGTCGGTGGAGAGCAACTGCGCGCGACTGCAGAATCCGACCCTTCCGCCTTGCGCTCGCGAGAGTTTTTTGACATACGTCGGCATGACATCAGAGCCAGGCGGACCGTTCTCGGACACATTTCTAACCGGCATGCATCTCGCGCTGATCACCGGTGATCGATTCTGCGCAGAATTTGCTCATCTCAAACAAGCCTATTCTCTTTCGACGCAGTGCTTTCTTGCAATTGGGTCGGTTCATGTTCACACCGTAAACGAACCGTACCAGAGTTCGTTTGGAACCGTACCGAGACCACCTCTTCAGCTGGGTCTCGGTTCGGTTGTTTGGTCCGCACCCGAGTTCGATTGCTGTATTCCAGAGATGGGACCAAGTCACACATGTGCAAGTCTCAAGTAAGTCTCAAGTCTTAACCGTCAAGTCTCAAGTAAGTCCCAAGTATTTTTTTTGGGGGGGGGGGGGGGGGGGCAAGTCAAGTCAAGTCAAGTCACAGGCTATGTCAAGTCAAGTCAAGTCTTGTAGTAGGTCAAGTCAAGTGCAAGTCAAGTCACCTTATTATTGTAATTTTACATGCAGAATCTGATCTTAATAAAGTGAAAAGACAAGATAAGTATTTGCCAGTAAATTACAATAATTTGGATTTGCATTGTAAATACTCATGTTCAGTAAAATACATCATGGAATCAAACAAAATTGTAACTTAATAAAATTATTTATTTTTCACTTCTGCCAACAGTGTTTGAAATATTTTACATTTTCAGCAATTTGAAATGTTTTAAATGTTTTAAATGTATCAGCAATGGCGGGGTAACATCACTTCTGTTGATGTTCAAACAAAACAGAGAGCTAGCTGGCTACTCCCTCCCATGCAATTGAAACTCTTCTAAATGTGCATCTATGGGCATCAGTTTGGTTTGAAATGGACAGAAGCGCATTCGGAAGTGCATTTGGGTACAATGACGCATTCATTTACTAGCTTACTAATTTAAAGAAATAAAAATGTATACAAAAATGAGATGATGTCCTGACTTGTTTTATGAAAAAAGCCTTAAGTTTTCAAAAAGCATTAGACATTACTCACTTACTCCCAGTAATTACTCCCAGTCAAGTTTGAAAAAAAAAAAATTTTAGTTTATTTTTATTATTTAAAATGCATTTAAGAAAATATATTAATATAAACCTGATTTATTGTTGACTGGTGTGTGTTTAAAATTTGTGTTCAGAATAAAATGGAACTGTTCAAGCAAGTTATAGAAATCCTCCCTCCGGAACGTTATAGGTTGCTACAAAGGCAAAGTGCAGTAACTACACAAACAAAGAAACAGAGAGAAAAGGGTCTTTAAAGTTTTTATACCAGCCAGTAAAACATGTTATGGGTAGATTATGTGGTAATGCATCTCCGAAATGGGACATAATTTAACCCAGATATTTTTTCACAAGACAGAACACATGTCATAAAGCCCATTACAAGTCTTAACTCATTTTTGACCAAATGTGTAGTTACTGCGCATTGCCTTTGTAGGGCAGTATTGCTAGGGGTTCCTACAGGAAAACTGAACTCCCTGAGCTTCTTCCTGTATTCGCGAAGTTGACCGTGTGTATAAAAATATCTTCTTATTAAACTGTATGGACACTGACAAAGTTCTCAATGCTTCGTTTTGAATGTAGGGACCCTTATTATGTTAGTGTGGGGCTATTTTGAGCCTTGTGGTAATAACAAGCGATTTATATTTGTCATTACTCTATGCCCTATATACTAGCGTTATACTAGCGTTATAGGCTAAACTGTTTTATAGATACAACTATTTACATTCGGAAATCATGAAAACAAATCTCAGATAACGGTTGACTAGGTAATGTGTAATTTTGCGCCGGAGTTCTCCTTTAACTTACATTAGCTAGCTAACTACGAACGAGCTAACCAGATAACATTAACAAATTGACAAGCACTTACTGGGCAGAATGGCTCTTCAAATGACGGACGAAATTGGAGGTTGTCGTCTGGCTGTCCGCGATCTTAACGTTGCATGTCTTGCAAAGCGCTATTCTTTTGCCATCTTGTTTTGAGAAATTATTGAAGCCGAAAGCAACGACCCTCGGTATCCCTTCGGCTGACATGTTGATGTGATATCTGATGTAGTGGGCGTGGTGTGCGTAAGGTATAAGAGGGCATGACTGATGATCTCTGATCCAGTCATGACAACGCTATTCTCAGCCTGCGCTCCAGCTGGATCAACTTTATTTTTTTTTACATAATTTATATATTTTATATTCAAACTGAAAACATGATGTGATTAACACTCAAGTCATTCAAGTCATCGTGTCTCAAGTCAAGTCAAGTCCCGAGTCTTTAACTCCCAAGTCCGAGTCAAGTCTCAAGTATTCTATTTTTTGTCAAGTCACAAGTCATAAAAATAGCGACTCGAGTCCAAGTCACCAAGTCACAAGTCCCCATGTCTGCTGTATTCACACCTGCCCAAAAGGTCCGCACCAAGGGGGCAAACGAACTAGAGTTCGATTCAATCGAACCAAACAAGGCAGGTGTGAATACACCCTGACCTGTAGGCGACACGTCTAATATACACGGAGCATTTGACAAGCAGACTTCTCTCAATTTTCTCGGTTTGCTTTGAGTTTAGACATAACCAAATGTTCTTATGTAAACCTTGTGTGTATTTGAGAGTATTAGCGAAATAATAATCACATCCCTGGGTTAATAACCAACTTACCTTCAATGATGCTCAAAGCTAGCCTGGTTCAACCAGACTCTAGTTCATTTCATTTCCACATAGAGTCTGGAACCGCTCCATTGAGAAACGTTTCCTTCCTTGTAGGCGGGTTCACTATTAAAGTTCAAATCTATTGGATCTGCCCAAAGTCACTCACGATCTGCCATAGCCAATCGCTAACGGGGTGTCGTGAGTGACGTATGTCACGCGCCGAAATGGCTGGAAACAACAAGTCCGAATGATCAGAGGATTATGTTTACAATAGGATTTCAGTCAACGAGCGCCGCAGGTTTTGTTAATCTAGGAACAATTATTAATTCGAAATGTATATTTGACACAAAGGACAGTGATATATACATTCAACGGTGGAAGCTGTGTCCAATCATTACAAATACGCTGCTGTGGTCGTTTCTGATCTGCCGCAAATGCTGTAGCAGCGAGTGAATGATCAGTCTTGTCTCTATCTGCAGATGTGTACTAAACAACAATTTTTCATATTACGTCTTATTGTTTCTTAATTACCTTAATTATGGTCTTCAAAGTATGTGTTTGTACATTTTTATGTGGCATTTAGTTTTTTTTAGTAAAACAAATCAACCATTGCCATCTAAAACTGAAAATCAAATATCTTCAAAGTATGGGTTTTTCACATTTTTATTTATGACAATTATTTTTAAAAAATCACAACCAATTTGTATGATTTACAACATGTAAAACTGACACACCAACCTCCTCCACGAATGCACACAAAGGGGCTCAAAATGTTCTATTCATCACAAGAATCAGTAAATTTACAGTTGGGAATATGAGCGACTGACATGACTCCTGAGCGGATCTTCAACCATAGTTTAGCAGCCAGGACTCGGGGCTTCCGAACACCGCGAACACCAGGCTAAACCGTCCGTCCAAAATGTCACGGTCATCGTGCACGAGCTGCCCAGCACAAACTTCCAAACTTTCTGCCTCCTTCACTTGGTCCTCCGTTGTGCAACAAGAGGTGAGACGATAACAATCCGGCTTTAAATTCTGTATATTCGGCAGTTTCTTTTCCAACAACGGACCGAATAGCTTTTCTCACGTCTTTCTCCGCTGCCATTACTGAACTCAGCCTGACGCGCTTACATCAACGTCATCGTTCTCAGCCACTCCCTCTATTCGCTGATTGGTCCTACAAAAAATTGATTTCTGGAAACCTAAGGATATGGAGCGATCCCAGACGTAGTTACTGAAGTAAAATGAAATTGAGCGGAAGTGCGTAGGAGGGCGTAGCCAGGCTAATTTTTACCATGGTTTATTGTTAAACCGGTAATCATTCTATCCCTATACGCCTGAAGTATTCAAAGAGCACCTGTATGTGATTCAGCGGCAATTCTAGCCCATTTTCTTAATTATTTATTTTTTTGTTTGGTATTGATATATTATGACTGGATTGTAATAAATATTTTCCTTTGTAATTTTTAGGAGCATGTTTTTGACCCTAACGTCAATGATGAAAAGAAAATTTACGCTGGTTCTTCCGTTACAATGGGGGCTCTCCTTCTTCTTCTCTTGGCATTCATCCTGAAGCATGGCCTGTCAAAAGCAGCGATCAAAGACCTCATGGAGCTCCTAAATTGTGTGGTGCCTGGATGTGTGCCAAAGTCTGTTTGGTTTTTAAAGAAACACTTTCTTGATTTCAAGGACAAGACAGAGCTTCATTTTTACTGTCCTAGATGTTCAGACTACCTTGGTGTTGAACCCGGTAATGAGTGTGGAGTGTGCCAGCAGACCTTCAACAAAAAAGCTCTAATTGAGAAGGCATACTATTTCCTTGTCATGCCACTCAAGGTTCAGCTAAGAAATATCCTGGCCCATGTACAATCAAAGCTACGGAAACATTTCACAAGAGATGGCTGTGTTTCTGATATCAACACGGGAACGGAATACAGACGCGAGACACTGACAGTATTACGCTAACCTTCAACTGTGATGGTTCCCCTGTGTTCAACTCATCAAAGACTTCAATTTGGCCCATTCTGTGTACTATCAATGAACTTCCATTTGTGGATCGATGTAAAAACGTCATATTGCATACGTTATGGTTCGGCAAAGGAAAACCCCCGGTTCACAGTTTCTTCACCCCATTCATCCGTGAACTTCAAAAACTAAGGGACACAGGATTCTGTTGGAAAGATGAAACTGGGTCAGAACATCACACCAAAGTAACAGCTTAAATATGTATATGTGATGCAGTTGCAAGGGCAATGGTGCAGAACTTTAAACAGTTCAATGAAGAATTTGGATGTGGTTTTTGCTACCACAAAGGGGAGATGGTACAAAAAGACAGAGGTTTCACTACAGTTTATCCTGTACACATAGTTGGGTGCGACCTGAGACATATGGCTGAAACAGTGCAACTTGCTGAGTTAGCGATGGAAAATGGTAATGACCAATCTCAAAGGGGTGTTAAAGGTCCAAGTCCACTGATCCTGTTGCCATCATTTGACATTATCAAGGGGTTTATTCCAGATTACATGCATTGTTTTTGTCTTGGTGTAGTCCGTCAATTTGTCAATCTTTGGTTTGACCCTCATTATGCTAACAAGAACTTCCACTTGACTCCTCGCCAGTTGAATGACCTAGACAAAGTGTTGTGTAAAATTCAGCCACCAAATGAAGTTAGAAGAAATCCTAGGCGCTTAAGTGAGAGAACATATTGGAAAGCTTCTGAGTGGAGGGCATTTGCTCTCCTCTATTCTCCTGTAGTACTTAGGAATGTTTTACCAGGGCTGTACTACAAACACTGGATGCTTCTTGCATGTGCACTTCACATCCTCCTCTCCCAGTTTGCCACACAGAATGAGCTCAATTGTGCTCAAGAGTTATGTCTAGTTCAGTTTGTAGAAAAAGTGCCTGCTCTTTATGGTCTCGAGCATTGTTCATATAACTGCCATTTGTTGACGCATCTTACCCAGAGTGCCAGGGACTGGGGTCTTCTATGAACCAATTCAGCATTTGTTTTTGAAGATATGAATGGCAAACTCTTGCAGCTGTATTCTGGCACACAGTCAGTTTCGTCACAGATTTTTAAGCATTTCTTTTCATATCAGAAGGTTGTAAGGAAAGGAAATGCTGTACTTCATGATTCAAGCAGAGAATTGCAAGATTTTTTCTGTTCCATGACAGGTGACAACATTGTTACGAAGTCTTCATGTTACATCAGAGAACATTTAGTGACTCAGGTGACAACATTGTTACGAAGTCTTCATGTTACATCAGAGAACATTTAGTGACTTTGGGGTTTGGCTCTCACAGACTGATAACTGCCAGAGAGATTGCTGCACTGAAAAACAGTTCTACGCTCACAGAGTACCAACATGAGAACAGTTCAACTGTATATAAGCGTTGCGTGTATAATGGTATGTTAGTCACCACCAGAGATTACAGCGTCAAATTCAAAAGAAACAATTCTGTAATCAAAACAGCTGATTGTTTTGGCATGGTAGAATCCTTGGTTGTTGTACCAAAACCCTGTAACTGTGAAAGAGGGTCTAACTGCTCTTGTAGAGAACTTATTATTTTCTATAAGCAACTACAGCGGGAACACAGACAACCAGCTATCAATGATGCAGATATCAATACAAACATCGCAAAGTTTCTTGTGAAAGTAAGGATTTCAAATGAAATGTGTGCAATGACATGTGAGGACATAGTAGCTAAGTGTATTGCAATTGAACATGAGGGTCAGTTATATGTGATGAAAATGCCTGTGTTTGAGCAGAGTTAAATTAATGCAAGCTAACACCAGCCTCAAAAATGCAATTGTCTCACAGTAGTCACCAGTGTTGTGCAAGTTACTTCCAAACTGTAATACATTAGGTATTACTTGTTACTGTTATTTAAAAGTAATTCATTACCTTACAATATTACTGTCTCAGAATTGTAATGCGTTACATTACTCATGTATTACTTTTGAGTTACTTTCACCAAAATAACTAAGTAGAACTTAACTTTGGGGCTGTAACGATATGCAATATGAAACCGAAATCGCCATTCGCCACACGACTACAGAATCGCGACACACCTCTTTCAACTCCAGCGTTATTCTCCTTACCGTCCATATCCAATGCTGCCTTATCTTTAAATTAGGCTATTAGTATTATTTGAAGTTAACATTATAAAATACGTAGACCTACACCACAAAACTAGTTGAGGATAAATTATTTAAAATTGGGGAAGTCCAGCATTATGGACATGATGACATTTGCAGTCAAAACTTGAAATAAAAATTCTCAGAAAATACATGTATTGAAACGTATATAGGCTACTTCCTTAAAGGACTCCAGACATTAGACAAATATCAGTCTATGTTTTATTTTTAATATTAGGGAAAAGACACACATTCATGCGTGACAAAAAAAATAGGAGGCAAAATATATTTTTTGTAATTCTGTTAATTACACTGCGCAAATCGGATGAGGAAGGGTTGGCTCTCCAGTCTCCATAGAACTTAAAATATTCATTTTATTTTAGTTTTCGTGTTCGCATTTATGAGGAAAAAACAATGTTACAGACGCGATCGCTCTGAACTGGCACTAAAAGTCTGCTTTAAAACTTTCACATAGTCTGTTGCCTATAAGAAGTAAAAGCAGACAATACACTGTAATACAACTGTAATACAAGCCTCACTGAACATGTAACGAGTAAAATATTACTGAAAATTGATTAGTAATGCCTTACACTACTGCGTTACAGCAAAAACTAATATGTTACTGTAATGTATTACTTTTGTAATGCGTTACTCCCAACACTGGTAGTCACATCCACGCAGTAGGGTTGAGGAAAACAAGTGTATGTATGATGATAAATGTGTATATTTTTGTATTTAAGTAACACAAAGGGTTGTTTTAGATGTTGCTTGAACCCTCTTCAATCAGTTACTATAGTACTTGCGTGGGAATACAGTGTTTTTGTATTTCATAATACTCAGTGTGAGTTGTTTTATATTATTTATTTATTTATTTATTTATTTGCTCAGGACCATAAATCAATGGATAGAGCTCAAACAAGAAATAAAATAAATACCAAAGAAGAAATGATGACATATTATTTTGTAAACAAAAACAAAGGTACCATGCAATATACCATGGTTATATCTGTACTAGGGTATGTACCATAAATCTGAGGGACCATATTATGTACCATAGTAACAGCTACAGTACCATACAATGTACCATGGTAATATGGTACTGCAGAATGCACCATGGTAACATCTGAGGTACTATGGTATGTACCATGGTAAATCTAAGGTACCATACTATGTACTATACACTGTAAAAAAAAAAATCCTAAATTCACAGAAAACAACTGTGATTTTTGACAACCATTTTCTTTCATTTTAAATTGTACTCAAAACACTGCAAAATTACAAATAATATCTGGAAAATAAAAATGCAGCTGATATTTTAGGTATTGTTACATTAAAGAAAAAATTCCAGTCATTCACATTTTTTTTACAGAAATTGATTGTATTTTTCATACAGTATTTTTCTGTTTTCTTAAATTACATAAACATTTATGTAAAAGTACAAATAGAATCTGTAATTAAATGGTAACAAAACAGTTAAATGATTACATGACTGTAGCTCAAAAAACTGTAACATTAAACTAAAACGTCATAAATTAAATAAACTGAAAAACACTGTTATTTACAGGTATTTCCTGCATTATTATGATCAAATACCTTCATTGTAAAAAATATCATTAAAAAAAATGGTCAAATGACTGACAACAAAGGCTGCCAAACAAAAACCATAAAATTAAACTAAAATATTCAAATGTAAATAAACTGAAAAAAACACTGTTATTTAAAGGTATTTCCTGCATTATTATGATCAAATACCGTCATTTTAAAAAAATCGTTAAAAAGGGTCAATTGACTGGCAGCACAGGGTGCCAAACAAAAACCATAAAATTACAGTAAAAATATGTTAATCTAAATAAAAACTTGACATCACCATGATTGAGATCAGTGTTTGCTTTAGTTGAGCTGTTGACCTTTATTATATGCTATTAGTTTTACTCTGGCTGCTTTAATTATGTTTTCAACATACATTTGTTATAGCATTGAAAGCGGGAGAAAATATCAGCTGATGTTGGTCAGTTATTGGTGATGTTATAGTCATCATATGGTGACCTGATTCACTGATATGACAGAGAAATACCCGAGTGTATCTGTTGTGATTACATTATAAATAGGTGTACTTAAGTTTTAGATTAAATCTAGGATTGTCCTATTTTCCCCATGAACCTTGTTATATTGAAACAATATTAACCCCTTAACTGTCACCCCCCCCCCCCTTTTTGAGAATGGGGGTTAAATGCTCTATTCACACTTAAATGGTTGTAATTCAAGAATGCCTTGGAATATATACCCAAGTTTGGTCTTGTTTTAAAGAAAACACTCAGCAGATTATTGCTGAAGTGAAAACACTTCAAAAAATGAAAGTATGAAAAAGTTATGGAAGTTTTAATTCACAGTAAATCAAATATACTGTACTATTTATTTGTTATTTTATATAAAATATATATTTTACAAAATATTTTTACTCTAAAATTACTATAAAATCAAAGCCATAAATCTAACCAAGTTATGTTCCAAATTTGAAGTTGATATCACAAAAATTGAAGTTCCCATGAGATTTTGTTTAGGTGTAGTACCAAAAATAGCCACCGGGTGCCATTGAATTCCATTGAATTTAGTTGTGTACATTCTGCCTTAATAAATTAATACATTTCTGTCCAAATATCAATTTTGTCACAAAATTTGGAACCTTGAGACTCAGACCTTTCTGACAATATGTGTTTTGTCAAGATTAGAAAAGGTTTTGATCATAAATTATGAAATATAAGGATGTCCAAAAGGGGAGGAGCCTCATAAAATAAGTACCGTTTCTATGGTAACGCAACGTTCAATTATGAAATGGTTTTCACAGGATGAATTCTGAGTTTATAAGCTTTCAAATGATACCTAATTTATGATAACTACTAAAATATGTGATATAATAAAAAAAGGCGATAAAAAATATTATTGTATTTTAGAGGATAATATATACATATATATTATAATTTTTAGAGGATAATGTTATACTATAAATTTTATTTTTTATTGAAAAATACTAGATTATATGTTTTATTATGAACTTTTAGCATAAAAACAGAAGTTTCAATGATTAAAAGTGGGTGCATCAACTTTTTGTGACAAAGGTCAAATCTCCTGTTATGATGCAGATTTTTTTAGGTGCACTCTTGTCATAAATTCATTAATTACTCTTCCTACATAATTTTTAACACAAAACAGGGGTCGAATATTTAATTAGAAGTCTTAGACCTTTCCAACAATATATAATTAGTCATAATTAGATTAGGATTTAATAGAAATATAGTGAAGTAAAGTTAGGCGTCCCGGTACCGGGACGGTGACAGTTAAGGGGTTAATTAAGTGATTAATTTAGTGATGATTGAGCATTATTGAAGACACCTGGTGATAACAAGCAGAATCACTGAAGGAGAAAATCACAAATTGCAAGCCACCGTTATGGCGATCAGTGTTTGCTTTAGTTGGGCTCTCGACACTTATACTTTCACTTTAAATTTTGTTTGTCTGCTGTTATTGATTTATAACAGTCAAATGAACAAAGAAAAGTGGGATCTGACAGAGTTGGTTATTTTTTGACATACTCATACTGTGATCTAAATGAAACCTATTCAGATGATTCGGTTTAACTTGTTAGCAACAGTTTAGTGGTTCTGCAGCATATGATAATCTGTATTTTTCTTATAATCCAAAAAATGTAATAAAAATTGTTCTGATCCAATCCCTTTATCTTTATTTAGAAACACAGACATCAATAATCAGCCTGTGTATCTCAACCGTGGTGACAATAATAATCCTTTGCATCTAATCAGTAAAGCCGGTTCCTTAATTAGTAGTAAATCACCTTCACCTGCTTTCAAATAGACGATATGAGTGTTAAATTAACCCTCAAGAGTGTTAAAGTTAATGAGATAATTAAGTGATTAATTTAGTGATGATTGAGCATTAATGAAGACACCTGATGATCACAAGCAGAATCACTGAAGGACAAAATCACAAATTGTAAGTCACCGTTATGGAGATCAGTGTTTGCTTTAGTTGGGCTCTTGACACTTATACTTTCACTATAAATTTTGTTTATCTGCTGCTATTGATTTATAGCAGTCAAATAAGACATCTGTGATCTAATAGTGCTGGTTATGTTTTGACATAATCATGTTTGATCTGAAAAATGAAATCTATTCTGATGCTTTGCTTTAACTTGTTAGTAGTGATGGGAAGTCCGGTTCTTTTCCGCGAATCGGTTCTTTCGGACAGTTCGTTTAAATGAACCGGTTCAAAAAACCGGTTCACCAGTTCTTTTACGTCATCACGTAATGACGTCAATTCTAGCATCCCGGCGGATAAAAATACTTCATATTAAAGGGCATTTGTAATCACAACTTCAGTTAAATAATAGTATGCATTGTCATAATCATCTTGGATAAGTTTCTTACATTTACATTTTGAAAACGAACCCTGCTGCAGCCTAGGCGATGTGCTAACGCGGATGTTTTACGTGTTTTAAATATATAAAATGCATAAATGGTCTTCCTCATTTTATTTGTTATTAAATAAACTTACATTTCGCCGATTCGCCCTCTCATTTAAGTCCTGGGTTCACCCGTACTACTGCGTGCTCGTATATCAGCACAGGATCAGCCGGCCGAAAGAAAGTTCTGTTCAGAGACGGTGCTATCACGCATGCGCAGTATCTCCAGCTCATCGGTTCTCCGTATCGAACGTGTCCGAAAGAAACAGTTCTTGGTTCTGTACTAGTGATTCAAGAACTGCAACAACCAGTTCTCGACTCGAGATCCATAGCATAGGCCTGTGTGTGCTGAGCTGAAACCTGAATATACAGTCGACAAAACTAAAAAATCGATGCATGTCTGTCTCCAATATAGCCTTCTGTAGCCTATACAGTGTATATATATATCATGTTTATAATGTGTTAACATAACGAATTAAACTAATTCGTTATGTTAACACATTATAAACATTTACTAAGCAGTGCACCAAACCTTGGCAAGAGTTTACATCAATGATTTATATTGTTACTTAGAAATTAAATGAGCTAGCTGTTCCTGAAAATATTATTTAATAATAAATGTTTAGTAGTTTGACAGTTTTAGAATCCAATCATTATTTCCAATCGTTAAAATAATACAGTGATACAGTAATGTGATAAACATGTTTCCAAAATGTTTTATTTTGTTACACTTACTGATGTTCAACTAAAGACATGGAAACGTACATTTCGTCCCTCAGAAAAAAATGCACGCATGCTCAGCTCATCAACTCATCAGTTCTTAGTATGTCGAACGTGTCCGAAAGAAATAGTTCTGGGTTCTGTACTGGTTATCCGACCGCTGTACCTGTCCTGTATGTTCGGTAGTACACGCATGCGCAGTATCAGCTGCTCGTGCTCATCACTTCTCTCAGCACCAATGTCTCCGTTCAGTGAAGTTTTTGAGTTACTGAATAAAATGTACTAATGGATATTGGTTTATTTCGATTCGGAGGGACTGTCAGGCATGTCTGAAAGTGAGTAACTTTAGTAACTTGTGGTTTAGCGCTGACGCAAGACGCGAACTGTTTCGAACGATTCAGTCCGATTTAGTGTACTGGTTCGACCGGTTCACTAAAAAGAACCGGTTCAAAAGAACGATTCGTTCACGAACCGGCCATCACTACTTGTTAGCAACAGTTTTGTGGTTTTACTGCATATCTGTATTTTTCTTATAACCTAAAATGTTTAATAAAAATATTCTGATCAAATCACTCTCATCTTTATTTAGAAACACAGAGATCAATAATCAGCCTGTCTATCTCAACTGTGGTGACATTAATAATCCTTGTTGCCACCAATCACAACTCTTTAATGGCTCGCATCATGCATTTACTTTTCCTAATTGAATATTCTACTCGTCACCGTTGTTCAGAAGCATTGACTGAATCTTGAGGTCTGTGTCTAAAGGAAAGTTTTTTTTTTAAAACAACTTTTGAGAAATCCATCTATTGTATTTAACATTCTGGACATTTATGCAGAATGTCATCCACTAACCAACAGAATAAATTATAGACATAAATTTCAAATGTTGAATGTCATTATATGACCAACATCATTTTATTATTGTTTATTTTTGTTCATCTGAAAGATATAACTCAGATGCAACAGCAAATAAAAATATTAAATTTATATTATAAGGGTCAAGAGACCAACTAAAGCAAACACTGATCTCCATAACGGTGGCTTAAAATTTTAGATATTTTTTCCTTGTGATTCTGCTTTAGGTGTCTTCAATAATGCTCAATCATCACTCATTTAATCACTTAATTATCTCATTAACTTTAACACTCTTGAGTGTGGACTCATATACACCCCCAGGTGTGTTAGTTTAACACGAGAGGTTTTGTCGTGACAAAGAGCCGTAGTTAACTGACCAGCTGAGCCATATCGCTTTAAATATCGCTGGCGATATGTCCTCGATATTAACGCGATTTGGCTCAGCTTGTCAGTGAACTACGGCTCTTTGTAGTAAATGCCGCTCCATCTGAAAGCAGGTGAATGTGATTTACTACTAATCAAGGAACCGGCTTCACTGATTAGATGCGCATACAATATCGTGCGATATATCGCCCAGCCCTAATCACAACTCATTCATGGCTCCCATCATGCATTGCGGTATGAATAAATTATTATCTGAATTGTCTATGTAATTTACTTTTTCTAAGTGAATATTCTGCTCGTCACCATTGTTGAGAAGCATTGACTGAATCTTGATATCTGTGTGTGCCTAAAGACAGACCTTCTTTTTTTGTACAACTTTTAAGAAATCCATTATATTATATCTCAAATTCTGGGTATTTATTCAGAATCACAGTTATAATGTAACCAACAACATAAGTCACAAACATTAAGTTCAAATAATGATTGTCATAATATAACAAAAATTATTACATAATATTTTTTTCTTTGTTCATCTGGCAAGTATAACTCAGATGCAACAGCCAATTAAAATATAAAGTGTATAAAATAAGGGTCAAGAGCCCAACTAAAGCAAACACTCATCTCCATAACGGTGGCTTACAATTTTAGATTTTCTTCTTGTGATTCTGCTTTAGGTGTCTTCAATGATGCTCAATCATCACTCAATTAATCACTTAATTATCTCATTAACTTTAACACTCTTGAGTGTGTACTCCTGTATCCCAGGAGTGTTAAATTAACACTGACTGAGTTTTTGCTGTGACGAAGAGCCGTAGTTAGCTGACAAGCTGAGCCATAGTGCATTACAAATCAGGTGATATCACTAAGCATTCAATTACATGAAAACAATTACCATTAATAAGTGATCAGATCTTCTGAACTGAGATTCTCTTGGACTCCTACCATAACAAATATGTATCAATTATGACACTCAGTTAAAGCAGCCAGAGAAATAGTAATGTTAAAAGCAAAGGGTCAAGAGCCCCACTAAAGCAAACACTGATCTCCATCATAGTGACATCAACATTTATTACTTTATATAAAAAATAAACTTCTAAACATCTGTCTCAGTAAGAATGTTAGTATGAAATAAATAAAGTCTGGGTTGTTTCTGTATGGTGTGTTTTGTGGGTCACCATTGTGTTGAAGAGTAGAGCCTGTGCTACAGTTCAGGATGAGCAGAATAAAACTGATGAAATGGTGCATGTTCCTTTGTTTAACTGACAGTAACTGTGTAGTTGCTGATGCAGTGATGTATAGTGACAGAAAATAATACATCACCTACATGTTTCTTAATAAAAAAATCAGGAAATGTGTGAAATAACTGTGTTTCTGTTAAAGAGCTTAATGAAGATTTCTACTTTTGCGCTTATTTAAATTGGGCTATTTTACATTCATTTTATGTTTTTTGTATGGCAGCCATTGTTGACAGTCATTGACTGTTTTTTAATATGAAGGTATTTGATCATAATAATGCATTGTCTCTACAGTTAGAGTGTTTGATCATAATAATCCAGATAATAGCTGTAAAATAACAGTGTTTTTCTGTAAAACAACTTAATTTATATTAGGATATTTTACTGTATTTTTACGGTATGTCTTTGGCACCCTTTGCTGCCAGTTATTTGACCCTTTTTTTACGATTTTATTTTTTACAGTGTACAGTACCATACTATGTACCATGGTACCATGGTAATATCTGAGGTACTAATGGTATGTACCATGAAGGTACTATGGTACTAGTATGGTATACCATGGTACGTACTAGAAACAGCTACAGTACCATACTATGTACCATGGTACCATCTGAGGTACTAATGGTATGTACCATGGTACTACTATGGTATACCATGGTACTACTATGGTATACCATGGTACGTACTGTAGTTTTTCATGGTAAAATTTCTTATGGGTTGACGCGCTCGCCGTTGTGCTATTCTGTAAAACGACAGGGGGCGAACTCTCGAGTAATTCACCTCTAAATCAACAGGAATCAGCAGCGAAGAAGTAGTTTGCCGTTTATTAGTAGTTTATTAATTGCTAATTCATAAAAGACTAAATGCAGTAGGTTTATTGTAGCCTACTTTCACTGCATGTAAACTAGTTAAACAACTGAAGCCTTATTGGAGAGTGTTTAAACCTTAATTTTACCAGCAGGGCTTAATTCTGCTATTGTAGGCTTATTTTGTAGATGTAACCAATTACTTTAGACAAGTGCAAACTAGGTGCTTAATGCAAATGTGTTCCTGTTCACAAAATGAGATGTTATGGTCACCCATCAATGCAAATGTCTCTGTGTATAGAAGGATCATAAACATGCTGGTACAGATCGTACCAGTTCGGCCAGATTCGGCTCGGAGTCGTCTATCTTCGGATGCGGCGCCGCGCGCAAAGTTACAAAAAGTGCCGTGCACACCGCCAGGCGCAATGGGGTCTTGCGGACCCTACGCGCACGACCGCCCACACCGCAATGACGTCATTTTTGCCGCGCGCCCTTCGCGCTCTTGCGGACGCGTCGAGTATCTGCGTAGGGTGCGCGCAGTAGGTACGGCGTAGCATACGTACAGACGCGTCCCATACCGCGTACCCTTTCGCCGTCGCCTGACGCGCACCTCCTCAAAAATGTAACTACACGTCGCGACGACGCGGACCGCAAGATCGGTGATTGGTCGGCTTGGTAGCATCACATTTCCTCCTACGCATTTCCGCACGTACCTTCTCACGCATTTCCACCACTGTCTATGATTTCCACACGTACCATCTCCTCCGACATCTTCTCTCATTTCTGCCTTTCAGTTTTAGTAATTTCACTAAAGTGAACTGTTTTTCCACCTCAATAAGCTCCAACTCCAACATGATCAGCTCTCTTTCAGTCGCTATTGCTTGTAGTAACCTAGCCGCGAGGAATCTAAACACAGTGGAACATTAAAACCCTCCGCCGCCAACTTGCGTTTCGGAGCAGTACTGCAGTGCATCCAAGACCTGAACGCAGAAGTATAAATGCTCACAACGGCGTCGCCTACGTGCGTAGCCAACGCCGTACACTACGGCGTACCATCGACGCAGAAGTATAAATTGGCCTTAAACAAGGCGGCTTTCACACAGGACGCGGTATGCGCTGCGCGGCGCTATGAAACTCATTCAATGGCTTGCGCCGCGACAAGACGTTTTGTTGCTGCGTCGACAAAAGCGCAAGCGCAGCGGTGCGCACCATTGACTTGCTCGCGCGCACGCCGCAGTCAAAGTTCAAAATAGTTTAACTTTTGCCGCTGTGCTCTGTGACGGTTATCAGCGCAGCCAATAGAAACGGCACATGGAAACAAACACAGAAATCAAAATGGATGAACAGCCTGTACTGTCGGAATTTCCTGAGCTGTATGATACAATTTTGACATTGTCAGAAAAGCTGTGTCATGGAGACAATATCTCCATTCAAGTTGGCTTGTCAGGTGTGTTTTAATTTATGTATAACTTCTTCATTTGTTATTTGAATAAATGTTTTATTCTAAAAAAGAACTGAGCTCATGATTCGTGTGTTGATTTCGATGTTATATGTGTACATGCACACACACATATATATATATATATATATATATATATATATAATATCATACGGCATAGCGCAGCGCAAATCACGTTGTATCTGAAGGGCAACGTTCAACCCAGCGGCCAGCGAAGCACATACCGCGTCGTGTGTGACCATTTGTGTGACTCTGTTAACCATTTTTTTAAAAAAAAAACACACAAAAAACGGGTGATTCCCCAGAGGTTCGAGATTTAGTTAGTAATGGGCGATTTTGAAACAATTGCTTTGTGAAGCTTCGAAACCTTTTATAATAATAATAATTTGTTACATTTACATAGCCTAGCGCTTTTATGGGTACTCAAAGCACTTTACAAATCGTAGTTCGGAGCGTCTATCAAACTGCCAAAGTCATGGGATTTCAGTAATTGACGCTTCGCTACACGTCATAACTGTTTCGAAGCGGATTTTGCAATTTCCATCCCACTAGGTTTAAAACTCTCACACCACATGTCCATATTTTCACTCAGTCACTTTTGATATGAAACAAAGTCTCAGAATTAATTTTTTGTACGTTTAATTACAAAATTCAAACAATAAATACAATTTTGGCTGGGAGCTCATGTGAACTGATCATCTCTTCCTCTTTACTTACAGTACAAAATAAACATAAATGGACATCAGTTGGTTGAAAGAACCATGGACAAAACAGCTTGTAAACAATATGTCACATAATGTTACGTACATTTACCTCAGATAAGCCATTCTATAAACTGTATAGTTAATGATAAAAAAATATTCCAGAGTGTATTTCGAAGAAAAAAAGCATTATATTGCATAGGCCTGCTAATACCAAAGTTATTATAATGTTATTACTATTATAAAAATAGCCTTATGCAATTGCGTACAAATCAGTTATTAATAACACTGTAGAAATGACACGATCAATAAGTCATGACAACATATGTTTTTATATTGTTATAACTCATCAAAATAGGTTTAACAATTTTAAGTTGAAATGACTTGCACAGCCAAGTTGATTGTAGGCTATTGCCTACTTAAAATGTAAGGCAGCAAGCTTTATAACATAACATATAAAATAACATAGCAGCTGCAGGGTTCCCTGTAGTTTATAACACTAGTTCAGAAAGATTTGTATCATGAGATTTGTGTGATAGACACAATCACACACACACATACACACACACAAAACACACAATTCTCACTCGAAGCTGAACTCAAAAGTTGCCAGCCCAGTAATACGTTTATTATAGTGAATCAGGGTTAAAAAAATAATAATAATTAAAAAGAAAAAAAAAACATTTGGAAGAAGGATTGATGATGTATTGTGTTACAGTGTACTATTAAAGTGTGGCAATAGCTTTTCAAAAAAACTAGGGATGACTACACGCATCCAGTTTTAAAATCCGGTTTATGAGGAATTAAATATTTAACTGCTGTTCTCTGCCTGTTGTTCAAACTTGTCCTGCCTTTCTCCATAAGCAGAATTGCAGCACTAATATACTGAATAAATGCATCTTTGTCAAGGGAGGGGCAGCCAGAGAACGTGACAGTCTGAAACGCTGCTTCACTGTTGTGCCAGAGGTCAGACCAACAATCACAAGTTCTGTATCGTCGTCAAATGGGGATATACGGAAAATGATGTTCTGCTATAATCCATAACATATTCAAACCTTCACATAAAAGACCTTTGTATTTTCTAAATAGTTGCATTATTCACATATTTGCTCATTTCAGGTCGGTGTGGAAAACGCTTTCAGCTTCTCCCTCAAGTGGGTTTAAGAGCAGTTTAAAAATGATGTGTATTTACTACATTGCAACAAATATCAAAGAAATAGTGCAATATATGGCAGAGGGTAAAAGTGTCAAGGTGGACAAATAAATAATTTACTATCTTCTTTTCAAATCAGATTTATGAACTAAAGAAACGTGGTTTCACTGTGCCACTGTTCAGTTTTTACAACATCATAATTCAAATTTGCACATATTTAGTGACTTATCCATTCCAACAGTTAAGATATGAAAAGGCTTTGCTTGCTACTGCTCAGCAGCATGTCTTTCATAAAAGAGGTTTTAGATAAAGGTTTTGTCAACATGCAAGGAATACTGACTAACAAAAGACTTTTCATTCTTTCGAATGAAAAAGGAAGCTTCCATTCAGCTCGTGAGCCATGTTGTGCTTTTGTGATGTATTTGTTATTCTTTCTTTTCAAACTTTTATCAAACTGCGGTCATTTTTGAACATGTTTGAGCGAAACAACGCTAAGCAAATAAGTAAGACACGTTTAAGATGGTTAATTAGGAAATGTTTGCATAACCTTCTCAAACCCTTCCTTCCCTGAACTCAACAGGATGCAAATGAATGCAGTTTGCGTCATCATTGACACACACAACAACATGCACACGAGTATTCCGACAGATGTGAAAATTCTAGAAAACCAAAACATAATGGTTTTTTTTTTTTTTGCTTAAAAGTGACCTTAGAGCAGCAAAGGGTTAAACTATTGTTTCTTTAGTTTAGCTATTTCCACGCTGTAAGGTATTACATGATCAATGAGTTAGACAACGTGTGATTACATTGCTTTAACGCATGAAAATAAGTTAAGAAATGTTAAATTTTTTATGTTAGATTCAACTTTTTTTTTTTTAAGTCATGTGATTTAAAACTGACTTAAATATCCAAGTTGATTGTACTTAAAAATTTAAGGCAGCAACTTTTTGTTGAATGTTGAATGCTTTTTTCCCCCGGAATAGACAAATAAATACATTTTATGAATTTGAATTGTTATTATGGATAATAAGAAACTGAATAAATATACATTGATTACAGTTGTTCTGACAAGGTCCATTCATAAAAGATTGTTGAAAAACTGTTTTTGATAAAGCTTAGTCAAGAAGATAACTGTCCTCTTCTCCTTTACCTCCTGGTGCTTAATGGTTTGTTTTCACTTCTCTTATTTGCACAGATGCTTTTAGGCCTGAGTATTTAACCCCCCGAGAGCTTTGATAAAAGTCACAGTAACCCGCTTAAAGTACATTCAAGTAGGCAAATCAGGTTTTGCATAACTGTTATTTCATTCAATACTGCAATTAACTTTGTCCTTTATCAGCAAGTTCACAACAGTTCAAGTGTAGCCACAATAAAGGTGAAGTCATAAAGCTTTATGATTTTACTATATCACAATCCCTGATATTGCCTATATGTGTGTGATGTGCCTTTATCTGTATATAAATTCTTCTTTCTGAGAAGTGCACTTATATTGGCCGGTTAACTACCGAAGAACAGAAGAAAACTGAAGAAAACTGAAGAATTTTGAATACTAAGCACTGAAAATGTGCCCTATGTGTAAAATAAAGCTTTGTTTAAAAGCTTTCTCTGTGGGATGCAGGCATTTGATGCTATAGGGGAAGGACAGTAAGGGAGTGGGCCCGATTTCTGAGAAAAAATATTGAAAAAGGGGTCTATAAAAATTTGTCACATGACAATAACAACTCTGACATCAACTGACTTATCAGCAGCATGGCAATTTGGCTTGAGAAGGCCAATGACCTTGAGTTTTATAGATGTTATAATAAAGAACAGTAATAAAGTAACTCTCTGGTATGTTCCTCCACTTTAACAGGTTAAAATAGGTAAGAATTTTAGTAAAGGAGTTTCCCGGGTAACAAACTTTGTTTTCTCCTACTAGTCATAAACTACTCCAATGCAGCCTATTCAAATGCACATAGGCTATTTCATGCTTACTCAAAGTGCCAGTAAGCCTTCTCTTTTTTAAGAAATATCCAAATAGTTGTATTTTACTTTTAAACAATAACATACAAATAATGATAGTGTAAATGTCGAATCAAGGCCAAACTAGCCTTTGAGGATATAGTTTAGGGGTAGCCAGCCTATGTAAAATATTAACAGATTTGTGTAAAAAAAAAAAGTATATTTAATTACGATAACGTTAAACTGCTTCACAATCCCACAGAGTATATTTTCTGTGGTAGTGGAAAAAAAACCCACTACCATCTTAATCAAGCGTCTGTTCCGGATGAGACCAACATGAGATTTCCTTTCCACCACGTTACAGTGCTGAGTTCGCCCTTTAAATAAGCCCCGCCCCGAAATCAGTCGATCAAATTCGGCATCACACTTCTTAGCCGTCGACCAATCACGTTCGTCCGGGGGTGGTCTTAAGACGGTGGTCCGGGAAGACGTCATCCAATAGAATCGCTAGCTCCTCGGACAAAAGCGATGCGACAATCATCGCTTACCTTGTGAGCCGCCCATTATTCGTGTTCATTCACTAGTTATTAAAGGAGACACGACAGTAGATAGCGGAACACAAATTAAGACCTAACGGTCTCACGGCTCAAGTCTTTTAAAAACACAAAAACGCCCCGCTGAGCTGTAACTTCTGTTCCAGTGGGTTCGTAAGCGCTATTGTATTGTCTTTAGACTTTGTTTGTTTTCAAGACTGTATATAACGGTATATATCCAAATCTAAAACTTTATGTAATATTTGCATACATTAAATGTGTAGCCAGAGTTGTTCGGCTCAGGCTAGAAATGATTATAACTCAAAGTTGGGCTATCATGACACTTATTTATCCGTTTCTTAACCTATAAATTGCGTCAGGACAGTAAAAGTAGGCTATATTTATCTGATGTTCTGACATTTACACACACATATCAGCCTTGAAAACCCCTTTAAATCGTGACCTCAGCTCTGAGGGAGGTTTAACACGCCCCTCTCTCCAAAAAGTGTGTTTCTCATGCATGACTGGCTCATTTGAATCTGGATAGGGAGGTGGAGAAGACCTCTGGCTGCTTTAGAGCCAGAGCTGATATTATATATCAGTATCCGAGAAACACATCCGTTAATCGCACATCACTGGGATCGTGTTTGCTGAATATCCAATGATAATAGAAGGGAAACGATTCTGGCTTTGAAGAACTGAGACATACCGGGGGGTTCTCGAGTAACGATAGAAGTTCGGAACCAGAGAAAAGGAGAAAAAAAGAATAGTGTTATTTTTTCCCCATACAGATCAGCCAATTTTAAACCATCAATAATGACTAGAAGATCGTGTGCCATTTACGCCACGGGGATCGTGTGCGCTCATTTGCTCATTTTGGGGATCGCCCTTCTGGTGGCTCAAGTCTTCCAAACAATGATTCAGGAGCGGTTAAAAAAGGTAAGTCTTTTATGGGGAAAAGTGTTTAATTAAACTTGTTTAATTTTTACAAAAAGCTCTTGTTGTGTTATAAACCCGGCTTTTAAAGTGAGTCAGTGCTGCTGTTGTCCTACCAGGGGCTTCTGTGTGTTAAGCATCACACGGATACGAACAAAAATTGCGAAATCGCCTAAATATCGTCACATCAACCTATTCAATCTAATGATGGTCATTGGAATTGCTAAAACGTTACCAAAGTTCCCATTCTCACTCGCGGTGAGACCCAGGCTACACAATCTCATGTTATGTACACTAAAAAAACTGTATTTCAGCCCTATAATGCTCCTCCTTTTACGTGTTAGGTGGTCAAAACACATGGTATTAAATTACCGTGATGTAAATGTGGGTTTGTTAGTAACCCTGATTAAAGTGGGCTGGTCTGTGACCGCGAAGCATATATCATATTGCGGAAAATACTTCTTTCCACCCAGTCAGTCTCTCTCTAATCTACCTCAGCGGCTCTGTCTGTCTCTCTGTTTATTAAATGCTTTTCATTGCAACACCACTGGGAATGAATCACTCTTCTTTTAATGTTACGGGAAAGGTTGTTCATTCACATAGCGTAGCATATAAATACATGACCGGGGGAGGTGTGTGTGGCTGTGGGGGAGGGTCTCAGCATGTCCTCCTTAGAAAAATACTTGGAATTGTGGCCTCCATTACCCCCCAGTATTTTTAACCAAGTGTAGTATTCTCTGTTCAGTGTGACCCCCTTGACCTGGAATTCTAGGGTGTGTGTTTGTGGTGGTCTGTGAGGGACGCTAACTTTGCTGGGGATGTTGTTCAGTGGTTTGTCATTTATTTTAAGTTGGTTTAAAGCCTTATAATTTACCTTCATGATATATTGTTTCTTTTCATTCACGTCTTCATGTCACAGAAACATGTGATATTGAGCCGGTAGGCTTAAGTTCTCTAGACAATGCAACTTTTTCAAGCCCTTAGGTGATGTGTGTTTTTGAGAGTGTAGGGTGTGAAGTTGAGTTTGTATAGGTGTAGCTCTGAGAAAAGTGTTTGTTTCATTTATAGCTAAAGTTGAGATCCCTTTGATGTAAGCTTGTGAATGTATTCATTCCTTGCTGGGAATTAATGTCTACATTTAAAACTGCACCTCCTAGCCGTGTAAGGACTTTGGTAAAACATGTTGTTATCTATGAACGTATCCATTTCCATGTTGCGGAGACCAATATGCTCTGGCCTTTTGTAATGTTAACTACTTGCGTAAAAAATGACCTTCCTATCAAAATGCAAACATTTATTGTTTTTCTTACCTTGGCTGTATTTGGTCGAGCAAGGCTTCGAAAATGTTGTTCTGACTGACATGGTTTAATGTCCAATGGGACCTTCAAAAACTTCTCTTCTCAAGGTTGATGAGCACAGCAGAAAACTAAATCAAATTCCTGAGGTTTATCTGTATTATTTATTTTTTAAATAATTAGTATTTATATCATATCCCATTGAACAGTTGTAAGCAGGCTAATGAGTTACAAGCTACAGGATGTAACCATGTACACAAATAAAAATAAAAAATTCGAAAGAAATAAATGTTTTGTCCAGCAAGGATACATTAAATTGATCAAAAGTGACAGTAAAGACATTAGTAATTAAAAAAAAGAAGCATTTACTTGAAATAGAGGTGTGTTTTTACTTTATCAGAGAATCTTGGAAAAGTATCTCTTTCCACAAAAATATGTAGCTGCATCAAAGCAGCATATCAGAATGATTTCTGAAGCATCATGTGACACTGAAGACTGGAGGAATGATGCTGAAAATTCAGCTTTGCCATCACAGTAAAAAATAGTTTTTAATTAAGTTCTTTTAAATTGTAATAATAATTCACAAGATTTACACAAGAAATAATAGAAAGCCTAAGATACATCAAAAACATTAAAGCATCTTTCCAAACCCAAACATTTAGTGTATGTATTAGCTTGTTAAGGTGTGGTCTGGTGCGATAAAACTTATTGGCGTTTTTAACAAAATCATCCTTTTTTTTACCAGGTATGATTAAGAACTGCTGGCAGTGTGGTTTAAAGAAAACGCCAAGACAAACCTTCTGAGAAACCCTGAAAGATTAGAAAAAGAGTCAATAAGTGTGATGATGTAACATAATCTTACTTTAAAGAAAAGCTTTAGTCTGATTTCAATACGCATGGTTGAACAAGTTGAATAGCTGCAAATTTTCTTTAGTGCTCAATACCTTTACTCATGGTAAAGCTCCTAATGACAGAGATCCCATTCAGAGCTTACATGTGAAAAATTCCTCATTTTAAAAGACAAATGTCCTCTTAAATAGATTTGAACAAAGGTACCTTTATGTTATTCTTCTCTGGGTCATAATAAATGGAATTGGTGATTTGACAAAGATTAGATGTTGGAATGATTTTGAAACATACTAACTACGTTTTTCAACTTAAGGCCCTGCTTCTGACCAGTGACCAGGGTGCCCTGCTACTCTGCTGAAGTCATGGTTTTTGATTCTTGATAGCGTTATCTGCATTTCAAGGCAGCATTCTTGATTAAAACCTCCTGGTCATTATGAGTTCATCACGAGTCATCCTTTGGAGCTTTGGAGTTTTTTTTTTTTCTTCCATAATTTACTACAGTCACACGAATAACGTTGTTCTGTGATGTAAAAGTTTGTCGTTTTAAAATAAACTTTTGTTTCTTCTTCCGAGTTTGGCTCAAGGCACTCAAGAAGTGAGAAGTGTTACTGCTAAACCTTACTTCTGATGGAAAATTCAAAAACCTGATAAACATGTTTTCTCTTGTCACAGTGCGCTGATGTTGATGTTTTGCTTCCTCTTTTCTAACTCTGAATCAGCTCGTCTGTCTGCTGAGCTTTTTCCTCTTTCCATCATCCCAGCACTCGCTTTACCTCATGTCTGCTGTATTTGTGTCATAAAAGGTCACTGACATTTCACCTGAAACAGTCATCACTCAAAAGGAAGGCGCTCCGCTTTTGTTTTCTTTCTTCCCTAAATTATATCGAAACTCGGCTTAAACATTGAGTTCTCTTTAAACCGACTGAATAGCTGCAGAAATGGTCTTTTGGTGCTCTCTCTTGACCTTTAACTGTTTTTGATTCACAGGAGATCACACTGGGTAAAAACAGCAGAGTATTGGAGGGCTGGATAAATCCACCGCCTCCTGTTTACATGCAGTATTTCTTCTTCAATGTTACCAATCCAGATGAGTTCTTGGCTGGAAAGGAAAAACCCAAAGTCACTCAAATAGGGCCATATACCTACAGGTAATTTACAAAAGTCTCAAATTGAGATGTTCATGTTCATTGACATCATTCTGAGCTTTTTGTTTACTAAACTTTACTGTCTGTTGCCAGTGACAACAAGTTTGGCAATGTAGTTTAGAAATGACTCATGCTGTTAGAAGATAGGAAACAGGAAACATTTACCCGAACCACTTTAAACTGACAAAAATGTCAAATAATTATGATGCACTTGTCAACTTGTTGACAATCAAACATTAAATTAATAAAAAAAATTAAACAGCACAACTGTTTTTTCAACATTGATAATTATAATAAATGTTTCTTAAGGAGCATATCAGCATATTAGAATGATTTCTGAAAGAAATTTTCTTTTCAATTGAATAGTATTTCACAATTTTACTGTTTTATTGTATTTTTTATATATATGTGTGTGTGTATATATATATTTTCCTTCAAAATTGTGAAATACTATTCAAATGAAAAGAAAATTTCCTTCAGAAATCATTCTAATATGCTGATTTGCTGCTTAAGAAACATTTATAATAATTATCAATGTTGAAAAAACACTTGTGCTGGGAAACTGGAAACATTTACCCTAACCACTTTAAACTGACAAAAATGTCAAATAATTATGATGCACTTGTCGTCAACTTGTCGGCAATAAAGCATTAAATTAATAAAAAAAATAATAATAATAAACAGCACAACTGTTTTTTCAACATTGATAATTATAATAAATGTCTCTTAAGCAGCAAACCAGCATATTAGAATGATTTCTGAAGAAAATTTTCTTTTCAATTGAATAGTATTTCACAATTTTACTTTATTATATAATATATTATTATATAATAAATGTTACCAATCTATAACTTTATAACTAAATGTTATAATATATATATTATTAAAATAATATATATATTATATATATATATATATATGCAGCCTAAATGAGTATAAGAGACTTCTTTCAAAAACTTTTGAATGGTAGTGTTTTAGTGGTAGTGTTGTGTATTAGATTTAAAAACCTAGACCTCACAGTTGCCAATTCTGATATTAACATTATGCTACTCTCTTTTATCAGGGAATATCGACCAAGGGAAAATGTCTCTTTCCTTGAGAATGGGACGAAAATCTTTGCCACAAATCCCAAGAGCTTTGTGTTTCTTCGCAACTTGTCAGTGGGAGATCCTGAGGTTGACCGTGTGACAACCGTTAACATTCCATTCATTGTAAGAAGGGTTTTGTTTTCTTGTTTTTGCACTGGCAGCTAATCATTTTGCATTTAAAATTAGTCTGCTCGTAGGATTTTTTTTGTCATTTGCTTAGCGGATTAAATGGATTTTAGTCATTTGCCTAACTATTTTCTCTGAATTCTTTTCTTTCAGGCCGTGATGAATGAGTTGAACTCCTACTCCTTCATTCTGAGGACTGCTGTGTCTATGTGGATGGGATCCATGGGCATCGGCGTGTTTATGGATCGCACAGTCCATGAGGTCCTGTGGGGTTTCAAAGACCCGCTGCTGTCCAAACTCCACGCCTTGAGACCAGAAGTGGATGAGCATTTCGGCCTTATGTACAATGTAAGAATCTGCAGTTTCATCATATTTAGTGCTTTAGTCCGTCTGAAAAGAGAGATCTAAACATCTAAATGGGTCATATATTATATTTATGCAACCATACAAAGTACCACACTCAACCGCTAAAGCACATGTATACGATCCGAACAGGATAAGCAAGTGACGTCATTCTCATGATCCTGCAGATGTTGACCAGTCTACCATCTTTGACACAGTGGCCTGGTTTATTGTAATTGGTTTTTAGGGATTATATATGTATTAGGAGAGATATTAAACATCTGTGGTTTGTGCAATCGTTGGTATCGTGCCTTGAAACAGCGATTTTGAATGGTTTGCATTAATAAAACATTCAGTCTTTCACTCTGTATCACATCATGGCATCTTAACAACCTACTTTCCTACTTCTTATGACTAGTCATCTTTACCCTAATGTGACAGAGTTCTTTTTATTGTTCTGGCGTTATATTAAATAGATTGGGTTTTTTTACTGACTACAGAAAAATGGAACCCATGAGGGTGAATTTGTCTTCCACACCGGAGAGAAGAACTATATGGACTACGGCAAGATTGACACGTGGAACGGCATCAGGTACACTTCAGTCCTCGCGTAATCTGCGTTGACTTACTGACATAGAGAGTATTCTTGCACACTCATCTGCTCTCCTGCGTTGAGAAATTGGGTTAAACACACAGCATGCTAGATAAGTCAATATCAAAGGATAAAGTACAAGAAAAGACCTCCTGTGCAACTCTACCCCATAACCTGATTTAAATGGACCTATATCCCAGTAATACAATTTCAATCGACTTCGCAGATGAAGAATATTCTATAGATATATTTTTCTTTTTCATTAGAACCTGTGACAAAAACAATCACCATCTCTTCATTTTCTTACTCTCAGTCAGATGAACTGGTGGTCGTCTAACCAGAGCAACATGATCAATGGTACCGATGGCAGTGTCTTCCACACCTTCCTTTCCAGGAAAGAACTCCTGTACATCTTTGCTGCTGATCTGTGCCGGTAAGCAACGTGTTTTAACCTGCAAATGGTCTTCGTTTTCTGTTTACACTTCTGGGCTTCGGGGTCTATACGACCCCAACAATTGATTGAGTAATTGTACAAAAAATATACATTTTTAATCATACAAATAATATATCTTTTTTTTTTGTTTACTTCTCATCTATTCAATAATGCTGTGTTTTTGTAGATATAAAGTACTTTTGTATCCATATACCACACAATTCCTCAACTACACCATTAGCTTAGCATTAGCATATGAAGTGTTATTTTTTTATGATACATTGCATTTATGCTCTACTACTAGGCCTTCATTTCTGTGTAAAAATTTTCAGATTTATGCTAGACTTTTTTTTTTTTTTTTGACACACGAAGAATGTATTTATTAATTTTTTTCCACATTTCCCATTCATTTCAATGTGGGGTCATATTGACCCCAAAGACCAGAAGTGTAAACATTTTTTTCGTACATACCTTCAGAAAAACCAAATCAATCCCATTTTTTTTGTGTGTGTGTGTGTGTGTATAGATAAATAATGTTTGAAAAGTCACAAAATCTTATTCCACTGAGATGAAGGGAACCTTTTTTTTTTTGTTAAGTAAAAGTCGATTGGGGTCGTATAGACTCCATGACCTGATTGAGGGCTACCACAAAGGTGATTGGTTACTTATGCTCTTTATCACTTGCAGATCCATTCATTTGGGTTACGTTAGAGACACAGAGGTGAAGGGTATCCCTGCGTTCCGCTTCGCCCCTCCTTCGGATGTACTGGCTCCCCCAGATGAGAATCCCAATAACGCTGGCTTCTGCGTGCCTGCTGGAGACTGTCTTGGAAAAGGAGTCCTCAAAGTGAGCGTCTGTCGGCAAGGTAAGCCTGTTCTGGGACACACCACAACTTAGCTCCAGACCACAGCAGTGTGTTTAGAGTAAGAAAGACGTGGGAGGTGTTCAAACGAATCATTACATGGGGGGAAATGGAATAACGTTTTAAATACCGTAATTTGTTTAACTAAGTACAGCAATCTAAGTGCACTAAAGATTATGGTGCCCTAAATAGTAGCTAGTTCAGACTGGCATTAAACTAAAGCAAACCAAGCATGTGTAAATAGTATTGAATTTCTGGGTGGCTTCGTAACTAAAGTTCAAGTTAAATCGGTCTGCTTTTGTTTGCACACTCTTGGACTATGTAAGGGAAATCAGGGTTCAGCGCTTAATGGATAACTTTTAGTACAGTTTTTATGACTCAAGCACTTGATACTCTGTAGGTGTCCTCAGACAGATTACTCTATCTTGGCCTCCATTGCTTCCGCCATTAACTAGTAGGCTAATATTGTTATTGAACGCTGGTAAACTCTCGCTTTTTTGTCATGTGAGTGATCCTGATATGAAACAGCTGTGGAAATTTCCACATGCTTTGATTAGTCATCTTTTCTAGGAAGGTTCATGATAGTACGATTCTGGTTATATTTTGCGAGGGTGTTATTAAGGATTGAGAGATGGTATTTGGTACATATTATTCTTAGCTAACGATAAGCTAGGGAGAATGTATGATTTTGTTTTCTTGGTGGGTGTTCAGGTACTTGCCGTCTTGTCATTGAGTATGGCCCTCCAAAAGAGGAAGTTTAATTTTCTGTTAGTGTGAATAAAAAAAAACTCGGAAATGCCTCGGGTTGTTGCTTAAGATAATGGAAAATGTCATAACGAGAAGTAACATCTAAAAACTGCACATTTGCAGTCTGAACGGTCACCTGACCCAATGGGGCCAGTGATGCATTATATTATTTGCATTCATTGATTTTTATTTATTTATTTATTTATTTTCATTGACTGCCATAAATAATAAATATATATATATATATATATATATATATATATATTACATTTGTAGGTGGAAATTTTGCATCTAGAATGGGTTTTTAAATTATAAACAAATCAGTAATATTTTGCGTTGTATGTTACAACTGAAGTACATGAATTTCTGTCAGTGTTCTGTTATAGCTGTAAAGTTTAACAATAATAATAATAATATATTTGTTGTAAATGAAAAATATAAATACATTTTTTTTACTCATTTCAATGTTGTGGTTTTGTTTTGGTAAAAATCTAAACTACTGGCCTAGTTGGCTTGATATGACTTTAATCATAAAATGTATTATCTTTATGACCAGCCATTATAAATGCAATAGTTGATAAAGAACTGATTATTATTGCATTTTGCACATAAAACTATCCTAGCTAGGAGCTATATATACCTAACTGTCAACTAATGTGACTAAAGGAACCGCAACTAATGCCACGTGTTCCTATTTCCTCTTCACTGCACAGGTGCACCCATTGTTGTATCATTCCCTCATTTCTACCAAGCCGACGAGAGGTACATCAATGCCATTGAAGGAATGAACCCAAATGAAGAGGAACACGAAACATACCTCGACATCAACCCGGTACGCAGTGTTGACGCTTTGAGATTTTCACTTTTACAGCAACAGCACAGATCAGTTAGCACTCTAGTGGTTTGTAATGTGAAAGTAGTATAGACCCGTCCTTACATGACGGGAAATAACAAGGTGATTCACTCTGGTAACCACAGTGAATGTGAAACCACACCTGCCTAACTTTCCCTAGACTCCCAGAGAGAGTAACTGTAGCATGGCGTGATGGAAAATGCACTCATCAAGTTGTTGTGTCATCGACTCTTCTCACTGATTAAAGACTGTGTGTGATGTGGTGAATATTGGGTGATTTTTATTTATTTTTTGCTTGTTCTCTGTAGACCACAGGGGTCCCCATTCGTGCTTGTAAGAGAGCTCAGCTCAATGTCATACTGAAGAGAGTCAGTGGCTTCGTGTGAGTAAAACACCTCACAAAAAAAACTTTAAATAGTGATTTAGAATGACAAATTGGGTAATGAGGCTTCCTTTTTTTTCTCCTCAGCAAAACAAAATTCCTGAATGAGACCATTTTCCCCATTATGTATGTCAACGAGGTAAGTTCACTTTCTTCAGATAAGGGATGTACCCGAACTGTACTGTTTTCGGAAAGTAAATGACACATTCTACGGAGCCCCTAAAGATGGAAAACATATATTCCAATGCTTTTGCGTTCTCTCAAGTTGGGTAATTATATATGCAGGCATCTGGGAGCCGCTATTAAATCGCTTTTGAACGCACGATTGGGTGTCACTTTCACTTTCCAATTGGCAACCACGTGTACTGACCACACATTTTATAACAAAAAAGATGTTTGTCACTCAAGATCTGTTGCACACCAAAGTGAAATCATGATGTAATTTCTGAATTCAGATTTAGGCTCCGGACACATCCCTACTTCAGATTATCGATTTGCCTTTTCACACAGTTAGTTTGTTTTCCAATGAATTTAATTTTGTGCTTTGTAATTTTCAGACTGCAACTATCGACGATGATTCCGCAACCCAGATGAGGACGCTTCTGTTGATTGTAACGTTGGTGTCCAACTTCCCAGTCATCATTGTTGGGATGGGGGTCATTTTACTTATGGTCCTAATCTTCCTCATCTGCAGGAACCGCCAGAGACAGGTAAAAATCAGCGATAAGATGTTTATGACCGTCCGTCTTGGATATTGGCTAGTTATGCAAGACTAAAAAATGTCATTTGTATGTTGACAATATCTTTTCGTAGAAACATATTAATAGAGTAACAGTTAATATTCTGAAAAAGGCCAGTATGGGAAAGAGCCTTTAAAAAGCCATCAACCTTATACACCCTTGGCTTGAAAGTCAATTACATGTCACTCGCCTTGAACGCACTAACCCTAGCTTTGAAACCCATGCATGCACTCGCATGAGGGAATGCATGTGCTCTAGTGCACGCATTACTTTATGAAATGTTTGCAGTTTTACAGTCCGCTTAATTGGGTTGGTCATCTATTGTTATGACCTAAAATACATTTATGAATGAAAGGTTGAGGTTCGGATTTGTTTTGCACATTTATATACTAATCTTCAGAAGGTCTTCTAGCATTTATTTTATGTCTTGAAATGTACAATGCTGTTATGTTTTGATTTCCAGTAACATTTTTCCTCCCTTTGTTTTGTTTTTTTTGTTGTTGTTCCAATTCAGAATGAAGTAAAACGTATTGATTTTACTGAAGCTTTTCATTCTTTTGCTGTAAGTCTTCATTTTTCCCTTACACACACAATTTGCTTTCATTTTGTTCAAATTTGCCTGTTATATCATTATTGTATTTGGTCATTTTGAGCATTTGCATAGAAATACCTTGTTTCTGCATATCATTTTAATTGCTTTTCCTGCATGGTGATCGTAATGTACTTTCACAGCATTAGATTTAGATGTTTAGCTCCATGTGTTAGTGGTACACGATTTCACGTTTGACATCATCTTTTCGTGGTTTTAACAATGCGCACGCTAATGTTCTTGTATGTTCTGTACAGACGACGAAAGACGAAACGGCTTACACCCAAGTGAGCAACCAAGCGGAGGATTCGCCGGAGAACCGCAACAGTCAGCCTTTGAGGAACGGATCTTATATTGCCATGTCACCAGTGGAGGCACAAAAGTGTTGATGAAGGACATGACGTCTACCAGTAGTGCATCCTCACCCTTTTTTTATGTTTTCACTGTGCGATTCGTCTGCGCGCTCACCACCGTATGCCGAGGGTCACTTATTTTGACTCGTGACTTTTTTTTTTTTATTTCTTTGAGCATGGCCTTCTCAAACTGCCATATCTTCAAATGTAAATTCAAAAGATCCAATTCAATTTTGAACAACCGTTTCTGGGCTTCCAGAGGCTCCTGTTGCCTAGTCCTGAGAGGCCTGAAACACTCTTTTGCCTTTTCAAAACACACATATGCATTGCATGCCAACAGAGTCCATAGTTCCTGAAGGCACGAGAGCGTGTGAGGGGAGAACACTCGTGTCCAGGACGGCCTGTGCTCTTAAAGTGTTTCAGATCTCTTGCCACACTACTGTATTCAGGTCTACACAGGCAGACCTTCAACTAACACAACTCTTCATGTGTCAAACCCTTTGATAATGAGCAAACTATTGATTTACCTCCTCTAAGAGTATTAGAGAGCTAAAAAGGTCTAATATGCTAACAAAATCTGGATCTTATCCAGAACTTGTGTGTGTGTGTGTGTGTGTGTGTGTGTGTGTGTGTGATTCTACATACCAGTATGTGTGTGTGTAATTATGTGTGTGTATGTCTGCAGGCATGTCAATGCTTGCATGTTTGTGTCACACTGTAGTGAACTGCTCTGGTGGATCACCGTCCACCTCTTTGCACGATGCAGTGTGACGACAAGTGGAAACTAGTGATTTGAGCGGTCCTCTCTATTTCATAGCATCAGAGTCAGAAATATTTCAGTGATGGCGGCTGTTGAAAAAAGGTCAGACATTTTCCTTTAAGGCATCAAAGTCGTACTAGCTTTTAGCGTTTTGTTAGAAAATGAACAACAGACGTAGAACACTCACAAGCGAGACTTGAACATTTTCTGCCTTACGAACACTTACGAACACAATGTGATTCTTCTGCGTGGTAATGGCAGGTACACGGTGGAACTAGGCGAAACGTCAGGCAAACTTCTGTGAATCAGTGTCGGACTTGGAACTACATCCCTAAACGCGTCTGCGAGAGCACAACGACAGTTCGCTGAACACACAGTGTAATCAGAGCGGATTAGGGTTATATGGGGTTATTGGTGAGGTTTGCACATCATTTTCTTTATTTGTGCACAGTGGGCGAAAGAGACTAGCACTTGAATCACTGCTTGTCTGTTGAGTTTAATATTCGTTAAGATTTTTCTGTTTTTGAGTATCGGAGCCTTCGCCATTGCTTTGTCATCAGTCTGAAGTTGCCATAACCCTTGTGTGTAGTAACACAAGACTTGCGTATCTGTAAATCATTCCCATTTTGGAGACACTCGCTGGAATGATTGGTGTTTGTTACTTTTACTTGACGTAAACATCTGTTACCTAATTGCGACCACGGTTTGCGTGGATTGCAGTGCACATTGTTGCGTCTTTTGCCTGTGCCATGGATTTCGCTTACCTTAAAGATTTAGTCCAAGGTTTAAACTGGAAACACTGTATTCGCAGTGTCTTATGCAGCTGAATCTGAACAGAAAACTGAGGGAAAGTCATTCAAGCTTAAGTGTAATTCACTACCGGACCACTACAGTGGCTCTCGGAGAGTAACAGAGTTTTTGTTGTCAGTGCAAATAGTATATCAATTTACTTTTAAAATGGTCTTTGACGGTCTCCTTTAACACACTAGGCTGAACAAGGACCCAGCTGGAACAGTGGTGGGACGTAAAACGTGACTTGAGTATGAAAGATCTATGAACCTGAGCCATTTCTGTACAGATTCCTCACGGTGACTTTTGCCCCGATATGCTTGACCAAAGATTAGATAACTGGCTTGTTTGCTGTCCACACAGATAGCTGTATCGCTATCGACTTCCCATTTGAAAGAGCATTAGAACCTCATTGTCTACAAAGGCAAATAAGAAAAAAAAAATAAGAAAAAAAATATTTTCCAGGGCATACTATATGAGTTTATAAAGTTTAATACTGCAAAGAACTTAGGATGTAAAGTGTTGCCACAGTGTGCGAAGAAACTCTCAGTATTATGTATTGACATAGCAATACAACATGTAAAAAGCAAATTTTATAATGAAGTAAAAGATTTTGTAATCAGACAAACAAATATTTATGTATTTCCTATGTTCAATGGTATGTACATTCTCTTTGTAAGGTCTTTTCTTTGGTCTTATTCATTTCTATATATTTTGTAATATTTCCAGTGGGGTCATCAAGCACACTTCTGTTTTCTTCTTAATTTTTGTTTTTCCCTATACATTTCTGGAGTAGTAGCTACCAAGTGAATATTGTCCTTAAGTCAAGACTGAATGCCGGTGTATGTGGTTGTAAAAAAAAAAAACTGTTAAATTTGATGGAGGAAGGCTTGTGTTGTATATGTGGGGTGTGAGCCTATTGAGTGTAATGATCTCCTGTTATACAACTCTCTCAAGCTGTCAACTATTTGTCCAACTGGAATAACAAAGGGAAGGCTGAGTGTCTTTGAGTTCCACTAAGGAAGATTGCCATAGTGCCATGTTGGGTACAAGGGAAGTTTCCATTTGCAATCTAACCTTTTTTTTGTTTTCTTAGATGAATGACGCCCTCCTTCAGGGATGAGCTTTTAGTGCCATACCATCCTTGTTTATTTCACCAAGTAGCAACACGTAAGCAGTGCATCGGTTGTTGTTTTTCCCCCCTCTGCCTTCATTTCAGGGCTGGTAAATTCCTCACAACATCTTTGAGGGTGGTCTTAAAACACTGAACACTTCATCACATCCTCCTGAGATGCATTGCATTTTTTTTTTTTTGCTGCTGAATGACAATCCTTATGTCATGTTAGGTGCAAAATCATTTCAAGTAATATTCATTTTTAGTTTTGATAATTTACACTGCACAAAATCTTTCTACAATGCTTTTGTAAACATTTTTAGTGTTATTTGCAAAAAATAAAAAATGTTGAAATTCTTGTGAATTGTTTTGTCACGTTTCTGCTTTCTTTTCTGACGTTATGTGTGAAAGAACAGATTTCAGCAATTCTAAACGAAGGGACTCTCCCAATACAAACGGTGGATTCTTACACTTCATAAGAACAGTTTTATATTAGTATAATTTGTTAGATTTAAATAATTAATTAGTTTAAAATTGTTAATTGCTATTAATCAGTATTGTTATCTGTTGTTTATCAGATCAATGTCTATTCAAATAATTAAATGTCATGAAATTTTAAAGTCTGACCACAGTCAATAATTTTACATTTAGTCATTTAGCAGACGCTTTTATCCAAAGCGACTTACAACTGATGACTAAACCAAGCGAGTCATCGTGAAGAGGCAAAACAACGCAAGTGCTCAAAATACAAAGTTCAGACGTTGCACGGGGTAGCATAAGCCAGATAAGCAAGGTTTCAAAAGAAAAGGTTTGTTTTATGTTATTTTATTTTATCCCTTAAAAGTATTTCTTTTTACTTAAAAAAATCGTTGTGCCATAAAATAGCTTGCATATAACTACTGTGGCCCTCTATCAGAATCCAGAGTTTTGGGAAGATTGGAGAAACTTAATTTTTCACGCAAAAAAGTTTTTTTTTCGGGCCGAATTTTTGAGTTTCGATATCTCAGCTCTGGAAGGAGCTAGAGCCTCCATTTTTGCACTCAGGTCTAAGTCTCATGGCCCTCTATCAGAATCCAGAGTTTTGGGAAGATTGGGGAAACTTAATTTTTTGCCCAAAAAAAAAAAACGTAAGGGGTACCACTGTCGTTTTTTTTTCGGGCCGAATTTTTGAGTTTCGATATCTCAGCTCTGGAAGGGGCTAGAGCCTCCATTTTTGCACTCAGGTCTAAGTCTCATGGCCCTCTATCAGAATCCAGAGTTTTGGGAAGATTGGAGAAACTTAATTTTTCGCCCCAAAAAAAAACGTAAGGGGTACCACTGTCGTTTTTTTTTTCGGGCCGAATTTTTGAGTTTCGATATCTCAGCTCGGGAAGGGGCTAGAGCCTCCATTTTTGCACTCAGGTCTAAGTCTCATGGCCCTCTATCACAGTGTTTCCCAACCCTGTTCCTGGCGGCACACCAACACTGCGTGTTTTCTTTGTCTCCCTAATCAAACACACCCGATTCAACCCATCAGCTCATTAACCCACCTGATTATGAGCTGATTGGTTGAATCAGGTGTGTTTGATAAGGGAGACAAAGAATACACGCAGTGTTTGTGTGCCGCCAGGAACAGGGTTGGGAAACACTGCTCTATCAGAATCCAGAGTTTTGGGAAGATTGGAGAAACTTAATTTTTCGCCCAAAAAAAAAAACGTAAGGGGTACCACTGTCGTTTTTTTTTTCGGGCCGAAATTTTGAGTTTCGATATCTCAGCTCTGAAAGGGGCTAGAGCCTCCATTTTTGCACTCAGGTCTAAGTCTCATGGCACTCTATCAGAATCCAGAGTTTTGGGAAGATTGGAGAAACTTAATTTTTCGCCAAAAAAAAAAAAACCGTAAGGGGTACCACTGTCGTTTTTTTTTTCAGGCCGAATTTTTGAGTTTCGATATCTCAGCTCTGGGAGGGGCTAGAGCCTCCATTTTTGCACTCAGGTCTAAGTCTCATGGCCCTCTATCAGAATCCAGAGTTTTGGGAAGATTGGAGAAACTTAATTTTTCACGCAAAAAAAAAAACCGTAAGGGGTACCACTGTCGTTTTTTTCGGGCCGAATTTTTGAGTTTCGATATCTCAGCTCTGGAAGGAGCTAGAGCCTCCATTTTTGCACTCAGGTCTAAGTCTCATGGCCCTCTATCAGAATCCAGAGTTTTGGGAAGATTGGAGAAACTTAATTTTTTGCCCAAAAAAAAAAAATGTAAGGGGTACCACTGTCGTTTTTTTTTCGGGCCGAATTTTTGAGTTTCGATATCTCAGCTCTGGAAGGGGCTAGAGCCTCCATTTTTGCACTCAGGTCTAAGTCTCATGGCCCTCTATCAGAATCCAGAGTTTTGGGAAGATTGGAGAAACTTAATTTTTCGCCCCAAAAAAAAACGTAAGGGGTACCACTGTCGTTTTTTTTTCGGGCCGAATTTTTGAGTTTCGATATCTCAGCTCTGGAAGGGGCTAGAGCCTCCATTTTTGCACTCAGGTCTAAGTCTCATGGCCCTCTATCACAGTGTTTCCCAACCCTGTTCCTGGCGGCACACCAACACTGCATGTTTTCTTTGTCTCCCTAATCAAACACACCCGATTCAACCCATCAGCTCATTAACCCACCTGATTATGAGCTGATTGGTTGAATCAGGTGTGTTTGATAAGGGAGACAAAGAATACACGCAGTGTTTGTGTGCCGCCAGGAACAGGGTTGGGAAACACTGCTCTATCAGAATCCAGAGTTTTGGGAAGATTGGAGAAACTTAATTTTTCGCCCAAAAAAAAAACGTAAGGGGTACCACTGTCGTTTTTTTTTCGGGCCGAATTTTTGAGTTTCGATATCTCAGCTCTGGAAGGGGCTAGAGCCTCCATTTTTGCACTCAGGTCTAAGTCTCATGGCCCTCTATCAGAATCCAGAGTTTTGGGAAGATTGGAGAAACTTAATTTTTCACGCAAAAAAAAAAAAACCGTAAGGGGTACCACTGACGTTTTTTTCGGGCTGAATTTTTGAGTTTCGATATCTCAGCTCTGGAAGGAGCTAGAGCCTCCATTTTTGCACTCAGGTCTAAGTCTCATGGCCCTCTATCAGAATCCAGAGTTTTGGGAAGATTGGAGAAACTTAATTTTTTGCCCAAAAAAAAAAAACGTAAGGGGTACCACTGTCGTTTTTTTTTCGGGCCGAATTTTTGAGTTTCGATATCTCAGCTCTGGAAGGGGCTAGAGCCTCCATTTTTGCACTCAGGTCTAAGTCTCATGGCCCTCTATCAGAATCCAGAGTTTTGGGAAGATTGGAGAAACTTAATTTTTCGCCCCAAAAAAAAACGTAAGGGGTACCACTGTCGTTTTTTTTTTTTCGGGCCGAATTTTTGAGTTTCGATATCTCAGCTCTGGAAGGGGCTAGAGCCTCCATTTTTGCACTCAGGTCTAAGTCTCATGGCCCTCTATCACAGTGTTTCCCAACCCTGTTCCTGGCGGCACACCAACACTGCGTGTTTTCTTTGTCTCCCTAATCAAACACACCCGATTCAACCCATCAGCTCATTAACCCACCTGATTATGAGCTGATTGGTTGAATCAGGTGTGTTTGATAAGGGAGACAAAGAATACACGCAGTGTTTGTGTGCCGCCAGGAACAGGGTTGGGAAACACTGCTCTATCAGAATCCAGAGTTTTGGGAAGATTGGAGAAACTTAATTTTTCGCCCCAAAAAAAAAACGTAAGGGGTACCACTGTCGTTTTTTTTTCGGGCCGAATTTTTGAGTTTCGATATCTCAGCTCTGGAAGGGGCTAGAGCCTCCATTTTTGCACTCAGGTCTAAGTCTCATGGCCCTCTATCAGAATCCAGAGTTTTGGGAAGATTGGAGAAACTTAATTTTTCACGCAAAAAAAAAAAAACCGTAAGGGGTACCACTGACGTTTTTTTCGGGCTGAATTTTTGAGTTTCGATATCTCAGCTCTGGAAGGAGCTAGAGCCTCCATTTTTGCACTCAGGTCTAAGTCTCATGGCCCTCTATCAGAATCCAGAGTTTTGGGAAGATTGGAGAAACTTAATTTTTTGCCCAAAAAAAAAAAACGTAAGGGGTACCACTGTCGTTTTTTTTTCGGGCCGAATTTTTGAGTTTCGATATCTCAGCTCTGGAAGGGGCTAGAGCCTCCATTTTTGCACTCAGGTCTAAGTCTCATGGCCCTCTATCAGAATCCAGAGTTTTGGGAAGATTGGAGAAACTTAATTTTTCGCCCCAAAAAAAAACGTAAGGGGTACCACTGTCGTTTTTTTTTTTTCGGGCCGAATTTTTGAGTTTCGATATCTCAGCTCTGGAAGGGGCTAGAGCCTCCATTTTTGCACTCAGGTCTAAGTCTCATGGCCCTCTATCACAGTGTTTCCCAACCCTGTTCCTGGCGGCACACCAACACTGCGTGTTTTCTTTGTCTCCCTAATCAAACACACCCGATTCAACCCATCAGCTCATTAACCCACCTGATTATGAGCTGATTGGTTGAATCAGGTGTGTTTGATAAGGGAGACAAAGAATACACGCAGTGTTTGTGTGCCGCCAGGAACAGGGTTGGGAAACACTGCTCTATCAGAATCCAGAGTTTTGGGAAGATTGGAGAAACTTAATTTTTCGCCCCAAAAAAAAAACGTAAGGGGTACCACTGTCGTTTTTTTTTCGGGCCGAATTTTTTAGTTTCGATATCTCAGCTCTGGAAGGGGCTAGAGCCTCCATTTTTGCACTCAGGTCTAAGTCTCATGGCCCTCTATCAGAATCCAGAGTTTTGGGAAGATTGGAGAAACTTAATTTTTCGCCCAAAAAAAAAACGAAAGGGGTACCACTGTCGTTTTTCTATCGGGCCGAATTTTTGAGTTTTGATATCTCAGCTCTGGAAGGGGCTAGAGCCTCCATTTTTGCACTCAGGTCTAAGTCTCATGGCCCTCTATCAGAATCCAGAGTTTTGGGAAGATTGGAGAAACTTAATTTTTCGCCCAAAAAAAAAAAACGTAAGGGGTACCACTGTCGTTTTTTTTCGGGCCGAATTTTTGAGTTTCGATATCTCAGCTCTGGAAGGGGCTAGAGCCTCCATTTTTGCACTCAGGTCTAAGTCTCATGGCCCTCTATCAGAATCCAGAGTTTTGGGAAGATTGGAGAAACTTAATTTTTCGCCCAAAAAAAAAAAAAAACGTCAGGGGTACCACTGTCGTTTTTTTTTTCGGGCCGAATTTTTGAGTTTCGATATCTCAGCTCTGGAAGGGGCTAGAGCCTCCATTTTTGCACTCAGGTCTAAGTCTCATGGCCCTCTATCAGAATCCAGAGTTTTGGGAAGATTGGAGAAACTTAATTTTTTGCCAAAAAAAAAAAACCGTAAGGGGTACCACTGTCGTTTTTTTTTTCGGCCTGAATTCTTGAGATTCGATATCTCAGCTCTGGAAGGGGCTAGAGCCTCCATTTTTGCACTCATGTCTAAGTCTCATGGCCCTCTATCAGAATCCAGAGTTTTGGGAAGATTAGAGAAACTTAATTTTTCGCCCCAAAAAAAAAACATAAGGGGTACCACTGTCGTTTTTTTTTTCGGGCCGAATTTTTGAGTTTCGATATCTCAGCTCTGGAAGGGGCTAGAGCCTCCATTTTTGTACTCAGGTCTAAGTCTCATGGCCCTCTAAAAGAATCCAGAGTTTTGGGGAGATTGGAGAAACTTAATTTTTCGCCCAAAAAAAAAACGTAAGGGGTACCACTGTCGTTTTTTTTTTTTCGGGCCGAATTTTTGAGTTTCGATATCTCAGCTCTGGAAGGGGCTAGAGCCTCCATTTTTGCACTCAGGTCTAAGTCTCATGGCCCTCTATCAGAATCCAGATTTTTGGGAAGATTGGAGAAACTTAATTTTTCGCCCAAAAAAAAAAAAACCGTAAGGGGTACCACTGTCGTTTTTTTTTTCGGGCCGAATTTTTGAGTTTCGATATCTCAGCTCTGGAAGGGGCTAGAGCCTCCATTTTTGCACTCAGGTCTAAGTCTCATGGCCCTCTATCAGAATCCAGAGTTTTGGGAAGATTGGAGAAACTTAATTTTTCGCCCAAAAAAAAAAACGTAAGGGGTACCACTGTCGTTTTTTTTTTTCGGGCCGAATTTTTGAGTTTCGATATCTCAGCTCTGGAAGGGGCTAGAGCCTCCATTTTTGCACTCAGGTCTAAGTCTCATGGCCCTCTATCAGAATCCAGAGTTTTGGGAAGATTGGAGAAACTTAATTTTTCACCCAAAAAAAAAAAAACGTAAGGGGTACCACTGTCGTTTTTTTTTTCGGGCCGAATTTTTGAGTTTCGATATCTCAGCTCTGGAAGGGGCTAGAGCCTCCATTTTTGCACTCAGGTCTAAGTCTCATGGCCCTCTATCACAGTGTTTCCCAACCCTGTTCCTGGCGGCACACCAACACTGCGTGTTTTCTTTGTCTCCCTAATCAAACACACCCGATTCAACCCATCAGCTCATTAACCCACCTGATTATGAGCTGATTGGTTGAATCAGGTGTGTTTGATAAGGGAGACAAAGAATACACGCAGTGTTTGTGTGCCGCCAGGAACAGGGTTGGGAAACACTGCTCTATCAGAATCCAGAGTTTTGGGAAGATTGGAGAAACTTAATTTTTCGCCCAAAAAAAAAACGTAAGGGGTACCACTGTCGTTTTTTTTTCGGGCCGAATTTTTTAGTTTCGATATCTCAGCTCTGGAAGGGGCTAGAGCCTCCATTTTTGCACTCAGGTCTAAGTCTCATGGCCCTCTATCAGAATCCAGAGTTTTGGGAAGATTGGAGAAACTTAATTTTTCGCCCAAAAAAAAAACGAAAGGGGTACCACTGTCGTTTTTCTATCGGGCCGAATTTTTGAGTTTTGATATCTCAGCTCTGGAAGGGGCTAGAGCCTCCATTTTTGCACTCAGGTCTAAGTCTCATGGCCCTCTATCAGAATCCAGAGTTTTGGGAAGATTGGAGAAACTTAATTTTTCGCCCCAAAAAAAAAACGTAAGGGGTACCACTGTCGTTTTTTTTTTCGGGCCGAATTTTTGAGTTTCTATATCTCAGCTCTGGAAGGGGCTAGAGCCTCCATTTTTGCACTCAGGTCTAAGTCTCATGGCCCTCTATCACAGTGTTTCCCAACCCTGTTCCTGGCGGCACACCAACACTGCGTGTTTTCTTTGTCTCTCTAATCAAACACACCCGATTCAACCCATCAGCTCATTAACCCACCTGATTATGAGCTGATTGGTTGAATCAGGTGTGTTTGATAAGGGAGACAAAGAATACACGCAGTGTTTGTGTGCCGCCAGGAACAGGGTTGGGAAACACTGCTCTATCAGAATCCAGAGTTTTGGGAAGATTGGAGAAACTTAATTTTTCGCCCAAAAAAAAAAAACGTAAGGGGTACCACTGTCGTTTTTTTTTCGGGCCGAATTTTTGAGTTTCGATATCTCAGCTCTGGAAGGGGCTAGAGCCTCCATTTTTGCACTCAGGTCTAAGTCTCATGGCCCTCTATCAGAATCCAGAGTTTTGGGAAGATTGGAGAAACTTAATTTTTCGCCCAAAAAAAAAACGTAAGGGGTACCACTGTCGTTTTTCTATCGGGCCGAATTTTTGAGTTTTGATATCTCAGCTCTGGAAGGGGCTAGAGCCTCCATTTTTGCACTCAGGTCTAAGTCTCATGGCCCTCTATCAGAATCCAGAGTTTTGGGAAGATTGGAGAAACTTAATTTTTCGCCCAAAAAAAAAAACGTAAGGGGTACCACTGTCGTTTTTTTTCGGGCCGAATTTTTGAGTTTCGATATCTCAGCTCTGGAAGGGGCTAGAGCCTCCATTTTTGCACTCAGGTCTAAGTCTCATGGCCCTCTATCAGAATCCAGAGTTTTGGGAAGATTGGAGAAACTTAATTTTTCACGCAAAAAAAAAAAAACCGTAAGGGGTACCACTGACGTTTTTTTCGGGCTGAATTTTTGAGTTTCGATATCTCAGCTCTGGAAGGAGCTAGAGCCTCCATTTTTGCACTCAGGTCTAAGTCTCATGGCCCTCTATCAGAATCCAGAGTTTTGGGAAGATTGGAGAAACTTAATTTTTTGCCCAAAAAAAAAAAACGTAAGGGGTACCACTGTCGTTTTTTTTTCGGGCCGAATTTTTGAGTTTCGATATCTCAGCTCTGGAAGGGGCTAGAGCCTCCATTTTTGCACTCAGGTCTAAGTCTCATGGCCCTCTATCAGAATCCAGAGTTTTGGGAAGATTGGAGAAACTTAATTTTTCGCCCCAAAAAAAAACGTAAGGGGTACCACTGTCGTTTTTTTTTTTCGGGCCGAATTTTTGAGTTTCGATATCTCAGCTCTGGAAGGGGCTAGAGCCTCCATTTTTGCACTCAGGTCTAAGTCTCATGGCCCTCTATCACAGTGTTTCCCAACCCTGTTCCTGGCGGCACACCAACACTGCGTGTTTTCTTTGTCTCCCTAATCAAACACACCCGATTCAACCCATCAGCTCATTAACCCACCTGATTATGAGCTGATTGGTTGAATCAGGTGTGTTTGATAAGGGAGACAAAGAATACACGCAGTGTTTGTGTGCCGGCAGGAACAGGGTTGGGAAACACTGCTCTATCAGAATCCAGAGTTTTGGGAAGATTGGAGAAACTTAATTTTTCGCCCCAAAAAAAAAACGTAAGGGGTACCACTGTCGTTTTTTTTTCGGGCCGAATTTTTTAGTTTCGATATCTCAGCTCTGGAAGGGGCTAGAGCCTCCATTTTTGCACTCAGGTCTAAGTCTCATGGCCCTCTATCAGAATCCAGAGTTTTGGGAAGATTAGAGAAACTTAATTTTTCGCCCCAAAAAAAAAACATAAGGGGTACCACTGTCGTTTTTTTTTTCGGGCCGAATTTTTGAGTTTCGATATCTCAGCTCTGGAAGGGGCTAGAGCCTCCATTTTTGTACTCAGGTCTAAGTCTCATGGCCCTCTAAAAGAATCCAGAGTTTTGGGGAGATTGGAGAAACTTAATTTTTCGCCCCAAAAAAAAACGTAAGGGGTACCACTGTCGTTTTTTTTTTTCGGGCCGAATTTTTGAGTTTCGATATCTCAGCTCTGGAAGGGGCTAGAGCCTCCATTTTTGCACTCAGGTCTAAGTCTCATGGCCCTCTATCAGAATCCAGATTTTTGGGAAGATTGGAGAAACTTAATTTTTCGCCCAAAAAAAAAAAAACCGTAAGGGGTACCACTGTCGTTTTTTTTTTCGGGCCGAATTTTTGAGTTTCGATATCTCAGCTCTGGAAGGGGCTAGAGCCTCCATTTTTGCACTCAGGTCTAAGTCTCATGGCCCTCTATCAGAATCCAGAGTTTTGGGAAGATTGGAGAAACTTAATTTTTCGCCCAAAAAAAAAAACGTAAGGGGTACCACTGTCGTTTTTTTTTTTCGGGCCGAATTTTTGAGTTTCGATATCTCAGCTCTGGAAGGGGCTAGAGCCTCCATTTTTGCACTCAGGTCTAAGTCTCATGGCCCTCTATCAGAATCCAGAGTTTTGGGAAGATTGGAGAAACTTAATTTTTCACCCAAAAAAAAAAAAACGTAAGGGGTACCACTGTCGTTTTTTTTTTCGGGCCGAATTTTTGAGTTTCGATATCTCAGCTCTGGAAGGGGCTAGAGCCTCCATTTTTGCACTCAGGTCTAAGTCTCATGGCCCTCTATCACAGTGTTTCCCAACCCTGTTCCTGGCGGCACACCAACACTGCGTGTTTTCTTTGTCTCCCTAATCAAACACACCCGATTCAACCCATCAGCTCATTAACCCACCTGATTATGAGCTGATTGGTTGAATCAGGTGTGTTTGATAAGGGAGACAAAGAATACACGCAGTGTTTGTGTGCCGCCAGGAACAGGGTTGGGAAACACTGCTCTATCAGAATCCAGAGTTTTGGGAAGATTGGAGAAACTTAATTTTTCGCCCAAAAAAAAAACGTAAGGGGTACCACTGTCGTTTTTTTTTCGGGCCGAATTTTTTAGTTTCGATATCTCAGCTCTGGAAGGGGCTAGAGCCTCCATTTTTGCACTCAGGTCTAAGTCTCATGGCCCTCTATCAGAATCCAGAGTTTTGGGAAGATTGGAGAAACTTAATTTTTCGCCCAAAAAAAAAACGAAAGGGGTACCACTGTCGTTTTTCTATCGGGCCGAATTTTTGAGTTTTGATATCTCAGCTCTGGAAGGGGCTAGAGCCTCCATTTTTGCACTCAGGTCTAAGTCTCATGGCCCTCTATCAGAATCCAGAGTTTTGGGAAGATTGGAGAAACTTAATTTTTCGCCCCAAAAAAAAACGTAAGGGGTACCACTGTCGTTTTTTTTTTCGGGCCGAATTTTTGAGTTTCTATATCTCAGCTCTGGAAGGGGCTAGAGCCTCCATTTTTGCACTCAGGTCTAAGTCTCATGGCCCTCTATCACAGTGTTTCCCAACCCTGTTCCTGGCGGCACACCAACACTGCGTGTTTTCTTTGTCTCTCTAATCAAACACACCCGATTCAACCCATCAGCTCATTAACCCACCTGATTATGAGCTGATTGGTTGAATCAGGTGTGTTTGATAAGGGAGACAAAGAATACACGCAGTGTTTGTGTGCCGCCAGGAACAGGGTTGGGAAACACTGCTCTATCAGAATCCAGAGTTTTGGGAAGATTGGAGAAACTTAATTTTTCGCCCAAAAAAAAAAAACGTAAGGGGTACCACTGTCGTTTTTTTTTCGGGCCGAATTTTTGAGTTTCGATATCTCAGCTCTGGAAGGGGCTAGAGCCTCCATTTTTGCACTCAGGTCTAAGTCTCATGGCCCTCTATCAGAATCCAGAGTTTTGGGAAGATTGGAGAAACTTAATTTTTCGCCCAAAAAAAAAACGTAAGGGGTACCACTGTCGTTTTTCTATCGGGCCGAATTTTTGAGTTTTGATATCTCAGCTCTGGAAGGGGCTAGAGCCTCCATTTTTGCACTCAGGTCTAAGTCTCATGGCCCTCTATCAGAATCCAGAGTTTTGGGAAGATTGGAGAAACTTAATTTTTCGCCCAAAAAAAAAAACGTAAGGGGTACCACTGTCGTTTTTTTTCGGGCCGAATTTTTGAGTTTCGATATCTCAGCTCTGGAAGGGGCTAGAGCCTCCATTTTTGCACTCAGGTCTAAGTCTCATGGCCCTCTATCAGAATCCAGAGTTTTGGGAAGATTGGAGAAACTTAATTTTTCACCCAAAAAAAAAAAAACGTAAGGGCTACCACTGTCGTTTTTTTTTTCGGGCCGAATTTTTGAGTTTCGATATCTCAGCTCTGGAAGGGGCTAGAGCCTCCATTTTTGCACTCAGGTCTAAGTCTCATGGCCCTCTATCACAGTGTTTCCCAACCCTGTTCCTGGCGGCACACCAACACTGCGTGTTTTCTTTGTCTCCCTAATCAAACACACCCGATTCAACCCATCAGCTCATTAACCCACCTGATTATGAGCTGATTGGTTGAATCAGGTGTGTTTGATAAGGGAGACAAAGAATACACGCAGTGTTTGTGTGCCGCCAGGAACAGGGTTGGGAAACACTGCTCTATCAGAATCCAGAGTTTTGGGAAGATTGGAGAAACTTAATTTTTCGCCCAAAAAAAAAACGTAAGGGGTACCACTGTCGTTTTTTTTTCGGGCCGAATTTTTTAGTTTCGATATCTCAGCTCTGGAAGGGGCTAGAGCCTCCATTTTTGCACTCAGGTCTAAGTCTCATGGCCCTCTATCAGAATCCAGAGTTTTGGGAAGATTGGAGAAACTTAATTTTTCGCCCAAAAAAAAAACGAAAGGGGTACCACTGTCGTTTTTCTATCGGGCCGAATTTTTGAGTTTTGATATCTCAGCTCTGGAAGGGGCTAGAGCCTCCATTTTTGCACTCAGGTCTAAGTCTCATGGCCCTCTATCAGAATCCAGAGTTTTGGGAAGATTGGAGAAACTTAATTTTTCGCCCCAAAAAAAAACGTAAGGGGTACCACTGTCGTTTTTTTTTTCGGGCCGAATTTTTGAGTTTCTATATCTCAGCTCTGGAAGGGGCTAGAGCCTCCATTTTTGCACTCAGGTCTAAGTCTCATGGCCCTCTATCACAGTGTTTCCCAACCCTGTTCCTGGCGGCACACCAACACTGCGTGTTTTCTTTGTCTCCCTAATCAAACACACCCGATTCAACCCATCAGCTCATTAACCCACCTGATTATGAGCTGATTGGTTGAATCAGGTGTGTTTGATAAGGGAGACAAAGAATACACGCAGTGTTTGTGTGCCGCCAGGAACAGGGTTGGGAAACACTGCTCTATCAGAATCCAGAGTTTTGGGAAGATTGGAGAAACTTAATTTTTCGCCCAAAAAAAAAAACGTAAGGGGTACCACTGTCGTTTTTTTTTCGGGCCGAATTTTTGAGTTTCGATATCTCAGCTCTGGAAGGGGCTAGAGCCTCCATTTTTGCACTCAGGTCTAAGTCTCATGGCCCTCTATCAGAATCCAGAGTTTTGGGAAGATTGGAGAAACTTAATTTTTCGCCCAAAAAAAAAACGTAAGGGGTACCACTGTCGTTTTTCTATCGGGCCGAATTTTTGAGTTTTGATATCTCAGCTCTGGAAGGGGCTAGAGCCTCCATTTTTGCACTCAGGTCTAAGTCTCATGGCCCTCTATCAGAATCCAGAGTTTTGGGAAGATTGGAGAAACTTAATTTTTCGCCCAAAAAAAAAAACGTAAGGGGTACCACTGTCGTTTTTTTTCGGGCCGAATTTTTGAGTTTCGATATCTCAGCTCTGGAAGGGGCTAGAGCCTCCATTTTTGCACTCAGGTCTAAGTCTCATGGCCCTCTATCAGAATCCAGAGTTTTGGGAAGATTGGAGAAACTTAATTTTTCGCCCAAAAAAAAAAAAACGTAAGGGGTACCACTGTCGTTTTTTTTTCGGGCCGAATTTTTGAGTTTCGATATCTCAGCTCTGGAAGGGGCTAGAGCCTCCATTTTTGCACTCAGGTCTAAGTCTCATGGCCCTCTATCAGAATCCAGAGTTTTGGGAAGATTGGAGAAACTTAATTTTTCGCCCAAAAAAAAAAAACGTAAGGGGTACCACTGTCGTTTTTTTTTTCGGGCCGAATTTTTTAGTTTCGATATCTCAGCTCTGGAAGGGGCTAGAGCCTCCATTTTGCACTCAGGTCTAAGTCTCATGGCCCTCTATCAGAATCCAGAGTTTTGGGAAGATTGGAGAAACTTAATTTTTTGCCAAAAAAAAAAAACCGTAAGGGGTACCACTGTCGTTTTTTTTTTCGGCCTGAATTTTTGAGATTCGATATCTCAGCTCTGGAAGGGGCTAGAGCCTCCATTTTTGCACTCATGTCTAAGTCTCATGGCCCTCTATCAGAATCCAGAGTTTTGGGAAGATTAGAGAAACTTAATTTTTCGCCCCAAAAAAAAAAACATAAGGGGTACCACTGTCGTTTTTTTTTTCGGGCCGAATTTTTGAGTTTCGATATCTCAGCTCTGGAAGGGGCTAGAGCCTCCATTTTTGTACTCAGGTCTAAGTCTCATGGCCCTCTAAAAGAATCCAGAGTTTTGGGGAGATTGGAGAAACTTAATTTTTCGCCCAAAAAAAAACGTAAGGGGTACCACTGTCGTTTTTTTTTTTCGGGCCGAATTTTTGAGTTTCGATATCACCTCTGGAAGGGGCTAGAGCCTCCATTTTTGCACTCAGGTCTAAGTCTCATGGCCCTCTATCAGAATCCAGAGTTTTGGGAAGATTGGAGAAACTTAATTTTTTGCCAAAAAAAAAAAAACCGTAAGGGGTACCACTGTCGTTTTTTTTCGGCCTGAATTTTTGAGTTTCGATATCTCAGCTCTGGAAGGGGCTAGAGCCTCCATTTTTGCACTCAGGTCTAAGTCTCATGGCCCTCTATCAGAATCCAGAGTTTTGGGAAGATTGGAGAAACTTAATTTTTTGCCAAAAAAAAAAAAACGTAAGGGGTACCACTGTCGTTTTTTTTCGGCCTGAATTTTTGAGTTTCGATATCTCAGCTCTGGAAGGGGCTAGAGCCTCCATTTTTGCACTCAGGTCTAAGTCTCATGGTCCTCTATCAGAATCCAGAGTTTTGGGAAGATTGGAGAAACTTAATTTTTTGCCAAAAAAAAAAAAACCGTAAGGGGTACCACTGTCGTTTTTTTTTTCGGCCTGAATTTTTGAGATTCGATATCTCAGCTCTGGAAGGGGCTAGAGCCTCCATTTTTGCACTCATGTCTAAGTCTCATGGCCCTCTATCAGAATCCAGAGTTTTGGGAAGATTAGAGAAACTTAATTTTTCGCCCCAAAAAAAAAACATAAGGGGTACCAATGTCGTTTTTTTTTTCGGGCCGAATTTTTGAGTTTCGATATCTCAGCTCTGGAAGGGGCTAGAGCCTCCATTTTTGTACTCAGGTCTAAGTCTCATGGCCCTCTAAAAGAATCCAGAGTTTTGGGGAGATTGGAGAAACTTAATTTTTCGCCCAAAAAAAAACGTAAGGGGTACCACTGTCGTTTTTTTTTTCGGGCCGAATTTTTGAGTTTCGATATCACCTCTGGAAGGGGCTAGAGCCTCCATTTTTGCACTCAGGTCTAAGTCTCATGGCCCTCTATCAGAATCCAGAGTTTTGGGAAGATTGGAGAAACTTAATTTTTTGCCAAAAAAAAAAAAACCGTAAGGGGTACCACTGTCGTTTTTTTTCGGCCTGAATTTTTGAGTTTCGATATCTCAGCTCTGGAAGGGGCTAGAGCCTCCATTTTTGCACTCAGGTCTAAGTCTCATGGCCCTCTATCAGAATCCAGAGTTTTGGGAAGATTGGAGAAACTTAATTTTTTGCCAAAAAAAAAAAAACGTAAGGGGTACCACTGTCGTTTTTTTTCGGCCTGAATTTTTGAGTTTCGATATCTCAGCTCTGGAAGGGGCTAGAGCCTCCATTTTTGCACTCAGGTCTAAGTCTCATGGCCCTCTATCAGAATCCAGAGTTTTGGGAAGATTGGAGAAACTTAATTTTTCGCCCAAAAAAAAAAAACGTAAGGGGTACCACTGTCGTTTTTTTTTTCGGGCCGAATTTTTGAGTTTCGATATCTCAGCTCTGGAAGGGGCTAGAGCCTCCATTTTTGCACTCAGGTCTAAGTCTCATGGCCCTCTATCAGAATCCAGATTTTTGGGAAGATTGGAGAAACTTAATTTTTCACGCAAAAAAAAAAAACCGTAAGGGGTACCACTGTCGTTTTTTTCGGGCTGAATTTTTGAGTTTCGATATCTCAGCTCTGGAAGGGGCTAGAGCCTCCATTTTTGCACTCAGGTCTAAGTCTCATGGCCCTCTATCAGAATCCAGAGTTTTGGGAAGATTGGAGAAACTTAATTTTTCGCCCCAAAAAAAAACGTAAGGGGTACCACTGTCGTTTTTTTTTTTCAGGCCGAATTTTTGAGTTTCTATATCTCAGCTCTGGAAGGGGCTAGAGCCTCCATTTTTGCACTCAGGTCTAAGTCTCATGGCCCTCTTTCACAGTGTTTCCCAACCCTGTTCCTGGCGGCACACCAACACTGCGTGTTTTCTTTGTCTCCCTAATCAAACACACCCGATTCAACCCATCAGCTCATTAACCCACCTGATTATGAGCTGATTGGTTGAATCAGGTGTGTTTGATAAGGGAGACAAAGAATACACGCAGTGTTTGTGTGCCGCCAGGAACAGGGTTGGGAAACACTGCTCTATCAGAATCCAGAGTTTTGGGAAGATTGGAGAAACTTAATTTTTCGCCCAAAAAAAAAAACGTAAGGGGTACCACTGTCGTTTTTTTTTCGGGCCGAATTTTTGAGTTTCGATATCTCAGCTCTGGAAGGGGCTAGAGCCTCCATTTTTGCACTCAGGTCTAAGTCTCATGGCCCTCTATCAGAATCCAGAGTTTTGGGAAGATTGGAGAAACTTAATTTTTCGCCCAAAAAAAAAACGTAAGGGGTACCACTGTCGTTTTTCTATCGGGCCGAATTTTTGAGTTTTGATATCTCAGCTCTGGAAGGGGCTAGAGCCTCCATTTTTGCACTCAGGTCTAAGTCTCATGGCCCTCTATCAGAATCCAGAGTTTTGGGAAGATTGGAGAAACTTAATTTTTCGCCCAAAAAAAAAAACGTAAGGGGTACCACTGTCGTTTTTTTTCGGGCCGAATTTTTGAGTTTCGATATCTCAGCTCTGGAAGGGGCTAGAGCCTCCATTTTTGCACTCAGGTCTAAGTCTCATGGCCCTCTATCAGAATCCAGAGTTTTGGGAAGATTGGAGAAACTTAATTTTTCGCCCAAAAAAAAAAAAACGTAAGGGGTACCACTGTCGTTTTTTTTTCGGGCCGAATTTTTGAGTTTCGATATCTCAGCTCTGGAAGGGGCTAGAGCCTCCATTTTTGCACTCAGGTCTAAGTCTCATGGCCCTCTATCAGAATCCAGAGTTTTGGGAAGATTGGAGAAACTTAATTTTTCGCCCAAAAAAAAAACGTAAGGGGTACCACTGTCGTTTTTCTATCGGGCCGAATTTTTGAGTTTTGATATCTCAGCTCTGGAAGGGGCTAGAGCCTCCATTTTTGCACTCAGGTCTAAGTCTCATGGCCCTCTATCAGAATCCAGAGTTTTGGGAAGATTGGAGAAACTTAATTTTTCGCCCAAAAAAAAAAACGTAAGGGGTACCACTGTCGTTTTTTTTCGGGCCGAATTTTTGAGTTTCGATATCTCAGCTCTGGAAGGGGCTAGAGCCTCCATTTTTGCACTCAGGTCTAAGTCTCATGGCCCTCTATCAGAATCCAGAGTTTTGGGAAGATTGGAGAAACTTAATTTTTCGCCCAAAAAAAAAAAAAACGTAAGGGGTACCACTGTCGTTTTTTTTTCGGGCCGAATTTTTGAGTTTCGATATCTCAGCTCTGGAAGGGGCTAGAGCCTCCATTTTTGCACTCAGGTCTAAGTCTCATGGCCCTCTATCAGAATCCAGAGTTTTGGGAAGATTGGAGAAACTTAATTTTTCGCCCAAAAAAAAAAAACGTAAGGGGTACCACTGTCGTTTTTTTTTTCGGGCCGAATTTTTGAGTTTCGATATCTCAGCTCTGGAAGGGGCTAGAGCCTCCATTTTTGCACTCAGGTCTAAGTCTCATGGCCCTCTATCAGAATCCAGAGTTTTGGGAAGATTGGAGAAACTTAATTTTTTGCCAAAAAAAAAAAACCGTAAGGGGTACCACTGTCGTTTTTTTTTTCGGCCTGAATTTTTGAGATTCGATATCTCAGCTCTGGAAGGGGCTAGAGCCTCCATTTTTGCACTCATGTCTAAGTCTCATGGCCCTCTATCAGAATCCAGAGTTTTGGGAAGATTAGAGAAACTTAATTTTTCGCCCCAAAAAAAAAACATAAGGGGTACCACTGTCGTTTTTTTTTTCGGGCCGAATTTTTGAGTTTCGATATCTCAGCTCTGGAAGGGGCTAGAGCCTCCATTTTTGTACTCAGGTCTAAGTCTCATGGCCCTCTAAAAGAATCCAGAGTTTTGGGGAGATTGGAGAAACTTAATTTTTCGCCCAAAAAAAAACGTAAGGGGTACCACTGTCGTTTTTTTTTTTCGGGCCGAATTTTTGAGTTTCGATATCACCTCTGGAAGGGGCTAGAGCCTCCATTTTTGCACTCAGGTCTAAGTCTCATGGCCCTCTATCAGAATCCAGAGTTTTGGGAAGATTGGAGAAACTTAATTTTTTGCCAAAAAAAAAAAAACGTAAGGGGTACCACTGTCGTTTTTTTTCGGCCTGAATTTTTGAGTTTCGATATCTCAGCTCTGGAAGGGGCTAGAGCCTCCATTTTTGCACTCAGGTCTAAGTCTCATGGCCCTCTATCAGAATCCAGAGTTTTGGGAAGATTGGAGAAACTTAATTTTTCGCCCAAAAAAAAAAAAACGTAAGGGGTACCACTGTCGTTTTTTTTTTCGGGCCGAATTTTTGAGTTTCGATATCTCAGCTCTGGAAGGGGCTAGAGCCTCCATTTTTGCACTCAGGTCTAAGTCTCATGGCCCTCTATCAGAATCCAGATTTTTGGGAAGATTGGAGAAACTTAATTTTTCGCCCAAAAAAAAAAAACCGTAAGGGGTACCACTGTCGTTTTTTTTTTCGGGCCGAATTTTTGAGTTTCGATATCTCAGCTCTGGAAGGGGCTAGAGCCTCCATTTTTGCACTCAGGTCTAAGTCTCATGGCCCTCTATCAGAATCCAGAGTTTTGGGAAGATTGGAGAAACTTAATTTTTCGCCCAAAAAAAAAAACGTAAGGGGTACCACTGTCGTTTTTTTTTTCGGGCCGAATTTTTGAGTTTCGATATCTCAGCTCTGGAAGGGGCTAGAGCCTCCATTTTTGCACTCAGGTCTAAGTCTCATGGCCCTCTATCAGAATCCAGAGTTTTGGGAAGATTGGAGAAACTTAATTTTTCACCCAAAAAAAAAAAAACGTAAGGGGTACCACTGTCGTTTTTTTTTTCGGGCCGAATTTTTGAGTTTCGATATCTCAGCTCTGGAAGGAGCTAGAGCCTCCATTTTTGCACTCAGGTCTAAGTCTCATGGCCCTCTATCAGAATCCAGATTTTTGGGAAGATTGGAGAAACTTAATTTTTCGCCCAAAAAAAAAAAAACGTAAGGGGTACCACTGTCGTTTTTTTTTTTCGGGCCGAATTTTTGAGTTTCGATATCTCAGCTCTGGAATGGGCTAAAGCCTCCATTTTTGCACTCAGGTCTAAGTCTCATGGCCCTCTATCAGAATCCAGAGTTTTGGAAAGATTGGAGAAACTTAATTTTTCGCCCAAAAAAAAAACGTAAGGGGTACCACTGTCGTTTTTTTTTTCGGGCCGAATTTTTGAATTTCGATATCTCAGCTCTGGAAGGGGCTAGAGCCTCCATTTTTGCACTCAGGTCTAAGTCTCATGGCCCTCTATCAGAATCCAGAGTTTTGGGAAGATTGGAGAAACTAAATTTTTCGCCCAAAAAAAAAAACTTAAGGGGTACCACTGTCGTTTTTTTTTCGGGCCGAATTTTTGAGTTTCGATATCTCAGCTCTGGAAGGGGCTAGAGCCTCCATTTTTGCACTCAGGTCTAAGTCTCATGGCCCTCTATCAGAATCCAGCGTTTTGGGAAGATTGGAGAAACGTAATTTTTCGCCCAAAAAAAAAACGTAAGGGGTACCACTGTCGTTTTTCTTTCGGGCCGAATTTTTGAGTTTCGATATCTCAGCTCTGGAAGGGGCTAGAGCCTCCATTTTTGCACTCAGGTCTAAGTCTCATGGCCCTCTATCAGAATCCAGAGTTTTGGGAAGATTGAAGAAACTTAATTTTTCGCCCAAAAAAAAAAAACGTAAGGGGTACCACTGTCGTTTTTTTTCGGGCCGAGTTTTTGAGTTTCGATATCTCAGCTCTGGAAGGGGCTAGAGCCTCCATTTTTGCACTCAGGTCTAAGTCTCATGGCCCTCTATCAGAATCCAGAGTTTTGGGAAGATTGGAGAAACTTAATTTTTCGCCCAAAAAAAAAAAACGTAAGGGGTACCACTGTCGTTTTTTTTCGGGCCGAATTTTTGAGTTTCGATATCTCAGCTCTGGAAAGGGCTAGAGCCTCCATTTTTGCACTCAGGTCTAAGTCTCATGGCCCTCTATCAGAATCCAGAGTTTTGGGAAGATTGGAGAAACTTAATTTTTCGCCCAAAAAAAAACAAAAAAAAACGTAAGGGGTACCACTGTCGGTTTTTTTTTCGGGCCGAATTTTTGAGTTTCGATATCTCAGCTCTGGAAGGGGCTAGAGCCTCCATTTTTGCACTCAGGTCTAAGTCTCATGGCCCTCTATCAGAATCCAGAGTTTGGGGAAGATTGGAGAAACTTAATTTTTCGCCCAAAAAAAAAACGTAAGGGGTACCACTGTCGTTTTTTTTTTCGGGCCGAATTTTTGAGTTTCGATATCTCAGCTCTGGAAGGGGCTAGAGCCTCCATTTTTGCACTCAGGTCTAAGTCTCATGGCCCTCTATCAGAATCCAGAGTTTTGGGAAGTTTGGAGAAACTTAATTTTTCGCCCAAAAAAAAAAAACGTAAGGGGTACCACTGTCGTTTTTTTTTCGGGCCGAATTTTTGAGTTTCGATATCTCAGCTCTGGAAGGGGCTAGAGCCTCCATTTTTGCACTCAGGTCTAAGTCTCATGGCCCTCTATCAGAATCCAGAGTTTTGGGAAGATTGGAGAAACTTAATTTTTCGCCCAAAAAAAAAACGTAAGGGGTACCACTGTGTTTTTTTTTTTCGGGCCGAATTTTTGAGTTTCGATATCTCAGCTCTGGAAGGGGCTAGAGCCTCCATTTTTGCACTCAGGTCTAAGTCTCATGGCCCTCTATCAGAATCCAGAGTTTTGGGAAGATTGGAGAAACTTAATTTTTCGCCCAAAAAAAAAAACGTAAGGGGTACCACTGTCGTTTTTCTTTCGGGCCGAATTTTTTAGTTTTGATATCTCAGCTCTGGAAGGGGCTAGAGCCTCCATTTTTGCACTCAGGTCTAAGTCTCATGGCCCTCTATCAGAATCCAGAGTTTTGGGAAGATTGAAGAAACTTAATTTTTCGCCCAAAAAAAAAAACCGTAAGGGGTACCACTGTCGTTTTTTTTCGGGCCGAATTTTTGAGTTTCGATATCTCAGCTCTGGAAGGGGCTAGAGCCTCCATTTTTGCACTCAGGTCTAAGTCTCATGGCCCTCTATCAGAATCCAGAGTTTTGGGAAGATTGAAGAAACTTAATTTTTGGCCCAAAAAAAAAAACCGTAAGGGGTACCACTGTCGTTTTTTTTTCGGCCTGAATTTTTGAGTTTCGATATCTCAGCTCTGGAAGGGGCTAGAGCCTCCATTTTTGCACTCAGGTCTAAGTCTCATGGCCCTCTATCAGAATCCAGAGTTTTGGGAAGATTGGAGAAACTTAATTTTTCGCCCAAAAAAAAAAACCGTAAGGGGTACCACTGTCGTTTTTTTTCGGGCCGAATTTTTGAGTTTCGATATCTCAGCTCTGGAAGGGGCTAGAGCCTCCATTTTTGCACTCAGGTCTAAGTCTCATGGCCCTCTATCAGAATCCAGAGTTTTGGGAAGATTGGAGAAACTTAATTTTTCGCCCAAAAAAAAACAAAAAACGTAAGGGGTACCACTGTCGTTTTTTTTTTCGGGCCGAATTTTTGAGTTTCGATATCTCAGCTCTGGAAGGGGCTAGAGCCTCCATTTTTGCACTCAGGTCTAAGTCTCATGGCCCTCTATCAGAATCCAGAGTTTTGGGAAGATTGGAGAAACTTAATTTTTCGCCCCAAAAAAAAAAAACGTAAGGGGTACCACTGTCGTTTTTTTTTTCGGGCCGAATTTTTGAGTTTCGATATCTCAGCTCTGGAAGGGGCTAGAGCCTCCATTTTTGCACTCAGGTCTAAGTATCATGGCCCTCTATCAGAATCCAGAGTTTTGGGAAGATTGGAGAAACTTAATTTTTCGCCCAAAAAAAAAAAACGTAAGGGGTACCACTGTCGTTTTTTTTTTTCAGGCCGATTTTTGGGTTTCGATATCTCAGCTCTGGAAGGGGCTAGAGCCTCCATTTTTGCACTCAGGTCTAAGTATCATGGCCCTCTATCAGAATCCAGAGTTTTGGGAAGATTGGAGAAACTTAATTTTTCGCCCAAAAAAAAAAAACGTAAGGGGTACCACTGTCGTTTTTCTTTCGGGCCGAATTTTTGAGTTTTGATATCTCAGCTCTGGAAGGGGCTAGAGCCTCCATTTTTGCACTCAGGTCTAAGTCTCATGGCCCTCAATCAGAATCCAGAGTTTTGGGAAGATTGAAGAAACTTAATTTTTTTGCCCAAAAAAAACTGTAAGGGGTACCACTGTTGGTTTTTTTTCGGGCCGAATTTTTGAGTTTCGATATCTCAGCTCTGGAAGGGGCTAGAGCCTCCATTTTTGCACTCAGGTCTAAGTCTCATGGCCCTCTATCAGAATCCAGAGTTTTGGGAAGATTGGAGAAACTTAATTTTTCGCCCAAAAAAAAAAAAAACGTAAGGGGTACCACTGTCGTTTTTTTTTCGGGCCGAATTTTTGAGTTTCGATATCTCAGCTCTGGAAGGGGCTAGAGCCTCCATTTTTGCACTCAGGTCTAAGTCTCATGGCCCTCTATCAGAATCCAGAGTTTTGGGAAGATTGGAGAAACTTAATTTTTCGCCCAAAAAAAAAACGTAAGGGGTACCACTGTGTTTTTTTTTTCGGGCCGAATTTTTGAGTTTCGATATCTCAGCTCTGGAAGGGGCTAGAGCCTCCATTTTTGCACTCAGGTCTAAGTCTCATGGCCCTCTATCAGAATCCAGAGTTTTGGGAAGATTGGAGAAACTTAATTTTTCGCCCAAAAAAAAAAAAACGTAAGGGGTACCACTGTCGTTTTTCTTTCGGGCCGAATTTTTGAGTTTTGATATCTCAGCTCTGGAAGGGGCTAGAGCCTCCATTTTTGCACTCAGGTCTAAGTCTCATGGCCCTCTATCAGAATCCAGAGTTTTGGGAAGATTGAAGAAACTTAATTTTTGGCCCAAAAAAAAAAACCGTAAGGGGTACCACTGTCGTTTTTTTTTCGGCCTGAATTTTTGAGTTTCGATATCTCAGCTCTGGAAGGGGCTAGAGCCTCCATTTTTGCACTCAGGTCTAAGTCTCATGGCCCTCTATCAGAATCCAGAGTTTTGGGAAGATTAAAGAAACTTAATTTTTCGCCCCAAAAAAAAAACGTAAGGGGTACCACTGTCATTTTTTTATCGGGCCGAATTTTTGAATTTCGATATCTCAGCTCTGGAAGGGGCTAGAGCCTCCATTTTTGCACTCAGGTCTAAGTCTCATGGCCCTCTATCAGAATCCAGAGTTTTGGGAAGATTGGAGAAACTTAATTTTTCGCCCCAAAAAAAAAACGTAAGGGGTACCACTGTCGTTTTTTTTTTTTCGGGCCGAATTTTTGAGTTTCGATATCTCAGCTCTGGAAGGGGCTAGAGCCTCCATTTTTGCACTCAGGTCTAAGTCTCATGGCCCTCTATCAGAATCCAGAGTTTTGGGAAGATTGGAGAAACTTAATTTTTCGCCCCCCAAAAAAAACGTAAGGGGTACCACTGTCGTTTTTTTTTTTCGGGCCGAATTTTTGAGTTTCGATATCTCAGCTCTGGAAGGGGCTAGAGCCTCCATTTTTGCACTCAGGTCTAAGTCTCATGGCCCTCTATCAGAATCCAGAGTTTTGGGAAGATTGGAGAAACTTAATTTTTCGCCCCAAAAAAAAAAACGTAAGGGGTACCACTGTCGTTTTTTTTTTCGGGCCGAATTTTTGAGTTTCGATATCTCAGCTCTGGAAGGGACTAGAGCATCCATTTTTGCACTCAGGTCTAAGTCTCATGGCCCTCTATCAGAATCCAGAGTTTTGGGTAGATTGGAGAAACTTAATTTTTCGCCCAAAAAAAAAAACGTAAGGGGTACCACTGTCGTTTTTTTTTCGGGCCGAATTTTTGAGTTTCGATATCTCAGCTCTGGAAGGGGCTAGAGCCTCCATTTTTGCACTCAGGTCTAAGTCTCATGGCCCTCTATCAGAATCCAGAGTTTTGGGAAGATTGGAGAAACTTAATTTTTCGCCCAAAAAAAAAAAAAAACCGTAAGGGGTACCACTGTCGTTTTTTTTTCGGGCCGAATTTTTGAGTTTCGATATCTCAGCTCTGGAAGGGGCTAGAGCCTCCATTTTTGCACTCAGGTCTAAGTCTCATGGCCCTCTATCAGAATCCAGAGTTTTGGGAAGATTGGAGAAACTTAATTTTTCGCCCAAAAAAAAAACGTAAGGGGTACCACTGTGTTTTTTTTTTTCGGGCCGAATTTTTGAGTTTCGATATCTCAGCTCTGGAAGGGGCTAGAGCCTCCATTTTTGCACTCAGGTTTAAGTCTCATGGCCCTCTATCAGAATCCAGAGTTTTGGGAAGATTGGAGAAACTTAATTTTTCGCCCAAAAAAAAAAAAACGTAAGGGGTACCACTGTCGTTTTTTTTTTTCAGGCCGATTTTTGGGTTTCGATATCTCAGCTCTGGAAGGGGCTAGAGCCTCCATTTTTGCACTCAGGTCTAAGTCTCATGGCCCTCTATCAGAATCCAGAGTTTTGGGAAGATTGGAGAAACTTAATTTTTCGCCCAAAAAAAAAACGTAAGGGGTACCACTGTCGTTTTTCTTTCGGGCCGAATTTTTGAGTTTTGATATCTCAGCTCTGGAAGGGGCTAGAGCCTCCATTTTTGCACTCAGGTCTAAGTCTCGTGGCCCTCTATCAGAATCCAGAGTTTTGGGAAGATTGAAGAAACTTAATTTTTGGCCCAAAAAAAAAAAACCGTAAGGGGTACCACTGTCGTTTTTTTTTTCGGCCTGAATTTTTGAGTTTCGATATCTCAGCTCTGGAAGGGGCTAGAGCCTCCATTTTTGCACTCAGGTCTAAGTCTCATGGCCCTCTATCAGAATCCAGAGTTTTGGGAAGATTGGAGAAACTTAATTTTTCGCCCCAAAAAAAAAACGTAAGGGGTACCACTGTCGTTTTTTTTTCGGGCCGAATTTTTGAATTTCGATATCTCAGCTCTGGAAGGGGCTAGAGCCTCCATTTTTGCACTCAGGTCTAAGTCTCATGGCCCTCTATCAGAATCCAGAGTTTTGGGAAGATTGGAGAAACTTAATTTTTCGCCCCAAAAAAAAAACGTAAGGGGTACCACTGTCGTTTTTTTTTTTTCGGGCCGAATTTTTGAGTTTCGATATCTCAGCTCTGGAAGGGGCTAGAGCCTCCATTTTTGCACTCAGGTCTAAGTCTCATGGCCCTCTATCAGAATCCAGAGTTTTGGGAAGATTGGAGAAACTTAATTTTTCGCCCCCCAAAAAAAACGTAAGGGGTACCACTGTCGTTTTTTTTTTCGGGCCGAATTTTTGAGTTTCGATATCTCAGCTCTGGAAGGGGCTAGAGCCTCCATTTTTGCACTCAGGTCCAAGTCTCATGGCCCTCTATCAGAATCCAGAGTTTTGGGAAGATTGGAGAAACTTAATTTTTCGCCCAAAAAAAAAAACGTAAGGGGTACCACTGTCGTTTTTTTTTCGGGCCGAATTTTTGAGTTTCGATATCTCAGCTCTGGAAGGGGCTAGAGCCTCAATTTTTGCACTCAGGTCTAAGTCTCATGGCCCTCTATCAGAATCCAGAGTTTTGGGAAGATTGGAGAAACTTAATTTTTCGCCCCAAAAAAAAAAACGTAAGGGGTACCACTGTCGTTTTTTTTTTCGGGCCGAATTTTTGAGTTTCGATATCTCAGCTCTGGAAGGGGCTAGAGCCTCCATTTTTGCACTCAGGTCTAAGTCTCATGGCCCTCTATCAGAATCCAGAGTTTTGGGAAATTTGGAGAAACTTAATTTTTCGCCAAAAAAAAAAAACGTAAGGGGTAACACTGTCGTTTTTTTTTTCGGGCCGAATTTTTGAGTTTGGATATCTCAGCTCTGGAAGGGGCTAGAGCCTCCATTTTTGCACTCAGGTCTAAGTATCATGGCCCTCTATCAGAATCCAGAGTTTTGGGAAGATTGGAGAAACTTAATTTTTCGCCCCAAAAAAAAAACGTAAGGGGTACCACTGTCGTTTTTTTTTCGGGCCGAATTTTTGAGTTTCGATATCTCAGCTCTGGAAGGGGCTAGAGCCTCCATTTTTGCACTCAGGTCTAAGTCTCATGGCCCTCTATCAGAATCCAGAGTTTTGGGAAGATTGGAGAAACTTAATTTTTCGCCCTCCAAAAAAAACGTAAGGGGTACCACTGTCGTTTTTTTTTTCGGGCCGAATTTTTGAGTTTCGATATCTCAGCTCTGGAAGGGGCTAGAGCCTCCATTTTTGCACTCAGGTCTAAGTCTCATGGCCCTCTATCAGAATCCAGAGTTTTGGGAAGATTGGAGAAACTTAATTTTTCGCCCCAAAAAAAAAAACGTAAGGGGTACCACTGTCGTTTTTTTTTTTCGGGCCGAATTTTTGAGTTTCGATATCTCAGCTCTGGAAGGGACTAGAGCATCCATTTTTGCACTCAGGTCTAAGTCTCATGGCCCTCTATCAGAATCCAGAGTTTTTGGGTAGATTGGAGAAACTTAATTTTTCGCCCAAAAAAAAAAACGTAAGGGGTACCACTGTCGTTTTTTTTTTCGGGCCGAATTTTTGAGTTTCGATATCTCAGCTCTGGAAGGGGCTAGAGCCTCCATTTTTGCACTCAGGTCTAAGTCTCATGGCCCTCTATCAGAATCCAGAGTTTTGGGAAGATTGGAGAAACTTAATTTTTCGCCCAAAAAAAAAAAAAACGTAAGGGGTACCACTGTCGTTTTTTTTTTCGGGCCGAATTTTTGAGTTTCGATATCTCAGCTCTGGAAGGGGCTAGAGCCTCCATTTTTGCACTCAGGTCTAAGTCTCATGGCCCTCTATCAGAATCCAGAGTTTTGGGAAGATTGGAGAAACTTAATTTTTCGCCCAAAAAAAAAACGTAAGGGGTACCACTGTGTTTTTTTTTTTCGGGCCGAATTTTTGAGTTTCGATATCTCAGCTCTGGAAGGGGCTAGAGCCTCCATTTTTGCACTCAGGTTTAAGTCTCATGGCCCTCTATCAGAATCCAGAGTTTTGGGAAGATTGGAGAAACTTAATTTTTCGCCCAAAAAAAAAAAAAAACGTAAGGGGTACCACTGTCGTTTTTTTTTTTCAGGCCGATTTTTGGGTTTCGATATCTCAGCTCTGGAAGGGGCTAGAGCCTCCATTTTTGCACTCAGGTCTAAGTCTCATGGCCCTCTATCAGAATCCAGAGTTTTGGGAAGATTGGAGAAACTTAATTTTTCGCCCAAAAAAAAAACGTAAGGGGTACCACTGTCGTTTTTCTTTCGGGCCGAATTTTTGAGTTTTGATATCTCAGCTCTGGAAGGGGCTAGAGCCTCCATTTTTGCACTCAGGTCTAAGTCTCATGGCCCTCTATCAGAATCCAGAGTTTTGGGAAGATTGAAGAAACTTAATTTTTGGCCCAAAAAAAAAAACCGTAAGGGGTACCACTGTCGTTTTTTTTTTCGGCCTGAATTTTTGAGTTTCGATATCTCAGCTCTGGAAGGGGCTAGAGCCTCCATTTTTGCACTCAGGTCTAAGTCTCATGGCCCTCTATCAGAATCCAGAGTTTTGGGAAGATTGGAGAAACTTAATTTTTCGCCCCAAAAAAAAAACGTAAGGGGTACCACTGTCGTTTTTTTTTTTCGGGCCGAATTTTTGAGTTTCGATATCTCAGCTCTGGAAGGGGCTAGAGCCTCCATTTTTGCACTCAGGTCTAAGTCTCATGGCCCTCTATCAGAATCCAGAGTTTTGGGAAGATTGGAGAAACTTAATTTTTCGCCCCCCAAAAAAAACGTAAGGGGTACCACTGTCGTTTTTTTTTTCGGGCCGAATTTTTGAGTTTCGATATCTCAGCTCTGGAAGGGGCTAGAGCCTCCATTTTTGCACTCAGGTCCAAGTCTCATGGCCCTCTATCAGAATCCAGAGTTTTGAGAAGATTGGAGAAACTTAATTTTTCGCCCAAAAAAAAAAACGTAAGGGGTACCACTGTCGTTTTTTTTTCGGGCCGAATTTTTGAGTTTCGATATCTCAGCTCTGGAAGGGGCTAGAGCCTCAATTTTTGCACTCAGGTCTAAGTCTCATGGCCCTCTATCAGAATCCAGAGTTTTGGGAAGATTGGAGAAACTTAATTTTTCGCCCCAAAAAAAAAAACGTAAGGGGTACCACTGTCGTTTTTTTTTCGGGCCGAATTTTTGAGTTTCGATATCTCAGCTCTGGAAGGGGCTAGAGCAGAGATGCCCAAACTAGGGCCCGCGGGCCAAAGTTGGCCCGTGGTATCCTTTGATTTGGCCCGCCATACCGTCCGGGGAGAGGGGATTTCTTTAAAATGCAAAACTTTACAAATAAAACTGCATTAGTTAATCAGATTGAAGTTGTTTTATATTTATTTTAAATATTATAAAATAAATAAACCCATAGCAACTTTAATGTAATACCGTTTGATTTATGATGCAAAATTTACTTTTGGCCCACGGCCCACAATCAAGTTTGATTTTTGGCCCTTCGTAGGAAAAAGTTTGGGCACCCCTGGGCTAGAGCCTCCATTTTTGCACTCAGGTCTAAGTCTCATGGCCCTCTATCAGAATCCAGAGTTTTGGGAAATTTGGAGAAACTTAATTTTTCGCCAAAAAAAAAAAACGTAAGGGGTAACACTGTCGTTTTTTTTTTCGGGCCGAATTTTTGAGTTTGGATGTCTCAGCTCTGGAAGGGGCTAGAGCCTCCATTTTTGCACTCAGGTCTAAGTATCATGGCCCTCTATCAGAATCCAGAGTTTTGGGAAGATTGGAGAAACTTAATTTTTCGCCCCAAAAAAAAAAACGTAAGGGGTACCACTGTCGTTTTTTTTTCGGGCCGAATTTTTGAGTTTCGATATCTCAGCTCTGGAAGGGGCTAGAGCCTCCATTTTTGCACTCAGGTCTAAGTCTCATGGCCCTCTATCAGAATCCAGAGTTTTGGGAAAATTGGAGAAACTTAATTTTTCGCCAAAAAAAAAAACGTAAGGGGTAACACTGTCGTTTTTTTTTTTCGGGCCGAATTTTTGAGTTTGGATATCTCAGCTCTGGAAGGGGCTAGAGCCTCCATTTTTGCACTCAGGTCTAAGTCTCATGGCCCTCTATCAGAATCCAGAGTTTTGGGAAGATTGGAGAAACTTAATTTTTCGCCCCAAAAAAAAAAACGTAAGGGGTACCACTGTCGTTTTTTTTTCGGGCCGAATTTTTGAGTTTCGATATCTCAGCTCTGGAAGGGGCTAGAGCCTCCATTTTTGCACTCAGGTCTAAGTCTCATGGCCCTCTATCAGAATCCAGAGTTTTGGGAAAATTGGAGAAACTTAATTTTTCGCCAAAAAAAAAAACGTAAGGGGTAACACTGTCGTTTTTTTTTTTCGGGCCGAATTTTTGAGTTTGGATATCTCAGCTCTGGAAGGGGCTAGAGCCTCCATTTTTGCACTCAGGTCTAAGTCTCATGGCCCTCTATCAGAATCCAGAGTTTTGGGAAGATTGGAGAAACTTAATTTTTCGCCCCCCAAAAAAAAAACGTAAGGGGTACCACTGTCGTTTTTTTTTTTCGGGCCGAATTTTTGAGTTTCGATATCTCAGCTCTGGAAGGGGCTAGAGCCTCCATTTTTGCACTCAGGTTTAAGTCTCATGGCCCTCTATCAGAATCCAGAGTTTTGGGAAGATTGGAGAAACTTAATTTTTCGCCCAAAAAAAAAAAAAACGTAAGGGGTACCACTGTCGTTTTTTTTTTTCAGGCCGATTTTTGGGTTTCGATATCTCAGCTCTGGAAGGGGCTAGAGCCTCCATTTTTGCACTCAGGTCTAAGTCTCATGGCCCTCTATCAGAATCCAGAGTTTTGGGAAGATTGGAGAAACTTAATTTTTCGCCCAAAAAAAAAACGTAAGGGGTACCACTGTCGTTTTTCTTTCGGGCCGAATTTTTGAGTTTTGATATCTCAGCTCTGGAAGGGGCTAGAGCCTCCATTTTTGCACTCAGGTCTAAGTCTCATGGCCCTCTATCAGAATCCAGAGTTTTGGGAAGATTGAAGAAACTTAATTTTTGGCCCAAAAAAAAAAACCGTAAGGGGTACCACTGTCGTTTTTTTTTTCGGCCTGAATTTTTGAGTTTCGATATCTCAGCTCTGGAAGGGGCTAGAGCCTCCATTTTTGCACTCAGGTCTAAGTCTCATGGCCCTCTATCAGAATCCAGAGTTTTGGGAAGATTGGAGAAACTTAATTTTTCGCCCCAAAAAAAAAACGTAAGGGGTACCACTGTCGTTTTTTTTTCGGGCCGAATTTTTGAATTTCGATATCTCAGCTCTGGAAGGGGCTAGAGCCTCCATTTTTGCACTCAGGTCTAAGTCTCATGGCCCTCTATCAGAATCCAGAGTTTTGGGAAGATTGGAGAAACTTAATTTTTCGCCCCAAAAAAAAAACGTAAGGGGTACCACTGTCGTTTTTTTTTTTCGGGCCGAATTTTTGAGTTTCGATATCTCAGCTCTGGAAGGGGCTAGAGCCTCCATTTTTGCACTCAGGTCTAAGTCTCATGGCCCTCTATCAGAATCCAGAGTTTTGGGAAGATTGGAGAAACTTAATTTTTCGCCCCCCAAAAAAAACGTAAGGGGTACCACTGTCGTTTTTTTTTTCGGGCCGAATTTTTGAGTTTCGATATCTCAGCTCTGGAAGGGGCTAGAGCCTCCATTTTTGCACTCAGGTCCAAGTCTCATGGCCCTCTATCAGAATCCAGAGTTTTGGGAAGATTGGAGAAACTTAATTTTTCGCCCAAAAAAAAAAACGTAAGGGGTACCACTGTCGTTTTTTTTTCGGGCCGAATTTTTGAGTTTCGATATCTCAGCTCTGGAAGGGGCTAGAGCCTCAATTTTTGCACTCAGGTCTAAGTCTCATGGCCCTCTATCAGAATCCAGAGTTTTGGGAAGATTGGAGAAACTTAATTTTTCGCCCCAAAAAAAAAAACGTAAGGGGTACCACTGTCGTTTTTTTTTTCGGGCCGAATTTTTGAGTTTCGATATCTCAGCTCTGGAAGGGGCTAGAGCAGAGATGCCCAAACTAGGGCCCGCGGGCCAAAGTTGGCCCGTGGTATCCTTTGATTTGGCCCGCCATACCGTCCGGGGAGAGGGGATTTCTTTAAAATGCAAAACTTTACAAATAAAACTGCATTAGTTAATCAGATTGAAGTTGTTTTATATTTATTTTAAATATTATAAAATAAATAAACCCATAGCAACTTTAATGTAATACCGTTTGATTTATGATGCAAAATTTACTTTTGGCCCACGGCCCACAATCAAGTTTGATTTTTGGCCCTTCGTAGGAAAAAGTTTGGGCACCCCTGGGCTAGAGCCTCCATTTTTGCACTCAGGTCTAAGTCTCATGGCCCTCTATCAGAATCCAGAGTTTTGGGAAATTTGGAGAAACTTAATTTTTCGCCAAAAAAAAAAAACGTAAGGGGTAACACTGTCGTTTTTTTTTTCGGGCCGAATTTTTGAGTTTGGATATCTCAGCTCTGGAAGGGGCTAGAGCCTCCATTTTTGCACTCAGGTCTAAGTATCATGGCCCTCTATCAGAATCCAGAGTTTTGGGAAGATTGGAGAAACTTAATTTTTCGCCCCAAAAAAAAAAACGTAAGGGGTACCACTGTCGTTTTTTTTTCGGGCCGAATTTTTTAGTTTCGATATCTCAGCTCTGGAAGGGGCTAGAGCCTCCATTTTTGCACTCAGGTCTAAGTCTCATGGCCCTCTATCAGAATCCAGAGTTTTGGGAAAATTGGAGAAACTTAATTTTTCGCCAAAAAAAAAAACGTAAGGGGTAACACTGTCGTTTTTTTTTTTCGGGCCGAATTTTTGAGTTTGGATATCTCAGCTCTGGAAGGGGCTAGAGCAGAGATGCCCAAACTAGGGCCCGCGGGCCAAAGTTGGCCCGTGGTATCCTTTGATTTGGCCCGCCATACCGTCCGGGGAGAGGGGATTTCTTTAAAATGCAAAACTTTACAAATAAAACTGCATTAGTTAATCAGATTGAAGTTGTTTTATATTTATTTTAAATATTATAAAATAAATAAACCCATAGCAACTTTAATGTAATACCGTTTGATTTATGATGCAAAATTTACTTTTGGCCCACGGCCCACAATCAAGTTTGATTTTTGGCCCTTCGTAGGAAAAAGTTTGGGCACCCCTGGGCTAGAGCCTCCATTTTTGCACTCAGGTCTAAGTCTCATGGCCCTCTATCAGAATCCAGAGTTTTGGGAAATTTGGAGAAACTTAATTTTTCGCCAAAAAAAAAAAACGTAAGGGGTAACACTGTCGTTTTTTTTTTCGGGCCGAATTTTTGAGTTTGGATGTCTCAGCTCTGGAAGGGGCTAGAGCCTCCATTTTTGCACTCAGGTCTAAGTATCATGGCCCTCTATCAGAATCCAGAGTTTTGGGAAGATTGGAGAAACTTAATTTTTCGCCCAAAAAAAAAAAAAACGTAAGGGGTACCACTGTCGTTTTTTTTTTTCAGGCCGATTTTTGGGTTTCGATATCTCAGCTCTGGAAGGGGCTAGAGCCTCCATTTTTGCACTCAGGTCTAAGTCTCATGGCCCTCTATCAGAATCCAGAGTTTTGGGAAGATTGGAGAAACTTAATTTTTCGCCCAAAAAAAAAACGTAAGGGGTACCACTGTCGTTTTTCTTTCGGGCCGAATTTTTGAGTTTTGATATCTCAGCTCTGGAAGGGGCTAGAGCCTCCATTTTTGCACTCAGGTCTAAGTCTCATGGCCCTCTATCAGAATCCAGAGTTTTGGGAAGATTGAAGAAACTTAATTTTTGGCCCAAAAAAAAAAACCGTAAGGGGTACCACTGTCGTTTTTTTTTTCGGCCTGAATTTTTGAGTTTCGATATCTCAGCTCTGGAAGGGGCTAGAGCCTCCATTTTTGCACTCAGGTCTAAGTCTCATGGCCCTCTATCAGAATCCAGAGTTTTGGGAAGATTGGAGAAACTTAATTTTTCGCCCCAAAAAAAAAACGTAAGGGGTACCACTGTCGTTTTTTTTTCGGGCCGAATTTTTGAGTTTCGATATCTCAGCTCTGGAAGGGACTAGAGCATCCATTTTTGCACTCAGGTCTAAGTCTCATGGCCCTCTATCAGAATCCAGAGTTTTTGGGTAGATTGGAGAAACTTAATTTTTCGCCCAAAAAAAAAAACGTAAGGGGTACCACTGTCGTTTTTTTTTTCGGGCCGAATTTTTGAGTTTCGATATCTCAGCTCTGGAAGGGGCTAGAGCCTCCATTTTTGCACTCAGGTCTAAGTCTCATGGCCCTCTATCAGAATCCAGAGTTTTGGGAAGATTGGAGAAACTTAATTTTTCGCCCAAAAAAAAAAAAAAACGTAAGGGGTACCACTGTCGTTTTTTTTTTCGGGCCGAATTTTTGAGTTTCGATATCTCAGCTCTGGAAGGGGCTAGAGCCTCCATTTTTGCACTCAGGTCTAAGTCTCATGGCCCTCTATCAGAATCCAGAGTTTTGGGAAGATTGGAGAAACTTAATTTTTCGCCCAAAAAAAAAACGTAAGGGGTACCACTGTGTTTTTTTTTTTCGGGCCGAATTTTTGAGTTTCGATATCTCAGCTCTGGAAGGGGCTAGAGCCTCCATTTTTGCACTCAGGTTTAAGTCTCATGGCCCTCTATCAGAATCCAGAGTTTTGGGAAGATTGGAGAAACTTAATTTTTCGCCCAAAAAAAAAAAAAAACGTAAGGGGTACCACTGTCGTTTTTTTTTTTCAGGCCGATTTTTGGGTTTCGATATCTCAGCTCTGGAAGGGGCTAGAGCCTCCATTTTTGCACTCAGGTCTAAGTCTCATGGCCCTCTATCAGAATCCAGAGTTTTGGGAAGATTGGAGAAACTTAATTTTTCGCCCAAAAAAAAAACGTAAGGGGTACCACTGTCGTTTTTCTTTCGGGCCGAATTTTTGAGTTTTGATATCTCAGCTCTGGAAGGGGCTAGAGCCTCCATTTTTGCACTCAGGTCTAAGTCTCATGGCCCTCTATCAGAATCCAGAGTTTTGGGAAGATTGAAGAAACTTAATTTTTGGCCCAAAAAAAAAAACCGTAAGGGGTACCACTGTCGTTTTTTTTTTCGGCCTGAATTTTTGAGTTTCGATATCTCAGCTCTGGAAGGGGCTAGAGCCTCCATTTTTGCACACAGGTCTAAGTCTCATGGCCCTCTATCAGAATCCAGAGTTTTGGGAAGATTGGAGAAACTTAATTTTTCGCCCCAAAAAAAAAACGTAAGGGGTACCACTGTCGTTTTTTTTTTTCGGGCCGAATTTTTGAGTTTCGATATCTCAGCTCTGGAAGGGGCTAGAGCCTCCATTTTTGCACTCAGGTCTAAGTCTCATGGCCCTCTATCAGAATCCAGAGTTTTGGGAAGATTGGAGAAACTTAATTTTTCGCCCCCCAAAAAAAACGTAAGGGGTACCACTGTCGTTTTTTTTTTCGGGCCGAATTTTTGAGTTTCGATATCTCAGCTCTGGAAGGGGCTAGAGCCTCCATTTTTGCACTCAGGTCCAAGTCTCATGGCCCTCTATCAGAATCCAGAGTTTTGAGAAGATTGGAGAAACTTAATTTTTCGCCCAAAAAAAAAAACGTAAGGGGTACCACTGTCGTTTTTTTTTCGGGCCGAATTTTTGAGTTTCGATATCTCAGCTCTGGAAGGGGCTAGAGCCTCAATTTTTGCACTCAGGTCTAAGTCTCATGGCCCTCTATCAGAATCCAGAGTTTTGGGAAGATTGGAGAAACTTAATTTTTCGCCCCAAAAAAAAAAACGTAAGGGGTACCACTGTCGTTTTTTTTTCGGGCCGAATTTTTGAGTTTCGATATCTCAGCTCTGGAAGGGGCTAGAGCAGAGATGCCCAAACTAGGGCCCGCGGGCCAAAGTTGGCCCGTGGTATCCTTTGATTTGGCCCGCCATACCGTCCGGGGAGAGGGGATTTCTTTAAAATGCAAAACTTTACAAATAAAACTGCATTAGTTAATCAGATTGAAGTTGTTTTATATTTATTTTAAATATTATAAAATAAATAAACCCATAGCAACTTTAATGTAATACCGTTTGATTTATGATGCAAAATTTACTTTTGGCCCACGGCCCACAATCAAGTTTGATTTTTGGCCCTTCGTAGGAAAAAGTTTGGGCACCCCTGGGCTAGAGCCTCCATTTTTGCACTCAGGTCTAAGTCTCATGGCCCTCTATCAGAATCCAGAGTTTTGGGAAATTTGGAGAAACTTAATTTTTCGCCAAAAAAAAAAAACGTAAGGGGTAACACTGTCGTTTTTTTTTCGGGCCGAATTTTTGAGTTTGGATGTCTCAGCTCTGGAAGGGGCTAGAGCCTCCATTTTTGCACTCAGGTCTAAGTATCATGGCCCTCTATCAGAATCCAGAGTTTTGGGAAGATTGGAGAAACTTAATTTTTCGCCCCAAAAAAAAAAACGTAAGGGGTACCACTGTCGTTTTTTTTTCGGGCCGAATTTTTGAGTTTCGATATCTCAGCTCTGGAAGGGGCTAGAGCCTCCATTTTTGCACTCAGGTCTAAGTCTCATGGCCCTCTATCAGAATCCAGAGTTTTGGGAAAATTGGAGAAACTTAATTTTTCGCCAAAAAAAAAAACGTAAGGGGTAACACTGTCGTTTTTTTTTTTCGGGCCGAATTTTTGAGTTTGGATATCTCAGCTCTGGAAGGGGCTAGAGCCTCCATTTTTGCACTCAGGTCTAAGTCTCATGGCCCTCTATCAGAATCCAGAGTTTTGGGAAGATTGGAGAAACTTAATTTTTCGCCCCAAAAAAAAAAACGTAAGGGGTACCACTGTCGTTTTTTTTTCGGGCCGAATTTTTGAGTTTCGATATCTCAGCTCTGGAAGGGGCTAGAGCCTCCATTTTTGCACTCAGGTCTAAGTCTCATGGCCCTCTATCAGAATCCAGAGTTTTGGGAAAATTGGAGAAACTTAATTTTTCGCCAAAAAAAAAAACGTAAGGGGTAACACTGTCGTTTTTTTTTTTCGGGCCGAATTTTTGAGTTTGGATATCTCAGCTCTGGAAGGGGCTAGAGCCTCCATTTTTGCACTCAGGTCTAAGTCTCATGGCCCTCTATCAGAATCCAGAGTTTTGGGAAGATTGGAGAAACTTAATTTTTCGCCCCCCAAAAAAAAAACGTAAGGGGTACCACTGTCGTTTTTTTTTTTCGGGCCGAATTTTTGAGTTTCGATATCTCAGCTCTGGAAGGGGCTAGAGCCTCCATTTTTGCACTCAGGTTTAAGTCTCATGGCCCTCTATCAGAATCCAGAGTTTTGGGAAGATTGGAGAAACTTAATTTTTCGCCCAAAAAAAAAAAAAACGTAAGGGGTACCACTGTCGTTTTTTTTTTTCAGGCCGATTTTTGGGTTTCGATATCTCAGCTCTGGAAGGGGCTAGAGCCTCCATTTTTGCACTCAGGTCTAAGTCTCATGGCCCTCTATCAGAATCCAGAGTTTTGGGAAGATTGGAGAAACTTAATTTTTCGCCCAAAAAAAAAACGTAAGGGGTACCACTGTCGTTTTTCTTTCGGGCCGAATTTTTGAGTTTTGATATCTCAGCTCTGGAAGGGGCTAGAGCCTCCATTTTTGCACTCAGGTCTAAGTCTCATGGCCCTCTATCAGAATCCAGAGTTTTGGGAAGATTGAAGAAACTTAATTTTTGGCCCAAAAAAAAAAACCGTAAGGGGTACCACTGTCGTTTTTTTTTTCGGCCTGAATTTTTGAGTTTCGATATCTCAGCTCTGGAAGGGGCTAGAGCCTCCATTTTTGCACTCAGGTCTAAGTCTCATGGCCCTCTATCAGAATCCAGAGTTTTGGGAAGATTGGAGAAACTTAATTTTTCGCCCCAAAAAAAAAACGTAAGGGGTACCACTGTCGTTTTTTTTTCGGGCCGAATTTTTGAATTTCGATATCTCAGCTCTGGAAGGGGCTAGAGCCTCCATTTTTGCACTCAGGTCTAAGTCTCATGGCCCTCTATCAGAATCCAGAGTTTTGGGAAGATTGGAGAAACTTAATTTTTCGCCCCAAAAAAAAAACGTAAGGGGTACCACTGTCGTTTTTTTTTTTCGGGCCGAATTTTTGAGTTTCGATATCTCAGCTCTGGAAGGGGCTAGAGCCTCCATTTTTGCACTCAGGTCTAAGTCTCATGGCCCTCTATCAGAATCCAGAGTTTTGGGAAGATTGGAGAAACTTAATTTTTCGCCCCCCAAAAAAAACGTAAGGGGTACCACTGTCGTTTTTTTTTTCGGGCCGAATTTTTGAGTTTCGATATCTCAGCTCTGGAAGGGGCTAGAGCCTCCATTTTTGCACTCAGGTCCAAGTCTCATGGCCCTCTATCAGAATCCAGAGTTTTGGGAAGATTGGAGAAACTTAATTTTTCGCCCAAAAAAAAAAACGTAAGGGGTACCACTGTCGTTTTTTTTTCGGGCCGAATTTTTGAGTTTCGATATCTCAGCTCTGGAAGGGGCTAGAGCCTCAATTTTTGCACTCAGGTCTAAGTCTCATGGCCCTCTATCAGAATCCAGAGTTTTGGGAAGATTGGAGAAACTTAATTTTTCGCCCCAAAAAAAAAAACGTAAGGGGTACCACTGTCGTTTTTTTTTTCGGGCCGAATTTTTGAGTTTCGATATCTCAGCTCTGGAAGGGGCTAGAGCAGAGATGCCCAAACTAGGGCCCGCGGGCCAAAGTTGGCCCGTGGTATCCTTTGATTTGGCCCGCCATACCGTCCGGGGAGAGGGGATTTCTTTAAAATGCAAAACTTTACAAATAAAACTGCATTAGTTAATCAGATTGAAGTTGTTTTATATTTATTTTAAATATTATAAAATAAATAAACCCATAGCAACTTTAATGTAATACCGTTTGATTTATGATGCAAAATTTACTTTTGGCCCACGGCCCACAATCAAGTTTGATTTTTGGCCCTTCGTAGGAAAAAGTTTGGGCACCCCTGGGCTAGAGCCTCCATTTTTGCACTCAGGTCTAAGTCTCATGGCCCTCTATCAGAATCCAGAGTTTTGGGAAATTTGGAGAAACTTAATTTTTCGCCAAAAAAAAAAAACGTAAGGGGTAACACTGTCGTTTTTTTTTTCGGGCCGAATTTTTGAGTTTGGATATCTCAGCTCTGGAAGGGGCTAGAGCCTCCATTTTTGCACTCAGGTCTAAGTATCATGGCCCTCTATCAGAATCCAGAGTTTTGGGAAGATTGGAGAAACTTAATTTTTCGCCCCAAAAAAAAAAACGTAAGGGGTACCACTGTCGTTTTTTTTTCGGGCCGAATTTTTTAGTTTCGATATCTCAGCTCTGGAAGGGGCTAGAGCCTCCATTTTTGCACTCAGGTCTAAGTCTCATGGCCCTCTATCAGAATCCAGAGTTTTGGGAAAATTGGAGAAACTTAATTTTTCGCCAAAAAAAAAAACGTAAGGGGTAACACTGTCGTTTTTTTTTTTCGGGCCGAATTTTTGAGTTTGGATATCTCAGCTCTGGAAGGGGCTAGAGCAGAGATGCCCAAACTAGGGCCCGCGGGCCAAAGTTGGCCCGTGGTATCCTTTGATTTGGCCCGCCATACCGTCCGGGGAGAGGGGATTTCTTTAAAATGCAAAACTTTACAAATAAAACTGCATTAGTTAATCAGATTGAAGTTGTTTTATATTTATTTTAAATATTATAAAATAAATAAACCCATAGCAACTTTAATGTAATACCGTTTGATTTATGATGCAAAATTTACTTTTGGCCCACGGCCCACAATCAAGTTTGATTTTTGGCCCTTCGTAGGAAAAAGTTTGGGCACCCCTGGGCTAGAGCCTCCATTTTTGCACTCAGGTCTAAGTCTCATGGCCCTCTATCAGAATCCAGAGTTTTGGGAAATTTGGAGAAACTTAATTTTTCGCCAAAAAAAAAAAACGTAAGGGGTAACACTGTCGTTTTTTTTTTCGGGCCGAATTTTTGAGTTTGGATGTCTCAGCTCTGGAAGGGGCTAGAGCCTCCATTTTTGCACTCAGGTCTAAGTATCATGGCCCTCTATCAGAATCCAGAGTTTTGGGAAGATTGGAGAAACTTAATTTTTCGCCCAAAAAAAAAAAAACGTAAGGGGTACCACTGTCGTTTTTTTTTTTCAGGCCGATTTTTGGGTTTCGATATCTCAGCTCTGGAAGGGGCTAGAGCCTCCATTTTTGCACTCAGGTCTAAGTCTCATGGCCCTCTATCAGAATCCAGAGTTTTGGGAAGATTGGAGAAATTTAATTTTTCGCCCAAAAAAAAAACGTAAGGGGTACCACTGTCGTTTTTCTTTCGGGCCGAATTTTTGAGTTTTGATATCTCAGCTCTGGAAGGGGCTAGAGCCTCCATTTTTGCACTCAGGTCTAAGTCTCATGGCCCTCTATCAGAATCCAGAGTTTTGGGAAGATTGAAGAAACTTAATTTTTGGCCCAAAAAAAAAAACCGTAAGGGGTACCACTGTCGTTTTTTTTTTCGGCCTGAATTTTTGAGTTTCGATATCTCAGCTCTGGAAGGGGCTAGAGCCTCCATTTTTGCACTCAGGTCTAAGTCTCATGGCCCTCTATCAGAATCCAGAGTTTTGGGAAGATTGGAGAAACTTAATTTTTCGCCCCAAAAAAAAAACGTAAGGGGTACCACTGTCGTTTTTTTTTCGGGCCGAATTTTTGAATTTCGATATCTCAGCTCTGGAAGGGGCTAGAGCCTCCATTTTTGCACTCAGGTCTAAGTCTCATGGCCCTCTATCAGAATCCAGAGTTTTGGGAAGATTGGAGAAACTTAATTTTTCGCCCCAAAAAAAAACGTAAGGGGTACCACTGTCGTTTTTTTTTTTCGGGCCGAATTTTTGAGTTTCGATATCTCAGCTCTGGAAGGGGCTAGAGCCTCCATTTTTGCACTCAGGTCTAAGTCTCATGGCCCTCTATCAGAATCCAGAGTTTTGGGAAGATTGGAGAAACTTAATTTTTCGCCCCCCAAAAAAAACGTAAGGGGTACCACTGTCGTTTTTTTTTTCGGGCCGAATTTTTGAGTTTCGATATCTCAGCTCTGGAAGGGGCTAGAGCCTCCATTTTTGCACTCAGGTCCAAGTCTCATGGCCCTCTATCAGAATCCAGAGTTTTGGGAAGATTGGAGAAACTTAATTTTTCGCCCAAAAAAAAAAACGTAAGGGGTACCACTGTCGTTTTTTTTTCGGGCCGAATTTTTGAGTTTCGATATCTCAGCTCTGGAAGGGGCTAGAGCCTCAATTTTTGCACTCAGGTCTAAGTCTCATGGCCCTCTATCAGAATCCAGAGTTTTGGGAAGATTGGAGAAACTTAATTTTTCGCCCCAAAAAAAAAAACGTAAGGGGTACCACTGTCGTTTTTTTTTCGGGCCGAATTTTTGAGTTTCGATATCTCAGCTCTGGAAGGGGCTAGAGCAGAGATGCCCAAACTAGGGCCCGCGGGCCAAAGTTGGCCCGTGGTATCCTTTGATTTGGCCCGCCATACCGTCCGGGGAGAGGGGATTTCTTTAAAATGCAAAACTTTACAAATAAAACTGCATTAGTTAATCAGATTGAAGTTGTTTTATATTTATTTTAAATATTATAAAATAAATAAACCCATAGCAACTTTAATGTAATACCGTTTGATTTATGATGCAAAATTTACTTTTGGCCCACGGCCCACAATCAAGTTTGATTTTTGGCCCTTCGTAGGAAAAAGTTTGGGCACCCCTGGGCTAGAGCCTCCATTTTTGCACTCAGGTCTAAGTCTCATGGCCCTCTATCAGAATCCAGAGTTTTGGGAAATTTGGAGAAACTTAATTTTTCGCCAAAAAAAAAAAACGTAAGGGGTAACACTGTCGTTTTTTTTTTCGGGCCGAATTTTTGAGTTTGGATATCTCAGCTCTGGAAGGGGCTAGAGCCTCCATTTTTGCACTCAGGTCTAAGTATCATGGCCCTCTATCAGAATCCAGAGTTTTGGGAAGATTGGAGAAACTTAATTTTTCGCCCCAAAAAAAAAAACGTAAGGGGTACCACTGTCGTTTTTTTTTCGGGCCGAATTTTTTAGTTTCGATATCTCAGCTCTGGAAGGGGCTAGAGCCTCCATTTTTGCACTCAGGTCTAAGTCTCATGGCCCTCTATCAGAATCCAGAGTTTTGGGAAAATTGGAGAAACTTAATTTTTCGCCAAAAAAAAAAACGTAAGGGGTAACACTGTCGTTTTTTTTTTTCGGGCCGAATTTTTGAGTTTGGATATCTCAGCTCTGGAAGGGGCTAGAGCAGAGATGCCCAAACTAGGGCCCGCGGGCCAAAGTTGGCCCGTGGTATCCTTTGATTTGGCCCGCCATACCGTCCGGGGAGAGGGGATTTCTTTAAAATGCAAAACTTTACAAATAAAACTGCATTAGTTAATCAGATTGAAGTTGTTTTATATTTATTTTAAATATTATAAAATAAATAAACCCATAGCAACTTTAATGTAATACCGTTTGATTTATGATGCAAAATTTACTTTTGGCCCACGGCCCACAATCAAGTTTGATTTTTGGCCCTTCGTAGGAAAAAGTTTGGGCACCCCTGGGCTAGAGCCTCCATTTTTGCACTCAGGTCTAAGTCTCATGGCCCTCTATCAGAATCCAGAGTTTTGGGAAATTTGGAGAAACTTAATTTTTCGCCAAAAAAAAAAAACGTAAGGGGTAACACTGTCGTTTTTTTTTTCGGGCCGAATTTTTGAGTTTGGATGTCTCAGCTCTGGAAGGGGCTAGAGCCTCCATTTTTGCACTCAGGTCTAAGTATCATGGCCCTCTATCAGAATCCAGAGTTTTGGGAAGATTGGAGAAACTTAATTTTTCGCCCCAAAAAAAAAAAACGTAAGGGGTACCACTGTCGTTTTTTTTTCGGGCCGAATTTTTGAGTTTCGATATCTCAGCTCTGGAAGGGGCTAGAGCCTCCATTTTTGCACTCAGGTCTAAGTCTCATGGCCCTCTATCAGAATCCAGAGTTTTGGGAAAATTGGAGAAACTTAATTTTTCGCCAAAAAAAAAAACGTAAGGGGTAACACTGTCGTTTTTTTTTTTCGGGCCGAATTTTTGAGTTTGGATATCTCAGCTCTGGAAGGGGCTAGAGCCTCCATTTTTGCACTCAGGTCTAAGTCTCATGGCCCTCTATCAGAATCCAGAGTTTTGGGAAGATTGGAGAAACTTAATTTTTCGCCCCCCCAAAAAAAAACGTAAGGGGTACCACTGTCGTTTTTTTTTTTCGGGCCGAATTTTTGAGTTTCGATATCTCAGCTCTGGAAGGGGCTAGAGCCTCCATTTTTGCACTCAGGTTTAAGTCTCATGGCCCTCTATCAGAATCCAGAGTTTTGGGAAGATTGGAGAAACTTAATTTTTCGCCCAAAAAAAAAAAAAACGTAAGGGGTACCACTGTCGTTTTTTTTTTTCAGGCCGATTTTTGGGTTTCGATATCTCAGCTCTGGAAGGGGCTAGAGCCTCCATTTTTGCACTCAGGTCTAAGTCTCATGGCCCTCTATCAGAATCCAGAGTTTTGGGAAGATTGGAGAAACTTAATTTTTCGCCCCAAAAAAAAAACGTAAGGGGTACCACTGTCGTTTTTTTTTTTCGGGCCGAATTTTTGAGTTTCGATATCTCAGCTCTGGAAGGGGCTAGAGCCTCCATTTTTGCACTCAGGTCTAAGTCTCATGGCCCTCTATCAGAATCCAGAGTTTTGGGAAGATTGGAGAAACTTAATTTTTCGCCCCCCAAAAAAAACGTAAGGGGTACCACTGTCGTTTTTTTTTTCGGGCCGAATTTTTGAGTTTCGATATCTCAGCTCTGGAAGGGGCTAGAGCCTCCATTTTTGCACTCAGGTCCAAGTCTCATGGCCCTCTATCAGAATCCAGAGTTTTGGGAAGATTGGAGAAACTTAATTTTTCGCCCAAAAAAAAAAACGTAAGGGGTACCACTGTCGTTTTTTTTTCGGGCCGAATTTTTGAGTTTCGATATCTCAGCTCTGGAAGGGGCTAGAGCCTCAATTTTTGCACTCAGGTCTAAGTCTCATGGCCCTCTATCAGAATCCAGAGTTTTGGGAAGATTGGAGAAACTTAATTTTTCGCCCCAAAAAAAAAAACGTAAGGGGTACCACTGTCGTTTTTTTTTTCGGGCCGAATTTTTGAGTTTCGATATCTCAGCTCTGGAAGGGGCTAGAGCAGAGATGCCCAAACTAGGGCCCGCGGGCCAAAGTTGGCCCGTGGTATCCTTTGATTTGGCCCGCCATACCGTCCGGGGAGAGGGGATTTCTTTAAAATGCAAAACTTTACAAATAAAACTGCATTAGTTAATCAGATTGAAGTTGTTTTATATTTATTTTAAATATTATAAAATAAATAAACCCATAGCAACTTTAATGTAATACCGTTTGATTTATGATGCAAAATTTACTTTTGGCCCACGGCCCACAATCAAGTTTGATTTTTGGCCCTTCGTAGGAAAAAGTTTGGGCACCCCTGGGCTAGAGCCTCCATTTTTGCACTCAGGTCTAAGTCTCATGGCCCTCTATCAGAATCCAGAGTTTTGGGAAATTTGGAGAAACTTAATTTTTCGCCAAAAAAAAAAAACGTAAGGGGTAACACTGTCGTTTTTTTTTTCGGGCCGAATTTTTGAGTTTGGATATCTCAGCTCTGGAAGGGGCTAGAGCCTCCATTTTTGCACTCAGGTCTAAGTATCATGGCCCTCTATCAGAATCCAGAGTTTTGGGAAGATTGGAGAAACTTAATTTTTCGCCCCAAAAAAAAAAACGTAAGGGGTACCACTGTCGTTTTTTTTTCGGGCCGAATTTTTTAGTTTCGATATCTCAGCTCTGGAAGGGGCTAGAGCCTCCATTTTTGCACTCAGGTCTAAGTCTCATGGCCCTCTATCAGAATCCAGAGTTTTGGGAAAATTGGAGAAACTTAATTTTTCGCCAAAAAAAAAAACGTAAGGGGTAACACTGTCGTTTTTTTTTTTCGGGCCGAATTTTTGAGTTTGGATATCTCAGCTCTGGAAGGGGCTAGAGCCTCCATTTTTGCACTCAGGTCTAAGTCTCATGGCCCTCTATCAGAATCCAGAGTTTTGGGAAGATTGGAGAAACTTAATTTTTCGCCCCCCAAAAAAAAAACGTAAGGGGTACCACTGTCGTTTTTTTTTTTCGGGCCGAATTTTTGAGTTTCGATATCTCAGCTCTGGAAGGGGCTAGAACCTCCATTTTTGCACTCAGGTCTAAGTCTCATGGCCCTCTATCAGAATCCAGAGTTTTGGGAAGATTGGAGAAACTTAATTTTTCGCCCAAAAAAAAAACGTAAGGGGTACCACTGTCGTTTTTTTTTTCGGGCCGAATTTTTGAGTTTCGATATCTCAGCTCTGGAAGGGGCTAGAGCCTCCATTTTTGCACTCAGGTCTAAGTCTCATGGCCCTCTATCAGAATCCAGATTTTTGGGAAGATTGGAGAAACTTAATTTTTCGCCCAAAAAAAAAAACGTAAGGGGTACCACTGTCGTTTTTTTTTTCGGGCCGAATTTTTGAGTTTCGATATCTCAGCTCTGGAAGGGGCTAGAGCCTCCATTTTTGCACTCAGATCTAAGTCTCATGGCCCTCTATCAGAATCCAGAGTTTTGGGAAGATTGGAGAAACTTAATTTTTCGCCCAAAAAAAAAAAAAACGTAAGGGATACGTACCACTGTCGTTTTTTTTTCGGGCCGAATTTTTGAGTTTCAATATCTCAGCTCTGGAAGGGGCTAGAGCCTCCATTTTTGCACTCAGGTCTAAGTCTCATGGCCCTCTATCAGAATCCAGAGTTTTGGGAAAATTGGAGAAACTTAATTTTTCGCCAAAAAAAAAAAAAAAACGTAAGGGGTACCACTGTCGTTTTTTTTTTTTCGGGCCGAATTTTTGAGTTTCGATATCTCAGCTCTGGAAGGGGCTAGAGCCTCCATTTTTGCACTCAGGTCTAAGTCTCATGGCCCTCTATCAGAATCCAGAGTTTTGGGAAGATTGGAGAAACTTAATTTTTCGCCCAAAAAAAAAAACGTAAGGGGTACCACTGTCGTTTTTTTTTTCGGGCCGAATTTTTGAGTTTCGATATCTCAGCTCTGGAAGGGGCTAGAGCCTCCATTTTTGCACTCAGGTCTAAGTCTCATGGCCCTCTATCAGAATCCAGAGTTTTGGGAAGATTGGAGAAACTTAATTTTTCGCCCAAAAAAAAAAACGTAAGGGGTACCACTGTCGTTTTTTTTTTCGGGCCGAATTTTTGAGTTTCGATATCTCAGCTCTGGAAGGGGCTAGAGCCTCCAATTGTGCACTCAGGTCTAAGTCTCATGGCCCTCTATCAGAATCCAGAGTTTTGGGAAGATTGGAGAAACTTAATTTTTCGCCCCAAAAAAAAAACGTAAGGGGTACCACTGTCGTTTTTTTTTCGGGCCGAATTTTTGAGTTTCGATATCTCAGCTCTGGAAGGGGCTAGAGCCCCCATTTTTGCACTCAGGTCTAAGTCTCATGGCCATACCCGGCGCTATGGGCGGGCCTTAGGGGGCCGGGCCCGCCTACCGAGCGCCTGTGCCCCCCTCTCCATGCAATTTGCAATTAATAAATTTTAAAAAGAAATTTATTTTAAAAATAAAAATAATGTATTGAATAACTCATGCGGAGATTCCACTCCCAAAAACGTCGACTTCAGCTGTATTAAGAACATGAGTGGGCCAGTTATTAGGGCCCAAGCCCTGAAAGGGCGAAGGCCCTATTGTTTTCCTTAGGATTATTATTAGGGCCCAAGCCCTGAAAGGGCGAAGGCCCTATTGTTTTCCTAACGATTATTATTATTATTATTATTATTTATACGACTATTTGGGCACTTTTGGGGCCCTTAACATGCTCAAAAACTCTTGAAACTTTGCACACGGGTCAGAATCCGCGGCCATCAGGGCCGGGCTGAAGATGGTACCCGGGCGTGGCAGGGGGGCTAGACAGCGCCCCCTGGAACGGGGTCCGAAAACTTGGTCCATAACTCAAACACGCTTGCATGTAATAATATGAAACTCGGTACACATGTTGATCTCATCGTTCATATATACCTCAAACTATTACTTTTTACCCCAGCCCAACAGGAAGTCGGTTATTTAGGGTTGTTCATAAAACACTCGCAATGGAATTTGAAGTACTCCTCCTAGAGAATTCAAACACACGGCACGAAACTCGGTCAGCATGAAGTCAAGGCATTGAGGATGAAAGTTTGCGAGGGGATTTTTGATATCTCGAACGGTTTGGCCGTGGCGAGGAAACGAAATTATGGCGATAATCGTGAAACAGGAAGTGTGTCAGAACTTCAGCATACATTAACTGATCTTGATGAAACTTCAGCAGTTTGTTTGCTGTAAGAGGACGATCACATGGATGTGAATATTGTGAGTCAAAGTTATAGCGCCACCAACTGGCAGCAGGAAGTGTGTCACTTTCAAAATGCTTTGAAATCACCCTCTTATTTTTACCCGATTTGCTTCAAACTTAATCTGTATAATGTAAATACATAGCAGATGAAGACCTGTGAATGGATTCTTGATATCTTTGATACTGTTGCCGTGGCAACGCATCAAACTTTAAAATTCTTTTTTTTTGATGATTTTGAGACTCTTAGCGGCTTTTGGGGCCCTTAATGGGTTTGAAAACTCTTGAAACTTTGCACACAGGTCAGATCCCACAGCCATCAGAGCCGGGCTGAAGATGGTACCTGGGTGTGGCAGGGGGGCTAGACAGCGCCCCCTGGAACGGGGTCCGAACACTTGGTCCATAACTCAAACACGCTTGCATGTAATAATATGAAACTCGGTACACATGTTGATCTCATCGTTCATATATACCTCAAACTATTACTTTTTACCCCAGCCCAACAGGAAGTCGGCTATTGAGGTTTGTTTATAAAACGCTCGCAATGGAATGTGCAATACTCCTCCTAGAGAATTCAAACACACGGCACGAAACTCGGTCAGCATGAAGTCAAGGCATTGAGGATGAAAGTTTGCGAGGGGATTTTTGATATCTCGAACGGTTTGGCCGTGGCAAGGAAACGAAATGATGGCGAGAAACGTGAAACAGGAAGTGTGTTATAACTTCAGCATACATTAACTGATCTTGATGAAACTTCAGCAGTGTGTTCGCTGTAAGAGGACGATCACATGGATGTGACTATTGTGAGTCAAAGTTATAGCGCCACCAACTGGCAGCAGGAAGTGTGTCACTTTCAAAATGCTTTGAAATCACCCTTTTATTTTTACCCGATTTGCTTCAAACTTAATCTGTATAATGTAAATATACGGCAGATGTAGACCTGTGAATGGATTCTTGATATCTTTTAAACTGTTGCCGTGGCAACGCATCAAACTTTACCATTCTTTTAGGATGCTTTTGAGACCCTTAGCATGCTTCAAATCGCATGAAACTCGACAGACACATCACATTTATTAGCCAGTAGACATGTGCAAAGTTTCAGAAACGGGCGTGGTGAGGGCTCAGTAGCACCACCTTTTGACAAAAGTGGGGTTGTTAGTTTTAACTAGAGTTACAAAAATCGGTATGTATATTGTACTCCTCGAGCCGGACAACTTTCTAATTGACACTCATTAGCTAGGACCCACAGAAAGTCAGATATCTTTGTTTGAATGTAGAGAAAATCTTAGAATTTTGCCAGTCTCTCAGTGTCTCTCTGTGTGAGTGAGAGGAGGGGCGCCTGTCAGGTTAATTTTAACCCTTTATTTGCTGTGTGCGACTTCTCTGGCATTTTCGGGGGCCTTAACATCCTCTAAAACTCTTGAAACTTTGCACACGGGTCAGAACCCATGGCCATCAGGGCCGGGCTGAAGCTGGTCATCGGGCGTGGCAGGGCGGCTCGACAGCGCCCCCTGGACTGGGATTCGAACATTTGTCCATAAATCAAACACACTTGCGTGAATTAATATGAAACTCGGTACAATTATAGATCACATCAGGCCAAACAACTTTCGTGCTCTAAGTTTTACGACAATTAAAATGGAAGTTGAGAATTATGGGTTGTTTGAATAGTTGTCCTAGGAGAAATACATCAAATTACAACCCATGTGTTTACCAATCACAACCAAACTCGGTGTGCAAGAAGTCAAGACATTGAGGATGAAAGTTTGTGAGGGGATTTTTGATATCTCAAACGGTTTGGCCGTGGCGAGGAAACAAAATTATGGCGAGAAACGTGAAACAGGAAGTGTGTTATAACTTCAGCATACATTAACATATCTTGATGAAACTTCATCAGTGTGTTCCTGTAAGAGGACGATCACATGGATGTGACTATTTCGAGTCAAAGTTATAGCGCCACCAACTGGCAGCAGGAAGTGTGTCACTTTCAAAATGCTTTGAAATCAACCTCTTATTTTTACCCGATTTGCTTCAAACTTCATCTGTATAATGTAAATACATGGCAGATGAAGACCTGTGAATGGATTCTTGATATCTTTGATACTGTTGCCGTGGCAACGCATCAAACTTTAAAATTCTTTTTTTTTTGATGATTTTGAGACTCTTAATGGCTTTTGAGGCCCTTAACGGGTTTGAAAACTCTTGAAACTTTGCACACAGGTCATATCCCACTGCCATCAGGCCCGGGCTGAAGATGGTACCTAGGCGTGGCAGGGGGGCTAGACAGCGCCCCCTGGAACGGGGTCCGAAAACTTGGTCCATAAATCAAACACGCTTGCATGTAATAATATGAATGAAAAACTTCATCTGTATAATGTAAACAGATGAAAAACTTCATCTGTATAATGATGAAAAACAGATGAAAAACTTCATCTGTATAATGTAAACATACGGTAGATGTAGACCTGTGAATGGATTCTTGATATCTTTTAAACTGTTGCCGTGGCAAAGCTTCAAACTTTGAAATTATTTTAGGATGCTTTTGAGACTCTTAGCATGCTTGAAATTGCATGAAACTCAACAGACACATCACATTTATTAGCCAGTAGACATGTGCAAAGTTTCAGAAACGGGCATGGTGCAGGGACTAAATAGCGCCACCTTTTGACAAAAGTGGGGTTGTTATTTTTATCTACAGTTACAAAAATCGTTATATACATTGTACTCCTCAAGCCAGACAACTTTCTAATTCATAGTCATTAGCTCAGACCAAGAGGAAGTCAGATATTTTGGTTTGAATATGGTGAGACTCTCTCTGAGCCTACGTCCGTGTATGGCAAGCCCTTTTAACATTTAAAAGCTAAGTTTGCCTATCCGGAAATTAACATTGTAGATATCAACAATGTCTTTCTGTCTAGTCGTAATTACATTTTGGATAGTTTGTATTATCATTTAAGATATCTGTAACATAATTGTGACTAGTCAAAATGACAGACTATGGCAAGCCGTTTTAACATTTAATCATGAAAGGGCCAAAGCCTTCGGCACCGCCACCCCGGTGCCTTTAGGTAACTAAAGGAGCCAGGGGTTGCGGTGCCACCGGCTTGGGCCCGCCATCGCTGCTCGCAGCTATATTTATTATTATTATTATTATTATTATTATTATTTATACGACTATTCGGGCACTTTTGGGGCCCTAAACATGCTCAAAAACTCTTGAAACTTAGCACACGGGTCAGAACCCGCGGCCATCAGGGCCGGGCTGAAGATGGTACCCGGGCGTGGCAGGGGGACTAGACAGCGCCCCCTGGAACGGGGTCCGAAAACTTGGTCCATAACTCAAACACGCTTGTATGTAATAATATGAAACTCGGTACACATGTTGATCTCATCGTTCATATATACCTCATACTATTACTTTTTACCTCAGCCCAACAGGAAGTCGGTTATTTAGGGTTGTTCATAAAACACTCGCAATGGAATTTGAAGTACTACTCCTAGAGAATTCAAACACACGGCACGAAACTCGGTCAGCATGAAGTCAAGGCATTGACGATGAAAGTTTGCGAGGGGATTTTTGATATCTCGAACGGTTTGGCCGTGGCGAGGAAACGAAATTATGGCGAGAAACGTGAAACAGGAAGTGTGTTATAACTTCAGCATACATTAACTGATCTTGATGAAACTTCAGCAGTGTGTTCGCTGTAAGAGGACGATCACATGGATTTGACTATTGTGAGTCAAAGTTATAGCGCCACCAACTGGTAGCAGGAAGTGTGTCACTTTCAAAATGCTTTGAACTCACCCTTTTATTTTTACCCGATGTGCTTCAAACTTAATCTGTATAATGTAAATACATAGCAGATGAAGACCTGTGAATGGATTCTTGATATCTTTGATACTGTTGCCGTGGCAACGCATCAAACTTTAAAATTCTTTTTTTTATGATTTTGAGACTCTTAGCGGCTTTTGGGGCCCTTAACGGGTTTGAAAACTCTTGAAACTTTGCACACAGGTCAGATCCCACAGCCATCAGAGCCGGGCTGAAGATGGTACCTGGGTGTGGCAGGGGGGCTAGACAGCGCCCCCTGGAACGGGGTCCGAACACTTGGTCCATAAATCAAACACGCTTGCATGTAATAATATGAAACTCGGTACACATGTTGATCTCATCGTTTCATCTATACCTCACGCTCTTACTTTTTACCCCAGCTAAACAGGAAGTCGGCTATTGAGGTTTGTTTGTAAAACGCTCGCAGTGGAATGTGCAATACTCCTCCTAGAGAATTCAAACACACGGCACGAAACTCGGTCAGCATGAAGTCAAGGCATTGAGGATGAAAGTTTGCGAGGGGATTTTTGATATCTCGAACGGTTTGGCCGTGGCGAGGAAACAAAATTATGGCGAGAAACGTGAAACAGGAAGTGTGTTATAACTTCAGCATACATTAACTGATCTTGATGAAACTTCAGCAGTGTGTTCACTGTAAGAGGCTGATTACATGGATGTGACTATTGTGAGTCAAAGTTATAGCGCCACCAACTGGCAGCAGGAAGTGTGTCACTTTCAAAATGCTTTGATATCACCCTCTTATTTTTAACCGATTTGCTTCAAACTTCATCTGTATAATGTAAAAATACAGCAGATGTAGACCTGTGAATGGATTCTTGATATCTTTAATACTATTGCTGTGGCAACAAATCAAACTTTAACATTATTTTTTGATACTTTTGGGACTCTTAGCATGCTTGAAATTGCTTGAAACAGATAGATACAGATAGCTCGACAGATACATCACATTTATTAGCCAGTAGGCATGTGCAACTTTGGCAAAAGATTAAAGTAATGTCAAAAAAGTAAACACTAAAAGCCTCATATCTTCTAAAAATGTAATTATACATCATTTGTTTCTAAATTAAATTATACAAATATTATAATTAAAGCAGTTTTTCCCTTTTTTCATTTAAGAATTATGTTTACGTTCAAAAACAGCCAGGTTGTAAAATTCAGAAGAAGAAAAAATAATCTGAGTCATACGTAGTGCTATACTGCCCTCTTGTGTTCAATATCAGTTAGGCCTAATCAACGTGTGACTCCGCTGGGACTCGGGAACTTTTAAATCGCTTACTTAAAACCGAAAGTCAAAATACAGATATCCGCACAAGACATTAATGTTGTGGAGTAGAGCAAGCATTTTAAATAAATTCCTATTAAGTAGGATTGAACTAAACAGAATGAACGTTCACTCTGTTCTGCTGGTTCCTCGCTGTTGGCGCGCACAGTTATGAATGCTTTTGCAGCCATGAGTTTTAGTTTAATTTTAAAATTAGCGCAATTTCGGGATTTGTATTATTTGAATTTATTTTTAAAAAACACAATGTTGAGTTTTATTGTAACACTGTTTAATCGCGCCCACGGTTATATTTTGTATATTATATATAATTATAATGTATTTCTGTATAAAATAATACTACAATAAAAAACACATTTGTGACCGACCTGATCCAGCAAAATTAGTCACAGTGACCCAAATTTAAAAATTGAGATTTTGATATTAGTGAAAAGAGGACACTGTAAGCTTTCAAATGATACCTTGGTCATACCTTGAATGGTTGTAAAGATATACAGATTTGAATTCTGGTCGTCTGCCCTTTTTTTCCAATTGAAAACCTAAGAAAATCGCTTTTAAAAATTTTTTTGCCCGTTTTTTTTTTTTTTTTTTTTTTGATATCTTTCAAAATCCATAGCATTTTAAGGGATAAACTATTTATTTTATATAGCTTAATTTGACCAAATAGATTAACATATATAAATGCAATTTAACGAGGCTGAAACTCAACTTATTTTTAATTTTTTTGAAATAAATAATTAAAAAGTCACTTTTACAAAAATGTTCTAAAATCAGAAAGATTGAAGAGGAGTCAGAGAGAAATTCAGTTTTCATACGGATTAGCCCACATAAGCAGAGAGCAGTCTGTCTTCTTTCATTTTGAATGGTTGTCTTTAAAAGTAGACATTTCAATATATATGTCTGTGACGATACCTTATACGCTGACTTTCGGTTCATGAGACAAGCTTCAGTTCACGTGCCGCGCGTCTCAGCGTCGTGATTAGGCCTAGCCTATTGTCTGCAATTTATTTCTTATTATTAAATCCTAGTAATTGGTTGATGAAACATTGATTTAAATTAAGATAATTATTTTAAAACGAAATTTACTTAAAAGTTTTAGTGCTGCTTCCAGAGAACGGTCACGTTCGGATTGTTTTAAATGCGAACACGGAAAATAAAATAAAGATTTTATGTTCTGGAGAGAGTCAACCCTTCTTCATCCGGTGAGTATTACTTTTGGTTTGTGCAGTGTGGTTCACATAGGCCAATTTATTAAAATATTTAATTATCTGGGAATTGGATCTCCTCCATAATGCTGAAATTGCCCAATTTTAAAAAATTTAGTAATAATTTAAGTTTTGTGGTGTAAGTCTACGTATTTTATAATGTTAACTTCAAATAATACTAATAGTAATTTAAAGATGTTGTAGCTAGCATTGGGTCTGGACGTGAAGGATAACTTCGGGAGTTGAAGGGACGTGTCGGTGTCGTGATTCTGTCTTCTCACACCGCGACACAGGTTCGTGGATCTGAGTGTCGCGATCGTTACAGCCTTACATAGGCTATATTCTTCTTGCAGATAAATATACTCACGCAGTTTAGGTTAGAAGCCTCCAGTGAGTTCAACGTTTCAGGGGATACCCGGGAAATGCTCAGAGGTGACGACTGACGAGGGGAGTTGAGAAGAGCAATGTTTATTTCAGCGAATTTAAAGCTTTGACAACTTTAATCGTTATTTAAATACCTTTACTCAATTATCTCGACTACGAAACCCTGTGAGATTATTTTTGAATGTCTGTTCTTTGAAATTAGCAAAAAAAATATATATATATATATTTTTTTGTTATTTCATGGTTTTTCCATATAATCGGCCCATATCTTAAAATGGAAGGTTGCAACTTCCGACTCATTTCGCCAGAGCGGGTCACATTTGATTTTTATTTTTTAAACAATGTAATGTGTAACCTAAAAATAAACAGATTATTTGATAAATGGTATATTTAAATCTGCATATTGTAGCCTAATATCTGCAGGGCAGCCTAGTCTTAATAAATGTATGCTTCATTTTTCATTAGTAAATTTGATCAATAAATTCAATAATTTAGAATAATAAGACACTATAGGGCTGTTACCCTAGGTAAGGCTGATCAAATTAAATCGGTTACACAATAATGTTACGAGATTGGTTTAACAGGAGTCAATTAAAAATCGCTGTAAAGAACGATACTTTTAAACATAACCCTAAATCACCATAAGGTGTCGCCAGATGACCGTCTTAATGAACGAGTCATGGATTCAAAATGCTGAATCATTCAGTAATGAGAAAACACATTGCTTTGAGATGCGCGATGGGTCGCTGTGATCTTTGTTTAACTATTTTCTCTGCTGAAACAGAAAAAAGTCAATATTGCATCTAAAAAGTCAATATTGCATCTAAAATGTAAGTGACTTGACTTGTGTGTGTGACTATGTTTGTTGTAGTGATAAGAGTTGCACCCTTGTTAAAGTTTAAGGCCTTGTGTTTTTGGATATATATCTTTCTTTCTTTTTTTTTTCTTTTTTTACAAAATATGCATATAACCCATATATTTTAGATTTATTATTTGCTTTAAATTAAATTAAGATTGTATTTTTGGTAATTGAACCTGAATGAATTTAAAAATGAATGTGCTATATTTCAGATCATATTTGTTTTTTCTTAAAATTTGAACTAACTTTATTCTCAGCTGAATTATAAATATTTTATTTCTGTATGAATTAAAAACACATTTGATTTTTCTTTTTTAATCAATGTAGAATGTGTAACTGAAATATAAACAGATTAGGGCTCTGTTCGAGGACAAGTAACTAAAACCAATGCGACATGATGAATGTTTGTTTCCCAAACCATCTCAGAGTAACAGCTTACTTTTCTTTCTTACTATATTCTTTCTTACTATAAACTGTGCTGAAGAGCTTGCATCAGTCAAAGCAGGGTTACATTTTGTATGTCGTGCACAATAAACCTAAAGGCACCAGGGTGGCGGTGCCACCGGCTTCATATATATATGTATATACAGTATATATATATATATATATATAGCTAGCTGTGATCCGCGATGAAGGGCCAAAGCCAGTGGCATGGCCACCCTGGTGCTTTTAGGTAACTAAGGAACCGGGGTTGCGGTGCCACCGGCTTGGGCCCTTCATCGCTGCTCGCAGCTATATTTAGGGCCCAAGCCCTGAAAGGGCGAAGGCCCTATTGTTTTCCTTCCGATTATTAGGGCCCAAGCCCTGAAAGGGCGAAGGCCCTATTGTTTTCCTAACGATTATTATTATTATTATTATTATTTATACGACTATTTGGGCACTTTTGGGGCCCTTAACATGCTCAAAAACTCTTGAAACTTTGCACACGGGTCAGAATCCGCGGCCATCAGGGCCGGGCTGAAGATGGTACCCGGGCGTGGCAGGGGGGCTAGACAGCGCCCCCTGGAACGGGGTCCGAAAACTTGGTCCATAACTCAAACACGCTTGCATGTAATAATATGAAACTCGGTACACATGTTGATCTCATCGTTCATATATACCTCAAACTATTACTTTTTACCCCAGCCCAACAGGAAGTCGGTTATTTAGGGTTGTTCATAAAACACTCGCAATGGAATTTGAAGTACTCCTCCTAGAGAATTCAAACACACGGCACGAAACTCGGTCAGCATGAAGTCAAGGCATTGAGGATGAAAGTTTGCGAGGGGATTTTTGATATCTCGAACGGTTTGGCCGTGGCGAGGAAACGAACTTATGGCGATAATCGTGAAACAGGAAGTGTGTCAGAACTTCAGCATACATTAACTGATCTTGATGAAACTTCAGCAGTTTGTTTGCTGTAAGAGGACGATCACATGGATGTGAATATTGTGAGTCAAAGTTATAGCGCCACCAACTGGCAGCAGGAAGTGTGTCACTTTCAAAATGCTTTGAAATCACCCTCTTATTTTTACCCGATTTGCTTCAAACTTAATCTGTATAATGTAAATAGATAGCAGATGAAGACCTGTGAATGGATTCTTGATATCTTTGATACTGTTGCCGTGGCAACGCATCAAACTTTAAAATTCTTTTTTTTTGATGATTTTGAGACTCTTAGCGGCTTTTGGGGCCCTTAACGGGTTTGAAAATTCTTGAAACTTTGCACACAGGTCAGATCCCACAGCCATCAGAGCCGGGCTGAAGATGGTACCTGGGTGTGGCAGGGGGGCTAGACAGCGCCCCCTGGAACGGGGTCCGAACACTTGGTCCATAACTCAAACACGCTTGCATGTAATAATATGAAACTCGGTACACATGTTGATCTCATCGTTCATATATACCTCAAACTATTACTTTTTACCCCAGCCCAACAGGAAGTCGGCTATTGAGGTTTGTTTGTAAAACGCTCGCAATGGAATGTGCAATACTCCTCCTAGAGAATTCAAACACACGGCACGAAACTCGGTCAGCATGAAGTCAAGGCATTGAGGATGAAAGTTTGCGAGGGGATTTTTGATATCTCGAACGGTTTGGCCGTGGCGAGGAAACGAAATGATGGCGAGAAACGTGAAACAGGAAGTGTGTTATAACTTCAGCATACATTAACTGATCTTGATAAAACTTTAGCAGTGTGTTCGCTGTAAGAGGACGATCACATGGATGTGACTATTGTGAGTCAAAGTTATAGCGCCACCAACTGGCAGCAGGAAGTGTGTCACTTTCAAAATGCTTTGAAATCACCCTTTTATTTTTACCCGATTTGCTTCAAACTTAATCTGTATAATGTAAATATACGGCAGATGTAGACCTGTGAATGGATTCTTGATATCTTTTAAACTGTTGCCGTGGCAACGCATCAAACTTTACCATTCTTTTAGGATGCTTTTGAGACCCTTAGCATGCTTCAAATCGCATGAAACTCGACAGACACATCACATTTATTAGCCAGTAGACATGTGCAAAGTTTCAGAAACGGGCGTGGTGAGGGCTCAGTAGCACCACCTTTTGACAAAAGTGGGGTTGTTAGTTTTAACTAGAGTTACAAAAATCGGTATGTATATTGTACTCCTCGAGCCGGACAACTTTCTAATTGACACTCATTAGCTAGGACCCACAGAAAGTCAGATATCTTTGTTTGAATGTAGAGAAAATCTTAGAATTTTGCCAGTCTCTCAGTGTCTCTCTGTGTGAGTGAGAGGAGGGGCGCCTGTCAGGTTAATTTTAACCCTTTATTTGCTGTGTGCGACTTCTCTGGCATTTTCGGGGGCCTTAACATCCTCTAAAACTCTTGAAACTTTGCACACGGGTCAGAACCCATGGCCATCAGGGCCGGGCTGAAGCTGGTCATCGGGCGTGGCAGGGCGGCTCGACAGCGCCCCCTGGACTGGGATTCGAACATTTGTCCATAAATCAAACACACTTGCGTGAATTAATATGAAACTCGGTACAATTATAGATCACATCAGGCCAAACAACTTTCGTGCTCTAAGTTTTACGACAATTAAAATGGAAGTTGAGAATTATGGGTTGTTTGAATAGTTGTCCTAGGAGAAATACATCAAATTACAACGCATGTGTTTACCAATCACAACCAAACTCGGTGTGCAAGAAGTCAAGACATTGAGGATGAAAGTTTGTGAGGGGATTTTTGATATCTCAAACGGTTTGGCCGTGGCGAGGAAACAAAATTATGGCGAGAAACGTGAAACAGGAAGTGTGTTATAACTTCAGCATACATTAACATATCTTGATGAAACTTCATCAGTGTGTTCGCTGTAAGAGGACGATCACATGGATGTGACTATTTCGAGTCAAAGTTATAGCGCCACCAACTGGCAGCAGGAAGTGTGTAACTTTCAAAATGCTTTGAAATCAACCTCTTATTTTTACCCGATTTGCTTCAAACTTCATCTGTATAATGTAAATACATGGCAGATGAAGACCTGTGAATGGATTCTTGATATCTTTGATACTGTTGCCGTGGCAACGCATCAAACTTTAAAATTCTTTTTTTTTTTTGATGATTTTGAGACTCTTAATGGCTTTTGAGGCCCTTAACGGGTTTGAAAACTCTTGAAACTTTGCACACAGGTCATATCCCACAGCCATCAGGCCCGGGCTGAAGATGGTACCTAGGCGTGGCAGGGGGGCTAGACAGCGCCCCCTGGAACGGGGTCCGAAAACTTGGTCCATAAATCAAACACGCTTGCATGTAATAATATGAATGAAAAACTTCATCTGTATAATGTAAACAGATGAAAAACTTCATCTGTATAATGATGAAAAACAGATGAAAAACTTCATCTGTATAATGTAAACATACGGTAGATGTAGACCTGTGAATGGATTCTTGATATCTTTTAAACTGTTGCCGTGGCAAAGCTTCAAACTTTGAAATTATTTTAGGATGCTTTTGAGACTCTTAGCATGCTTGAAATTGCATGAAACTCAACAGACACATCACATTTATTAGCCAGTAGACATGTGCAAAGTTTCAGAAACGGGCATGGTGCAGGGACTAAATAGCGCCACCTTTTGACAAAAGTGGGGTTGTTATTTTTATCTACAGTTACAAAAATCGTTATATACATTGTACTCCTCAAGCCAGACAACTTTCTAATTCATAGTCATTAGCTCAGACCAAGAGGAAGTCAGATATTTTGGTTTGAATATGGTGAGACTCTCTCTGAGCCTACGTCCGTGTATGGCAAGCCCTTTTAACATTTAAAAGCTAAGTTTGCCTATCCGTAAATTAACATTGTAGATATCAACAATGTCTTTCTGTCTAGTCGTAATTACATTTTGGATAGTTTGTATTATCATTTAAGATATCTGTAACATAATTGTGACTAGTCAAAATGACAGACTATGGCAAGCCGTTTTAACATTTAATCATGAAAGGGCCAAAGCCTTCGGCACCGCCACCCGGGTGCATTTAGGTAACTGAAGGAGCCAGGGGTTGCGGTGCCACCGGCTTGGGCCCGCCATCGCTGCTCGCAGCTATATTTTTTTTTTTTTCTTTTATTTTTCTAACGACTATTCGGGCACTTTTGGGGCCCTTAACATGCTCGAAAACTCTTGAAACTTTGCACACGGGTCAGAACCCGCGGCCATCAGAGCCGGGCTGAAGCTGGTACCTGGGCGTGGCAGGGCGGCTCGTCAGCGCCCCCTGGAACGGGGTCCGAACACTTGGTCCATAACTCAAACACGCTTGTATGTAATAATATGAAACTCGGTACACATGTTGCTCTCATCGTTTCATCTATACCTCGCGCTCTTACTTTTTACCCCAGCCCAACAGGAAGTCGGCTATTGAGGTTTGTTTGTAAAACACTCGCAATGGAATGTTAAATACTCCTCCTAGAGCTTTGATCCAAGTTCGACGAAACTCAGTCAGCGTGAAGTCAAGACATTGAGGATGAAAGTTTGCGAGGGGATTTTTGATATCTCGAACGGTTTGTCCGTGGCGAGGAAACGAAACTATGGCGAGAAACGTGAAACAGGAAGTGTGTTATAACTTCAGCATACATTAACTGATCTTGATGAAACTTCAGCAGTGTGTTCGCTGTAAGAGGACGATCACATGGATGTGACTATTGTGAGTCAAAGTTATAGTGCCACCAACTGGCAGCAGGAAGTGTGTCACTTTCAAAATGCTTTGAAATCACCCTTTTATTTTTACCCGATTTGCTTCAAACTTCATCTGAATAATGTAAACATACGATAGATGTAGACCTGTGAATGGATTCTTGATATCTTTTAAACTGTTGCCGTGGCAACGCATCAAACTTTACCATTCTTATAGGATGCTTTTGAGACCCTTAGCATGCTTCAAATTGCATGAAACTCGACAGACACATCACATTTATTAGCCAGTAGACATGTGCAAAGTTTCAGAAACGGGCGTGGTGAGGGCTCAGTAGCGCCACCTTTTGACAAAAGTGGGGTTGTTAGTTTTATCTACAGTTACAAAAATCGGTATGTATATTGTACTCCTCGAGCCGGACAACTTTCTAATTGACACTCATTAGCTAGGACCCACAGAAAGTCAGATATGTTTGTTTGAATGTAGAGAAAATCTCAGAATTTTGCCAGTGTCTCAGTGTCCCTCTGTGTGAGTGAGAGGAGGGGCGCCTGTCAGGTTAATTTTAACCCTTTATTTGCTGTGTGCGACTTCTCTGGCATTTTCGGGGGCCTTAACATCCTCGAAAACTCTTGAAACTTTGCACACGGGTCAGAACCCATGGCCATCAGGGCCGGGCTGAAGCTGGTAACCGGGCGTGGCAGGGCGGCTCGACAGCGCCCCCTGGACTGGGATTCGAACATTTGTCCATAAATCAAACACACTTGCATGAATTAATATGAAACTCGGTACAATTATAGATCACATCAGGCCAAACAACTTTCGTGCTCTAAGTTTTATGACAGTTCAAATGGAAGTTATTTATGAATTATGAATTATGGGTTGTTTGAATAATTGTCCTAGGAGAAATACACCAAATCACAATGCATGTGTTTACCAATCACAACCAAACTCGGTGTGCATGAAGTCAAGACATTGAGGATGCTCAATTCCGGACGGATTTTTGATATCTCGAACGGTCTGGCCGTGGCGAGGAAATGAATTTTATGACTAAAAAAGGACACATAAAGTGTGTTATAACTTTGCTCAATTTACCTACAGTTACAAAACTTACCACGTATATTGTTCTCGTCAAGCCGATCAACTTTCTAATTAACAGTAATAAGCTCAGACCAAAAGAAAGTCAGATATTGCAGTTTGGATGTGTATCTTGTCTCTATCAGTGTCTGTGTGGGGAAGAGGGAGGGGGGGGGGGTTGCTGGTGTCTGCATTTATTTGTGTGTGTGTGTGTGTGTGTGTGTGTGTGTGTGTGTGTGTGTGTGTGTGTGTGTGTGTGTGTGTGTGTGTGTGTGTGTGTGTGTGTGTGTGTGTGTTTGGCTGACTGTAGATTTTTTCTGCAAGTCCTTATCTTTTTGCATAACAATTTTGTATTTTTTTAAATGACAAAATATGCATATAACCCTAATCTTTTAAATGTATAGCTTGGTTTAAATAAAAGTAAGATAAATTGGTAAACTACAAATTGGTAATTGAAGCTGAATGATTTTAAAATTAATGTGCTATATTTCAATACATTTGCTTTCCTTAATATTGTAAAACACTAACCTCATTTATATGTGTGTGTGTGTGTGTGTGTGTGTTTGTATGTATATATATTTTGCAAAGCCCTCACTGATGCAAGCTCTTCTGCACACTTCTCTTCGACAGTCAATGCGGGGGTTAAGTTTTTGCACGTCGTGCAGAATAACCCTCTTTATATATATATATATATATATATATATATATATATATATATATATATGAAGAGTTCAGATGCAAAAGCCTCTAAATGCCATTTGAAATTTTCTTCTTTAATGATGATTGTTTTTTAACAAACTAGTATATTTAAGTTCAGTAATTTCACTTAAATGGCAATGATAATTACCTATTAATTGTTATTTAAGTGAAATTACTGAACTTAAATATACAAATTTGATAAAAATCATCATTAAAGAAGAAAATTTCAAATGGCATTTAGAGGCTTTTGCATCTGAACTCTTCATATATATATATATATATATACTTAAAAAGCGGGGGTTAAGTTTTTGCACGTCGTGAAGAATAACACTAAAGGCACCATATATATACTTAAAAGTGGGGTTGTTAGTTTTATCTACAGTTACAAAAATCGGTATATACATTGTACTCCTCAAGCCGTACAACTTTCTAATACATAGTCTTTAACTCGGACCAAGAGGAAGACAGATATTTTGGTTTGAATATGGTGAGCCTCTCTCTGAGCCTACGTCCCTCTATGGCAAGCCCTTTTAACATTTAAAAGCTAAGTTTGCCTTTCCGGAATTAACATTGTAGATATCAACAACGTCTTTCTGTCTAGTCGTAATTACACTTTGGATAGTTTGTATTATCATTTAAGATATCTGTAACATAATTGTGACTAGTCGAAATGACAGAGTATGGCAAGCCGTTTTAACATTTAATCATGAAAGGGCCAAAGCCTTCGGCACCGCCACCCGGGTGCCTTTAGGTAACTAAAGGAACCGGGGTTGCGGTGCCTCCGGCTTGGGCCCGCCATCGCTGCTCGCAGCTATATTTTTTATTACTCTTCTTAAGTTGCACCAGCCCTGAGTCTGACACAATGCTAAATCATAAAACAGATATGTACAATAACATTACGATATCCTTTAATCGATTTAAATAGTTATTGATTTAGGTTTATGTGGTCGTTCAATTACGCCTTTATATTTGTATTAAATGTGAATGTAAATAATGGTCCAGGGGTAGAACTTTTGCCAAGCGTGCCAGAGATTCTGGGTTCTAATCCGTTCTAATAACATTTTTTTTCCATCAAAACTGATTATGTTTATCAGTGGTTGTATATCAGGCACAGACAAAACATCTTCAGAACATTTTGTGTTTTAATTTCACCGTAATGAATAGAGTCTCTCCACAACGGATTGCGCGTCCGAGTGAAGACTGTGCGCAAGCCAGAAAAAAACAAAAAACACATTAGCCTATCCGCGCCAGCGGCAACGAGCATTAATTTGAACAGTTGATTTTAAAAACACATTTCAGCGCTAGATCGTCTCTTATTTAAAAAACGAACGAAACGAATGCTCTGCTAGTTAACTGAAGATGTTTTGTTTATTTGTATTGGTACATTCGTGCCGGAATGTTTCAAAAGTGGTGGGTACAATATCGACGGTGGGGACATATCCCACCCGCAAATTACGCCTGGTACTTGAAATCGGCGTAATAGTTGGTTTTTGTCCTATAGAAAAATGTATTGGATGTCATAATTAGGCCCCCCCTACAATATTAAATGCCCGTCCATTGGTTTGTTTCTGCAGCCGGCTCTGCTCATGGCCCTCTATCAGAATCCAGAGTTTTGGGAAGATTGGAGAAACGTAATTTTTCGCCCAAAAAAAAAAAACCGTAAGGGGTACCACTGTCGTTTTTTTTTTCGGGCCGAATTTTTGAGTTTCGATATCTCAGCTCTGGAAGGGGCTAGAGCCTCCATTTTTGCACTCAGGTCTAAGTCTCATGGCCCTCTATCAGAATCCAGATTTTTGGGAAGATTGGAGAAACTTAATTTTTCGCCCCAAAAAAAAAACGTAAGGGGTACGTACCACTGTCGTTTTTTTTTTCGGGCTGAATTTTTGAGTTTCGATATCTCAGCTCTGGAAGGGGCTAGAGCCTCCATTTTTGCACTCAGGTCTAAGTCTCATGGCCCTCTATCAGAATCCAGAGTTTTGGGAAGATTGGAGAAACTTACTTTTTCGCCCCAAAAAAAAACCGTAAGGGTACCACTGTCGTTTTTTTTTTTTCGGGCCGAATTTTTGAGTTTCGATATCTCAGCTCTAGAAGGGGCTAGAGCCTCCATTTTTGCACTCAGGTCTAAGTCTCATGGCCCTCTATCAGAATCCAGAGTTTTGGGAAGATTGGAGAAACTTAATTTTTCGCCCAAAAAAAAAAATGTAAGGGGTACCACTGTCTTTTTTTTTTCGGGCCGAATTTTTGAGTTTCGATATCTCAGCTCTGGAAGGGGCTAGAGCCTCCATTTTTGCACTCAGGTCTAAGTCTCATGGCCATTCCCGGCGCTATGGGCGGGCCTTAGGGGGCCGGGCCCGCCTACCGAGCGCCTGTGCCCCCCTCTCCATGCAATTTGCAATTAATAAATTTTAAAAAGAAATTTATTTTAAAAATAAAAATAATGTATTGAATAACTCATGCGGAGATTCCACTCCCAAAAACGTCGACTTCAGCTGTATTAAGAACATGAGTGGGCCAGTTATTTTTACTCTTCTTAAGTTGCACCAGCCCTGACACAATGCTAAATCATAAAACAGATATGTACAATAACATTACGATATCCTTTAATCGATTTAAATAGTTATTGATTTAGGTTTATGTGGTCGTTCAATTACGCCTTTATATTTGTATTAAATGTGAATGTAAATAATGGTCCAGGGGTAGAACTTTTGCCAAGCGTGCCAGAGATTCTGGGTTCTAATCCGTTCTAATAACATTTTTTTTTCCATCAAAACTGATTATGTTTATCAGTGGTTGTATATCAGGCACAGACAAAACATCTTCAGAACATTTTGTGTTTTAATTTCACCGTAATGAATAGAGTCTCTCCACAACGGATTGCGCGTCCGAGTGAAGACTGTGCGCAAGCCAGAAAAAAAAAAACACATTAGCCTATCCGCGCCAGCGGCAACGAGCATTAATTTGAACAGTTGATTTTAAAAACACATTTCAGCGCTAGATCGTCTCTTATTTAAAAAACGAACGAAACGAATGCTCTGCTAGTTAACTGAAGATGTTTTGTTTATTTGTATTGGTACATTCGTGCCGGAATGTTTCAAAAGTGGTGGGTACAATATCGACGGTGGGGACATATCCCACCCGCAAATTACGCCTGGTACTTGAAATCGGCGTAATAGTTTGTTTTTGTCCTATAGAAAAATGTATTGGATGTCATAATTAGGCCCCCCCTACAATATTAAATGCCCGTCCATTGGTTTGTTTCTGCAGCTGGCTCTGCTCATGGCCCTCTATCAGAATCCAGAGTTTTGGGAAGATTGGAGAAACGTAATTTTTCGCCCAAAAAAAAAAAACGTAAGGGGTACCACTGTCGTTTTTTTTTTTTCGGGCCGAATTTTTGAGTTTCGATATCTCAGCTCTGGAAGGAGCTAGAGCCTCCATTTTTGCACTCAGGTCTAAGTCTCATGGCCCTCTATCAGAATCCAGAGTTTTGGGAAGATTGGAGAAACTTAATTTTTCGCCCAAAAAAAAAAACTTAAGGGGTACCACTGTCGTTTTTCTTTCGGCCCAATTTTTGAGTTTTGATATCTCAGCTCTGGAAGGGGCTAGAGCCTCCATTTTTGCACTCAGGTCTAAGTCTCATGGCCCTCTATCAGAATCCAGAGTTTTGGGAAGATTAGAGAAACTTAATTTTTCGCCAAAAAAAAAAAAACGTAAGGGGTACCACTGTCGTTTTTTTTTCGGCCTGAATTTTTGAGTTTCGATATCTCCGCTCTGGAAGGGGCTAGAGCCTCCATTTTTGCACTCAGGTCTAAGTCTCATGGCCCTCTATCAGAATCCAGAGTTTTGGGAAGATTGGAGAAACTTAATTTTTCGCCCCCCAAAAAAAACGTAAGGGGTACCACTGTCGTTTTTTTTTTCGGGCCGAATTTTTGAGTTTCGATATCTCAGCTCTGGAAGGGGCTAGAGCCTCCATTTTTGCACTCAGGTCCAAGTCTCATGGCCCTCTATCAGAATCCAGAGTTTTGGGAAGATTGGAGAAACTTAAGTTTTCGCCCAAAAAAAAAAACGTAAGGGGTACCACTGTCGTTTTTTTTTCGGGCCGAATTTTTGAGTTTCGATATCTCAGCTCTGGAAGGGGCTAGAGCCTCAATTTTTGCACTCAGGTCTAAGTCTCATGGCCCTCTATCAGAATCCAGAGTTTTGGGAAGATTGGAGAAACTTAATTTTTCGCCCCAAAAAAAAAAACGTAAGGGGTACCACTGTCGTTTTTTTTTCGGGCCGAATTTTTGAGTTTCGATATCTCAGCTCTGGAAGGGGCTAGAGCAGAGATGCCCAAACTAGGGCCCGCGGGCCAAAGTTGGCCCGTGGTATCCTTTGATTTGGCCCGCCATACCGTCCGGGGAGAGGGGATTTCTTTAAAATGCAAAACTTTACAAATAAAACTGCATTAGTTAATCAGATTGAAGTTGTTTTATATTTATTTTAAATATTATAAAATAAATAAACCCATAGCAACTTTAATGTAATACCGTTTGATTTATGATGCAAAATTTACTTTTGGCCCACGGCCCACAATCAAGTTTGATTTTTGGCCCTTCGTAGGAAAAAGTTTGGGCACCCCTGGGCTAGAGCCTCCATTTTTGCACTCAGGTCTAAGTCTCATGGCCCTCTATCAGAATCCAGAGTTTTGGGAAATTTGGAGAAACTTAATTTTTCGCCAAAAAAAAAAAACGTAAGGGGTAACACTGTCGTTTTTTTTTTCGGGCCGAATTTTTGAGTTTGGATATCTCAGCTCTGGAAGGGGCTAGAGCCTCCATTTTTGCACTCAGGTCTAAGTATCATGGCCCTCTATCAGAATCCAGAGTTTTGGGAAGATTGGAGAAACTTAATTTTTCGCCCCAAAAAAAAAAACGTAAGGGGTACCACTGTCGTTTTTTTTTCGGGCCGAATTTTTTAGTTTCGATATCTCAGCTCTGGAAGGGGCTAGAGCCTCCATTTTTGCACTCAGGTCTAAGTCTCATGGCCCTCTATCAGAATCCAGAGTTTTGGGAAAATTGGAGAAACTTAATTTTTCGCCAAAAAAAAAAACGTAAGGGGTAACACTGTCGTTTTTTTTTTTCGGGCCGAATTTTTGAGTTTGGATATCTCAGCTCTGGAAGGGGCTAGAGCCTCCATTTTTGCACTCAGGTCTAAGTCTCATGGCCCTCTATCAGAATCCAGAGTTTTGGGAAGATTGGAGAAACTTAATTTTTCGCCCCCCAAAAAAAAAACGTAAGGGGTACCACTGTCGTTTTTTTTTTTCGGGCCGAATTTTTGAGTTTCGATATCTCAGCTCTGGAAGGGGCTAGAACCTCCATTTTTGCACTCAGGTCTAAGTCTCATGGCCCTCTATCAGAATCCAGAGTTTTGGGAAGATTGGAGAAACTTAATTTTTCGCCCAAAAAAAAAACGTAAGGGGTACCACTGTCGTTTTTTTTTTCGGGCCGAATTTTTGAGTTTCGATATCTCAGCTCTGGAAGGGGCTAGAGCCTCCATTTTTGCACTCAGGTCTAAGTCTCATGGCCCTCTATCAGAATCCAGATTTTTGGGAAGATTGGAGAAACTTAATTTTTCGCCCAAAAAAAAAAACGTAAGGGGTACCACTGTCGTTTTTTTTTTCGGGCCGAATTTTTGAGTTTCGATATCTCAGCTCTGGAAGGGGCTAGAGCCTCCATTTTTGCACTCAGATCTAAGTCTCATGGCCCTCTATCAGAATCCAGAGTTTTGGGAAGATTGGAGAAACTTAATTTTTCGCCCAAAAAAAAAAAAAACGTAAGGGATACGTACCACTGTCGTTTTTTTTTCGGGCCGAATTTTTGAGTTTCAATATCTCAGCTCTGGAAGGGGCTAGAGCCTCCATTTTTGCACTCAGGTCTAAGTCTCATGGCCCTCTATCAGAATCCAGAGTTTTGGGAAGATTGGAGAAACTTAAGTTTTCGCCCAAAAAAAAAAACGTAAGGGGTACCACTGTCGTTTTTTTTTCGGGCCGAATTTTTGAGTTTCGATATCTCAGCTCTGGAAGGGGCTAGAGCCTCAATTTTTGCACTCAGGTCTAAGTCTCATGGCCCTCTATCAGAATCCAGAGTTTTGGGAAGATTGGAGAAACTTAATTTTTCGCCCCAAAAAAAAAAACGTAAGGGGTACCACTGTCGTTTTTTTTTCGGGCCGAATTTTTGAGTTTCGATATCTCAGCTCTGGAAGGGGCTAGAGCAGAGATGCCCAAACTAGGGCCCGCGGGCCAAAGTTGGCCCGTGGTATCCTTTGATTTGGCCCGCCATACCGTCCGGGGAGAGGGGATTTCTTTAAAATGCAAAACTTTACAAATAAAACTGCATTAGTTAATCAGATTGAAGTTGTTTTATATTTATTTTAAATATTATAAAATAAATAAACCCATAGCAACTTTAATGTAATACCGTTTGATTTATGATGCAAAATTTACTTTTGGCCCACGGCCCACAATCAAGTTTGATTTTTGGCCCTTCGTAGGAAAAAGTTTGGGCACCCCTGGGCTAGAGCCTCCATTTTTGCACTCAGGTCTAAGTCTCATGGCCCTCTATCAGAATCCAGAGTTTTGGGAAATTTGGAGAAACTTAATTTTTCGCCAAAAAAAAAAAACGTAAGGGGTAACACTGTCGTTTTTTTTTTCGGGCCGAATTTTTGAGTTTGGATATCTCAGCTCTGGAAGGGGCTAGAGCCTCCATTTTTGCACTCAGGTCTAAGTATCATGGCCCTCTATCAGAATCCAGAGTTTTGGGAAGATTGGAGAAACTTAATTTTTCGCCCCAAAAAAAAAAACGTAAGGGGTACCACTGTCGTTTTTTTTTCGGGCCGAATTTTTTAGTTTCGATATCTCAGCTCTGGAAGGGGCTAGAGCCTCCATTTTTGCACTCAGGTCTAAGTCTCATGGCCCTCTATCAGAATCCAGAGTTTTGGGAAAATTGGAGAAACTTAATTTTTCGCCAAAAAAAAAAACGTAAGGGGTAACACTGTCGTTTTTTTTTTTCGGGCCGAATTTTTGAGTTTGGATATCTCAGCTCTGGAAGGGGCTAGAGCCTCCATTTTTGCACTCAGGTCTAAGTCTCATGGCCCTCTATCAGAATCCAGAGTTTTGGGAAGATTGGAGAAACTTAATTTTTCGCCCCCCAAAAAAAAAACGTAAGGGGTACCACTGTCGTTTTTTTTTTTCGGGCCGAATTTTTGAGTTTCGATATCTCAGCTCTGGAAGGGGCTAGAACCTCCATTTTTGCACTCAGGTCTAAGTCTCATGGCCCTCTATCAGAATCCAGAGTTTTGGGAAGATTGGAGAAACTTAATTTTTCGCCCAAAAAAAAAACGTAAGGGGTACCACTGTCGTTTTTTTTTTCGGGCCGAATTTTTGAGTTTCGATATCTCAGCTCTGGAAGGGGCTAGAGCCTCCATTTTTGCACTCAGGTCTAAGTCTCATGGCCCTCTATCAGAATCCAGATTTTTGGGAAGATTGGAGAAACTTAATTTTTCGCCCAAAAAAAAAAACGTAAGGGGTACCACTGTCGTTTTTTTTTTCGGGCCGAATTTTTGAGTTTCGATATCTCAGCTCTGGAAGGGGCTAGAGCCTCCATTTTTGCACTCAGATCTAAGTCTCATGGCCCTCTATCAGAATCCAGAGTTTTGGGAAGATTGGAGAAACTTAATTTTTCGCCCAAAAAAAAAAAAAACGTAAGGGATACGTACCACTGTCGTTTTTTTTTCGGGCCGAATTTTTGAGTTTCAATATCTCAGCTCTGGAAGGGGCTAGAGCCTCCATTTTTGCACTCAGGTCTAAGTCTCATGGCCCTCTATCAGAATCCAGAGTTTTGGGAAAATTGGAGAAACTTAATTTTTCGCCAAAAAAAAAAAAAAACGTAAGGGGTACCACTGTCGTTTTTTTTTTTTCGGGCCGAATTTTTGAGTTTCGATATCTCAGCTCTGGAAGGGGCTAGAGCCTCCATTTTTGCACTCAGGTCTAAGTCTCATGGCCCTCTATCAGAATCCAGAGTTTTGGGAAGATTGGAGAAACTTAATTTTTCGCCCAAAAAAAAAAACTTAAGGGGTACCACTGTCGTTTTTTTTTTCGGGCCGAATTTTTGAGTTTCGATATCTCAGCTCTGGAAGGGGCTAGAGCCTCCATTTTTGCACTCAGGTCTAAGTCTCATGGCCCTCTATCAGAATCCAGAGTTTTGGGAAGATTGGAGAAACTTAATTTTTCGCCCAAAAAAAAAAACGTAAGGGGTACCACTGTCGTTTTTTTTTTCGGGCCGAATTTTTGAGTTTCGATATCTCAGCTCTGGAAGGGGCTAGAGCCTCCAATTGTGCACTCAGGTCTAAGTCTCATGGCCCTCTATCAGAATCCAGAGTTTTGGGAAGATTGGAGAAACTTAATTTTTCGCCCCAAAAAAAAAAACGTAAGGGGTACCACTGTCGTTTTTTTTTCGGGCCGAATTTTTGAGTTTCGATATCTCAGCTCTGGAAGGGGCTAGAGCCCCCATTTTTGCACTGAGGTCTAAGTCTCATGGCCATACCCGGCGCTATGGGCGGGCCTTAGGGGGCCGGGCCCGCCTACCGAGCGCCTGTGCCCCCCTCTCCATGCAATTTGCAATTAATAAATTTTAAAAAGAAATTTATTTTAAAAATAAAAATAATGTATTGAATAACTCATGCGGAGATTCCACTCCCAAAAACGTCGACTTCAGCTGTATTAAGAACATGAGTGGGCCAGTTATTTTTATTACTCTTCTTAAGTTGCACCAGCCCTGAGTCTGACACAATGCTAAATCATAAAACAGATATGTACAATAACATTACGATATCCTTTAATCGATTTAAATAGTTATTGATTTAGGTTTATGTGGTCGTTCAATTACGCCTTTATATTTGTATTAAATGTGAATGTAAATAATGGTCCAGGGGTAGAACTTTTGCCAAGCGTGCCAGAGATTCTGGGTTCTAATCCGTTCTAATAACATTTTTTTTCCATCAAAACTGATTATGTTTATCAGTGGTTGTATATCAGGCACAGACAAAACATCTTCAGAACATTTTGTGTTTTAATTTCACCGTAATGAATAGAGTCTCTCCACAACGGATTGCGCGTCCGAGTGAAGACTGTGCGCAAGCCAGAAAAAAACAAAAAACACATTAGCCTATCCGCGCCAGCGGCAACGAGCATTAATTTGAACAGTTGATTTTAAAAACACATTTCAGCGCTAGATCGTCTCTTATTTAAAAAACGAACGAAACGAATGCTCTGCTAGTTAACTGAAGATGTTTTGTTTATTTGTATTGGTACATTCGTGCCGGAATGTTTCAAAAGTGGTGGGTACAATATCGACGGTGGGGACATATCCCACCCGCAAATTACGCCTGGTACTTGAAATCGGCGTAATAGTTGGTTTTTGTCCTATAGAAAAATGTATTGGATGTCATAATTAGGCCCCCCCTACAATATTAAATGCCCGTCCATTGGTTTGTTTCTGCAGCCGGCTCTGCTCATGGCCCTCTATCAGAATCCAGAGTTTTGGGAAGATTGGAGAAACGTAATTTTTCGCCCAAAAAAAAAAAACCGTAAGGGGTACCACTGTCGTTTTTTTTTTCGGGCCGAATTTTTGAGTTTCGATATCTCAGCTCTGGAAGGGGCTAGAGCCTCCATTTTTGCACTCAGGTCTAAGTCTCATGGCCCTCTATCAGAATCCAGATTTTTGGGAAGATTGGAGAAACTTAATTTTTCGCCCCAAAAAAAAAACGTAAGGGGTACGTACCACTGTCGTTTTTTTTTTCGGGCTGAATTTTTGAGTTTCGATATCTCAGCTCTGGAAGGGGCTAGAGCCTCCATTTTTGCACTCAGGTCTAAGTCTCATGGCCCTCTATCAGAATCCAGAGTTTTGGGAAGATTGGAGAAACTTACTTTTTCGCCCCAAAAAAAAACCGTAAGGGTACCACTGTCGTTTTTTTTTTTCGGGCCGAATTTTTGAGTTTCGATATCTCAGCTCTAGAAGGGGCTAGAGCCTCCATTTTTGCACTCAGGTCTAAGTCTCATGGCCCTCTATCAGAATCCAGAGTTTTGGGAAGATTGGAGAAACTTAATTTTTCGCCCAAAAAAAAAATGTAAGGGGTACCACTGTCTTTTTTTTTTCGGGCCGAATTTTTGAGTTTCGATATCTCAGCTCTGGAAGGGGCTAGAGCCTCCATTTTTGCACTCAGGTCTAAGTCTCATGGCCATTCCCGGCGCTATGGGCGGGCCTTAGGGGGCCGGGCCCGCCTACCGAGCGCCTGTGCCCCCCTCTCCATGCAATTTGCAATTAATAAATTTTAAAAAGAAATTTATTTTAAAAATAAAAATAATGTATTGAATAACTCATGCGGAGATTCCACTCCCAAAAACGTCGACTTCAGCTGTATTAAGAACATGAGTGGGCCAGTTATTTTTACTCTTCTTAAGTTGCACCAGCCCTGACACAATGCTAAATCATAAAACAGATATGTACAATAACATTACGATATCCTTTAATCGATTTAAATAGTTATTGATTTAGGTTTATGTGGTCGTTCAATTACGCCTTTATATTTGTATTAAATGTGAATGTAAATAATGGTCCAGGGGTAGAACTTTTGCCAAGCGTGCCAGAGATTCTGGGTTCTAATCCGTTCTAATAACATTTTTTTTTCCATCAAAACTGATTATGTTTATCAGTGGTTGTATATCAGGCACAGACAAAACATCTTCAGAACATTTTGTGTTTTAATTTCACCGTAATGAATAGAGTCTCTCCACAACGGATTGCGCGTCCGAGTGAAGACTGTGCGCAAGCCAGAAAAAAAAAAACACATTAGCCTATCCGCGCCAGCGGCAACGAGCATTAATTTGAACAGTTGATTTTAAAAACACATTTCAGCGCTAGATCGTCTCTTATTTAAAAAACGAACGAAACGAATGCTCTGCTAGTTAACTGAAGATGTTTTGTTTATTTGTATTGGTACATTCGTGCCGGAATGTTTCAAAAGTGGTGGGTACAATATCGACGGTGGGGACATATCCCACCCGCAAATTACGCCTGGTACTTGAAATCGGCGTAATAGTTTGTTTTTGTCCTATAGAAAAATGTATTGGATGTCATAATTAGGCCCCCCCTACAATATTAAATGCCCGTCCATTGGTTTGTTTCTGCAGCTGGCTCTGCTCATGGCCCTCTATCAGAATCCAGAGTTTTGGGAAGATTGGAGAAACGTAATTTTTCGCCCAAAAAAAAAAAACGTAAGGGGTACCACTGTCGTTTTTTTTTTTTCGGGCCGAATTTTTGAGTTTCGATATCTCAGCTCTGGAAGGAGCTAGAGCCTCCATTTTTGCACTCAGGTCTAAGTCTCATGGCCCTCTATCAGAATCCAGAGTTTTGGGAAGATTGGAGAAACTTAATTTTTCGCCCAAAAAAAAAACTTAAGGGGTACCACTGTCGTTTTTCTTTCGGCCCAATTTTTGAGTTTTGATATCTCAGCTCTGGAAGGGGCTAGAGCCTCCATTTTTGCACTCAGGTCTAAGTCTCATGGCCCTCTATCAGAATCCAGAGTTTTGGGAAGATTAGAGAAACTTAATTTTTCGCCAAAAAAAAAAAAACGTAAGGGGTACCACTGTCGTTTTTTTTTTCGGCCTGAATTTTTGAGTTTCGATATCTCCGCTCTGGAAGGGGCTAGAGCCTCCATTTTTGCACTCAGGTCTAAGTCTCATGGCCCTCTATCAGAATCCAGAGTTTTGGGAAGATTGGAGAAACTTAATTTTTCGCTCCAAAAAAAAAATCGTAAGGGGTACCACTGTCGTTTTTTTTTTCGGGCCGAATTTTTGAGTTTCGATATCTCAGCTCTGGAAGGGGCTAGAGCCTCCATTTTTGCACTCAGGTCTAAGTCTCATGGCCCTCTATCAGAATCCAGAGTTTTGGGAAGATTGGAGAAACTTAATTTTTCGCCCAAAAAAAAAAAAACGTAAGGGGTACCACTGTCGTTTTTTTTTTCGGGCCGAATTTTTGAGTTTCGATATCTCAGCTCTGGAAGGGGCTAGAGCCTCCATTTTTGCACTCAGGTCTAAGTCTCATGGCCCTCTATCAGAATCCAGAGTTTTGGGAAGATTAGAGAAACTTAATTTTTCGCCAAAAAAAAAAAAAAAAACGTAAGGGGTACCACTGTCGTTTTTTTTTTCGGCCTGAATTTTTGAGTTTCAATATCTCAGCTCTGGAAGGGGCTAGAGCCTCCATTTTTGCACTCAGGTCTAAGTCTCATGGCCCTCTATCAGAATCCAGAGTTTTGGGAAGATTGGAGAAACTTAATTTTTCGCCCAAAAAAAAAAACGTAAGGGGTACCACTGTCGTTTTTTTTTCGGGCCGAATTTTTGAGTTTCGATATCTCAGCTCTGGAAGGGGCTAGAGCCTCCATTTTTGCACTCAGGTCTAAGTCTCATGGCCCTCTATCAGAATCCAGAGTTTTGGGAAGATTGGAGAAACTTAATTTTTCGCCCAAAAAAAAAAAAAAATGTAAGGAGTACCACTTTCGTTTTTTTTTCGGGCCGAATTTTTGAGTTTCGATATCTCAGCTCTGGAAGGGGCTAGAGCCTCCATTTTTGCACTCAGGTCTAAGTCTCATGGCCATACCCGGCGCTATGGGCGGGCCTTAGGGGGCCGGGCCCGCCTACCGAGCGCCTGTGCCCCCCTCTCCATGCAATTTGCAATTAATAAATTTTAAAAATACATTTATTTTAAAAATAAAAATAATGTATTGAATAACTCATGCGGAGATTCCACTCCCAAAAACGTCGACTTCAGCTGTATTAAGAACATGAGTGGGCCAGTTATTTTTACTCTTCTTAAGTTGCACCAGCCCTGACACAATGCTAAATCATAAAACAGATATGTACAATAACATTACGATATCCTTTAATCGATTTAAATAGTTATTGATTTAGGTTTATGTGGTCGTTCAATTACGCCTTTATATTTGTATTAAACGTGAGTGTAAATAATGGTCCAGGGGTAGAACTTTTGCCAAGCGTGCCAGAGATTCTGGGTTCTAATCCGTTCTAATAAAAAAATTTTTCCATCAAAACTGATTATGTTTATCAGTGGTTGTATATCAGGCACAGACAAAACATCTTCAGAACATTTTGTGTTTTAATTTCACCGTAATGAATAGAGTCTCTCCACAACGGATTGCGCGTCCGAGTGAAGACTGTGCGCAAGCCAGAAAAAAAAAAAAAACACATTAGCCTATCCGCGCTAGCGGCAACGAGCATTAATTTGAACAGTTGATTTTAAAAACACATTTCAGCGCTAGATCGTCTCTTATTTAAAAAACGAACGAAACGAATGCTCTGCTAGTTAACTGAAGATGTTTTGTTTATTTGTATTGGTACATTCGTGCCGGAATGTTTCAAAAGTGGTGGGTACAATATCGACGGTGGGGACATATCCCACCCGCAAATTACGCCTGGTACTTGAAATCGGCGTAATAGTTGGTTTTTGTCCTATAGAAAAATGTATTGGATGTCATAATTAGGCCCCCCCTACAATATTAAATGCCCGTCCATTGGTTTGTTTCTGCAGCCGGCTCTGCTCATGGCCCTCTATCAGAATCCAGAGTTTTGGGAAGATTGGAGAAACGTAATTTTTCGCCCCAAAAAAAAAACGTAAGGGGTACCACTGTCGTTTTTTTTTTTCGGGCCGAATTTTTGAGTTTCGATATCTCAGCTCTGGAAGGAGCTAGAGCCTCCATTTTTGCACTCAGGTCTAAGTCTCATGGCCCTCTATCAGAATCCAGAGTTTTGGGAAGATTGGAGAAACTTAATTTTTCGCCCAAAAAAAAAAACTTAAGGGGTACCACTGTCGTTTTTTTTTCGGGCCGAATTTTTGAGTTTCGATATCTCAGCTCTGGAAGGGGCTAGAGCCTCCATTTTTGCACTCAGGTCTAAGTCTCATGGCCCTCTGTCAGAATCCAGAGTTTTGGGAAGATTGGAGAAACTTAATTTTTCGCCCAAAAAAAAAAAAACGTAAGGGGTACCACTGTCGTTTTTCTTTCGGCCCAATTTTTGAGTTTTGATATCTCAGCTCTGGAAGGGGCTAGAGCCTCCATTTTTGCACTCAGGTCTAAGTCTCATGGCCCTCTATCAGAATCCAGAGTTTTAGGAAGATTGAAGAAACTTAATTTTTCGCCCAAAAAAAAAATGTAAGGGGTACCACTGTCGTTTTTTTTTTCGGGCCGAATTTTTGAGTTTCGATATCTCATCTCTGGAAGGGGCTAGAGCCTCCATTTTTGCACTCCGGTCTAAGTCTCATGGCCCTCTATCAGAATCCAGAGTTTTGGGAAGATTAGAGAAACTTAATTTTTCGCCAAAAAAAAAAAAACGTAAGGGGTACCACTGTCGTTTTTTTTTCGGCCTGAATTTTTGAGTTTCGATATCTCCGCTCTGGAAGGGGCTAGAGCCTCCATTTTTGCACTCAGGTCTAAGTCTCATGGCCCTCTATCAGAATCCAGAGTTTTGGGAAGATTGGAGAAACTTAATTTTTCGCTCCAAAAAAAAAATCGTAAGGGGTACCACTGTCGTTTTTTTTTTCGGGCCGAATTTTTGAGTTTCGATATCTCAGCTCTGGAAGGGGCTAGAGCCTCCATTTTTGCACTCAGGTCTAAGTCTCATGGCCCTCTATCAGAATCCAGAGTTTTGGGAAGATTGGAGAAACTTAATTTTTCGCCCAAAAAAAAAAAACCGTAAGGGGTACCACTGTCGTTTTTTTTTCGGGCCGAAGTTTTGAGTTTCGATATCTCAGCTCTGGAAGGGGCTAGAGCCTCCATTTTTGCACTCAGGTCTAAGTCGCATGGCCCTCTATCAGAATCCAGAGTTTTGGGAAGATTAGAGAAACTTAATTTTTCGCCAAAAAAAAAAAAAAACGTAAGGGGTACCACTGTCGTTTTTTTTTTCGGCCTGAATTTTTGAGTTTCGATATCTCAGCTCTGGAAGGGGCTAGAGCCTCCATTTTTGCACTCAGGTCTAAGTCTCATGGCCCTCTATCAGAATCCAGAGTTTTGGGAAGATTGGAGAAACTTAATTTTTCGCCCAAAAAAAAAAACGTAAGGGGTACCACTGTCGTTTTTTTTTTCGGGCCGAATTTTTGAGTTTCGATATCTCAGCTCTGGAAGGGGCTAGAGCCTCCATTTTTGCACTAAGGTCTAAGTCTCATGGCCCTCTATCAGAATCCAGAGTTTTGGGAAGATTGGAGAAACTTAATTTTTCGCCCAAAAAAAAAAAAAACGTAAGGAGTACCACTGTCGTTTTTTTTTCGGGCCGAATTTTTGAGTTTCGATATCTCAGCTCTGGAAGGGGCTAGAGCCTCCATTTTTGCACTCAGGTCTAAGTCTCATGGCCATACCCGGCGCTATGGGCGGGCCTTAGGGGGCCGGGCCCGCCTACCGAGCGCCTGTGCCCCCCTCTCCATGCAATTTGCAATTAATAAATTTTAAAAATACATTTATTTTAAAAATAAAAATAATGTATTGAATAACTCATGCGGAGATTCCACTCCCAAAAACGTCGACTTCAGCTGTATTAAGAACATGAGTGGGCCAGTTATTTTTACTCTTCTTAAGTTGCACCAGCCCTGACACAATGCTAAATCATAAAACAGATATGTACAATAACATTACGATATCCTTTAATCGATTTAAATAGTTATTGATTTAGGTTTATGTGGTCGTTCAATTACGCCTTTATATTTGTATTAAACGTGAATGTAAATAATGGTCCAGGGGTAGAACTTTTGCCAAGCGTGCCAGAGATTCTGGGTTCTAATCCTTTCTAATAAAAAATGTTTTCCATCAAAACTGATTATGTTTATCAGTGGTTGTATATCAGGCACAGACAAAACATCTTCAGAACATTTTGTGTTTTAATTTCACCGTAATGAATAGAGTCTCTCCACAACGGATTGCGCGTCCGAGTGAAGACTGTGCGCAAGCCAGAAAAAAAAAAAAAACACATTAGCCTATCCGCGCTAGCGGCAACGAGCATTAATTTGAACAGTTGATTTTAAAAACACATTTCAGCGCTAGATCGTCTCTTATTTAAAAAACGAACGAAACGAATGCTCTGCTAGTTAACTGAAGATGTTTTGTTTATTTGTATTGGTACATTCGTGCCGGAATGTTTCAAAAGTGGTGGGTACAATATCGACGGTGGGGACATATCCCACCCGCAAATTACGCCTGGTACTTGAAATCGGCGTAATAGTTGATTTTTGTCCTATAGAAAAATGTATTGGATGTCATAATTAGGCCCCCCTTACAATATTAAATGCCCGTCCATTGGTTTGTTTCTGCAGCCGGCTCTGTAACTACACCCTTGCCTCATTTTATAAATGGTTGTGAATATGCAAATTACCCCCTCCCCCCTCAAATCACTCACACCAGCGCAGAGTTCCACGTGTTGACGTGATTGGTTACAAGGTAGCTTGTGACGTCAGAAACAAACTTGGTTTTTCAGACTGTCTTTGGGTCACAGCACTTTAAGGAGAAAATACTCTGCGATGGTGCTGCTGACTTATGAATATGCATATGGTTTGTCTTAAAGCATATTAAAAACATCACATATAGACATAAACAACAATTATAAAGAAGACCCTAACATAATTAAACTCCTCCACTTGAGGCTGGAATTCTCCACCAACCTGAAGTGGGCAAGCCACACTTTTGCGACTGAGAAAAAATAGAATAAAACTAAATTAAGAAAAAAATTAATTAAAGGGTTAGTTCACACAAAAATGAAAATTCTGTCACTATTTACTCACCCTCATGTTGTTCCAAACCTCTATGTGTTTATTTGTTCTGCTGAACACAAATGAAGATATTTGGAAGAATGTTTTAATCAAACAGATCTCATGTCATCTACTATGGTAGTCAGATCTACTTTGGTAGTCAATATAAGGATTGAGATCTGTTTGATCAGTTTGATCAGCGGCATCTACAGGTCATGAGATCCCTTATTGCTGCTTGCAGCTATACTGTACTGTTCTGTGCTTTATAACACAGTCTCATCCCAAGAAGTCATATAACTGACGTCTTGGGACGTATTTTGAACATACGTCAACATCTGCCTTTTTAGGGTACCCTTAAACGTCGGTTACATGACGATCCCGGGCCGTCATTCAACTGACGCTTTACCTTTAAACTCAGTTAGGTTTAGGGGTAGGTTTAGGTCTGGGGTAGGGTTAGGATCCGATAACGTCATCTAACCGACATTTAAGGGTACCCTAAAAAGGCGTATGTTGACGTATGGTCACAAGACGTCCCAAGATATCAGTTATATGACGTCTTGGGATGAGACTGCGCTGTGCTTTGAAACATGGGTAATTTCACGCTGTCTTTCGTCTAGTGATGCTTTGCAAACTCTGCGGTGTGAGTTTATGTGTTTTGGAGGAGGCGCGGCTTTAGAGACACTGTGAAGGGGGGGTGAGGGGGGTCTTATGTTTTCAAAGCTAGCTTGCTATTGCTAGCCGGTCTGATATTGCCTACCCTCCCTTTAAATGAAGCAACAACTTGTTCTGCGTAAGTCACTTGAACAACCTAGTTGCATAAAAGTCTTGGCCATTAACATGACAAATGCATTTGACTACAACTATAGGAATGTTTTGAAACCACTAGTGTAGCGATAATCTCTGATGTGAAAGGGAGCTATGAGTTGGCGATCTAACAAAGCCTTAAAAAATCATCTTTTCATGATGTGCAGTGACTCACACCAGGCATGTGAAGACTAGTGCTATTTGATATCTGTACTTATGCTGGCCTTTCACCCACACAGTCAACCCATGTTAACAAAAGAATCCAGGGTGAACCAGCAGACAGGGATAATGCAGTCGTTACCATAGGTAATTACACAGATACACTGCAGTAACGACCCCTAGCGGTGACTCACGGTTATCAAGAATCATCAGCAAGAGAAAAGAATAGCTAAATACTTCATCCAGGTCAAATGTCAATAGTACGGAGTTCTGCAGTAATGATGTATTTTTGAAGGCCAAACCAGAAGTTAGTATCACCTTAGTTTCCTCGATAAAATAGGATTTTTTAATTGGCTTTTGGATCATTGCAGAAAATTCTTACAAGTTTTGATAAAAATGATTATCTTTACAAACGAAAGGTTAAAAGTAGGGCTGTGCAAAAATTAATTGTGATTAATCGCATCCAAAATAAAAGTCTGTGTTTACATAATATATTTGTGTGTGCTGTATATAATTATTTTGTATATAAATACAAACACATTCATGTATTTAAGAAAATGTGTTATTCATATATAAAATATTTTATATATATTAAAATATTTATATAATAAAGATTATGTATTATATATGTATACAGAATTTAAGAGAAATTAATTCTTAAATATATACATGCATGCGTTTGTATTTATATGTACAAAATAATTATATACAGCACACACAAATATATTAAGTAAACACAGACTTTTATTTTGGATGCGATTAATCGCAATTTATTTTTGCACAGCCCTAGTTAAAAGCTAAAGACAAGGAATGTTTTACGGTACAGCTTGACAACCCTGACTTCAGAATCCAAAATGGCTGCTCTCAGCGCATCAATCGTAGTTAAACAGTATTAGCACTTCTGTTTTTGTCTGTGTCTCAGTAAACTCAGTGATCCACACAATACTATCCAACCCATTTTGTGGCTATGAAATTTTGGCATTACTGCCTTTGTGTATTCCCTCCTGGATGTGGGTGTGCCGTCATTCCCAGCTCCTGAAGGTAAATGGAAAGCAGCAGCCACTTGTTAGCAACCTACTTTTCCCAAGACAATAAAAGATTAAAAAAAATCACGAAGGTTTATTACTGATGTATTTTATGTCGTAGAATAAAATGTGAAAAGCTTCTGTTAGCCACAAACCTTCTTTCAGGCATTTAAATCATAAACTCATTCAAAAACCCATTGATTTCATGGTGATGGAAGCTCTAAAGTTCTAAAATGCTAACTTGTTTCTGTGTTTTAGCCAATATTCTTCCCTGCAGCACTACTACTTTCAAGTAGCCACCCATGTATACTCCCTCCAAACCATTTCCCTGAGGAAAACATCAGTCATGATGTTTTAGGCTAGTATGTTTTCTAGGACAATATCTTTTATTTCCAGCAATAGAGCTTAACGTCAACATGCCTCTTAATAAAAAATAGCTCTTGAAACACACAAGTTTCAGGCAAAGAGTTTTAAAACTCTATCTAGCCTTTTACTTGCATGCTTAGCACATTTATGCAGGCAAATCCATTATGAACAACATGGTCTATGTTTCGAAACAGTTATGTTATGGTGTATTATTCAAGATACTGATGGCTCATTTTCATACAGAATATGCAAACAAATTTGTCAGAGGCAATGAAGGCAAACTCGAAAAGCCTCATAATCTTGAAAGATCAAGTTTTCAGTGAGATAAGAACAAATGTAGGAATCCTTGAGAGATCAGCAGCTTGCAATACAACTGAACACATTGAGGAAACATGGAGAACATTTGTGATTGATCACAGATCTTCCAGGTGCGTTGTAAACCTGATGCTAACAGACGTAAAAATGAACATGCTTTATCTAATCAAAAAAATTGTGGCAACAGATTACAAGCAAACTTATTAATTAAATTTAACAAATTAGGAGTAATAATTAATCGAATTAATTCCTTAAAATTTAACCATTTAAAATGAGTAAAACTTACAACAAAAACCAAAAAAAAAACATAAATTTAAGTCGCCATTATGGTGATCGGTGTTTGTTTTAGGTTTGATTATGGTTTTCTCCTTTCGTGATTCAGGTGTCTTCAATGTTGGCAATATAAAATAAAGAGGATGTCTGTCTGTAGTGAGATATTTTTGTTACATTTTTTTGGTGTAAACTTTACTCATTTGAAATGGTTAACTTTTAGGGAACAACTCTAATTTGTTAACTTTAATTAATAATATTGCTTGTAATCTGTTGCCAAAATTCTATTGATTAGATTAAGCATATTCATTTTTACAGTGTATTTGGTTTAGAGAAGAATATTCAAAGTCTAAAAAAGCAGATACAGGTTCATCCGGAAGGTGAAATACCAAGAGGAAGACTACAGTTTACAACAGTTCATTTTTTTTTTTCAACAGAAAACAGTTATTGTGGTGGAACAACAACAGAAATGTCACCGAGATCTTCAGTGTGTGTACCAAGTGAACCTGAAGTTTGTGAAGGTGGACCTTGTGAAATCTGCGGGCCAGTAGAGTCTGCAATTTGTGAGGTTTCTTCCTCCTGAGGAAGTCGCTGATATTCCTGCTTGAACTTTAATAGACTTTCACCTCTCTCAAGTCTGCCTTTGTCCACCAGCCGAAAAGCCTCCATGAATTCATCAATGTCAATGCTACCGTCATTATTTGTGTCCGTGCTGATGACGAGCTCATTGATGACCTCATCAGAGATCTCCATTTTCAGATAGGCACTGAGCAGTTTCAACGTCTGACGGAAATCCTCAAAAGAGATGAGACCTGAGAAAAACAGAAACATAGGCCATAGGAAGGTGTCCAACTACGTTAAGTCTATTCTCTGTAGGAATCGTCATCAACAAGGAAAAGTTAAAGCTGCCATGAAATCAAAATGCACATTTTTTGTTTTGTTTTTTAATAATGCAGTTTATTATAAATGATTTATGGTCTACTTTAAACATCTATAAGTAACTTTGCATCTACATGTCAACTAACTTGCACTAGAGTAGACTGTTAGGTTAGGATTTGTAGTTGCTTATGTAGAATGTCTGGACCATCAAAATAAAGGGTTAGCAGATATTAAGCAGACAGTCTACTAATACTCTAATGACTGTTAGTTGACATGTAGTTGCAACGTCACTTAGTAGAATGTCTAAAGTGGACTATTAAAATAAAGTGTTACCCATTTTTTGTATTATTTTTTATGTGGGCTTATAAACTTTAATCAAAATAACTTTCCCTCCCCCTTGCAACAATTTCTCTTCTCTGATGACGTGTTTACTGAAGTGAGGGCGGGACAACCCGTCACTCACGTGACATTACAGAAATAGCAAACCAAGTTGTTTTCACTGGAAGATTAGAGAGAGGTTGTGAGGCACAACCCATCAAACTGACAGGTTTATTGCCCCTCATAAAAATAAGCCCCGCCCCCTTTTTTACCCGTCCCGCTCACTTCCGGTCTGACCGCGTGACCGTGGGAAATTCCTACGGTCTCCCCTCCTCTTACCACTCACCAACACCCCTCACCACCACCTCCACTTCTGGACTGGTCACGTGATCGTGGGAAAATTTTCCCACGATACGGAACCCCATCTGATCCGGTACCAGACTGTACACCTGTTACACCTGTCTTGTTCAATGTAAAAATGTTCAAAATGATGGAAAAACAATACATTTTCAAACTTTAATGATGACAGAAAACAGATATAGGTTATGTTTTTTTATTATTTATTAAACAATGGTCCTTTTACACTCATTGTTTAAAACCATTTAGTCAATTTATATCATTAAAACATAGTACAGGTCTTTTCCTTTACACGTTATTTAGTAAATTACTCCATTTTTAAATAAAACATCTGTTTTAAAAAAGTTTTCATTCACAAAAATAACATTTTGGAGCAAAAGTTGTACTTTTACACAATTACACATCGTTTAAAAGTATTAAATAATATTGATTATAACAATAATTATCGATGTTCAAACACTAAAATGTTAAATTGTTTAGACGTAAAAATAAATAATTAATAAACGTTATCAAAATGTGTATTAAAACAGCGTGTATTTAAATTACATCAAACAATTATTAAAGGATATCAAAACTTAAAAACATAAAAACTTACTTACGTTCTGTTTTGTTGGTGAAAGAAGAACAAAATTATCCCGTTTAAAGATTAATCACCTCCAAAGATATATCCAACAGCAAGGATTATCCGGCTGCAACGCTTTATCCAAAAGGTATATATCCAAAACTTTAGAGATATTCCAAAAGTCCTCCGATTCAAACTTGTGTAAATGTAATTCCGGGGAGCCCAACGAAACACGTCCGAACACTCCTGAAGCAACCCAAGAATGACATCTCGAACCTCTGTACTGTGACCAGACTCAAGCTCCGCCTCTTAGATCCCTCCCACAACACGTGATGAAGATAGGCGTGGAAATAGAAAGTTCCCACGCCTCTTCACGCAGGATTAGAGGAGGAGCGTCCTTGTAGCTCCTCCCAATTCTACAACCATTAATACCAAAAAATGTACAAAATGGTGGAAAAACAATACATTTTCAATCTTTAAGGACGACATAAAACAAATAGGTTTAGTGATTTTTTATTAAAAGAAAAATCTTTTACACAGACTTGAAGTTGTACAAACAATATTTAAAACTATAACAAATATTACAAGTTTCAAATACAATAACGTTGTAAAATCTTTTAGTGTTCTATTAAAAAAGTTTTCTAAAATACATTTGTTATATTAGTAATATCTTTTAGTGTTTCATTAAAATACACGGCTTCGTATATATATATTATGTTAAAAACCTTTAAAACAGTTTAAAGATCGCCCATTTTACAGAAAAAAGTCAAACAAGTGGGTTTTTCATTAAAGAAAACTGTTTTCCTAAACCATTATTTTTTAAAAGACTTACGTTTTACAAAACAATATTTAAAACTATAACAAATATTACAAGTTTCAAATACAATAACGTTGTAATATCTTTTAGTGTTCTATTAAAAAAGTTTTCTAAAATACATTTGTTATATTAGTAATATCTTTTAGTGTTTCATTAAAAATACACGGCTTCATATATATTTTATGTTAAAAACCTTTAAAACAGTTAAAAATGCATTAAAAAGTCAAAAATCGGACATTTTACAGAAAAAAGTCAAACAAGTGGGTTTTTCATTAAAGAAAACTGTTTTTCTAAACCATTTTTAAAAAGACTTACGTTTTACAAAACAATATTTAAAACTATAACAAATATTACAAGTTTCAAATACAATAACGTTGTAATATCTTTTAGTGTTCTATTAAAAAAGTTTTCTAAAATACATTTGTTATATTAGTAATATCTTTTAGTGTTTCATTAAAAATACACTGCTTCGTATATATTTTATGTTAAAAACCTTTAAAACAGTTTAAAAATGCATTAAAAAGTCAAAGATCGGACATTTTACAGAAAAAAGTCAAACAAGTGGGTTTTTTCATTAAAGAAAACTGTTTTCCTAAACCATTATTTTTTAAAAGACTTACGTTTTACAATACAATGTTTAAAACTATAACAAATATTACAAGTTTCAAATACAATAACGTTGTAATATCTTTTAGTGTTCTATTAAAAAAGTTTTCTAAAATACATTTGTTATATTAGTAATATCTTTTAGTGTTTCATTAAAAATACACGGCTTCATATATATTTTATGTTAAAAACCTTTAAAACAGTTTAAAGATCGGCCATTTTACAGAAAAAAGTCAAACAAGTGGGTTTTTTCATTAAAGAAAACTGTTTTCCTAAACCATTATTTTTTAAAAGACTTACGTTTTACAAAACAGTGTTTAAAACTATAACAAATATTACAAGTTTCAAATACAATAACGTTGTAATATCTTTTAGTGTTCTATTAAAAAAAAGTTTTCTAAAATACATTTGTTATATTAGTAATATCTTTTACTGTTTCATTAAAAATACACGGCTTCATATATATTTTATGTTAAAAACCTTTAAAACAGTTTAAAGATCGGCCATTTTACAGAAAAAAGTCAAACAAGTGGGTTTTTTTCATTAAAGAAAACTGTTTTCCTAAACCATTATTTTTTAAAAGACTTACGTTTTACAAAACAGTGTTTAAAACTATAACAAATATTACAAGTTTCAAATACAATAACGTTGTAATATCTTTTAGTGTTCTATTAAAAAAGTTTTCTAAAATACATTTGTTATAATATCTTTTACTGTTTCATTAAAAATACACGGCTTCATATATATTTTATGTTAAAAACCTTTAAAACAGTTTAAAGATCGGACATTTTACAGAAAAAAAGTCAAACAAATGGGTTTTTCATTAAAGAAAACTTTAGAGATATTCCAAAAGACCTCATGAGGAGCCCCAACGAAACACCTCCGTTCGGGTCAGCGGGAGAAAACGATAATGGTTGTTTTCAATGTGTGAGCGGAGCCACACGCAGACTCCTCCCACGACACTCCCACATCACATGACCCTCTGTGCATGCGGTATCCATACGTACAACACGTCCACCCCCAACGTCATACGGCGGACTGTTTTAAAAAACGTCCGTTCAGGACAGAGTATGAACTTAAATGAGAGAATTAATGCCTTGCAATGAGGCGCGCTAACCACGCCTCCTCACACGCCCCGTAGAAGACGCATGCACGACGCATTGGTCCACGCTCTATTCACGCCCCTGAGCGTTCGACAGATTGGACACACACACACACACACACACACACACACACACACACACACACACACACACACACACACACACACGTAAACTCCTCCCATACCTCGGCAGCGGCCGTTCAAACCAGAGCCGTTCAACTAGCCACAAACGCGACGTGCCCTCATTTGGATTTTACGTTACTGCAGAACCCCAAAGACTCTCCAGAGATGTATTGATGAAGCTGATGGATTTAACTTTTTAGCTCCGCAAAAATGACGAGGATCGTGATTAGTGTGTTTTCTTCACGAACCGGAACATATGGATTATATTTTTCATTTGATTGATCATTGTGGATATAAGATTTAAAGTTACATGGAATACGACGGAGCACCCACGATTTGGTTTTCACAGAGCTTCTCTTTTCTTAAAGGAGACTTGGATTAACAAGTGGATTAACAAACGGGAAATATATTTTTCATTTGACTGATCGCAGTGGATATAAGATTTAACGTTACATGGAATATACGGCGGAGCACCCACGATTTACACACCAACCTATTTATTTAGTCACTCTAGTGATTTCAATGTTCTATCTACACTCTTGTAAAGCCATTGGATTAACTTTAAAACATAATCTTTATACAGAAATCACTAAGAAAAGCATTGTTTATAAGAAATACACAAAAGTTTGCAAATAGTCATCTTGCTCAGATAGCAGATGGCGCCGTTCACATCCTGTTTTCTCGGATTGTACGTGTTTTAGGTGAAGACTTACAACAACAATACAAATTGTTTAAGTTGACATAAACAAAACACCCCTCTGATCATCCCATAAGTTATAGTAAACATTTACAATGTGTATTTCTGTTTGAGAATCTTCTATGATGCTGAATCACACAAAGTATTAACACAAAAAGTAAGTGTTATTACCACAGAATCACTCCTGACTATTGCACTGTGAGATGTACCCATTTAAAGCTTGAGTTAAAACTAAACGCATTTTCATACCTGTTGTGCAAACATAATCTCTGATTTTTATCCATATCCTTTACAAGGACAGATAAAATGCTTAAACCCATTTTAAACGAATTTCGGCACGGATATTACGCATATTCTAATCATCCCCACAGGTCTCCTATTTATAATGGGGGATATCCCCACAATCGTATGCACACAGATTACAAAATCAAATCATTAATTTAATATCTATCTGCCATACGCGATTTCACCACAGCATGAGTGTTCACCAACTCTTCTCTCAAATTATGTTGTGGAAGGCAAGCATAAAGCACCGCTGCGATAATACACACGCGTTCAGGAATAGGGACATGACGGAATATTCGCTTGCACAATCGGGCCAGCATTGCATTGAATGAAGTTTACCATTTGTTGTACGTATTTTTAGTATTACCAGTTTAACATTCAAGCGATTTTAAACTAACCTCGCGCGCGCTCTCTGGGATGCGCACATTCAAAATCGCACCATAAACAGCTGGCCAGTAACAAAAGTTATTTTTCACGGATTATATTGCTTTAACACACGAAACTATGTCGATTTCGGTCTTCGTGAGTATAATAATCTAAACATAGTCGGTTTTGTCTTTAATAACCATAAAATGCATGACAGTAGCCTATATAATGAACAGAGTATCCGCCCACTGGGTCTTAAAGTGACAGCAACCATATGTGTTGGTCATTAATTCTGCCATAAACAAAAAAAAAAAAAAAAAAAAAAAAAGAAGAAGAAAAGAGAGCTTTAAGTTAAAGGCATCAGGATTAATAGCCAATGTATTTCATTTATTCAGGACTAAAAAATACTATCCAGTATTATTTTCCATTTTCATTACTTAATTCAGTTTCTGGAATATAGTGCTAGACCTTTTGGATGATATTTTAACTATTTTGCGGTAAAACTAGTCGATGTGGTAAGATCAGGGAGTTGTTTTTATTTAAAGAAAGATTCGTTTTTCACATATATTTGAAAAGTTCACTATCACATTTAAAACTTTAAAAAAAAAAAAAAAGCTGTATGAAGTTAAAATAGGCTACAGTGGTTGTTGTTCGTAAATGTTGTTGTACGTTATCAGAAAATGTTAAGAGTTTCTGAACATTTATAAATTGTGTGCTGCAAAAGCAGAAGTATATTTTATTTGAATAAAGATTTACCTTTTTATTTTCTTTAAATAAAGATTTGTTCTTATGCTTTAATTTCTTAAAATCAGTCTGATGACATGCATTATTTCTGTGATTAATTGATCAGTAATGTTGCGAAGAGGCTTCCTCACGCAAGTAAAATCACTTTAGAAGTGTTTTGTGACAAACACCGTTATTTACTTAGACTTTAAAAAAAAGATTTAACATGTAGGCCTAACAACTTACATTTCGTATGAATTACCTGTCATTCTTTTCATTCAAAAAGAATGCAAAAACAAAAATGTCTTGTTGAGGGACTAATGCATTCACTGTACATTTAAACACTATATATTTATTTATTTTATATGAACAGTATTTCTTAACCATAATGTGTTTTATGTCATTTTAATTTTGTCATTTTATACCTTAAGGCTGCCTTTTATTACAACAGGTTGAGGGACTAACGATGAAAAATAGTCATTTTAAGCTAACTTGGGTACATTTACACTTATGTTGACACTGAAGAAGCAACACTGAAGAAGAATCTGAAGAATAAGAATCTTCTCTAACCCCAAATAAACAGATAATGGATATTCATACATTTTACGTTATCAGAAAATGTTAAGAGTTTTTGAACATTTATAAATAGTGTGCTGCAAAAGCAGAAAGTCTATTTTCTTTAAATAAAGATTTACCTTTTTATTTTCTTTAAATATTAAAAGATTTGTTCTTATGCTTTAATTTCTTTAAATCAGTCTGATGACATGCATTATTTCTGTGATTAATTGATTAGTAATGTTGCGAAGAGGCTTCCTCACGCTAGTAAAAGCAGTTTAGATGTGTTTGTGACAAACACGTTGTATTTACTTAGACTTTTAAAAATATATATTTAACATTTAAATGTTTTCTTCTGACCAACTTACATTTCATATGAATTATCTGTCATTCTTTTCATTCAAAAAGAATGCAAAAACAAAAATGAGGGACTAATGCCTTCACTGCAGTGTTTAAAACATCACCTTTTGGATGTTAAACTCTGTATTTCTTATAAACGATGCTTTTCTTAGTGATTTCTGTATAAAGGTGATGTTTTAAACACTACACAGTGAAGGCATTAGTCCCTCATTTTTGTTTTTGCATTCTTTTTGAATGAAAAGAATGACAGATAATTCATATGAAATGTAAGTTGGTCAGAAGAAAACATTTAAATGTTAAATATATATTTTTAAAAGTCTAAGTAAATACAACGTGTTTGTCACAAACACATCTAAACTGCTTTTACTAGCGTGAGGAAGCCTCTTCGCAACATTACTAATCAATTAATCACAGAAATAATGCATGTCATCAGACTGATTTAAAGAAATTAAAGCATAAGAACAAATCTTTTAATATTTAAAGAAAATAAAAAGGTAAATCTTTATTTAAAGAAAATAGACTTTCTGCTTTTGCAGCACACTATTTATAAATGTTCAAAAACTCTTAACATTTTCTGATAACGTAAAATGTATGAATATCCATTATCTGTTTATTTGGGGTTAGAGAAGATTCTTATTCTTCAGATTCTTCTTCAGTGTTGCTTCTTCAGTGTCAACATAAGTGTAAATGTACCCAAGTTAGCTTAAAATGACTATTTTTCATCGTTAGTCCCTCAACCTGTTGTAATAAAAGGCAGCCTTAAGGTATAAAATGACAAAATTAAAATGACATAAAACACATTATGGTTAAGAAATACTGTTCATATAAAATAAATAAATATATAGTGTTTAAATGTACAGTGAATGCATTAGTCCCTCAACAAGACATTTTTGTTTTTGCATTCTTTTTGAATGAAAAGAATGACAGGTAATTCATACGAAATGTAAGTTGTTAGGCCTACATGTTAAATCTTTTTTTTAAAGTCTAAGTAAATAACGGTGTTTGTCACAAAACACTTCTAAAGTGATTTTACTTGCGTGAGGAAGCCTCTTCGCAACATTACTGATCAATTAATCACAGAAATAATGCATGTCATCAGACTGATTTTAAGAAATTAAAGCATAAGAACAAATCTTTATTTAAAGAAAATAAAAAGGTAAATCTTTATTCAAATAAAATATACTTCTGCTTTTGCAGCACACAATTTATAAATGTTCAGAAACTCTTAACATTTTCTGATAACGTACAACAACATTTACGAACAACAACCACTGTAGCCTATTTTAACTTCATACAGCTTTTTTTTTTTTTTTAAAGTTTTAAATGTGATAGTGAACTTTTCAAATATATGTGAAAAACGAATCTTTCTTTAAATAAAAACAACTCCCTGATCTTACCACATCGACTAGTTTTACCGCAAAATAGTTAAAATATCATCCAAAAGGTCTAGCACTATATTCCAGAAACTGAATTAAGTAATGAAAATGGAAAATAATACTGGATAGTATTTTTTAGTCCTGAATAAATGAAATACATTGGCTATTAATCCTGATGCCTTTAACTTAAAGCTCTCTTTTCTTCTTCTTTTTTTTTTTTTTTTTTTTTTTTTGTTTATGGCAGAATTAATGACCAACACATATGGTTGCTGTCACTTTAAGACCCAGTGGGCGGATACTCTGTTCATTATATAGGCTACTGTCATGCATTTTATGGTTATTAAAGACAAAACCGACTATGTTTAGATTATTATACTCACGAAGACCGAAATCGACATAGTTTCGTGTGTTAAAGCAATATAATCCGTGAAAAATAACTTTTGTTACTGGCCAGCTGTTTATGGTGCGATTTTGAATGTGCGCATCCCAGAGAGCGCGCGCGAGGTTAGTTTAAAATCGCTTGAATGTTAAACTGGTAATACTAAAAATACGTACAACAAATGGTAAACTTCATTCAATGCAATGCTGGCCCGATTGTGCAAGCGAATATTCCGTCATGTCCCTATTCCTGAACGCGTGTGTATTATCGCAGCGGTGCTTTATGCTTGCCTTCCACAACATAATTTGAGAGAAGAGTTGGTGAACACTCATGCTGTGGTGAAATCGCGTATGGCAGATAGATATTAAATTAATGATTTGATTTTGTAATCTGTGTGCATACGATTGTGGGGATATCCCCCATTATAAATAGGAGACCTGTGGGGATGATTAGAATATGCGTAATATCCGTGCCGAAATTCGTTTAAAATGGGTTTAAGCATTTTATCTGTCCTTGTAAAGGATATGGATAAAAATCAGAGATTATGTTTGCACAACAGGTATGAAAATGCGTTTAGTTTTAACTCAAGCTTTAAATGGGTACATCTCACAGTGCAATAGTCAGGAGTGATTCTGTGGTAATAACACTTACTTTTTGTGTTAATACTTTGTGTGATTCAGCATCATAGAAGATTCTCAAACAGAAATACACATTGTAAATGTTTACTATAACTTATGGGATGATCAGAGGGGTGTTTTGTTTATGTCAACTTAAACAATTTGTATTGTTGTTGTAAGTCTTCACCTAAAACACGTACAATCCGAGAAAACAGGATGTGAACGGCGCCATCTGCTATCTGAGCAAGATGACTATTTGCAAACTTTTGTGTATTTCTTATAAACAATGCTTTTCTTAGTGATTTCTGTATAAAGATTATGTTTTAAAGTTAATCCAATGGCTTTACAAGAGTGATAGAACATTGAAATCACTAGAGTGACTAAATAAATAGGTTGGTGTGTAAATCGTGGGTGCTCCGCCGTATATTCCATGTAACGTTAAATCTTATATCCACTGCGATCAGTCAAATGAAAAATATATTTCCCGTTTGTTAATCCACTTGTTAATCCAAGTCTCCTTTAAGAAAAGAGAAGCTCTGTGAAAACCAAATCGTGGGTGCTCCGTCGTATTCCATGTAACTTTAAATCTTATATCCACAATGATCAATCAAATGAAAAATATAATCCATATGTTCCGGTTCGTGAAGAAAACACACTAATCACGATCCTCGTCATTTTTGCGGAGCTAAAAAGTTAAATCCATCAGCTTCATCAATACATCTCTGGAGAGTCTTTGGGGTTCTGCAGTAACGTAAAATCCAAATGAGGGCACGTCGCGTTTGTGGCTAGTTGAACGGCTCTGGTTTGAACGGCCGCTGCCGAGGTATGGGAGGAGTTTACGTATGTGTGTGTGTGTGTGTGTGTGTGTGTGTGTGTGTGTGTGTGTGTGTGTGTGTGTGTGTGTGTGTGTGTGGTCCAATCTGTCGAACGCTCAGGGGCGTGAATAGAGCGTGGACCAATGCGTCGTGCATGCGTCTTCTACGGGGCGTGTGAGGAGGCGTGGTTAGCGCGCCTCATTGCAAGGCATTAATTCTCTCATTTAAGTTCATACTCTGTCCTGAACGGACGTTTTTTAAAACAGTCCGCCGTATGACGTTGGGGGTGGACGTGTTGTACGTATGGATACCGCATGCACAGAGGGTCATGTGATGTGGGAGTGTCGTGGGAGGAGTCTGCGTGTGGCTCCGCTCACACATTGAAAACAACCATTATCGTTTTCTCCCGCTGACCCGAACGGAGGTGTTTCGTTGGGGCTCCTCATGAGGTCTTTTGGAATATCTCTAAAGTTTTCTTTAATGAAAAACCCATTTGTTTGACTTTTTTTCTGTAAAATGTCCGATCTTTAAACTGTTTTAAAGGTTTTTAACATAAAATATATATGAAGCCGTGTATTTTTAATGAAACAGTAAAAGATATTATAACAAATGTATTTTAGAAAACTTTTTTAATAGAACACTAAAAGATATTACAACGTTATTGTATTTGAAACTTGTAATATTTGTTATAGTTTTAAACACTGTTTTGTAAAACGTAAGTCTTTTAAAAAATAATGGTTTAGGAAAACAGTTTTCTTTAATGAAAAAAACCCACTTGTTTGACTTTTTTCTGTAAAATGGCCGATCTTTAAACTGTTTTAAAGGTTTTTAACATAAAATATATATGAAGCCGTGTATTTTTAATGAAACAGTAAAAGATATTACTAATATAACAAATGTATTTTAGAAAACTTTTTTTTAATAGAACACTAAAAGATATTACAACGTTATTGTATTTGAAACTTGTAATATTTGTTATAGTTTTAAACACTGTTTTGTAAAACGTAAGTCTTTTAAAAAATAATGGTTTAGGAAAACAGTTTTCTTTAATGAAAAAACCCACTTGTTTGACTTTTTTCTGTAAAATGGCCGATCTTTAAACTGTTTTAAAGGTTTTTAACATAAAATATATATGAAGCCGTGTATTTTTAATGAAACACTAAAAGATATTACTAATATAACAAATGTATTTTAGAAAACTTTTTTAATAGAACACTAAAAGATATTACAACGTTATTGTATTTGAAACTTGTAATATTTGTTATAGTTTTAAACATTGTATTGTAAAACGTAAGTCTTTTAAAAAATAATGGTTTAGGAAAACAGTTTTCTTTAATGAAAAAACCCACTTGTTTGACTTTTTTCTGTAAAATGTCCGATCTTTGACTTTTTAATGCATTTTTAAACTGTTTTAAAGGTTTTTAACATAAAATATATACGAAGCAGTGTATTTTTAATGAAACACTAAAAGATATTACTAATATAACAAATGTATTTTAGAAAACTTTTTTAATAGAACACTAAAAGATATTACAACGTTATTGTATTTGAAACTTGTAATATTTGTTATAGTTTTAAATATTGTTTTGTAAAACGTAAGTCTTTTTAAAAATGGTTTAGAAAAACAGTTTTCTTTAATGAAAAACCCACTTGTTTGACTTTTTTCTGTAAAATGTCCGATTTTTGACTTTTTAATGCATTTTTAACTGTTTTAAAGGTTTTTAACATAAAATATATATGAAGCCGTGTATTTTTAATGAAACACTAAAAGATATTACTAATATAACAAATGTATTTTAGAAAACTTTTTTAATAGAACACTAAAAGATATTACAACGTTATTGTATTTGAAACTTGTAATATTTGTTATAGTTTTAAATATTGTTTTGTAAAACGTAAGTCTTTTAAAAAATAATGGTTTAGGAAAACAGTTTTCTTTAATGAAAAACCCACTTGTTTGACTTTTTTCTGTAAAATGGGCGATCTTTAAACTGTTTTAAAGGTTTTTAACATAATATATATATACGAAGCCGTGTATTTTAATGAAACACTAAAAGATATTACTAATATAACAAATGTATTTTAGAAAACTTTTTTAATAGAACACTAAAAGATTTTACAACGTTATTGTATTTGAAACTTGTAATATTTGTTATAGTTTTAAATATTGTTTGTACAACTTCAAGTCTGTGTAAAAGATTTTTCTTTTAATAAAAAATCACTAAACCTATTTGTTTTATGTCGTCCTTAAAGATTGAAAATGTATTGTTTTTCCACCATTTTGTACATTTTTTGGTATTAATGGTTGTAGAATTGGGAGGAGCTACAAGGACGCTCCTCCTCTAATCCTGCGTGAAGAGGCGTGGGAACTTTCTATTTCCACGCCTATCTTCATCACGTGTTGTGGGAGGGATCTAAGAGGCGGAGCTTGAGTCTGGTCACAGTACAGAGGTTCGAGATGTCATTCTTGGGTTGCTTCAGGAGTGTTCGGACGTGTTTCGTTGGGCTCCCCGGAATTACATTTACACAAGTTTGAATCGGAGGACTTTTGGAATATCTCTAAAGTTTTGGATATATACCTTTTGGATAAAGCGTTGCAGCCGGATAATCCTTGCTGTTGGATATATCTTTGGAGGTGATTAATCTTTAAACGGGATAATTTTGTTCTTCTTTCACCAACAAAACAGAACGTAAGTAAGTTTTTATGTTTTTAAGTTTTGATATCCTTTAATAATTGTTTGATGTAATTTAAATACACGCTGTTTTAATACACATTTTGATAACGTTTATTAATTATTTATTTTTACGTCTAAACAATTTAACATTTTAGTGTTTGAACATCGATAATTATTGTTATAATCAATATTATTTAATACTTTTAAACGATGTGTAATTGTGTAAAAGTACAACTTTTGCTCCAAAATGTTATTTTTGTGAATGAAAACTTTTTTAAAACAGATGTTTTATTTAAAAATGGAGTAATTTACTAAATAACGTGTAAAGGAAAAGACCTGTACTATGTTTTAATGATATAAATTGACTAAATGGTTTTAAACAATGAGTGTAAAAGGACCATTGTTTAATAAATAATAAAAAAACATAACCTATATCTGTTTTCTGTCATCATTAAAGTTTGAAAATGTATTGTTTTTCCATCATTTTGAACATTTTTACATTGAACAAGACAGGTGTAACAGGTGTACAGTCTGGTACCGGATCAGATGGGGTTCCGTATCGTGGGAAAATTTTCCCACGATCACGTGACCAGTCCAGAAGTGGAGGTGGTGGTGAGGGGTGTTGGTGAGTGGTAAGAGGAGGGGAGACCGTAGGAATTTCCCACGGTCACGCGGTCAGACCGGAAGTGAGCGGGACGGGTAAAAAAGGGGGCGGGGCTTATTTTTATGAGGGGCAATAAACCTGTCAGTTTGATGGGTTGTGCCTCACAACCTCTCTCTAAGATTACCTGCAAATATTTTTTCATACCTGAATTATCTGTGTCCACTATTCTGAAAATGGTCTCCAGGGTGGAGCGATGTTTATACAGTGTCTCCAGCATACTCTGCTCAATGTGCTGTATAGTGAGAACAGAAGAGAGCGCTTTCTGCACAAGTGTCTACAGACTTTCGGGATGTTCTACAGATACATTTCTGGAAATCTTTAAATCAAGGGATCTGCTTTACCTCAGAGCTGTGATTTTTTATGCCGAGATCCCGGAACCAGCCGTGGTAGTCCAGCATCCCATCAGTGGTGCTGGACACTAGCTGAGGCTGAAGAACTTTCCAGGGCAGATCCAGGTGAAGAACTCGCTCGATTGCACTTGCCCAGTCGGACAAACAGATCAGTCCTGTGATGGCATTTACATTGCTTTGACATTTGAACAACTGCAAAACTAGCCATTAAGTAACCAGAAATGCATTGTTTTTAAATATTAAACAGTCTGAACTCCATTTATATTCCTTAGATATTAGTGGAAGTGATATCATCACACCACTGGGTTGCAAAATACTGCAGTACTGTTTTAACTGTATATGCATTTTATACCAGATAGTTTTCTGTACCTGTGTTCTCCTTATCAAGCTCTTGAAAGGCACTGAGAAGATCTGACTTGTGCACAAACAGTTGCTCTCGTAGGACTTTGAGAGCAGTGTGCTCTGTGCGTTTTACACTGAAAGAACATCGAGAAATGAGCTGCAAACTTGACAATGAACTTGTAAACTGTATCCAAAATGACTGTATCAACATATGCTGTAGATTTTCCAACAAAAAACTTAAGTCATACCAAATAACACATTTGAAATTGTGAATGAAAATCCTTCCCCTAGTTCAGTGGTTCACCAGGGCCACTAGGGGCCTCAGGATAAAAGACTTAAAATGACTCAAAATAAGACAAAACAAGCATTCAACAACTAAAGATCAAGTCTAAGTCAAGTCTTATTTGAATTCAATTTAATTTTTCTTTGAAGAATCAGGATATGTACATGAGGTAGTTTTTTATTTATTTAATATACTATCCTTCCTTATGACAGGACAGTATAGAGTGGACACGAAAGCGAGGTTGGAGAGAAAGAAGGGGACGAGATCGAAGCGCAACGCTGCCCACAAGGCTATTGGCATCAACAGCTAACCTAATTTTGAAAGTATGATTTATAGACCTACAAAAGTCATGTAAATTAACCAAATCTTATACTGTAACTCCATGGGCATTTTTAAAACAAATTAAAAATTTTCTATAATGATGCTAATCTCTAAATTATTTTAGAGGGTAGAAGATGTGAGAAATATACTGTATGTTTTAAAAAATCTTTATCCTAAATTCTTGTCCAATAATGAAAAACTGGTCATTGGTCGTTTGTACATTGTTGTGGACAACGAGAGGCCTTGTATTTAAAAAAGGTTGAAAACTTCTGTCTTAGTCAAATGGCTGATGATGGTATGCGTGTTGATTACCTTTGTGGAAAGTTCAGTCCTCGGATCATACTGGTGGCCTGATACTGAACAAAGTAAGGCATGAGATCTGGACCCAGTCTGACAAAGGCTCCCCTGTTACTGCCAATCTCATAGTAGTTAGAGGCTGAAAAAAGGGTCAGGACCTGAAAATCAAAATACATAAATCAAATCAACTTTAAAAACTGTCAAGAACATTTCTACAAACATACACTGAGCCCCAAAAATATTTAGACATTTAAGATGAAAAATAAAATGCACTAAAAGATTGATGCATGTCAATCTGGACTACTAAAATATAAGTAAACAATGACTTCATTATGATAAATGATTTTAGGATTTAAAAAAAAAATAATAATAATAATATATATATATATATATTAAATATTATGTTAAAAATTACAAATTGGATCTTTTGTTTTCTTATTTGTTTCACAGCAATGATATGAAACGAGGGGGAGGAAGAGATTGAGACATTCAACAGAGGCATTTGAGACAACGCTAATGATAATTATGAAATTATGATAATAATTATGAAAGGGCAAAGCGTCTGAAGAATAATTTTCCTCCGAGCTCATCTAGAGAATTAATACATTACTCACAGGACACAGTGTCCTAAAAAGCACTCTAAATTAACATGAGCCATCATAAGTACATGAATGTAAATGTAAATAAGACAATTTATCACCTTTTAAATGAGCATGTTAATCTATCCAGAACCTGCCTGACAGATATTTTAATAAAAACTTCAGCCGAAATGACAGTAATTATTATTTCCTTCTCAAACGACTGTACAAGTCCTCAGATCACTGCATTGCTGACCTTACGATTGTGGCAAAACTCGTAACCATCCAGCTTGCACTCGTGTGAGCGGATAATGAGCTGGAGATTGTGTCTGTTCAGAAAGTCCTCGGTGACATCAGGACCCCAGTAACAACCTCCGCCACGGACCTCGTTGGGAACGCAACCGTCCTGGGACATGGGGTCACTCCATAGTAGGTCCAAAATCTGAAGACACCAAAGTATAAATGTAATTGCAAGGAGAGATTGTAAAACTATTTAACTGTTGTTATAATTACCTGTAATAGAGGTAAATAATATTCCTATTCTTAATTTTAAATGGTACACCATGTCACTTTTTTCCCCAAAATTAACTAAATTTAAATAATAAGTCAATATATTGTCAATCATTCTGTGGTTTTGTGTTATCCTGATCCCCTTATGGTATACCCTAAGGGCTATTATAATTGTTCGTATTTAACGGGCTGTTTACGCAACACCATTTTCAACTAAAAAAATTATTTTATGGGTTTTGGCCGTTCATTTACACGACAATGGCGTTTTGAGTGCCTGAAAACGGAAACTTTTGAAAATGGGGTTCAAAGTGCAAGATTTTGAAAACAATCTCCATGTATTAGCCTGGATGCCAGTCAAACTTAGCTCCGCCCACAACATTTGAGGTTGGGAAGTTCGGTCTGGTTGGGTTCGGTAATCCATCAGCCGGAAATTGAAGCTTCGATAAAGACCATGACGTCATGCACATGTGTATTCAAGGGGGTAATCCATTGAAGTCTCGTGGGAGCCACCATTGTAGCAGAACTTCACCTGCTGTTAGCATCCCATTGACTCCCATTCATTTTGACAGCGAATAACTTTACATCCAGGCCAAAGACTTCATTTGTCCATTATTTATTTCTAAAGAAACACGCCAATGCATAAAATGCTCCATTATTTTGTATCTTGCGTTACGGCACCGTAGAAGCCGTTTTTGTAAAAATAGGCTAAAGATTTCGTCATAACCACAGGACATTCTGTCGCACAATAGAGACATTACCGTATAGACAGGAGGAGAAGCTCGCAGGCAATCTTTTACAGTCTATGAGGCAATCGGGGGGACATGGAGGCACAAAGTCAAGGCAGAAGCCCATAGATAGATAGTCCATAAAAGCAACAGGACAAAATATTTCAACAACGTTTTTGAGGAATTAGGTGATTCAGATTTGTCTTGGCACAGCTACTAGAAGATTTACAACTGCCAGACTATCGTCAAGCTCAGTTTGAGCCAGCACAGTCACTCAGACATCAGACAGGAAGTGCAATAATCAGGTTTCAGTCTTCTCCGTTGAAATCAATTGGGTCGCTGTGTCCATTTCTTTTACTGTTTATGTGCGTATTACATGTTCAGTCTATAGTGTTTCATCACCATTTAATGGCCTGGCAGCAGAATGCAGTGTTTTTAGAATTTTTCACTGATACGTGTGAATAGGGATCGTTTTGAAAATGGTGTGGTCTGTACGCTGAAAACTCAAAGGAAAAACAACATATTGTTGTCGTGTAATCGTACACTTAGACCTGTCAGGATGGTTTTCTCAGGAAATTGCATATATTTGTCACTCACTCGTGTGTGTGGAATTCAATGTAAAGCAAATCTATTGTGAAGGATCATATCATTGTGGTTGTTGTAGCACTGTGCTGGAAGTACCATGTCTATCAATGGTTATAGCTACATTAACATCTTCAGTTAGTCAGCTTGAGATCCTTTCCATCTAAACTGGTTAGATCTTAGTGAACGAGCAGTTGTACAAGAAGCAGTATAACCACAGCCGAGGCACAAACAAAACAATGTTCTTCCACAAAAAGCATGCAGTTTTGTTTTTTAACCTTTAGAGGGCCAAAAGTTGCATAGTGTCCCTTTAATGTTTATTTTTGTGCAACGTCTTATCCAAAAGACTTCAATTGTAATATGAGTACAATACTCCAAATGCCATTTGTTTTTTTCATACACTGAAGAATTAATTGAAAATAATGAATTAATAGAATTAATGAATGAATTTGGTTCAAAACTTCACAACAACTATCAAATTAGTACAGTGGATCTCAAACAGTGAACCTAAGGGGCCTCAAAATTACATAATTTTAAATAAAGACAAATCAAGCATCAAAATAAGACCAAATAAAATCCAACTAAGACCAACTAAAAACAACATTTTATTTCACCTCCTATGAAAGTGTGATTTTAAGTCATTTAAATTAATCCAATATCAAAACTCCTTGGGATACATTTTATGAACATGAAATTATTTTAGTTATGCCAAGCTCAAAAATTTTAGAAATTGAGTAGAAATATATATTTTTAATTAATCCTTATCCAGTAAATCACAAACAATAAGAAAAGTCATGGGGCATTTGAATAATTTTATGGGCAATGGGTGGCCTGGAAAGGGTTCAAAATGGTTGAGAATATAACTGGTTTACTTTATTTTAAGGTGACATAGTTATATTGTACTTACTCAAATAAGAACTGAGTAATGTTAATTTACTATTAATGTACTTATTAATGTACTTGCACTGGAGTTAGGGTTAATTGGTTATAGCATACTAGTAATAACAGTAAATTATGCATTATTATATGTAGTATACTATATGTAGTAGCGTGTAACCTTAAAATAGAGTGTTACCTAACTGTTTTAGAACTAAATTTATTACTAGTACTTTAGTTTTTAGTAGCTACTAAACAAACCACAAACATGTACCAAAGCAGATACCGTCAATGACGCCCACCTGTTTCCAATCATCATCGCTGGTGTCGATGAGCTCAGATGAGTCTGGCTCAGACTCACAGGACGGAGCAGTGCTCAGAACGCCGTGAGACTGGCTGAACCTGGACATGCTAAACTCTGCTTGCCTACGACGGACCTCAAACTCCTCCTCAACCGTCCGAGCCACAGTCTTTGAAAAGTCTTGAAGGGAGCGTCTCTGGAAACTGTCCCGAGCAGCAAACGTTTTGGGAAAGGTCATTGAGCCCCTTCTGTTCTGACAGATGATCATCTCATTACAATTGTCTGAATCTGCATATAAACTTTTGCGGGATGGAGTCCTCTTCTTCGGGGGCTTCATAGCAGACACATACTATAGAAAGACAACAGTCATATTGATCAGTTAAAAGAGGAGATGTTCAGGATTTTCCAACATGTAACTGTTTGTTTGACTCACTCTGTGTCTGTCCACTCGAGCTATCAGAGCGAGTTCAGTGGTATCTGAGATTCCTCCATGGACTATCAGCACCCGGTGGTCGATTACTGTCACTAAGGGCAACCAGCTGAAGATCTTCTGGAGCAACTTGAGGATACGCTTTCCATGCAACTTAAAGGAATTGAACAGATAAAAGAAGGTCCTCAGATTAATTTCACCATAATGTGAAGCTCAGAGCAGGAACAGAGCAGAACACATACTGACGATGTTAATGAGTTATTCCTGCTGAGTTATTGTCATTAACTAAAACCATAAAAATACTTTATTATACTTGGAAAAAAAAACATTAACTGGACATAACCTCAATGGATATTTTGCTAAAGATGTTTGCCATTGACCCTAAATCTGCCAAAAAACACTTGACAAAGATCATTCTATTGCCCATCTGCTTAACCTGTGATGTTCTTTAAAATGCTAGTTTAGCCTTTTGAAGTCCTCACTAAGAAAAAAGTGATGGAATTTTTTTTTGTTTGCATTTCTTATCTTATGTTGTTAGTAACCACACTCAATGTATTTTTTTTTCAACACATCCCATAATTCTATCGGCCTCTACCAAATGGTTGAGATGTTACTTAATGGTAATAAATGGTACTGGAATTCATACACATGCCATACTTTTCATTGCCCATCATGATTTATGATCAAAACCTTTTCTAGTCTTGACAAAACACATTGTCAGAAAGGTCTGAGTCTCAAGGTTCCATATTTTGGAACAGAAGTGATATTTTACAGCAGAATGCATACAATCAAATTCAATGGAATTTATGTCATTTTTGGTATTACACCTAAACAAAATCTCGAGAACTTAGATATATGGCTATGGCTAGATATATGGCTTTGGTTAGATATATGGCTTTGATGTTATAGTAATATTATAATAAAAAATATTTTGTAAAATATATATTTTATATAAAAGAAAAAATATTTTGTACATTTGATTTAATATAAATTTAAAACTTCCATAACTTTTTTATACTTTTATTTTTTATAAAAAATACTTATATTTTTTTTTAATCAGCTGTGTTTTCTTTAAAACAAGACTAAACTTAGGTATTTATTCCAAAGCATACTTGAATTACAACCAAGTACAAGTCCATTCTCAAAAAGGGGGATGACAATTAACCGTTATGTGCCAGATCCACTATTTGGTTGAGCATGTTTTTGAAAAATTATAAAAAATATACTTAAAGGTCCCCTGACATGAAATTTTCATTTTCTGAGGTTTTTTAACATTAATATGAGTTCCCCTAGCCTAGACTGTATTTGGTCCCCTCGTGTCAGCATAGCTGTAGTAAAACGTATTCAAGAGAGTTTCACATGTAATATGTAGCTATTTCATATGCAAGCATGTCAGCCAATCACAGCAGTGGGCGGTTACATTGAGTCCCACAGCAGACACACCCCTTCAAACAGACCGTTCTAAGCAGAGGCTAAAATCAGGCTAGGAAAAATGCCTTTTATTTCTAAATTATGACTATTTTAGATCTAAAAAACATACTAACATTATAAGGGCAGCCCAGGAAACATAAAATAATACAAAAAACCCATGTCAGGGGACCTTTAAGTTTTTTCATAGCACCAAGTAACATCATTTTGTAAAGTTAAGGCTCTTAAAGTGTAATATGTAAAAAAAAAATATGCTTAGCTTGCAAAATTTCACCAAAAACAGTTCACATGGCTGGGGTGATGTATTTATTTCTGATATCCATGTCAGAAAAGGAAGGAATAAAAGAGCTTACATCCAGCCTCCGTGAGCAACTCATCAGAACAAGAAGAGCTGAGAGGTTCAAGCAGAGGCTGAAGAAGCAGGAAGCTCATAAAGGAGCAGCCCAGTTCATAAAGGACCCTTACCACTTCACCAAATCACTTCTGGGAGAGGCGAGGTCTGGGACTCTAACAAGTTCCAAGGAGGTGGTGGAGGAGTCTGTTGAGGAGGTGTTCAGTGACCCTACAAGAGACAATGCCCTGGAAGGAAATCATGGGCTTATTAACATCGACCCACCTACTGAGAGAGGTATAGAGGTTCTACCTCTTGAACCTCTGTCCTCTCACCCTCAGCACAGAGTGCCCATTATGGAGAGAGGTTCAAGAGGTAGTCAAGCACGCAAGATCATCTTCTGCTCCAGGTCCCAGTGGTATACCCTACAAAGTATACAAAAAATGCCCCAATCTCCTCCAAAGGCTATCGAAGCTTATGCGGGTGATTTGGTCCATTCCAAATCCAAATTCCAAATCCATTCCAAATTTGGTCCATTTTGTCCAAGGGAACCATTCCAACAAGCTGAAGAAGGGTAGAAGGGTGATTTGTGCCCAAAGAACAGGGATCCACACAGATCAGCCAGTTCCGAACTATCTCCCTACTTAGTGTGGAGGGAAAGATTTTCTTTGCTGTACTTGCGAAGAGAATGACTGCTTACATGACCAGAATGGATATATTAACACCTCTATCCAGAAGGGTGGTGTTTGAAGGGTTCTCTGGGTGCTTGGAGCATACAAGGGTCCTCAGCCAACTCATCCAAGAAGCAAAGGAAAAGAAAGGAAGCTTAACAGTTGTCTGGCTTGACTTTGCAAATGCATAGTGTATGTGTCTATTCCCCATAATTTGATCCAAGTTGCTTTGGACTACTACCACATCCCAAATAACATCCAGGGCATGATCACCAGTTCCCTGAGAGACATCAAGCTACGATTCCAGTCTGCCAAGTTTACAACAAAGTGGCAGCCAGTGGAGAAGGGGATAGTGACAGGATGCACAATCTCTCCCATCTTGTTCATCATGGGAATGAACCTGATCATCTCTGCAGCGAGTACAAAGTCAAGAGGGCCGAAGACTGCAGCAGGATGTCAACAGCCAGCAATCAGGGCATTCATGGATGACTTTACCGTGATAACGCCAACTCACGTGCAGGAGGCAAGATGGGTCCTGACGGAATTTGATCGTATGGCCACTTGGACAAAGATGGTCTTCAAGCCAAAAAATTCAAGGAGCCTGGTGATCCAAAAGGGCAAAACAACTGGAAAGTTCAAGCTACTTGTTCAAGGGGAAGAGATCCCGAACATCCAGGGGAACCCAATAAGATGCCTTGGAAAGTGGTATGATGATTCCCTGTCAGACAAGCATCTCCAGCACAGGAAAGCAGGTTGAAGAATGGTTGAAAAAGATTGACAAGTTTGGTCTGCCTGGGAAATACAAGTGCTGGATCTACCAACATGGCCTGCCGAGACTCATGTGGTTTCTCACGGTATACAAGGTGCTTCTATCAACTGTTGAAAATATGGAGAGGAAGTTCAACAAGCACTTTAGAAAATGGATGGGAATAGCCCCAAGCTTTACATCCTTGGGGCTCTACAAAAAGTCGGGCCAGCTCCAGCTTCCCCTGTCTTCAGTGGTGGAGGAGTTTAAAGTCGCCAAAGGTAGACAGTCCCTGACATATAGGGACTCTCAAGACCAACTCACCAGGGAAGCAGGAGTAAGAACAAGATCTAGCTGTAAGCGGGCTGCCAGCACGGCAATTACCCAGGCAGAATGTTCTCTCATGACCAAAGATATCACCAGAAACCCTTGCACTGGAAGACAGGGTCTAGGAACAGCACATTTCCAGCAGTGGTCAAAGTCCACCCCCAGGGAGAAGAGAACCATGATCCAGGATGAAGTCCGAAACCTTGAGGAAGAAGGGAGAAGAGCAAAATCCATCGAGCTCACATCCCAAGGCGCCTGGACGAGGTGAAACCTCCCCAAGAGGACAATCACATGAAGTGAACTGTGGCGGATGGAGCCCTTCCGTACATCCTTTCTACTCCGAGCAGTGTATTACACCTTACCAACCCCAGTCAATTTGCATAGGTGGAGGATGAGGGAGGACCCACTGTGCAGGTTGTGTGGCGGGAAAGGAACAACGGAGCACATTCTGTCAGGGTGTAAGACCGCATTGACACAGGGGAGATACAGGTGGCGCCATGACAAGGTGTTGGCAGTGCTTGCAGACATTCTGGAGGAAAAAAGGAGGAAGAAACAACCAGCCAAAGCAAGACCACTGCTGTGTACTATCGGCTTTGTGAAAGAGGGCCAAAGACCTGTCATCCACAGCCAAGCCAGGCAGAATCTCCTGCAGTCAGCCCAGGGATGGGAAATGGTGGTTGATCTTTGGAGGAAACTCCAGAGGTGGTGCTGTCCACATCGCTAAGGCCGGACATCATCATGTGGTATCCAGAGGGAGGGAAGATCATTCTGGTGGAGTTGATGGTGCCACGGGAGGAGGGCTGTGAGGAAGCTGCAGAGAGGAAAAAGGCCAAATACCAGCAAATAGTTCAAGACTGCCGGGACAAATGGTGGATGGCGTGGCTGATGACGGATGAAGTCGGATGTCAGGGATTCCCTGCTCAATCTGCATGGAATTTATTAACAAAGGTTGTATTGGGGGGCCACTTAAGGAAAGCAGCCATTCGTAGGCTGGGAGATGCGTCAGAGAGAGCCTTCTGTTGGCTCTGGCACAAGAGAGAGGACATAAGCTGGAAGCCTGGAAGAGAGGGGCAGTGACCTGGCCAGTCACTGCTGACCCGCCAGCTGGAGGTTGTTGTGGTTAAGGGTCAAAACACCCAGTGAAGGTTGAGGACCACCTGACGACCTCTCTCCGAGGCCAAGGCTTCATCCTCAAAATATGCTTAACCGTTTGGTTGAGAAGTCAGTTAAAGGGATCAATATGTAATATTTCCAATGTTAAAAAATGACTCATGTATATTCAATACACCTACTAAGGTGTCATATGTAGTTAGCAGCCACCAGTCCTTTAAATAAGAATATTTCCATTGTTAAAAATGACATAATATTTAATTCTCTACTAAGTCATATATACAGTCAAACGTTTGTTCATTTAACAACTAGTTAACTGCCACCAGTACTTTTAAATACTTTAAAATACTGTATAAATGTAGTATCTGTCCAATGTGTCCTAAGGTGGCATATGTGTGGAGTCAACAGTTGGTTGATTTAGCAGCTAGTTAATCCATACCAGAGACAGAGTGCAATAATGTTTAAGACTTTACGTTGTAATCCTCTTACCAAGAACTGGCAGTTTTACAGTGAAAATAACGGCAGGAGAACAAACCAGTGTCCCCTTTTAAACTGTAAGTCTAAGCAGGCTACAAGCAGTTAAGAGGTGACATTCTTGGAAAGAAAGTGTTGGGATATCCCTTACTGTTTCATAATGGAAATAAACAGCTAAGGCCATAAATAAACTCTTAGGCCTTGTGCACTTTAATACGTTTTCTCTCTGTTTTGGCCTTCCGTCTAAATGAGACAGCGTTTTTATCAACGAAAACACTCTCCAAAGTGGATAGTGTATGTTGTGGCCTGTAAAAACAGAGGTATTTGAAAACAATGAAACTTGTTTAGTCATGGAACACATATTGAACCAATAGACATGTTTGTTTATACCGCTATTGTGCCTGTTATGTGCAATTCACTTTCACACAGTTACTAAAATATGTTACTTTCCACACACTTCATAGCACAGCCCTGCAAAGATGACAGAAAATTCACTTGCATTTGCGGTCCTGCGGCAAACCATGAGAGAAGTTGCATTTTAGAACAAACATATAATTGCGAGTGAGTGACCTGAACGCATTAGTAAATGGAGAGATATTTTGTAAATAAAATTATCCTGCCAGAAAAATTGCATGATAACTTTATGATGTCTTGTTCTGTCAGTATCAGAGAGCTTTTGTAAGGTTTTACACGTGTGAGTCTATAGTCTACTCTAAAATAAATACTCTATGATTGGAGATATATTTTGCATTTTTTTAAAGGGAAAAAAACTGTTATCTGTAAGATAAGTTATTTTAAAACAATTTAATGTTGCAGAAATAGGAAAATTATACTATTATACTACTATACTATTTAGGGCTAAATGAAATATTAAAGAAGAGTAAAAAAATATATAATCCTACATGATGGAAAAAATACACTGACTAATTCGGAGAACAAGAAATCATGATTTTCAGCAATATAAGACCCTTTTCTTACAGAAAATATGATCTAGTTATGGCCTGCAACATCTTGTAATCCATGACAATGAGTGACAATAAGAAATTGGAAAAAATAATGATCTTGGACACCAGAGGTAAATTAAGCACTTTCCGTCACTTCAGTGTGGACAAGAAACTTTTGGAAAACGCTGTTGACAGAGAGTTAGGAACATGAGGGACTGTAGAGCACAGACATCAGATGTAATTAATGACATACCTTGTATTTTCCCAGCACTTCTTTGGTGAAGCCATACCTTTGAAAAGAAAATGAAATGTTATCACCAAACAAAATTAAATTTAAAGTGGCAGAATATTTTTTTTCTTGCATTAAAAAGGACATAAATCTAATCTGATTTGTGGACACTGAAAGATTAAGATAAAAACAGAATTCTTGCCCTCATGGTCATGTGCTATATTGTAAATGTAACATGTAAAATGATCACATTATAGCGCCATCTTGTGGCTGATTCTCACACAAAAATTGTACACCACCTCATTTAGACCAGTAGTTCTCAAACGTTTTGACTCCAATATGTGCCGCTGTTGTTATACAAAATAAATCAGTTTGCTGAAGCCCTCTAGTGGTTGAAAACCATTAATATGCATTAATACTGATTCACATGCTCATATATGAACCAATTTAATGATTCAGAATTGTTTTGATAAAGTTTTCTGTCAAGGGAGTCGAAAAACCCCCCCACACATTTATGAATTGGTTGGGGAGGAGGTAGAAAAAATACTGATGCTTCATGCTTGGACCCTTAATTAAAAAAGTAAGGTATTGGCTCTTACATTTAGTGTTGGTAACATTATATTTACTTAGTTGAGGTACTGCAAAATGCTTGTGGTGAGTATGTGCAATTCTTACATAAATATTGTGTTACTGAATGCATGTGTTCAGCACAATTCCATTACCTCAAATTAATGAGGTGGTCTTCATGGTTTCCTCGATTAAGATAAACATTTCCAGGATACACAAGCAGGAAAGCAAACAATATGAGCAGAATCTCCATGGAGTCTTTGCCTCGGTCCACATAGTCTCCATTGAAAACGTAGGGTTTCTCCATTGACGGCATTCCATTCTGGGAAAATAAATAGATCACGAATTCATAGGAATAGATGCACTGTACTTAAAGACAATATCGTAGCTAGGTGTGGACAGATTTGAAACCTACCTTGTAAAAAATTAGTAGCAAGTCCTCTAACTGTCCATGTAAATCACCTGTAATGAAGTTCGTAAATTAATTTTTCGAAGAGGCGTTGAACAGTGTAACAATAAAAATAAAGATAAAAGGATGTGTCGGGCATTCTTACCACAAACAGTTATTTCTTTGCTATGGCATGTAGAGACTCGGTTGATGTTTGGCAACCCTCTGAGTAGCTTCCACGTTTCCAGAAGAAGCTGAAGAACGTAACGAGAGTGAAGCTGCTGCTTAGAGAAACCAGAAGTGTACATGGTTAAAGACATTAGTGTTATCTGACTGTCACATACACTCTGTGTCAGGGATAGGCAACTTCTGTCCTGCAGAGTTCAGCTCCAACCCAGACAAAAACTCAGCAGCCAGTAGATTTCTAGTTATCATGATTAACATTGATAACTGTATCTTGTCCAGGTGTGTTTGATTAGGTTTCTCAGTAGCTCTCCAGGACGCAAGTTGCCCATCCCTGCTCTATAAAATAAAGGTCCCAAAGGGGAGTTTTAGCATCAATAGCACAGTAGTTCCTTTTTGGGTTGTCAAAAACATGCGTTCCTTCTCACTGTGTATTTCTTAAAAGAACCATTTTTTTTCCTGGTGTGAAGAATATCTGAACCAGGTCAGGTTCAATTCAGCTCAAGATTTTGAGGGAGATTGGTATTTTGACCGCTCAAACTCTGCTCTTTAACTGAATATCTTCTTTGGCTTAAATAGAATTAATATAAATACAAGTAATTCGTTTCTACATATACTACTTGAAATCTGTTAATTTTATTAGTATTTTTTTCTCTTGTATTTATTAGTGCTATTGCTTGTAATTTGTTTAGTTCTTACCGGATTACTGATTGTTTACTTGTCTTTATTTAACATTATTTAGTAAAATACTATTTATGTATTTATATTTATTTTGTATGTGTGTGTGTGTGTGTGTGTGTGTGTGGTGGAGCCAGTGAGAATTGTGTTTATAGATGGAGTCCCTTTTAAGACCTGTCTCTTTTTCGTATAAAATAAAGTTACAAAATCTGTTAAAGAACTTTTTTTTTGCAATGGAAAGGTTCAATCCCAGCTAATAAAAATGTCAACAACAAAAAAAAGTGTGCATTAAGTTTTGAAAAAGTTATTTCTGACTGTTCTTTTAATGTTTAAACTGCCGCATTTATTAAAGCCACACGATGCAGGATTTCCGTTTTTGTTTAGAGTCGCTGTGGAGTACTTGTACTGTCGTAAATAGCACTGACGCAGATATGTCTCTGCACTCACGGCCTGATCCCCTCCCACTGTATATCGGTACCTGTTCAGTATGATGTAAGCTGTAACGAGTGGAAATAAGGTGTGTCCCCTTTAAGAGCTGCGCCCTGTTGAACTGTCGGCAGTCTGTATTGTATGCACCTCGAACACCACATGTATACAGCGCCGGGTTATTTCTGTTTGATGCTCATTTTAGCAGATCTTTCTTGCCGTAAAGCGATTTGTTACATCGCGAGACCTGATATCACGCGACACTTCCTGATGCTGCAGCTGGCGGCTCAAAGTTGCAAGTGTGTTTTTTCCACTCACAGGCAACAGGGGGGTGCGAGACGCCCAACATTCAACCCAAAAATAGTCATATAACCACTGCAATAACTCCGAAGCTATTCAGTAAAAAAAAAACTGCATAGTGCTGCTTTAAGTGTTTTAAAATGTTTTTGTTGGTTATGTAAATGTTAAGGAAACATTCTATTTTGTCATTTTGTAAACATTATGGCAACGTTACTTTTGAATGTTCTCTGAACATTCTGAAACAAGTAACATTTAAAAAATGTTAGAAGAACGTCCAACTAAAATGTTTCCAGAAAAAAACCTTCCATTTACAATGTTTAATGTGCTATTGTTTCGAGATTATAAAAGACTCTGAACGAACATTATATAAACGTTGCTGGAAGAATGTCTCCTCAACCTAGCCAGAATATAAGCCAAAGTTCTGAAAATGTTCCCTGTTAGCCAGGATAGATGTTAAAGGGTTAGTTCTCCCAAAAATGAAAATTCTGTCAGTATTTACTCACCCTCATGTTGTTCCAAACCTCTATGTGTTTATTTGTTCTGCTGAACACAAAGGAAGATATTTGGAAGAATGTTTTAATCAAACAGATCTCATTCCCCATTGACTACCATAGTAGGAAAAAATACATACTATGGTAGTCAATGGGGAATGAGATCTGTTTGATTAAAACATTCTTCCAAATATCTTCCTGAGTAAATACTGACAGAATTTTCATTTTGGGGTGAACTAACCCTTTAAACTTTCGTTATGAAACCGTAGATCCCAATAAAGAAGCATTATTTTGAGAGTGTACCTAAAACATTTTTTTAATGCATCCTCATTGAACACCTACTTGTTTGTTTTTGAAGGCCTCTACAAGATCAGCAGCCTGATCCATATCCAAAGGAAAAGTTAGCCGTGGGCCAGAGTAGATGTCGGGCACATCAATATTGGTGTAGTTGAAATATCTCTCCCACTCTGCATCTCGGCAAACCTCGTTTTCTCTGAAGATATGTGAGATCAGATTTCCTACGAGGAAGAAGAACACACAGGATGCTTTTAGCATTGATAGATACCAGTGAAAAGCTGTATGTGTGGTATTTGTGTTTACATGCAACAGCTTCTTTTACGTTCACTGCTGGATGGAGTGAAGTTATCCATCAGGTAACCGAGAAAATTGTATAACTGCGTGAAGAGGTGAGAAAAAAAATATATGTCAACATCATTATAAATGTTGTTTACAGTTTTCTTGGTGATAAATGAATTATTCCATCCATCCCTTGATGGATGATTAGATTATGGTGGATTTCATACTTTGATCTGGTCTTGTAGGTCTGCATACTCCATGGACTGGAAGATGTTCCAGGTGTATCTGCGTCTTAATTCCTTGCGGGCCACGTACTGTCTGTACCAGCGCTGGATCACCACCGCTGCTTTCATTGCTTTCAAAAGAACATGACACAGGTTTACCATGCTGGCTTTTATAATTTGTCATGTCATGCAATCACTTTCAGGTCAGGCTTCTAGAATCACACATAACTCTGTGTAGTGTGCACTACTCAACAACAGTCAAACAAATATCATATTGGTGATAATAGAGGAATTTTGCTTACTTGTGGCTACTGCAGACATGCATGAAAAACAAGGCATGTTGAGAATATAAATGAGTTACTTATAATGACATTGTACAGAAACACCAGACAGCTGTGTTATAGGTGCGAGAGATAAACAAGGGCTTTACACAAGCTTTGCTGGACTGCCAAAATCTCACCTGGGATGTGTTTTAAGAAGATAAAGTTAAATTTACATATACATTTAAAACAGTACTCAACATATCATTCTTTAATTTAAACTAGCCATTCATATCCATGTTTTTATGTATAACATATTACCTTTGTCATATCTTTTATTGAATGCATTGTTTTTTGTGACACCACACCCCATGGCTTCTCCTGAATGCAGAACATAAGAAAGTCAGTATAACAAGCACTTTTCATCTCATTTAACACATATGAGACTTTATGAATCATGCACAATATCTATGCCTATTTAATGCAAACCACATCACGATTTTATTTTTAACTGCTAAATAAACAACACTTAATTCAGTAATACACAATGTTATTCATAGTAAATACTAAAATTCAGTACCTAAAGTGTAAACGTTACCACCCCAGTTACAGCTCCCCTTTTTCTGAGTGCAGTAAATCATATTGCAGATGAGATGAGAAAAAAAAAAATCTAGTACAATATTGCCAAGCTTTTTACATGAATATAGGCTATACACCTATATGATGTCGTTGTAGACGTTAATGAGATCCAGAGAGCGAGTTAATCTGAGGTCATTGCTCTTTTGCCCTGGGCTCAATCCTCCTTACAGAGCAGACGACGTCAACACGCACCTGTGCTTCAACTGTCAAACAAAGCCTCAATCTAAATAAGCTTGTTATTTCTTCAAATAGTTTAAAAAATATGGCTAATTATCTCCCACTTTTTTAAATCACGAGGACTCAGAGGTGAATTTTTTTGGAGTGTTCTTATTTTTTTTAAGGTAATCCTGAATAACTAGGGATTATGGATTTATAGACTAGTTTGTAAAGAAGGTTATTCATTAGCTCACCAGACACAATTACAAGACACTTATACACTAGTGTATTAGCAGACATGCTAGTTTTGAGGTTGACAAAAGCTCCCTTTACGCCAAAAATATTCTATTCAGTAAATAAAAATGTCTTCAATGATGGCATAATACTTTCATGTTTAACAGATTTTTTTCAATTTTGTCAAGTGATAATGTATGTTTACAAGCTGTTTATTTCATAAAAGTCCAACTTAATTAATTCAAACTAAATCCACACAATGGTCCCCAAGATGGAAACCCCTAAAAGGTTCATGAAGCCTTTACGGTTCTATATAGAAACTTTTCTTCAAAGAACGTAAGACATGTAGACATATTCAAAGCGTAATTTATCCCATACTAAAAATTGCCCCATTTAAAAAAAAGTGGTTTAAGATTTTATATTTTTATAGATCACTATTAAATCAGCTGTAGCTTTTAGTACCTTTTATGTGTCATGAAACAATTAAACCATAAAAGGTTTCAGCATAACAGATGAAAGATACACAAGCCTAACATGGGTAAAACTCACCTGGTGGTTTCCTCTTCTAAGTCCCAGAAGCTTTATTTCCACAACATGTCACCCAAAGGGATGTATCCGCCTGCTGTACTCCATTGGTGCTCGCTTGAGTTAGTCAATGTGAATAGTAGAAACGTAAATAAATCAACTTGTGAGGACACACATAAAGCATCGTCACAGGCTTCCCCATATCCCTTAGACCTTCAATGTCCTGACTATTTTCCTTCAAAAAAGAGAGAAGACCTTGTGTCGACCTCCTGAGGCCTTCACGTAGGTGTGCTTGTTTCTCTGCTTCTTAACAGTCTTCTGCTGTGTAGCTGAATTAAGTGAACAAGCCCCGAAGGGATTAAGGGTAATAGCTTGATGCGTCTTGACTGGACTTCCTTAGGAAATAGCATTTTCCTAAAGGAAGCAGATGGAGAAGTCTGTAAAGTATTTCATTTCTGTAATCAATACAAAGTAATGCAAGATACAAAAAAAATAATAATTTGAGGAGAAAGCAGTGTTTTTATTTTGATATTCTATGAGATCTGAGAGCCCTCAGTACAATATATTGTAAAAAGGAGGTCTGGGAAGGAGATATCAGATAAGCTTAATTGTGGTTTACATGTATAAAAGGGAGAATTCGTCTAACTAATGTCAATTAGACATTCTCTGCTCTCACGTAGGACTACATGCATGATTCATGTGATACTTACCTGCATATCTTACCTCCTGTGTTTCCTCCTCGTTGTTGCTCCTGCGTATCCAAGTTCCATATCCACATCTGTAAGAGAAAGACGACCATTAGAATATCTACATGGTAGCTATAATAAAGTATGTGTGTGGGGCTGTTGTCACCCCTGGTGGATCCTTCATCCGAATCTTCATCCTACCGTGAACTGCTGTATTCTCAATTTTTGCATTTCACCCGTCATCTAACCTTAATAGTATATCAATAAAATCCCATTGTGTTGCACTTATAATCTGTTCAAGTCTGTGTCTTTCAGGGCCCTATTTTAATGATCTAAGTGCATGGTGTAAAGCGTATGGCACAAGTGCACTTGGGCGTGTCCCAATTCACTTTTGCTAGCTAGCTTAACAGTGGGAAAAATACAGTGTTGCCAACTTCGCAATTTTTTAAATTACAAACAAAAGAATATATATATACATATACATACATAGATGTCAATTTCTGTATAATATAAAAACAGAACAAAAAAGACCCCAAAAACAAACAATAGGAAACAGAAAAAATGGGGTACAGTGCAATCTAGTGGCACCTTTGCATCCTTAGTGTTTTATTTCCTATAATAGATTACATCTAATATACAATTACTCAATTTCCTACAAATTCCTTCCGTCTCTTCTTCCACAGCAGAGCCCGTTTTTGGGTTTTTTAATCTCAAAGAAAAGGTAAGTATTTCCATCCTCAACAATTGCAAATTATTCAACAATTATTATTACAATTGCTTTCTAGTCTTCTATAGTGGGTGAGGTAGGTTGGAGCCATTTACGAGTGAGAGCCTTTTCCTGCCACCAGGAAACTTCGTCTAAAGTAGGCAATTGGCTTTATGCCCAGCTGCACTACTTCCTGAACTTCAGCCAGCTCCTTTGTTTCCTGTCTGCCATTATTGGCCAAATTGATTAATTCAGGTGTGTCTGATTATTGTTGCCATGACTACTGAGGTCAGGTACACCTGAATTAATCAATTTGGCCAATAATGGCAGACAGGAAACAAAGGAGCTGGCTGAAGTAAAATTCTGTATCGTATACACCATCTAATTATTTTCAAAGTGTCTTTCAATTCACATTTTTTAATTATTGTGACCCATATTTCTAGTGTGGAAGTAATCCATTGATATTCTTTATTTATATGGGCTCTTAGTAGTTTATCATCTGCGATTACTGCTTGGATTGGTACTTCAGAGAAAAAGGAAAGTTCAATTTGTTTCCATCTAGCTTTATAGCTTGGATTGCAGCAGCAAACTATGGCTCTTAACTGGGAAGCTATGGGCTAAACCACCTCTTTCTTTACGTGTACTGGAGAGCAACAAATTCTAGATTTTTTACCTTCCCAAATAAACCTTATAATCCATTTATCCCAATGTTTAAATTGTTCTTCTGAGACCATACTGGAAGTGTCTGAAAAAGATGTAGAAGCCTCGGGAGCATATTCATTTTAATAATATCCATTCTTTCCCCCAAATTCAAAAAAGGGATAACCCTCCACCTCTGGATATCTGTGTGAAGCTTACTATTTAAATGTCTATAATCTAGCAAGGTGTATTTTTTTGGCAGGTAAATTTCCCAAATACTTAGTTACATCTAAATTATAATTGATCCTATATTTTGTCCTTATTTGTTACGATGGAATAAAATTATTGCAAATGTCTTGTGTTTTTTTTTTTTTTTTTTACATTTAGTCTGTATCCTGAGAGTGCTAAATTTATCTGTTGACAAAAGGGTTGTAAATGATATTTCCGGGTCTCTCTGGTATATCATAACATCGTCAGCGAATAGCGATATTTTATGTTCATCTTCACCCATCTTTATCCCACTAATATAATGATTTTTCCAACTTCGCAATTTTGTTGCTAGATTTAGCAACTTTTCAGACTACCCATAGCAGCTTTTTTTTTTTTCAAAAAGCACCTAGCAACAAATTTAGCCATTTTTTAAAATGTATTTAGCAACTTTTGGGAAGTGACTTTAATAGGCCTATCCAGATATAGAGATTAATGCATATGGAATCTCTAAAGAGAACCTCTCCATATGGCTCTAGACGGCAAGGGTGTAGTGAGCTGGCACCTGCTTATGTCAGGGCACCTACAGGGGTTGGACAAAAAAACTGAAACACCTGGTTTTACTACACAATAACTTGTTAGAATGGTGAGGGCCTCATTTTGCATCCAAATACAGCACCAATTGACAGATAGAAGTCCTTCACAGTGACCAGAGGGATTATGAGCCGTTCCTCTTCCAGAACAGTGTCCAGGTCACTATATGATGCTGGTGGACTCGCTCCTCCAAAACACCTCAATAATATTCAGATCTGGTGACTGTCAGATCATGGGAGATGTTCAACGTCACTTTCATCTTCATCAAACCCTTCTGTCACAAGTCTTGCTGTGTGTGTTGGTGCATGATCATGCTGATACACGGTTTGAGCATCAGGTGCTCATGATCCTCCAGAAGGGTTTGGTAGTCCTCGGCAGTGTCGTGTCCATCAAATACAATCAGGATTGTCATGATATTGGAGCTCAAACCATCCCTGATCCACCCGTGCTTCACTCTGAAGATTGGCCGCCAGGCATATAGATGTGAAACCTCCAACATTGGCCAGTGTTTCAGTTTCATTGTCCAACCCCTGTAATCTTCCAATAGTAATTCAACTGCAGTCGCCACCATTTAACCTGAAGAGGGCAGCACTCAGAACTCAGACGTTTTTTACACCATAAATTGTACAATTAAAACACACCCAAAATGTCAAAAAATGTATGTCAAAAAAATTACTTGAATAAATGACTAGCATTAATAAAGCCCCAGTTTTAGATCGTTAACCTAAAAAATTGTTTTAGAGATTACCCTTTAAGATCAAGCTGTGAAAGTGATGCTCTTCAAAAGTTCTTTAAAGGGCTGCACTGTATAGAGAAATAAAAAATAATATGAAATTAAAACAATATGACTTTATTTGATTATAAAATCACAAAGGCTGCCATTGAATTATATATAAATATATGCACTGCAGGTTTCCAAGTGAAGCATGACACTGTGTTCATTTGCAAGCGCTGAAGCGAATATGGTGTTTCAGCTTCTCAGAGCGGCTTGGTTTATTAAGAAGACGCTAAACCAATGATACTCTCTCAAATTACTGAAACACAGTAGCATAAACGAACACAGTGCTGCATTACACTCTGAAACTCGCAGCAAGCACATTTATCTATTTGCTGACAAGTTGGTTTAACGTTTAAAAATTAAGAAATTAAGACGTAAACAATTACCGTTGTACTATACATTTTTTTAATTACATTGTTTTTATTTCAAATTTAAATATTTTTATTTAATAATAATCACGAAAAAATATAACAAAACAAATTATTGTTAAAAACATTTATTATTATTTTATTACTATTTATTAGTATTTGAAAATACTCACATTTATTAAATCACCACATTACACTTAAAGTCAAAACAAGTGGGAATGTGGCCTATGAAAACTCAAGATATTTAAGCTCTTGTAAACGGTGACCAAATCGTTCAGCCATAAAAGGATGATTCACACTCAAAAAAGTTTCATCATTTTATTTTCTATGCTGATGCACTTCAATACAAAAATGCCACAATGAATCTAGAATGATTTCTTCTTTCCAAATAGAGCTATTCAAGTCATCTGGTGAAATTTATTATATATTTTTATTATTATTATTGCAATAGGCTATATATATATATATATATATATACAATTTTTTTTATTATTATTGCAATAGGCTATATATATATATATATATATATATATATATATATATTCAATATCGTGAAGCCCTAATTTACAGATATTAAAATTAGACTCATTTCCATTGTGAAGAGCATGAAGAGAAGCAGGACTGGTTGGTAAGATCAGAATTAAGATGAGTTGATCATGAGAATGGCTCATTCCATCACTAACACATCTGTGAACAGAAAGGAAAGACCATTAACTATATTTAAAAGGTCAGCTGACAGTTGAGAAAGCACAGAAAAGACACGCGACCCAGTTATTCACCTCTTATCCTCCTTTCAAAAGCTGACAGACTGTTCAACTCAGTGTTGCAAAAAAAAAAATCCTTAATGACAAAATGAAGCTATAGTAACCTCTTACATTTTGATAGAAATGCTGTTTCGTTCAAAAAAAAAAAAAAAAAAACACTGGGTAGTGTAATGGCTTGTTCTTACATCTCTGACAACTGTTGTGTACTTCTCAGGTGTGGCGGCACTCATGACGGTTGTATAAACAGTGATCCTGGAAGGAAGAACATACATTAAAAAGAGCTTATTACAGAAAGTGAGCTGAAGACACAAACACTTAACACTACACAACCCTAAACCAATGCACTTACACAAATGTTCCAATTGTATTTAAGGCTGTATTAGAAATTATAAGATACTTTAGGGCTCCCACTAATCCAATGAAAGCAGTATCAAAAATCCATTTTTTGTTTGATATACTGTATATGGCGGTTCTTCCATTTTGAAAATCGATACATTTCAAGGTATAGTATCAAAGTAGTCTCGTGATAACATAGTGTAGGCGTCACAATTTTTTTTTTTTTTTCCTTGACTGAAAAAAGGTTGTGAAATACTTGCGCTAGGGTATAGGTAACACCCAGCTGACATCGACGAGTAGACGCGCCAGAGTATACATATTATAGGACGTAGGTAATGTTAGGGGAAAATTTACGACACAATCTCATCATTATTTACAATCAGCATTTGAAATTGTACAGTCTCGTCTATGTCAACTTAAACTGGTTTTAAATCTAGATAAAACCAAAGTAATGATTTTTTTCTAAATTCAAAGCACTACCAAGGAATCTTACTGAAATTATATCTTACCAAGGAATAAAAATAGAATGTGTTATGAGTTAGTTGAAAGTACCTGGGTATTTTATTTTGAAAGCTAATCTAAGCTAACTTTTAACTACTTTCTAAACTTAATCTTAAATTGGGGGTTTATTTTTAGAAACAAATCTATATTCTCTTTTAGTGCAAGGAAATATTTGGTATCTGCAACCTTTTTACCACTATTGGATTATGAAGGTCTGCTTTATATGAATTCCCCAGACAGTACAAATTTTTGGTTTAATTGATCCCCACTATCATTGCGTTTTATGTTTCATTACTGGTTATAGTTATCAAGCACATCATTGCACTTTATATGATAAAGCTGAGTTGCCATCTTTGTATACTCGAAGAAGTTTTAACAGGTATTGTTTTATTAATAAGTCTATTTGTGGTCTAATCCCTCTTATTTGTCTCTCTGCGTTTCTAAAACAAATGTTTGCTACAATCTTCCTTCTAATAATTTGTTATATCCTCAAGTTCAAACAAAGCTAGGAAAATAAGGCTTTAAATATAATGGTTTATCTACTTGGAATAATTTACAAAACATCTTAAAGCTGACTATGCTACCATCACTAAACGAGTGTAAGTTACTTTTAACAGACTATGTGTTTTATCCTTTGGTAAATTGCTGTTGTGATACTTGATTGTGTTTCTGTGTTTTAATGCGGATTTGTATGTCTTTGTTAATGTAGCTGCTATCTTGGCCAGGTCACTCTTGTAAAAGAGATTTTAATCTCAATGAGATTGTAACCTGGTAAAATAAAGAAAGAAAGAAAACTGGGACAAATAACTAACAATGTTGCGTTGTGTCAGCGGAATGAAAAAAAAAAGTTTTATAGACTAAATCCTCTCCTTTTTCATCTCTGCCATTCTCCTCTGCTCTAGCTTGCTCCCTCCTTTAGCTTTCTAATAAACCTTGCATTGCATTTAATGAATGTTGGTTCTGTGACAAATTCCTTTTGTTTCTCTATTGTAAGTCACTTTGAATAAAAGCATCTGCTAAATGCATACATGTAAAGGAATATCATCATATGGTTACAATATGGCAAAATAACAACTGTGACAAACAATGATAAATAAGTTAGTAGAGCAAGATGAGTTTCAAATCAGTTGCATCAGACATGAAAGAGGGTGAAAGTTCAACAGATATCAATGCTTGAACTGTTGAAGCTGAAACAATGAGTGTTTGTGAAGCTGTGTGAAAAAACAGAGGATTCACAAGACCTGGTTCTAAATCTCTTTAGGATAATACTTAAATTCTGCATTGAGTTGTTAATCCTGATAATAATAACCTCTATGAGGAAGTATATACTGTAGTATTTTTGGACTACTGGTTACCACATATGAGAAGTGATCACTCTACTTGAGGTCATTACAAGACCATAAAATATCATGTGATGGGTGAAAATGCAAAAATGTCCTCCTTACCTATTACATACAGGATTCACAGATAAAACCTGTGAAAATTAAACTGACATGGTCACTGAATCAACACATTGTTCAATCAATTATTTAATGAAAGTACATACTATCAAAAAACACAAATATCATTAAAGAAAATCTTTTTGATTTCCAACAGCAAAAATTTCAAATGATTGAATGCATAATGAAAACATTTATACACGCACATTTTATGGTACATTAACAACTGTAGAACAGAAGTAAATGCCATAACCTACAACAATAATAAGCAGCCAAAATGGATTTGTTCATTTACCTCATACAGGGAATCCATATTAATATGGTTTTGACCCGTAGAATTTAATGCTTTCATTGCCACATCTCTAAAATATGAAGTAAAAAAAGACCAGGAAATGTGAGGAACAATGCTTTGTAAATAATCCCTCATTTATGCTCTCTTATTATTGATAAAAAAAACGAATTGTCTGCTTGCCTTCTGTCATCTCGTTTAGGGGCGGGTAGCCAGTGGTCATAATTTGTTTCAACTCTATACCAGCTAAATAAGCAACAGTCAAAATCACAGGTTTAGTAATGTTAACACTTTCAGGAAATCACTAGCAGTATATAACATGGTCAAATGGAAGCCTATTGAAGCATTGTCATCACTTTTGCCTTTTATTTTAATATTTTTTTAATCATTTAAAAATGATGGTTGGTGCTTACTTTTCATGAAGTGTATCCAGGGGCCAGATGTCAGCTGATCTTCCCCTGTCTCTGGTAATGACCACACCCTCACCCGCATGAACACCACCCAAAATGTAATAAACATCTGTGATGATCGGCACCTTGGCCAGCCTCACTACCGCATCCTGGAAATCCACAGCTGCTTCAAGAGTCTGAAGAGAATCAAATTCAATGCAAAAGTCAAAAAAGATTCAATATTCAGTTAAATATTTATTTGTAATATGTGTTCTCTCACCTCTCGTACTAGCCAGCTAACCGGAGAACTTTTTAATAAAATGGCTGAAATTATGTTCTCCCACCAATGTCCCTTATCTGTGGAAATACAGACATAATAAAATCTGTGTAAAATTCACTAGATGATCTCTTTTAAAAACAAACAAATCAAACCTACTGCGTTCATTGCCAGACACTGTAAACTTGTTGGGACTCTGTCCAGTCCACAGCCCAACGTAACCAGCAAAAGTGGTTCCTCTGTAGGCCACCTGTCGACAAACAAATTTCAGAATATAATATTCATGAAATAATCAGATAGAGTAAAAGAGAATGCGTATTTGGCGTGCTGACAGGATGGCTCCAAGCTCGGATTTTGGCCCGAACCAAGAGTGCTTCCTCGTATCCCTGGCTAGGATAGATAGGAGCCAGCCAATAGTGGCGGAAGGATGCAGAAAACGGTTGAGGAACGTAGGTGAGTCGGCTTTATAAATTTAGGTCTCTTCTCATGCTGATTGCCCGGGAAGACTTTAGTTTAGCGTACAATAGCTGGGTTTCATATGACGTCACGCCACTGCGTTGCCATGGCATGAAATGCAGATGGAGGGCAGGAAGTGATTTGCTGTATTTAGAAAGCACTATAACAAAATCAAAATGCCTGTGTTTTGAGTCATTTATGGTTACTTGAATCGATCAAACCACAAGCAGTTTTTATCGTGTACCAAAAGCTGTTGTTCGTAAGGGGGGGAAAATGCAAGAAATTGTCTGAAAAACTCCAGAAAAATGGCTTGCAAACCTACGTCTGCGGTCGGGGGGAGCCGAATGGGAAAATGCCCATGTGTGTAGTGATCACTTCGTCAAAGGTGAGTTAATACAACTTAAGTGGCTATGTTTGTGTAAAGTGTAATGTTTCCGAACTTTGTAAAGTCAAAGTTTGCCTGTAAGATGAGGTAGTTGCTGATATCTACAGCCTCGATGGCAGGAAAATCTCAATTCAGTTGAAAAATCGCTCCTCTTCATAAAATAAGGATCACATCCAACATATGTTTGATTTTTTGTTCATTTCTTTCTCTTGTAATAGCGTGTAAAGTAGTACAATACGGACTTTCTTCCATCTCGTCCATTGCACTCTTCAGTCCCTGCCCTCCATCTGAATTTTGCGCGTCATCATAATCATGTGACTGAAACACAGCTATTCTAAGTATTAACTAGTTCCTTATCAGCTTGCATATTACAAGGATATTGGCTGTTTATTACTCTTAAAGCACATATTAAGGCATGACCATATTCTACATCCCTTAATCCTACCCAATACCTAAACTTAACAACTACCTTAATAAGCAGTTTAGGAGGAGTTTACTGAGCCAAAAGTTGTAGTTAATAATGAGTTCATAGTGAGAATTGGAGCCTAATCTAAAGTGTGACCGATGGATCTTTTGGACGTGTTCATCCCAAACTTTGTTAATAAAACATTATACAAATATAAAACATAATCACTTCATTACCTTTCCATTTTTCATGAAAAGTACATCTAGAGTTAGATTTCTGAGCACATCATGGGGATAGTCCAGGTTTCTGCCATGGTATATATTTCCCTTTGTATCCTGAGTTACAATACTGGTGCAAAACCTGAAAAAAAAAAAAAAACCAACCATAATGAATGTTGAAAAGAGGCTGACAGCTTTCAAAAGTGTTGTACCAAAAAATTCAGAAAAGTTCAACAGTTCCTATACACTACTTACGCAGATACTTCATAGGCAAAGTTCAGCAGCACAATATCCGAGATGTCAGTCCCATAGAATGATGCCATGCCCTGTATTTCTCCAGCATACGGCTGTGGGATGTATTTCTCCAGAGCATTCACTATAGGTTTAATTGCAACATGAACCCATTTGGGAACAGTAGAGCTGCAGAAGAACACACAAGACATAGATATGCTGTGGATTTGGGATGATGATGACAAACAATGACTAAACTTCCCAAAAGATCACAAAGATCTACAAAGTAAACAACAGGTAACGTTAAGTGACATAACGATTGTAATTTGTGAATAAAAGGAGAGGAATGCCTTCTTAGCAGCGCTTTAACCACGTGATTCATGTTTGCATTTATTTATGCTTTGTGAACTTAAACATTTGCTGGTCTGTGATTACAAATTTTGTGTGTAAACTTTTTCAACTCGCCAGGTAGGTGAAATTATCTTATGGCTAACAAAAGTCTTGTCAAAATTGCAAGAATACCATCGAAAGCACCTTCTTTTGTGCGCGCGTGCGGTATCGATACTTACTCGATCACATCAGATGCAGCTTTTCTCAAGAAATTAATGTCATAGAGGTTCTTCAGAGGAGCCCATCTCTGATTTGCGGGCACGTCCAGACTGATGTTCACCACTGGAGGAGAGAAATCAGCTGTCGATACGCAGAAAAAGGTCACGGCGAAAAATAGACAAATCTGAAGCTTCATGGTGAATGCTGAACACTTCTGTCTCTGTTTCTTGATAGCGACATTTGAATAAGCGAAACCAAAGAGTTATTCAAACTGCCCAACTTCTGTAATTGAAAACAAGGAACTGTGATTGTTGTGACAGTAACACTTTCACCACAAGGGGTGGTGTCCACCGTGTGTGAAACATGGTGTGAAATCAAAGGCAGGCATATCGTAGCTGGTTGGTTTCAGTGTCCAAAGGCTGCTGAGCTCTTTCTGGGATTAATAGCGCGCCTATTGCCTGCGACGGTAAACAGCACTTCACTGTTCATATGACTTATTCATGCTTAAAAATAAGTTTTTACAAAAAATAATTTGGAGCAAGGGAAAAAAAAGAATGCGAGTAAACTGCCCAACATATAAATAAATTTGATTTTTATTAATCTAATACATTTTTAATACCATTGATTCAATATTTTTTTCTTTTTGCTACAATTTATTTTCTTTCTTTCTTTCTTTTTCTTTTTTTAAAGATAGGATAATACGTAATTTTATTACAGTGTCATATATCACAATGACTGTAGCCTAACTTATGTATTTATTTTAATTTTACTTTTTTATTTTATTTTTTTGGCAAAACATGCTTTTCAGGACTCTTGCGTAAAGTACTCGCAATGCACATGCGCACTAAAGTCCTCAAGGGTGAGGGTTATATCAGCAGCTGTTTGACCTAAGTTATGTTTGACAGCAGGAAGCGCTTGCACGTGTTTGCCGTTGCTTGGCCACCCCCATCAACAGGAGCAATTTTAGAGGTAGCTATATTACTTTAAACGGTGTTGTATTTGCTGATGCTCAAATTCTTCAGATGATTTACAAATTAATTTCCTTTCATTTCCTTACACACTTTCAGTTGTATCCGCAGAGCTATTTAATGTTGTTTTTGTTGTCCTTAATTGAGGAGGAGTCTTGCGATATCAAATGTTATTTCCGGACGTTTGATAAGCTGGTTAACGTTATATCACAGACAGAAGACCATATACGCAAAATTTACCTATGCATATTTTAGCCCTTCTCTGGTGGGTTATAGCTGAGGTAATTTGACTCGTTTTTTTTTTTTTTTTTTGCATGAATACAAGGTTTTGTCTTGATTAAACATGAAGATTGCTGTACTTGGCGCGACTGGTCAAACCGGACAGCAGCTGGTGAACCAGGCTCTTCAGCAAGGACACTCCGTCACAGCCGTCGTCAGAAACCCGGAAAAACTGACTGTAACACACGAGAACCTCAAGGTAAATAATAGGATAAACATGTAAGAATTTCAAAGTTTCATTTTAAACGTTATTATTGTTTTGTTTGTTTTTTAATGGCATGATGAAAATTAGGAATTATTACGCTACATTTGATCGAATTGCTTTCAGGTGTAAAAGAATGCAAATCCACAATCTCAAATGCAACTAAATTCATTTAACAATGCCCTTCATGACAAACCAAAGCATATCTTACTTTTACAATGTATTTACATAAAGTATGAGTATATAGTCCGAGTTGTTCTAATTTCTTTCTTAGTTGTCTCAGATTTCCACCATGATAAATGTTGAAAGGATGTATAAAAGCATTATACATAATGTATTATTGTTATATAAAGTATTGGTAACACTTTACAATAAGGTTCTTTTATTAAACATTAGTTATCTATTAACTAACATGAAGTAACCATGAGCAATATTTGTTACGGTTTTTGTTCATCTTTGTTAATTTTAGTTAAAACAAATCCAGCTATTCATTGTTTGTTCACGTTAGTTCACAGTGCCTTAACTAATGTTAACAAGATTTTAATAAAGTATTAGTAAATGTTGAAATTAACACTAACAAAGATTAACAAATGCTGAAGTAGTGTTGTTCATTCTTAGTTAATTTTAACTAATGAACCTTATTGTAAAGTGTTACCAAAGTATTTAGATAAACTCATTAGCTCTCATTTCCTTTCTTACCTACTTTATAATTTGAATAAAAGTAAGGATTTCTAAGTCACCAAGGTTCCAATGTGAACTTTTTAATGAGTTTTTGTATGTAAAATTTAGCATAACGTCACAAGGGTGGCATAAAAAAAGGAATGTGATTGATTTATGGGTTGTGCAGAAAGTATTTTATGGACAGTTATCCAGGCACAGCATTGCTACATTGATATGATTAACACCATGAAGCTGCCACTGAAGATAATACTTCATGTGTTCAAGAGTAGATTTTCAGTGGCTACTTTGTAGTTACAACTAGCATGGGACCTCATAACCATGTAACCTTGTTTAATTGCATGCTCTCATGTGATAGGTGGTTAAGGGAGACATTTTTTCTGAAGACAGCCTGAAACCGCATTTCAAAGGCCAGGATGCTGTGTTGTCCTGTCTTGGCTTTCCAATCTCATTTTTTTATGGAATCACTGGCTACACCCAGTCTATGATGGCAGCTTTAAACGCTATGCGTGATGCCAAAGTGAATCGAATCATCACCATGACCTCATGGTACACTGACCGTAAGTGCTGTTATTATTTGCAGGTGCATGAATCTGAAAGTTCTTTACTAGGGGTGTAACAATATATCGTGTCACAATATATCATAATTAAAAAATGCAATCTGTATTTGTGCATAGTTCACTTTATAAAAATTGTTTAGGGGTAGGGTGTCCCAGCTCTTGTTGAGATCGAGGGGTAGGGCTACATAGCCCTCGAAACGAAGATTTTTCTAGAGGCACACTCTAAACGGAGGGCTACGAGAAAGTTTGCAGAATACATTGCAAATCACCGGCGAGATGGCTTTGCAAACGGTGAAACACGATGCCAGATGACAACACCATGCACTTTATTTACTCGTATAATAATACTATAGTCATTTAAATTAAGAAATTGTATAATAAATTACCTTTCCTTTACGAATCAGAAAAGACATACATTTCAAGAAAGGAATGTTATAAACATCATGTTTCCTCAGCAGCTGTGCTGATTGTCAGTTGTTGTCATGGAGTAATCCTGTAAAAACTCCGTAACGACAGAGCCATCGCCGACAACTGATAACGTATCGGGTTCATGAAGGGTTGTTCGATTTCTTAGGGGAATATTTCAACCCCTTGGCCCTTGTAACTCTGTTTTAAGGGGCTAGGGGTACACTCGAAAACAAGGGTAGGGCCAAGGGGTGAATTGGGATTGAGCCTTAGTGTCAGACAGTACTACATTAAACTACTATAATGTTGTATTTAATGTATAATAATGCTATAGGGGGAATATTTGTGGGTCCTGATAATTTCAAATGTCTGATGTTCCCAGTTAAAAGTGGCCTACATTGTTTTAAATATATGTAGTCAATGACTAGGATATTTGTCTAAAATAATTCTGTTTTTAGCTTCAGAATCATGAATATTTGTATTCTGGTGTCACCATTGCCCTGTGCATTGGGTTACCAGCACCAAATCCAAGCCTATTCATTTCCACCCCAATATTTAGCATTTTAATCAACAGTAAATTTTGCATTAACCTTTTTACCACTTGGAGTATCGCAATAATATCGTATTGTGAGTTCAGTATCATGATGTGTATCGAATCGTGACATGAGGTGTTGCACCCCTATTTTTTACCTTACAATGTATTTTTGGTCTGATCGGTTGTCTGGTATAGTAATTGGACTGTTGTGATACTCTTCACAGCTAATTCAGGCTCCAACTCTTCCTTTCTCATCCGCTTCATGTTGCTTCCCATGATTAGAAGCGTTCTGAACAACATGTATGAAATGGAAAACTTTCTTAAGCAGACTGATGACATCAACTGGACTGTTGTCCGGCCTCCTGGCCTCAAGAATACACCAACAACAGGTGGGATTTATAATAAAAATTTTTTGATATAAATTAAAATATAATCAATGTATGCATTTTGTTTGATTGTTACATTAAGTAACAGGTAAAATGTAGTGGTGGACAGTAACAAAGTATTTTTACTTCTTTACTGTACTTAAGTACATCTGTACTTTTATCAGAGTATTTTTATTTAGGGAAACTTTTACTTCGCTACATTTCATAAACATTTCTTGTTATTTTTGAACTTATTTTGATCATATGCTCTGAGATACAAGAGCGGTGTCCGATTTGTGAACGAGCTGATTCTTTTTAATTAACCTGTTAAATCAATGACCAATTGAACCGATCCGACTGCATGAGTTCACAAATCACTGATTCATACGATCTGGTCAAAGCGAGACTCCAGTTAGCAATTCATTGAATTCACAAGTCTGACTCAAAATGAGCCAAGAACCTGAGGTCCTTGGAGCTTACTAATGCTGAATTTTAGGATGTATTATTGTAAATTAAAATTGTATTTATGGCATGGCTGTCAGTTGTTTGTGAACTACAGGGTTCCCACGCAGTAGGAGTATGGAAAAGTATGGAATTTGATTTGAGTAACTTCCAGGTCTAGATAAGTATGGAAAAAATAAAATAAAACAGAGTATGGAAACCATCGTGTTTTCAGACTAAAACCCCTATTAAGTATTACTTTTTCTAAAATATAAAATAATACTAAAAAAATGGGTAACATTTTACAATAAGGTTCATAAGTTAACTACATTTGTTAACATGAACTAATAATAAATTGCACATAATCTTAATCACATTTGTCAATCTTTGTTAATGTAAATTTCAACATTTACTAATACTTTATTAAAACATTGTGAACATTAGTTAATGCACTGTGAACTAACATGAACAAACAATGAACAACTGTATTTTGATTAACCAACATTAACAAAGATGAACAAAAACAGTAACAAATGTATTGCTCATGGTTAGTTCATGTTAGTTAATACATTAACTAATGTTTAATACAAGAACCTTAAAGAGATTCTCCACTTTTTTTTTTGGAAATAGGCTCATTTTACCACTCCCCCAGAGGTAAACAGTTGAGTTTTACCGTTTTCAAATCCATTCAGACGATTTTCTAATATATAGAAGGATATCAGTAACCAGACAGTTTCTGGTCTCATTGACTTCCATAGTAGGAAAAAAATATACAATGGAAGTCAATGAGACCAGAAACTGTCTGGTTACTGATATTCTTCTATATATTAGAAAATCGGCTGAATGGATTTGAAAATGGTAAAATTCAACTGTTTAACTCTGGGGGAGTGGTAAAATGAGCCTATTTCCAAAAAAGTGGAGTATCCCTTTAATGTAAACTGTTACCAAATAACTGTATAGTGAGTTTAATCAAGGGGCACATGACATTTTCATTACGCAACAGTCTCGGTTACAAATGTAACCCTGGTTCCCCTAAGAAGGGGAACGAGACACTGTGCCTGAGAAGACGCAGTGGGAACTAGGGATGCAACGGTACACGGTAAAATCCCGGACCGTTCGGTCAGCCCTGCACGGGACAATCTACCCTCGTGTCCCGCGGGACTTCGGTTTTGCCATAGAGTTCCTGCTGATCCTTTTCCCGTATTTTCCGCACTATAAGGCGCACTTAAAAGCCTTTAATCTTCTCAAAAAACGACAGTGTGCCTTATAATCCGGATCGCCTTATATATGGAATTAGTTAACAACGCTCCGTGTTATTAAATTCGCCTGCGAACTCGCGCTCGTGTCCAGCATATGCCCGCTTTGTCACACGGCGCTGCTCGCGCGTCACAGATGTTCAAAAAACGCTCCCCGTTCACACGGGTCGTCTCATTCAAAACAGCGAGCCGTTGCTGCAGCGAGCCGCCGCACATTGAATATATGAGTCAGGCTGCGAATGTACGTTGTGCCCGCCCCAGCGCGCTCACGCTTACTAAATAAACGCCTCACCTCCGGCTCCGTGCAGTCGCTACATTCCCAGCACATCTAGTGGATGCATAACGCAAACCCAGTCAAACGTTTGACTGCAGTATCTTTTTGCACAAGAATCTCTCAATAGTGGATGAGTAAATAACATTGCACTTTGTATCCTGAATGAAGTTTTTTTTATTATATTATTTTGCTCGGCTCTTTTTATTCAAACCACAAGCTAATTTATGTTTGTTAAAGGTAAAAGTGCACTTTTTCTTTCACATTGATCACTTTATATACCAGTTATCAAGGTTTGGAATTGGGATCCACTTGAATATTCTAAAGTGTGTTTGTTTACATTTTGTATTTTATAAGTGGTAGTTGAAGAGGTTGTATTACTTAGTTCTGTTCAGTACAGACTAGAGTGTTAATTTATTTCATACACATTGATGTTCTTCCTACTGTGACATTATGTTAATGCATATAAGAAAAATAAAACATATTTTTGGGATGAAATAGCAGTCTCTTTCTGCACAAAACATGTACCGAAACCGAACCGAGACCGTGGCCCAAAAACCGAGGTACGAACCGTACCGTGGGCTATCTGTACCGTTGCACCCCTAGTGGGAACGGCATCAACGTGACCTGTGTCTGAAGCACATGTTTAAATGCAACAATGTCCTTGTCACACTGTTACGCTGTTGTGGGAAGGAGGAGGCGGGAACCGGCAAACTTTGAATAACTTTAAAGTCGGCATGAAACGGAAGTTGAGAGTGTAATTTTTTCCTTGTTGTGACTTATATCTGAGTGAAACAGCTTCTAAAATTAGAAAAAAATGTAGGGCGGGGCTTGATTTCATCCTTCGGGAATTGATTGGATCGTTGGAGATTGGGCGTTGCAAACAAAAGGGAGGCAGATTTGAATACCAGTTTACATTCAGTCTGAGAGGCGGTGCACTGATAGCCGCACCCTCATCGGCTCTGTCCACTCCCTTTCGCCATGGTACGTGACCGAATGAGAAGAGAGGTCACTTCGAGGGGGGAGGGAATGGTAATATATTTGATTAAAGATTATAAGGGTACATGAATTTAAAAAAAAAAAATAATGAAGATAAATAATTTATAATAACAGATAAATAATTTATAATAAACTCTACAATATTACGTGTAAAAAAAAAGATTTGTCTCCCTCTAAAGTCTCCCTCATGGAAGACTGCCGCCACACCAAATTTCTCGATATAATGGACTTCAATGGGAACCAAACGGTTCAAGGTCCAATACACAGTTTCAGTGCAGCTTCAAAGGGCTTTAAACAATTTCAGATGATGAATAAGGGTCTTATCAAGCGAAACGATCGCTCATTTAAAAAAAAAAAACAACAACAAAGTTTAAGTTTTATGAGTTAAAATGGTCGCCTTGGTCGCATTCGTGACTTTTCTTGTTCAAACTCGTTAATAAAAATGAATAAATCTTTTTTCATGTCATTTGGCTCATTCAACGAACGAAATGAATGAGTTGACTCGGAAAAAGATTCGTTCATTTTGATAAACGAGTTCGAATAGGAGAGTCACGAACACGCATCACAGAACAGAGCAAGGTGACCATTTGAGCTTATAAAACTTTTTTTTTTTTAAATGACTGATCGTTTTGCTCGATAAGACCCTTATTCATCATCTGGAATTTTTTAAAGCCCTTTGAACAGTTTGCACTGAAATTGTCTTTTGAACCTTGAACCGTTTGGTTCCCATTGAAGTCCATTATATGTAGAAAAATCCTGGAATGTTTTCATCAAAAACCTTAATTTCTTTTCGACTGAAGAAAGAATGACATGGACATCTTGGATGACATGGGGGTGATTCAAGTATCAGCAAAAGTTTTTTTATAAAAGTGAACTACTCCTTCAAGTACATTTAAAAATTAAGTATTTTTTTAATTGAAAAGGAGTAATAATTTTTTAAAGTATCTGTACTTTTACTCAAGTATTGATTTGTTTACTATCTCCACCACTGGTAAAATGCTTATTGAGAAATTTGCCTTTGCTGCAAAGCTATTAGATTTTCACCAATTATATTTCTGTATTTTGTTAAATTTGTGGATTTTTTTTCTCATTCTTTTCAAAGCCAATGAGTTCCTCACACATGAAGGTTATTATGTCCCTGATGAAAATGGTCTGCCAATCGGCCAGTCTGTGTCAAGAGGAGATGTGGCTCGTTTCATGCTCTCTCTACTCAATAACAATGCCTGGATGAAGAAAGCTGTTGCTATCATCACCAAATAAGTTTGCACTTTGCTTGCTCGATGTAAACTAGAAAAAAAACAAACATTTATTTCACAATGAGATTTTCCCCCTATTGTTTTACCTTAATGAAAAATTAAAATTTTGTGAATTCTTTGAATGAAAGATCAAAAGAATAAATGCAGATATATTTCACTGCCTTTGCTCATATTTACCAGGGGTGCCAATATTAGTGGAAGGCACTGTATATCGTGCTTATTTGAATTGTAAAAGGTGTTTCTTGATGCCAAAGAGAGGTTGGCAGAATTACAAGAAAATGTAATTCATAAAATCTTGTAGAAAATGTATTTTGTGATGTAAATTGGATTAACATGAAATTCCAGGGTTAAAAATAGAGAGCAAAGAAATGACAATTGGCTGCATGTACTCTTGCCTTCTCTAAAATACTGTATTGTGAAATTAAATGTGAAAGGCGCTATTTTTTATCAAGGCAACTTTTGTTCATTTCTAATCATTATTAGTCTATAATTTTAGGCATTTGTGTGTAACATAAAACAAATGAATCCCTGTCTTAATATCTTAAAATTGTTCAATTCCAGTCTATTCTAAAATACCATTATATAATAATCAAAAATGAACATATTTTAATGTTATAAAAATGTTTCAGGTAAAATTCAGTTCTTTACTTTCTGAAATATATACTCCTGTCTAAACCTGTTTTTTGCATATACATTAGGTTTATTGTTACTATATTTTTTATTATTTGTTTCACTTTATTTTTTGCTTTTTATGTTCATTGATGTATTCAATTTCCCTTGTTTTTATACAGTATACAGACCTACAGATTTTACACTTCAAATAGATTATACAGCTATACACAATGATTACCTTTTAATTTAGTCATTTAGCATATAGTCGTAAGTGATTTAATACCTTTGCTTAATGTATGAAAATGTTGTTCTGGATTAGTCTAAATAAACACTAACTAATAACAAAATATCTGTAGAAAGTACCAGCAGTTCATTCCTGCCACAAACCACTAGTTGGCTCTTCGCCGTTCAAGGAGTTCAACATGGACACAGAGATCTAAGTTTTGGAAGTGAATACTTTGTGAACGATTTTTGTTTTGGTTGTTTGTTGTGGAGCAAATGAATGAATCACTGTCATAAGATTCAGATAGTAAGTTATGCAATTGCTGTGACTGAGTGTCTCATGACCACATGAGTGCAGTGTTGCACTGTTCATAATAAACCGTTTCTGTGGTGAAACGCTGATGTCAGTGTGTCTATAGCCTACCTTATGGAAATACATGTTTGGGATGTTGTATATGGTGTTATAAGCTGATAGCTGCCTTATAATTGTTAAAGTAAGGGCCAAAGGACTTACAAAGCACAAACTTTATCATCAAAAACTTTCTAACATTTTTAACAAAAGAGCAGCCTGAACATTCTGCTAAAGCTTTTCCTTGTGTGAAATTTTGAAGATTTCACCCAGTAAATTGATTTGTGGTAATTTTCTAAATAAAGGTCAAATCCAAAAGCAACAAAAGTATGTCTATAATGCAAGAGCCAAAGGCAACCGGCAAGGAGACTTTCTAGATTGTTCCAGAGCGAGTTGGTTACGTATACCTGCTCTGGTTAGATGGATGAAATTACAGCGATAATAATTGTTGCTAGTATAGATAGATAATATACTTTTTTTAATATATATTTTTAGTTTATACTTGTGTTTAGATCAGACTCCAGTTTTTTGTCAACAGAGATAAAAAATAGTTCATTTCCAGTTTTACTGGTGAGCTTATGCAAGTTGAACTGATGACTTCCTTTGATTTAATGTTCTGATAGTGATTGGAGTACTTTGTCCTCAATGATATTTCTATCTTTGAGGACAAAGTATCATATTCATGATATTTCTACTAGTAAAAAAATCAATTCTTGATATCAACAATTCATTTTGAATGGCAGCCTATGCCGTTTTAGCTTTTATTCATTTCCAGGATATGAATTCTTGATATCAACAATGCCATTTTTTGATATTAAGAATTTAATTGTTGATATCAAGAATTGAATTACTGATATCTGTAATTGTATTTTGACTAGTGAAATGTCACCATAGGCTGCCATTCAAAATTAATTGTTGATATAAAGAATTGATTTTTAACTAGTAGAAATATCATTTTTGATATCAATAATTACATTGTTACTAGTAAAAATGTGAATTCCTGATATTAATAATTAAATTGTCACAAGTTGAAATGTCTATTCTTGATATCAACAATTCAATTGTTACTAGTAAAAATTACAATTTTTGATATCTGAAAATGTATTTCTGATATCAATATTATTTCAGATATCTAAAATGGCTTTCTTACTAGTATAACAATTACATTATAGTTATCAGAAATTAACATTGTCACTAGTGAAAATTGAATTATTCATATCAATAATGAACATTTTTACTAGTAGCAATTCAATTGTTGATTTCAAGAATAACATTTCATCTAGTAACAATTGAATTATTGATATCATAAATAAAGGTTGTTACTAGTATTGTATTTCTGATATGTGAAATTGGAATTTCAACTAGTAAGAAATCAATTCTTGATATCAACAATTGGTTTTGAATGGCAGCCTATGGGGACATTTCACTAGTGAAAATACAATTGCTGATATCAAGAGTTACATTTTTGATATCAAGAATTACATTTTTTGATATCAAAAATGTAATTCTTGATATCAACAATTGAATTCTTGATATCAAAAATGTAATTGTTGATATCAATAATTTAATTGTTGATATCAACAATTAAATTCTTGATATCAAAAAATGTAATTGTTGATGTCAAGAATTCATATCCTGGAAATGAATAAAAGCTAAAATGGCTTGCCAGCCTATGGTGACATTTCACTAGTGAAAATACAATTACAGATATCAATAATTTAATTGTTGATATCAACAATTAAATTCTTGATATCAAAAAAATGGCATTGTTGATATCAAGAATTCATATCCTGCGAATGATTAAAAGTTAAAACGGCTTGCCATAATAACCAGTGTTAGGAAAGAGGATTTATGCATAATGTTGAAGGGGTACATTGAATCATTCGGGGACAAATTAATTGATTCACATTTCAAATGAAAATATGAACATATATGAGAGAAAAAAAACATTTCGTTCACATTTTATTTTATTTTCCCAACCGGAAAAAGCTATATTATTCAGAATATTTCAATAATTATCTTTTTAAAAGAGTATTAAAATGTATTTACGTTGACATGCACAAAAAGGAAAAAAAAAGATTAGTTTAAAAAAGTGCGGAATGCTTTGAAAATGTGTTGAAAATGATGCAGATGCATCATAAGCTTTTTAATGATTCACAAGTTTTTAAACTGTCTCCATATGTGTGTTATTTATAAAAGTAAGTGTGAAATTGCATACATCCTCTAAATAACTAGTCAGGACACTGACTATAAGCTGTCAAGCTATATCCTAAAATCTAACCGCTATACCTCATGCTGTCAGTGTTAGAAATTATTTCAATAATTACATTATTATAGGTGTTCATTAGGTTCTAGTTGAACTTATAAAATGGTTAGTTCCAATTTTTACATTTACTTTATAACTGACGCTTTTATCCAAAGCGACTTACAATTGCTTTATATGTCAGAGGTCACATGCCTCTAGAGCAACTAAGGGTTAAGTGTCTTGCTCAGGGACACATTGGTGTCTCACAGTGGATTCGAACCCGGGTCTCTCACACCAAAGGCATGTGTCTTATCCACTACGCGATCACCACCCCAAATCAATCATTGATTTTGATTGGTCAATATAGCTGTCCTTTATTCACGATAAAACACGGCTATGACCGCTTCACCCAACGGTTCTATTCATCATCGCTGCGCAACACTGCAGATCTTCCATGCACACGTTGGAACGCTGTTGCTATTTATTTTTTTGTAGCTGAATCAAGGCTTTTAGTGATTTTACTTCATGAAAGTTACACTAATAAATAATTTGTTTAAAGTTGCACTAATAATTTGTTTTTTTTTAAACTTTCGTATTTTTATAACCTTTTTATAAAAGCAATAAGGTACGTGAGGCTGTGCTGTATCGTCAATAAGTAACGGCTGAAGGGTGTTGCAGCTGTTACTTATTCACGATACCCTAATTACTTGCGTAACATCAGAACCTCCAACAAATGGAAATGCAAAACACACAACAGATCAGTCTCAATGAAACTGTCTGATGAGAAGTGAACCAAAGAAGTTTTTTTTTTCCTCGATAAAACCTCCTCGTGTTTCTGCATTATCTCAAAACCGGTTCACGAACACAATATGAACAATAACTGGGGGGCGGGGTGGACCACAATGAGCTTTTAGTTGGAGACCTTATCAGTTTGTTTTTTTCAGAACACAAGCAAACACAAACATATCCCTGCACCTGCTCACTGTGACACTCCCATTTTAAGAAATGTACACTAAGAAAAAATTACATTACATAAAAGGAGCTAAACAAATACTCATGGAGTTCCAATATATTATTCACTTATATTCCAACATACGCTGACACCCTCCATTCTCATAAATATTAAATGTGCTGGGTGAAATTTGAACAGTGTTAAGAAGACAAACATATCTGTATCTTTACAGTTACACTGCAACTGTTTGACATGCAAACAGCCGTCAGTGTGCAAGCAGCAATATTAACCTTGTACATATCACTCAATCGAAGCCTGTTTCTGGACATTTTCACTGAACTTCTTCAAAGATCATCTTAGATTAACAGTAATGCGCACAGTAATATCACATTCAATCAACTCCAATTTCATACATTGTACAGAATATACATAACCAGTTATAAAGACAAATAGATAGATTTGAAAACGTATGAATTGACCATTTCTAGACGGTAATGAATGTATTGGTATAAAATGTTGTAAAGGCCCTTTGGAGTGAGTAAAATACCAATTACTGAACAATGACAGAAGAATATGATCCAGTGTAGTCTTGCGTTTAATTCCCACATTTTCATTTGGGTTCTTATGTTATTCACCGTAAAATTTGTTGATTTCTTCTTGATACATTTTACTGACAACAGGCCTTTTGAGCTTCATGGTTGGACCTGAGAAGAAGAAAAACTTGAGCTCAACTTTACATCTAATCTGTTTACATTCCTCTCTGTAATTATGCATTCAAGAATGCAGTTAGGCAAGCATGTTGACTGTGTCATCAAAAGATGCGAGGCCTACATCAATTAGACTGACATGAACAAATATGATAAGCATTTGTGTCAGTTCAAGTCAAAGCTGACAAATTAAAGTACTTTCACTATCTTTACTTCACTTTCTCTATTGTATATTCTAGTCTATATAAAGAAGTAGGGCTGTCAAACGATTAATCGCATCCAAAATAAAAGTTTGTGTTTATATGTGGGTGCACTGTGTATAATTATTTTGTACATATATAAAATGCACACACATGCATGTATATTTAAGAAAAAAATATGATTTATATATAAAATATTTATATATCATATAAATTATATATAAATCTATAGACAGTACATACATGAAAATATTTCTTAAATATATACAAGCATGTGTGTATTTATACACAGTATATATAATAATTATACACAGTGCACCCACATATAGTATGCAAACACAAACTTTTATATTGGATGTGATTAATCGCGATTAATTGTTTGATAGCCCTATAAAGAAGTAATAACACTCACCAAGTTCTCCGCCAGATATGGAGAAGTCTCGTGGAAGGATGGTCCACTTCTGGACTCTCTGGGCATTGGATGCCGCTTTGGCGTTCACGCGGTCTAAGCCCTCCTGGATGGCTTTGTAAATGGCTGGCTCTTTTTTGCTAATGATCTCCGAGACTTTGCTGGCAATTACACCATGCTGCCGACAAAACTCCACCGCTAGTGGTGTCAGTTCATCCGTGGGGTCTCCATTGTCATCGACGTTACACTAAAAATAAGATTCAGTGATTTAAAAAGAAAATATAACAACGCATATTTTAAAAATGGTGCCTTAGCAAATACTCTTTTATAGTGGCTGGTATAAATGTAAACATTTAGTAAAATGACCGTATTTAATGGTCTCACTAAGTAAAAATAGACGTACTTTGAGTGTAATTAGCATAGCAAGGAACTTCTTTTTGTCTCCAATCAACATAATATTGCTGATGATTGACACCTCCTCTTTTAGGGCATCCTCAATAGGGACGGGTGCGACATTTTCTCCACCGGCAGTAATGATTATTTCTGAAAAAGCAAGGTAATTAGAGACAAATTAATGTTATTGTTTATCATTCTATATGCATTTATCAAATTGATATGATAATTTCCTGCTCACAGTAACTGGAGCGTTATCCAAAGGCATTGAGAAAATATTTTTTAATGATATCTCATAGACATTTAAAGACCTTTTGTGACCGGCACGTCCGTTACTCGGGCATTGGTATATTTTATTGTTGCGATCATCAGTCTACTTTTGTTATATAACTGTGTTTAACAGAAAACTGCCAAGTGAAAAACTATATTACCCATGATTCTGCAAAGAAATCTGCGGTAAGATTATATAATTTAATTTATAATAAGCCATTAAGTTAACAGTCTTGTACCGTGCTTTTTTGTCAGATAATCACATACTTTTTTGATTAAAATCAAAGTTTGTAATGTTGTGCCTTACCTTGAAGCTAGTTGGTTTGGTTCATTTAACTATTTCATAAAGAATTGCAAAAATTCCATGGGAAAAGTACTTATGGATCTTAGGACGATGAGAAACTGAACAAATGTGTACGTCTACCTTTTATTCTGCCAGTGATGAACAGGAAGTCATTGCTGTCATGTTTGCCCAGGTCTCCTGAGTGGAGCCACCCTTCTGCATCCAGTGCCTCCTCAGTCTTGTCTGGCATATTCAGGTATCCCATGAACACATGCCTTCCCCAAAAACAGATCTCACCATTCCCATCACTATCTGGTTTATCTAACTTGGTTTTGCAGCCTGTCAACACCTTACCACAGCTGGAGGAAGAAAAAAATAAACACGTCTGTCACATTCGATTATCATCAGAAGCATTTTTTTATAAGTATCCAGTGACTTTAAACCAGTAGTCGATGTTTTAACCAGTAGTCGAGTCAAGCCAAGTTTAAACAGGTTGAGTTTATCACATTAATCAAGAAAATATTCTATAAAGCCTGAACCAGAAAATGTTTTGTCTAAATTTTAAAATAGTATATATATACTGTATATATATATATATATATATATATATATATATATATATATATATATATATATATATATATTGTTTTTTTGTTTTTTTTTTTCGTTTTAGTTTTACAACTTGTAGGCCCAACCTTTTTTTGTAAAATATTTAGTTCAAAATGTTTGTTATATTTCTTTTAAAATAAATACATTTTCTTACTTGGATGTATATTTTGTCATTCAATTCTAAAGGGATAGTTCACACAAAAACGTACATTCTGCAATAATTCACTCGCCCTTAAGTTCTTCTAAACCTGTTCTCTTTGTAATGTGGCTTAAATCTCCACTTAGTTAATAGGACCACTGTAATTGCGAGAACAATTAAATAGCGTGACATATTCTGTGTTTATTTTTAGGTGACATATACATATTATGTGTATTTAGTATGGTAATAACAGTAAAGTATGTATAATTAAGTACTGTAACTAAACCTAAATTAAACCCTAGCCCTATAGTTTCAGTTTATTTATTTTTAAAGCACATTTAAACAATCACAAGACTGACCAAAGTGCTGTACATGAGAAAAGAAAACAAATACAAAAGTATAAAATATAGCAAAGTACATGTAGTTCAGTGATATTACCCAGTGTTTATTTCTAACCCTAACACTAGTAAGCATGTAATAGGTATACATATAATACCATAAAATAAGGTGTTTGCAGTTTTTGGGGCTTTTTTTTCTAAATGTAAATAGAAATAATACCATCACACAGGTTTGAAGCAACATGAAGTGAGCATAACAACATTTCAAATATGTTAATATATATATATATATATATATATATACACACGGCACATCATGCCTCTGACCTCATAATGCGATAACCCTCAGCACAGGAGACGGAGTGAGGTCCAGTGCTCTCGCTCATGCCGTACAGCTCATAGACAGGTATGTGAAGGCTCATGAAGTACTCCAGTGTGTCTTTGGTAATGGGAGCTGCACCGGTGTAACAGGCTTTACAGCGGTCAAGACCCAGAGCTTTGAGCACATTCTTGAAAACCAGATGATTGGCCAAGCTGAAGCCCCAAGGCACTGAATAATCCCTGCAGAGAAATAACATGAGCTTCAGGTTTCTTTCAATTCAATCTATAAATTGGTGGTTCTTTTAAAAACTCACCCATTCATGGCATTATAGCTCGCTTGAAGTCCGATTCCCTTCGCCCAATCGCCAATCTTCTTCTTCACGACGGATGACTTTGCACCAACGGCTTTCATTGCTTCTTGCATTTTTTCCCACACTCTGGGAACTCCCAAGAAGCTCGTGGGACGCACCTCTCTCAGGGTGTTGGCCAGGGAACCCTGTATTGTTTAACCAAGACACTGCCAGTTATTCATTTGTGTTTCCTCATTTCTACAGAAGTATCTGCTGAACGCATAAATGTAAATCTAGATAAATACATTTTTTCCACAAGTAAATAATGTAAACATCTTAAGACTTTAACCTTCAGGGCATCTGGCTCGGCGAAATTGGTGACGGCGGCAAACCTCATGCAGATCCACAAGTCTTGGACTTGGGCTGCCACATGACTCAGAGGCAAGTAGCTCACCACTTCCTCCTCAGCCATCTTCAGCCGGACCATGTGACCTGCTGAATTGGCTGTCCATGTGATCTGGACACAGGAGGGATGAATTTACAACACTTATCCATCAAAATGAGAAGAAATACACTTAGAGTTTATCTGTGATTAATTACATTTGGCATTGAAGTAAATGCTGAGCTATACGTGGTACTCACATTATCATGGCTGAGCATGACCCCTTTGGGATTCCCTGTGGTGCCTGAGGTGTATATTAATATGCAGCACTCATTGGCCTTTTGACTGTCTATAATCGCATCCAGCTCAGCATCAGGGACATTCTCTCCCAACTTCATAAATTCAGCCCACTGAGAGAACAAATTCGTGGATATATTCAAACATACCAGGAGCATTGTTTAATTATTTGTATAGTAGACATGATAGAACGTTTTGCTTGTTTACACTCACTTTCCACAACTATATATATGAAAAGTTCAGATTTTCTTCTAGAATGATAATTCAATGAAGATTACCTATTAATTGTCGTTTAGGTGAAATTACTGAACTTAAATATACAAGCTTGATAAAAATGATCCTTCTAGAAGAAAATTTCAAATGGCACTTAGAGGCTTTTGCATCTGAACTCTTCATATGCATACTTGTAATTATCAGTAAACCGCCAGCATGCATTTGTATGTTTTGTACAGAAAACCATGTGACACATTTTGCAGTTTTATACAATATTTGGCAAAAACGTACCGTATATAAGTTTGGTAACTTCTGCTCCAGTTCATCCTTGTACTGAACAATAGCCTTCAAATGTGGCAGCTGATCCCTCACCTGTAATGACAGTGAAAAAAAAATGTATTAGTATCTTAGGAGAAGATTTAGTATAGACCATTTCACAAGATGTAAACAACACTGGTCCAGAAACACTTCCTGTTTCAGTTTGTAACTGTTTTCTTTATTTCACATGTAAAGAAAACATCTTAAAGTTTTGTTTAACTTTTTGATTCAGTTTTAAATGTTCTGTTGATTGTATTTTATCCCAGCTTTTATGTAGTGTTAAAAAACTAAAACAGGAAGTGCTTCTGGACCAGTGTTGTTTACATCTTGTGAAATGGTCTATATATCATGTTTAGCTTTGGGTTCTGGTCATATGTTTAGTTCCTGTGTCATTTGTTCCCATTGTTTCCTCTGCTTGTTTGTTTCCATGGTTTCTGATTTGTTAATTGATTATGCTCACCTGTCTTTTGTTAAATTCCCATCTTTCCTAATGTACTTAAGCCTGTGTTTTCAGTTCAGTTTTGTGATAGATGTTCTGTTTTGTGTTGGTTTTCTCCTGTTTCTAAATGATGTTTGCTGCAACTAGATAAACATATATAAACTATAGACACACTACACTATTTATTGTTGTTTGTTCATTAACATTAATACTTTACACAGGGAGTATTGTTTCCGTTTCACAGACAAGATTAAGCCTAGCGTAAGCTACTTAAATGCCCGTAAAACTGGAACTGTATGTAAAAATTTACATTAGTCAAGATTATTAAATGCTGCAAAAGCATTGTTCATAATTATTTAATGTCATACCATGGTCTGTCTGAATACTCAATTTTAATTGGCTCGATTTTAATTGGCTTCAAACTCCAGAACGTGCATTAAAAATAGTTTAATGCAGAGCTAGCCACAGATTATCTATTACTTAGCTATTGAATTATCTAATGTTAAAGGATTAGTTCACTTCGAAATGAAAATCCTGTCATCAATTTTTCACTCTGTAGCCGTTTCAAACCTGTATGAATTTATTTTTTCTGTTGAACACAAAAGAAGATATTTTTGAAGAATGTTGGTAACCAGACAGTTCATGAGCCCAGTTTTTTTGGTTTTTTTTTTCAAAAATATCTTCTTTTGTGTTCAACACAAGAAGGAAATTCAGGTTTGAAACAGCTTGAGGGTGAGTAAATGATGACAGGATTTGAATTTTTAAGTGAAGTATCCCTTTAACTTCAGAATCTTTTAGTAAAATGTTACAAGAGACTCATAAATAAGAACTTTCAGACTTACATGTTTTTGTACTTCAAGCAGGAAAAAAAAAACATTTAACATTTTTTGATAAGATTATTTTGATAAGATCCCTATATGAACATTCTTATTCATAATAAGGGTTGTCTGAAGGAAGTATTTAGATTTAGTGGGGGGTTTTTTGTAGCTGATGTAATGAATATATGATTCATCTGCTTTTAACTCATTGTGCAACAGACACACTCTAGATAAGATGGTAATCCAAAATTTTACTGAAATTGTTAACTTGGTAATCTAAGTTTTATATATATTTTTTTTATATCCTTCCAATTCCATCTGAATTATTACATAAATGCTTAATAAACAACTGTTAATGCACTTACTCTTTTGTTAAAAAGAATTCCATCTCTGTATTAGCTCATACTTTTGTGAGCAGTTCTGAAACTTTGTATTGCACCACTTATGTTCAAAACCTGCAAAACTGTGGGAAAGGATTGTGAAAGCATGGTTTACATGGATTCATGGATTATGGTTAACAAATCTGAGAGCACGGATTGGAAAATGACAGGTACAGTTAATTAACCCATGTGTGCAATCTGTTTAAACCGAGGGAACAATGAAAGAATCTGTAAGTATGGTTTATAAACTGAGGGGACGAATTGCAAAACTGTGGCCATATCCGTGTGACTTTTTTGTTTTTCTACAGGTGACTCAGTCATTTGTAATTTGATAAAATCATCCGCTAAATGATAAAATACCAGTCAGATTACTTTGGAAATTTTGGTTTGATATACATCGCTGGCTGTCAGTAAAAATGGAGACAGTTCCTCCTATAGCCCTGCAAGATGTGCTCTTTTTTAAGTGCGATTTAAACTTAGATTTCATTGATGTTGTAAATGTTGTTTTATTGATGGGGAAATATCATATCCATAGTTGTAAATGGAAAAAAAATGTAAGCCCTCCTTTAATATATTTCTATTCAATTTTACTCAAGAGCTTCAAAATACTTCAAAAAACGTAATAGAAAGACTGAAACTTTATGTCTCTCTTTATCAAAATATTTACTGTTTTCATTCCTTTCATGTGTACTGGCTATGTGCTTGTATTCACCCTTGCTCCTTTTTTTTTTTTTTTTTTTTAAATCCAAACTCTGTATTTATCTAAATGGAAGTGTCTTACAGTTTTGTTTCTGTACATAATGCAAAAATAAAATAAAAAATATGAAAAAATACCATTCATTTTCAAAATACCTGGAGGATTTTGATCAGCTGCTTGTTGTTTTCAACCACCAGAATATTAGCTTCACAATTATCAGCAACATACTGGCAGGCCTCTGGAGAGTTGGTGGTGTAGATGCCAGTGGCCAATCCCCTGTGACAAAACGAGAGATATGTGTGTTCACACGGCTACTTTATCTGATCCTGCATTTCATAATCACTTATTCAATAAGAGATGAACAGTCAATACCCTGCTAGGATACATCCGACATCTGCTATGAACCATTCAGGAGAATTGAAGCCCAGAATACCGACTCCGTGGAATCGCTCCAGGCCAAGCTAGAGTACACAAAGAGCAAATTGACTCAATATATGCAAAAGCAGTTCATCGCTTAGTGTTGTTTAGAGCTTCAACACAACAATTAAACTCGAGTTGTAAAAACTTTGACTCCTTAATGCCTTAAGCCAATAGTTTAACTATTACACAAATGATAGGATATATCATTCAATCTTCAAAGGGACTTTCACAAGCAAATAAGCTAGATAAACTATTAAGACACGTTTAGAATATCATCGTTTTTAAACATATTAACTAACATAAACTAACCGTGAGCAATACATACGTTACTGTATTTATTAAACTTTGTTGATAAAAATACAGTTGTTCATTGTTTGTTCATAGTGCATTAACTAATGTTAACAAGATTTTAATAAAGCATTAGTAAATGTTTAAATTAACATAAAAATGCTGTATAAGAGCAGTTCATTATTAACTAATGTTGTTAACTAATAAACCTTAAGTGTTACCCAGTTCTTTTCATAGACAGTGTTTCTGAAAAACATTTGAAATTCATTTTCAAAGAATAAAAAAAAGTTGTGAACTCTTACCTTCAGAAAGCTTTTGGCTGCCGCTCTTGAATGTTGATAGTACTCTTTATAGGTCAGGGTGACCCATGCTCCGTCTTTCTTCGCACGGAGAGCGGGAGAGTCTCCGTACCTCTCCACTGTAGCCATGAACATCTGATGGACCGTCATGGGAGGTTCTGAGCCGGGTTCTGAAGCGTTCATCCTCAGTTTGACAGCCTTGTCTTTGACTGTGCTCCACAGCTTCTCGGCCGGAGCGAGACGCACATCATCAGCCTTCAATGGTATAGCCGGTTCATCGTCTTTATGAGCAGGACAGTAAGGACACACAGGAGACATGACCATATATTAAAAATGCTTCTGAAAGGAATTGTATCTCAATGGATTAAGCTCCTGTAAGTGTCTAAGCAAGAACAGATCAGTCTATCCAAGCGCCTAGCCTCGTCTCCTATCACACATACAGAGAAACGCGGATGAACTGACAGCCTAACAAGAGTGCAAAAATAGGTCAGGTTACTGACAGGATATGGTGTGTGTATCTCACCAATCAGGTTTGGTCACAACAACAATCCCAACTAGTTAAAAAAAAATCTATTTCTATTTTTAACTAGTGAATTTACATGTTGTTGGCTACAAATACATACATTATCTGCTGCAGCTATATGGGGACTTGCAAAGATTTCTATTGTTTTTAATATGCAGAAAACTTAACTGTATTTGATGCTGTTTTAACAAATGAGGACATACCAAAGAGAAGTTTCTCTCAGGTTTAACTCACTTCTGGGAACAAATTTGTAAGGGATGCACCGATATGAAAATTGACCGCTTCCAAGAACCAATCATTTTTTATATTTGAAAGCCGATAACTTATATATATATATATATATATATATATATATATATATGCCGATATCTAAATCATCATTTTTGAGAGACTGATTAAAATCCATGTCCCAATGTTCTAATTATAATTTAATGTAGCCGACATGACATATGCAGAAATGACTGCGCATGTTGCACTTAACTGTATTTTCCTTTTTTGAATGGATTCAACTCATATTTCAAAACCATCATGAAGAACAGTGCGCATCTGAAGTGCCTCAGCTGTAGGAAATAATCCACTATTTATCGGCCTAAATTTCTTATCGGACTGATAACGATAACATTAAAAAATGATCATTTATCATCCGATACCTATATGGTGGATATATCGTACATCCCTAAATTCTGTCAAGTAAGACATGATCCTGGATCAACATTCCTGTCCCAAAATGTAGTCCTTACCCAATCCCTACCAAACCCGTCCCTACCCATAGTGAGGGTAATGAAAGGTAAAATAGCACTGATATTTAAGTACTTCACCCTGGTTCTAAGCCTAAACTTGACATAAACTTTAAACATGTCCCTCAAATAGGATTGGTTGATTGGAAAGTTGATCCAGGATTAACAAAGATGTTGAACATGTAGTACTCGGTGAAATCATGTTCCCCATTTTCACAAGAATCTATATGTCAATAATCTTCTGTATATTTCCCAGCAAGTAGAACATAACTGATGGGTATTGAATATTTCTCAGAATTTATGCAAAACAGTTGGATTCTCAATATGTAAACATTTTGGGAATATTCATGTGAAGACTGTACCTGTGTTACTTTTTACAGAGAATGAACAATTTCCATTTGGTTGGTTTTTGGAGTCATTGAGTGCCACAGTCTGATATTCCTCAGTTTTAACAGAACTAAGGAGAAAGACAAGTGAGACTTCTGTCATGGTAACATAATAGATCAGCAAAAAAAAAATATATATATATATATATATTATGTATATGCAGTAAATTGGAGGACAGAAATTCCATAATTCATTGATTAAGTCTACATACCCATTTCCAGAGACAGGAATTTCCTTGGAATCACTGGGTGATATCTCATCAGCAGACATTGTACAGTCTTAAAATGACAAAAAAAAAATGTATTTATTTATTTACAAAACTCCAAAAACGTGAACTCGCAAAGTAGCGACCAAATGCAATATGTCCAATGTGTTCCTTTCAGTCAAAACTGGCCAAGACTCTCACACTAGTGGTTTCAAAATGTCATTTATCTTTATATGTACCCCAACCCTTGCTATTATTGCAAAATACTATCAATATGTGCCAGTGGATACAGTGCCAGATGATGAAAGCAGCAGAGGAGAGGGTTTCTGTGAAACACTGGCCTTTCGTCTACATTAGGAAACTGTAAGACAGTCTAGTCGAATGTGCAAATGTGCACGTCTTTAAATCTTGATTTACATACTTAGAGTTTACATATGAGAAATGGCTATGGCTCTTTTGGTGCTTCCTGAGGTTTACACAAGTGTGCCATCTAGAGTATGTCTAATGTATTGCTTATACTTGACAAATAAAGGGATAGTTCACTTTGAAATTAATTTTTGATATGTTTTAGCTTACCTCAAGCCAGGTCATCCAAGATGTAGATGTCTTTGTTTCCATAGTAGTATTAATTTTTATATTTTTAGGTCAAACCGTTCTTGTCTGTGACTCATATAATGGTCTATGGTCACCACCTTAAAGAGCATGCACAGAGAAGACCAAATTAAATACTATGTCAGTACGTCTTAGTTTTGCTTACCTTGGCGAAAGCCGAGTATAAATCAGCATGAAGTTTTTAACATCTACTCTCGTGTAATGGAAATCATGATTTCCATTACCTGTCAATGTAAGTACACATTGATAACCTAAGACACGAAACGCGCGATTTGTGTGAAAAAAAGAACAGTATTTATATCACTTTTACCTCTTGAAACCACAGCCATGGTCTAAATTAAACATGATTTAATGACTCGTAAATGTAAGTACACATTGATGGGCTAAGACACGAAACGAGCAGCTTGTGTGAGAAAAACAGTATTTATATCGTTTTTACCCCTTGTAACCACAGCCACAAAGCGCCCGCACCCTCAGATCAATTGGACGTGGCTGTGGTTACAAAAGGTTAATACAAAATAAATACTGTTCGTTTTCTCACACACACCGCTCGTTTCGTGTTTTAGGCATCAATATGTACTTACATTTACGAGTCATTAAATCATGTTTAATCTGGACTTCTCTGTGCATGCTCTTTGAGGTGGTGACCATAGACCTACATTATATGACTGACCGACAAGAACGGTTTGACCTAAATATATCAAAATTGAAACTACTGCGGAAAGAAAGACACCTACATCTTAAGAAAAGCTAAAACATACCAAAACTTTATTTCAAAGTGAACTATCGCTTTAAGTTGAGTAGATTGGACGTTGTATTTTGAAAAGTCACATTGTGATTGTGGTATATCGGGCAATTAGAATAAGGTAGGCCTACTCAAAAGATGTCAAGCTTCTGACATTTGCCTTGAATTCCATAAAAGAGTTCATTAAACAGTTAATAAACTGTTTAATAGTTCATTAACTAAATTCAAATCCTTGTAATGCTACCTAGAAGGTCATCACTAGACTGTACTCAAGATTGCAAAATGACAAAGTTCATGATAATTACAACATAAGTGTGGCCACATCATGATCTTTGTCATTTTGAACTTGTACACAGATGTGAAAAAAAAAAAAGAATTCTGAGACTGCCACAGGTCATTACTGGCAAGAAGGAAATAGGCTCAAGTATAATCTTGTGAAATAATTTGATGCCTTTAAGGAATCAGATCCTAATCTGCACTTAAAAAGTAGGGAGTGAAGGTGTCATGTTAAATGTTCACTCATTCACATTAGCAGCTTTTTACAAATACCATGCTATTGTACTGAATCAAAGCTTCATGCATGAAAAAAATATTTTCAAAACTGCAGCAGTTCTATAGTGCACGCTATAACAGACCACCTGGTGACAAGGTGAAGAGAGCAGTTTACTCAGCTGGGTTTAATTGGAAAGTTAGGTTTATGTATAGGCGCACCTTAAAAAATTAACATTTACACTGTTATTGCCCAGAGGGAAAAAAAATAATAATTAATGACCCATTCGCATACTGTCACACTTTATGATGTAAATCACAGTGGAAACAGCCACTAATTTTCACCCAAAACAACATTAGTTTAATCTAACATTGACCAACATTTTGTAGCTACTTTCAACTGCACCGCGACAGATTCGTTTTAGGCAAACAAATGATATTCATAGGAAATGCGTCGTTATGTTAATGTATAACCATAGAAAAGTGAAAACTACTTACACGTTTGTTTTTCCCCTCTGTCAGTCAGGAGTGGATGAGACACAGACGTTTCTCAGGTGCAGTGAGAACTTTACAGAGCACCTAGTGTTACATTCAACCCTATGGACAGTGTAATCGTCACATGACGTGTCACATACATTGTGCTGTGTCTGCGCCATAGGTCTGCGCTCACATTTCCAATATTAAATAAACGATTTAATCGGTACAGAACACTAAACGTTTCAAATGAAAAAAAGAAAACAAATAAATGCAATCTAAATTCGACGTTTGTCGAACCCATAGGCCTACCTTTTTATATAAAAGAAAAACATACAACTTAATGAACTACAATAACAAATGTCCGTCACAGATATTAAACAGAAAATTAAAGAAATTTGACCATTTGTGTGGCACGTTATGTAGCCTAAATATTGTAAGATATTTCAATAAAATTTGCATTGTAAAATCTGTTTCATTTCACGGCATTTGCATAAAGCTTGCAGAAGCTACATCTCAAAAACAGCAAATGTCTGTTCATTCATTTATGTTTGCAGACCTGCTTTTGGCATTTCCGTTTGCTGGTAAATATAGTGTTTTGGCAACTGATCAGCATGTTATTCATTAAGATTGTGTCATACAAGCTCCAAGGTCACAACGTAGATACACTTAGAACCAACAGATACTATGAAAGAGCTGAGAGATTAAGATTAAAGTACATCAGAGCGGTTAAGATAAAGCAAAACTCATTATTGATAAGACAATTGTGGACATTCGTTATTGATAAGACAATAGTGGACAAATTATAATGTGTTTTGTTAAACTGAGATATATGAAAATAATCAAGAGAAGTCGTTTATGTTTAAAATATTGGGATTGTTATAAACTTTTTTTCTTAGTCTGCACATTGATGCATGAACTGTACTGATGCATCTGATGTTTCAGCAAATAAGATGAAAGTTCAGTTAATATAAACACTTGTGCACGACCCATAGAAACATGCAGACTGGTCACCAAGGTCACTTGATCACACCACCCGTCACCAGTGAAACAGCTCTACAGGATGACCTTAGCTGAGGCCAAACCGGTTCTAATGGAAGATTTTAGATCATCAGCACATTCTAAAATGTGTCTTCATGGTGTAAACACTTTAGCCCTTATTCATGAAATATGAGCAAAAGTACTTTCAGTACTTTGTGGCATAATATGTAATTTTATATATTAAAATCTATATTATATATAATATAATATATCATATTATATTGAGCATTTAATATCCATTGCTCAACAACCTGGGACACTTGCAAACTCTCCAGAATGTTTTTATTACTGCTGACAGTAAACAATAGTAAAGACAACCCAACCCAGCTACATGCAGGTTACTCAACAGCTCATTAACGCCAACTGTAGACTGAAATCCAGTAAAAATGTTTTAATGCATTTTCACATTTTATTACATTTTTCCACTCTCTCATTATCTGACAATTTTTTTTTTGATAATATCCAACTGTTTAAAAAGTTTTTAGGTCAGTTTTTAATCTCCTCCAAAAAATGCAGAAAATTACTTTATTCTGACAATAGGTCCATCTATCCTGGAGGCCATTTCATTTGCCGTCCTCCAAGAACATGAATGTGAAGGTGATACACGGACTGCGCCCCATTTTTTCCATCATTAATGACTGTAAATAATAATGACACATAATTAAGCAATTATTACATACATACAGGTAATGACATGGTATTATAGTGTAATACGCTATATGTACTGCAGATATAAAGATAATATAGATGCTAAATTAACCCATTTCAAACAAAGGCTATTTCACTCACCAACTCTGTACCCTTCATCCAATCCTTCTTTCTTCGCTGTGTTTTTGGCCACAATCAAGAGATGACCCAGGAGCTGGGTGGAAAAGCATCATCAAAATTTTAGAGGCCATACTCTGTAATTACGATGCCAAAAATCTGTGACAAACCTGTGCATCATCGTTGTGTGCTTCACTGATCCTGGGAATAGGAATCCTTGGAATAACCAGGAAATGAACAGGAGCCTGAGGATTTACATCTCTAAATGCTAGACACTGCAAGAAAACATTTGTGAACAAATTAATAAGGACAAATAAATAAATAAATACAAAATGAAACCGAACAATTATATTAATCAAAGTTACTAGAGATGTGTGGTCTGTAACTTACCTTCTCGTCTTCATAAATGATAACTGCAGGAATAGTTTTGTCAATTATTTTAGAAAATATAGTGGGTTCCGGTTTTCCGGACTTCTTGCTGGCCTCCTGTGCCAAGCGAACCTCATCACGCGTGGAAGAGCAGAAGCTCTGACACAAACAAGCAAACAAACTTTCAGCAACACCATCTCTCCTAAATAAGTTTACAGTAGACTTATGCGCACTTCAAATTCGGAGCATACACAGACGGCACTTAAAAACTGACGGAGTGTGCAGAAGATAAAAGCAAGCACCTTCACGGGTAAGGCACGCAGTAAATGATGTCCAAGAGGCAACACTTGCCGGGTTAGTGAAATACTACGGGCTGTCATTGCACTGTTTAAGGACAAACAGCGTCCATGATCCGTGGAAGATAAACTCTCATGTGGTGCGGCTGCTGCTGATGATGATTTGTTTACATCCGGTGCTCCAGTTCTGCGGATTTCAAAATAAAGGTCGCCAAGCTACTCAAAGTAAAAATATTGATTTCATTATGCAGATTTTATTTTCACACTTTTTAGATGAAATGTTTCAGATTCATTCAGGGGTCTTATTTATTAAACTGTGCATAGGATCCTTCTAAGCATACTTTCGTCCAAAAGCCAAAAATGGCATAAAAAATATTCATATTCAGTCTTATAAAACTGCCAGAACCTGCAAAGAATTCACTTTATAAATCCCAGTCAGCGAAGATTGTGCATATGCGTCTCTCCCCAAAATCGCCATAAATGGAGCCTACAAATAGTTTTTCTATCTATCATTTCCATATAATTATTAATCTACGTGATAACTTGTTTAAGGGTACAAGTCAAGACATTAGGAAAATATGAAATACGGATGTGCCGTCACATTACATTAATGAGCCATTCCACCGAATGGGTGACATTTGCTTGTTGATACTCTTCAAAATTAAAATGTATTTTTTTTCAACATTGAACCTATTACTACACATATTTAACTATTCAACATGGGCACTGGACAATCTCAGGCAACTTTATTTTTTTTTACAAGTTTTCTAAGCAGAATATGGACGCATGTTTTCTCAGTCCTGTTACCGGAACTCATGTGCCATTTAAAAAGCATGTCTATTAATTCCTTTGTTTTTCCCACAATAAAGTGTTTAAAGAAATTGTTGATTATGTTCAAATAATTGGTATTTGTGACAAAAAAAAAACATCTCTAAAAATATATTAAAGCAAGGTGCAATTTAATATAAAACAAAGCCATTTTTTTCACTTTAAAGAAAACCAAAGCCTCAAGTTTATTTTTTTTTTAATAATTTAATTTTATAAACAAATGTATAAATGGACCAAACAAAACTGATAAAAACAGTGGTTTAACATGATTTTTTTAGAAAAAAGAAAAGAAAAGAAAGTCAGAGGAATGAACATTGGGTAACAGGAATGAGTGTCTAAATGAGTGTGTGTGAGAGAGAGTGTACATGACTGTGTGCATAAGATTTCTGTGTTGAAGAGATTTACTATGTGCTAGTAGTACTTCACAGCGAAGAAGGTGGATAGAGAAAAAAAGGACAGAGAAGGAGAGAGGGAAGTTAAGACAAAAAAAGGGAGAAAAGAGAGGGTTGTAGGTGTGTCTTACTTCTTCCCAGTACAGCATGCCATAGGGGGTGTTTCTGGCACCTACATAGTATGGGGTTTATCCATCTTCTACAAAAAGAAAGACAAAGACAAAACGTTTAAGTCATAATATTTATAGTATTAAGTCAACAAAACAGGGGACTCTACTCCGTCTTGTTACTTTAAATCCTGTTATTTTTCATACAAGTAACACAGGACTGAAAGTAACAGGATTACATAGTCGCTGAAGGTACGGCCCATGTCTTAGAGCAGTGCAGGCAGTTCATCTAGCTCTCCAGGCTTCATCAGTAATGGTGTAAGGTCAGACTGTAAACATAACAGTGCAGTGTCCGCACTAAGGAATCAAGCAAAAGTCTCTTCTGTCACCTCCTCGCATTGGGGAAACGAACCCATCCTCATGTATACAATGACTAATGTTGTGTTAGAGGATGAAAGAGAAATGGCTCACGATTGCATCAGGCTTAGTTACATCCACACCTACGACAAAGAGTATAGAAGAACAAGAGGCGAAACTCTGATGCTTTTTTTGGTAACAGCGCGGCCGCCATTTTGACAACAGCACAGATAACTGTTTTTTTGAGGTAGTTTTTTCTCTTGCATTAGTGAGTATTTCCATTTTGTGCAACTTTACACCTTAGTTACCAACTCCACTAGGCCTGAAATATATTTTGTACGTTTTAATCCCCTGGATCATGCTACAAACATGATGATCTTATAGAACATGATGCATTGCTGTGTCCGTTATCCTATAACTTTAATTGCCACTTTGGACAGTGGCTGTGTTTTTTTGTTTACATAGTCTTGCTTTACCGGTCATTAATATAAGATAATACTGCAAAAAAAAAAAAAAAAAAACAGTTTACTGTAAAGCTATTCTTTTGCTGTTATATATTTATTGTCCAAAATTGACATTTTAGTACAATTACATTTATTTGCTGAATTCATTTAATTCATTCATAACTTATTTTTGTATGTAACGTTATGTGTACCTCCTGGAAACGATCTAACGTTATTATAACTTAATGAACTGTTATCACTTTATTCTTACCTGTCACACTTAATGTGGAGAGTAATATAATATTAAATCCTTGAACTTCAATCTCTCAAGTTATGTGGGGGAAAAAGCCTGGTTAAGTAGCAACTGCTATAACGTTAACTGCTGTGAGTTAAAATAATCACCTAATTATTTCAACCTAAAAATGACCTCTGCACTGGACTAAATACATGTATAATATATGACAGCCGAGCCGCTGCCGAGTCGCTTTCACTCCAAAATGGAGGATGCTGGGCGCTGGTGTTGCAATGGAACGCTCTATTGGCTTTCACTTCGTGTCAATATACGTTCTTTGCCAACGAGGGAAGTAAAAGAAACTCCCATATAGAATTCAGAATTTGAGTTGTTTGTTGATGGCCTGGCTCAAGTCCTTCAGGTCGTCAAGTCATCTTCATTTATATATCGCTTTTAGCATAGGTTAGATTGTTCCAAAATGGCTTTACAGTGATAATAGAAAATTAAAGTAACAGATTGTTTTTTGCTTTATGGCAGCTCTAGAATAAAGTTATTTTCCAGCTAAAGTTAGTTTTGATTGATTCACTTGCATTTGCAATGATCATTATTAACTTAGTTGCCGCTTACAAAATGGCATGCACATTCGTATTAAGAGTTCATTTTATAGGTGTGACTGTGCACGTTTGAATATATGTGTAGGCATGTAATCCTTCCCTAAAAAATAACCCTCAACAAACTACTTCTGGTCTTAATTTATAATACAGAATTTTACAACAATTATCTGTACAAAGGTAAAGGGAAGGAGGCCTTCAAAGGGGAGGGACTAGTTGACACATCACGGCTGCGTTCAGCCCCGACAAAATGTTGCACAACGTTTTTTAAACAGAAACGATGATGAGTTGAACAAACTGTTCTGATGACGCAAGAGTTGCAACTATGGCAGCTGAGAAGGCCATTCTTTGTGAATAATTTTCAGAGCCTAAAGAAGTCGGTATACGTGTTTAATACTACAAAATATGCCCGATGTTACAGTTACTGCACTTGTTTTATATTTTACGTTGGTTTTCGTGATTGTTATCCTGAACGGGCCTCCGGTCCACGGGTCTTTGCGTGATCACGGTAGGCTAATGGCTGAATCGGAATTTATAAGCAAGATCACGGGAATCAATAACCTACATCCCAGTTGTGCTAAAATAAATATCATGAGACGTCCATCATCAGATGAATGACATGGAAAAGTTAAGTTAGAGCCGCTAAAGCCAGTGCAACTACCAATGCGAACATGAACACAAGCTTTTCCCTCCAAAAATATAGCCTAAAAACATCTAAGTTGTCACCCTGCCTCTCCAAATGCAACACTGACATTAATCAAATGCAATAAAAGATTAAAAAGTACTTTGGTGTGCGTTTTATTTTATATACCGTTTAATAATGCAATCGCTGCTGTCTGTCCATTGAAGAGCATGACAGCCCGCGTCTGTTTTGGAACTATTGGGGCTTCCATGAACCACGTGACAGCCTTGCGGCGACATCAAAGCGTGTCGCAACTCTCTCAATACATGGCTCTGGCTCACACTAGGTGAGTTTTAGGTCGATTTATGCCCAAGAGAATCGGAGAAAAAAAAATGTTGCTTACCTCGATCGTATGTTCGGCGCAGATTATCTGGTTATGTGAGGCTTTTATAAAGGTTACGATCACAACGCGAACATTAAAATCTGCATATGCGCTGCCGCTGAAGAAAGCAAGGTTTTTATGCCGTCAAACATTTTAAATTATTTTAAATACAGCGGCGAAGTGGCAATCGGGAGAGTCGGGAGATTCCCCGGTGGGCCGGTAGTGTTTCGAGGCCGCGAGGGACGGTTTGATAAAAATGGAGCGTATGTTTGCACTAAGTGCCTGTCTTTTTATGAAAAAAGACGCCGATCACGTCACAGCTAGAGTGCTTATTGTCCTGGTACAAATCCTGTTTATTGTCCTGGTACAAATCAATGCGTTTTCTTTGTTCAACGAGCAGTTCACGTGTTAAGCTCTTAATTGTGATCTCTCAAAGAACACGAGATTGATGCATTTAACCTTAAAATGTACAAATGAAAATGTTCTTGCGGGGGAGCATGCCCCCGAACCTCCCTAGAGGAAAACGTATCTCAAACCCCGTTGCACACCGTTTCCAGGAAGGATGACGTTCGACCTGGAAACCGTAGCAAAACGTTGCGCACCGTTTTGAACTTGAACGTGCCCCTGGTTTCACAGAAAGCTTAAAATAGCCCCAAACAAAAATGTTTGACTTTGAGCTGTTTTAACTGAAATCAACTTGCAATGGTATAAATAATAATAAATACTTAAAGGGGTCATGAACTGGCTTTTTAAATTTGATTATATTGTTGCCTGAGGTCAACTTATGATGTTCGCTTGGTTTTTGCATTCAAAAACATCAAAATGAATAAGTAATAGGCTATTTTGTACGAGCCTACCTGAAAAACGGTCAGTTTTTATGGGCGTGTCGCACTGAAGACTTGGAAGTAAACACCCACTGCTGTGAGTGGAGAACAGTTTTGCATATTATAATGAGTTTAACTCACCCGTCCAATGAGATGGGTCTGTCTGCGGACTGGAAGAGAGGGGGGTCGTAACAAGAAGTGGGCGTAACTTGAAGTTGTCCAAATCACACAGAACCACGAGATATGTCAAACTCAAAACGAGATGTTGTCGCTTGTGAGCAAGATGCCAGCTCGTATAGGGACAACAGTAAGAATATGTTCCCAAGGAAACCGTGTAAATGTAGTCTAAGTGTATAATATAAGTCATATTGATGCTTTTTAAATTGCACAAGGGTGGAGTGGAGTAAAGCGTTTGGAACGTCGAGCGTGCCAATCTCTCTCGCTGAGTGTCACACTCACACAGATGCCAGGTCATTCTACAGAAACGTCCACTTTTGGTATGGAAAGATTTCTAACATTTAAACTTAGACGACATTATTAGATTATTCTTTGACTTTATGAATATAAATACAGCTTAATGATTTTTTTAAATATTTTTTGTGCATTTATTTATTATTAATATTGTGCAATATTACAGTTTTATGAAATATTTTTTCAGCACATTCAGTCAGAGTTACAGAAAAAAAAATAATAATGCAACAAATAACAAATGATGTTTTATTTATTTTAATCAGGTTTGTTAAAAGTGTGCTTGAATGATTTGCAGTTTGCTAAAACGAAACTATTTGAAAAACAGTTCAAATCAACTAATGAAGCAATCCTCTAAATCTTAACTTTGAGTGTAAGCAGAATTAAAATGATGTAAAATTATCATCGTCACGTCATGTGATATTTTATTTAATGTGACATGTACTATATGTCATTGGTGATTCATTGTGTCAGTGGTGTTACTGTCTTTTTTTTCTAAGACCAAAGATCATCATTCTTCAACTAAAATTATGTATATGAGACTAAATTGTTACATTTGGCATACAATCTAGGCTAAATGAATAGCTTGAGTAAAGTTGATCTATAAATGTGAGTCTGTCTGTGATGATCGGCAGCTGTAGTGCCCTCAAGAGTCTCAGGAGGACACTCTTTCCCTGTTTATTGTTTGCATCTTTTCTCTCATCCTCCATCTGGTCTCATTGATTTTGTGCACATGTGTTTCATTATCTTGTTTAGTGCATCTGTCTTAAGCCTGAGTGGCCTTTTGTCCATATTGAGTTTTGTAAGTGTCATACTGCATGCTGAGCGGTTTCCTAGTTTCTTGTTGTCTCCTAGTGTTTTCCAGTTTCACAGTTCCTGGACTGAATCTGGTTTTCCCGTTTGCCTTATCCCTGCATTGAATGTTTGCTGATCTGAACTGCTAACCTGGTTTTGACTTCTACCTGTTCTCTCGTACCTGTTCCTGGATCTTCCTCTCAATAAAGCCTGCTTTTGGATCACTGTCTCCATCGAGCAGTTCTTGACAGAGTCACTGGTGTTACTGGCATTACCCATAAGATTACAAAATGGCTGCTGCAAGGTATCAAACCACATGTTGTCAATCATGCTATAGGCCTAGCTAAATTAAGTAGTTTAATCAATTTATATTATAGATTTTTACCATTTAGGCCTACCTAAATCAAAAATCAAAATCAAATATTACCACATTGATGGGTCAAGGTGTAGCCTAATTGTTCAAATTGAATATTGTTTTATTTTAAAAATAAAGAAAATAGTTACCCTGAAGTGTCTTTTAAGTGTAATATTTCTGTAAAGGCTAGGGACATAAAAAAAAAGAAGAGATTTCTACAGAATGACAATATAGTAGATCGCCCTGGAGTGGTCACTTTCCATTATTAAATGTATGTTAGATGTGACCTAATAGATGTAAATGCATTGATATCGCCTAATTTATTGTTTTCAAAACCAGACTGTTTCTTTTTTATTTTTTCTGCAGTTGTGGTGCTTTTGGGTGACAATTCCTCATTTGAATTGATTGAATTGAATAAACTTTAATCCTCATTGTTTTACCTTTCAATTAAAAGATTTTGTTATGGATGTGCTTGTTGTTCATTTGTCTCAAAAACTATCATAAGATTTGTTTGTCGGCGGTGCATTTAGCTGTTATTTAGTGCTGTTGATATCAGTTATCATTTTTAATCATCAGCCAAGTATACAATAACATATCAAAAGATGTTTAAAAATATTTATTTAAAAAATAATATAAAAATAAAAACACAGCCCAATTTCTACAGGATAAATTAGAGCTTGCTCCACACGTTAGTTGAGGTGGGAAGGATAATTGATAAAACATTACATTGCATGCAAAATGGTTTCTTGCAATACATTATCAATACCCTGGCACTAATGCAGATTACAGCTTGCTTTGTAGCCTATACCAGAACATGCATTTCGGTTGTTAAAGGTGCCAAATGGGATTTAAAATCAAATCATACAACATGTTCCATACCAGATGGGGGCAGTATACCTCCAGAAATACCTCCACGGCCACGCGCTCTCTCATGTCTTCAAACAATATGGGCGAGTGCTGTGTTGCTCTGTCTCCCTCGTGCATATTCTTCTTCTTCTTCTTCGTTTTATGGCAGATTGCAACCATGACTTTAAAGGTGCATACCGCCACCTACTGTATCAGAGTATGTAACACGGGCTATTCGTTGGGACTACTTTGTACTACTTAAAAAAAAAAAAAAAAAAAAAAAAAAACCTATATCCTCTTATAAATTCCTATGTTTTTCAGAAATTGTATAACTGCTTTCTGTGTATCCTTTACCCCATCTCCTGTTGTGCCTAATAAACCTTTAATACTCCACTTTCTTCCTGCCTTACTTATCTTTTGTTTTAGCCTTATCCTCTCATCTCTATATCTCTTACAATGCATTAGTACATGTTCTACATCTTCCTTTGATCTACATTCTAAACATTTATCTGATAAAGTTTTGCCCATTAAAAACAATGTTTTATTTAACCCTGTATGGTCAAATCTCAGCCTGGTTAAGACGCTCTCCTCTCTTCTGTTCCTCGTGCATATTAATCAAATCAATGGGCTATATGCACGCATAAGTTCCGCATTTGACGTAAGGATGCTCGTCCATTTCCGGTTGTGTAGATTAAAGCGGAGGAAAACCGGAGAAAACGGGATTATGGCAGAGTCTTCAATATTTACTGTCCTCCCGTCTTTGAAACGAAACGTACATACGTTTAGATGTAATTTTATATATAGTTATGTTTATTTAATATAATTTTAAAAAGAAGCATAAACACAACGAGGGGTGTCTGTTTTATCTGTTTTTGTGACTAACGTTTCATTAGTATAACCATGGAGTATAAAATTCAATATAAATTCTCGGTATTGCATTGGACTCTATGATCGGCGGAAGTTATCGAGCATCCTTAATCCTTCACCGGAAATAACGCCGTGCATAGAGCCCATTGACGCGATAGTAAAAGGTTGGAAGACCGCAGTTTCACGTGGAGCATTTGGAGATTTTCAGAGATTAGAGACTTAATGAACAACATCTCAATACTAAATTATAAAGGCCGTCTCATAGACAAGTCGGTGCATTTCGACGATATGGGAAAATTAAAGCCCAGGCTATTATTTCTAGTTTTATGATATTCGATTTGTTCATATTACATTTTTATCATTAGTTTGAATTAATTTGACAGACAGCATTCCCTGATGTGGACCAAGCTAGCGTCTTTCAGAGCTGCCAACTCTCACAACACTTTTCACACACTCTCACGCCACACATCAATTTTGTCATGCACAGAAAAGGACATGGAGACCGATGTCAGCTCTCAGATTCTGTTCATTTTATTACGCAATTCAAACAATAAATACAGTATTGGCGCTTTACACGACAGATCCCTAGCGCACGTGAACCGATCATCTCTACTAGCTAATGGTAAAAGAACACGAACACTGTTGAAAGATACAGTATGCTACAACTTACCAAAATGTATTCCTCATGCATAATATCGACCAATCATTTTTTTTTAACTCTTCTCTGAACTGAAATGTAGTAGTGGGCTGTATTTTCCACACGACTGACGTCAGGTTCAAGTACACACAAGCTGGCGCGAGCGCGACTTACTCGTGTACTGCAGTTTGGCTGGTGGTAACGTTGCCCGCCCGCATACCGCCTCCCATGGTCGAAACTGGTATTACGACACCTGCCGGGCCGGGGCTAGTAATTTAGCATGCTAATTCAGGTTAATATCTCGGCAGCACTATAACTTGTCAGTTTTTTAATGACATCATCAACCTTATTTCTTCTCAATCTTTTGATGCGTGTTGCTCATTTTTGGGATATTTTAACCTCAATTTTTACAGATGGCACCTTTAAACAGCTAAGAGTCAGTTAAATAAACTCCAGTATGTTCTGTTTATGTTGTTAAATTCGTGCGATTCAAAAGCATACAGAACTGTGTTCTAATCGCTCTCGCGGTAATACACCGACCATTATTTGCAGCGCTGCTTTAAACAGTGGGCGACTTGAAGTGGGCGTAACTCGAATGGACGTAACTTGAAGTGGGCGTAACTTGAATGGACGTAATTTGAAGAGGCGTAACTTGAAGGGGCGTAACTTGAAGTCTTGCAGGATGCAGACAGACTCTATTGCCTGGGGAGACGTCTCCCTCTTATGACGTCAAGTGATTCGTTTGGGGGGAGGAGCAGTTTTAAGTGAGTACTGAAAATAACAAACTTTTTCATCTTATATTCTGCCTTTAGGTATCGAAAAACATACAAAACAATACACCAACTTGACAAACATCTTTTTCCCCTAACTATTTTGTGTTAATCATAATTACAAATTTAACCTGACATACACACTTTAAAGGAATAGATACTAGTATCTCAAAAATAAGTACTAGCTTGAAAATAGAGACTAGTAGTAGGTTTAAATGATTAAATGTTAAAACGGCTTGCCTGAAACATTAGATGCTTCCTCCAGCCTCATAGAAACAGTTGTCTCCGCAGTATCCTTGGAAGTCATCAGAACCCCTGCAATACACCTCTTTGCCCTGTTCCTCTGTAGCATTCGCCCAACAGTCTTTGTCAGTCTCATGACACCTGAAAAATGTTATCATTCATCCATTATGTTAGTCTATAGGTTTGACTACACATGTGAGGTATTACTGTAATGCCTGCACTGATATAATGAAGAGTGTTGAACATTGACTACTGAGCTGATCTCACTGCTAAAAAAGGTAAAATCATGTTTCTATTTAAATCTAATGATCTGCAGAGGTTTTTGTTAGGGTTATGACTGAGATATAATATAAATAACAGAAAAATTATAAATATTATATTAAAATTGATATTAAAAATAATAAACTTAACAAGCAATGGTTTTTCAGCTTTTCTTGTTTTCTTACAGACACCACACACTCAAACACCATTTCATATACAGTATGAAGGGAGTGGGTTCTGGACTGAACGAAAACATAATTTATCCAAAATATTATAGTTTTTAATAATTTTTTTAATAAGATACAATTTGCAGTTAGATTAATGTGTTAAATATATTTATAGTTTTTTTTTTTTATTATTGAATTAATAGTACATATTAGTAGGCTACCTATACCCCTGGTTTCACAAACAATTTTAAAGCCTAGTCCTAGACCAAAATGTAAGTCTGTTCCAACTGAATCAACTTTCACTGACTGATCTTAAAATATATCACTGCCTTTGTTTTGTCTCAAGATGAACATTTTTTTTTGGATTTAATTGTATATCCAAAATTGTATATGTCTGTATATATATATACATTGTCTTTTTGTATACCTCTAGTTTTATGACTGTTGTATTGCTGTAATTTTTAACTCTTTTTTTTTTTCTAGTTAAGAGCCTAATAACATCTGGCAAAGGGACTACCAATGAAAACTAGCCTTTGGGCTAATTTGGGTACATTTACATTTAAGAATGTTTATTAATGTACACTGTCCCTTTTCTAAATAAATAAAAAAATAAAAAAATAAATAAAAAAAACAACACCAGTAATGTTTTTTTTCTAAGCATGCTGATGAAAATTATTTAAATTTCCTAATTATTTTAATTCATTCTATGTAAAGCACTTTGAATTACCATTGTGTATGAAATGTGCTATATAAATAAACTTGGCTGGTCTAATTGAACTATGGACTAATCCTGGTTTAGGCTAAACCCTCTCCCTGTTTGTAAAATCGGGCTATAATGTCCTGGACATAAATGGCACCTATTCGGTGAAATAGCCCATTAATTTTGTTTACATCTATTGTTTTCTAATCTGACAAGCTAACTTTAACTATTTTTTATATTAGAATACGCCGACTGGAAAAAAAAAAATAGGAAAGCAAACTACCAATATCAACACTAATGTAACAAACTTATGCTAATAATGAGTAGCGATAGATTGTAAATGGCAGACCTCTTGGAGCTTTTCTTAATCATGTTACAACATCACGTTGCAAGCAAATTTACACAAACTAATTAACGTTAACTGACGTAAAATGAGAGTTTACACAAATCCACTTACATCCATACAGGTGACCTCTCTCATTTCACTGCTTTCTCGCTTTATCACTCATATCTGATGGGAAAAGCGTATTCAAGGCCAAGGGAATCGCGCTGCCCACTCAAGTTTTAGCGAACCAGGCAGAGAGGTTGTAAAACGCCTACCCGGTTGTAAAACGCCCCCAAATTGAGGCACGCCCCTTGTTGTTCTGCAGAGACCTCCTTCTTTCTGCGGGGGTGGTGTTTTATAATCTTTGACGTCATATTTCCCCGCTTTTAAAAACTAGTCGTTTTCAGAGGCTATCATGTCAATAAAAGCTTTTATTGGGCTAACAAGGACGTTTTCAGTTCTGAAACTTACAGGAGACCTCTTATTAGATGTCAAAAGCTCAAGGAAAATTTGATTTCTCAGTTCATCACCCCTTTAAAATATTTCAGAGCCATTGTTTTATTTTTAAACAATAAGGCAAGTTTATAAATGCTACTATCTTGGCTTATCTACAACCAGGCCTTACACATTTCATTCTCGCCTCACCCGCTCCAGCAGATGGTAGTAGAAAACCCTACAGTGACTCTGAATGACAGAAGAATAACTACAGATCACGTGGGGAAAACATGGCGTCTTGCTGCAGGTTGCCCTTGCATCCTTTTCTCTCCACTACATCAGCTCGCCTCGTTTGTAACAGACATTTCCAAGTTGAAGCTTCCACAGCAAAGAGTTTATATCCACCTATTCTGCCCTCTCGGACCGCGAAGAGTAAGTCAGCGAAGGGCCGCGTGGTCACTGAGTTCTTCGAGCAGCTGCGCGCGCGCCCCGTCCAGGAGAAGGTCCGCGCGCTCACTCGCGTTCAGCGCAAGAAGTACGTGATTTATCCACAGACATTTGCTCTCAACGCGGATAAATGGTACCAGCACTACACCAAAACCGCATATCTCAGCGGTCTGCCTGATAAATACACAGAAATACACTCCGCGCCGGTGATTGATGAGTCTGTGTTCTCTGAGTTTCGATCTGTAGTCTGCAGCTTCATCTTACAAGAACATTGGTACTTGAAGAAAGGGAGAACTTTCATCAACAGAGAGCAAGAGAAATTTGTCACTCCGTTTTTAAGGAACTTGGTCTGTGCTCTAAAAAATCTTCCTGCCAAAGAAAACCCCGTGCTGACTCTGTCAAGTTTAGGTGAGTTTGACCTCCATGTTTACTCTTTACTGCAACATATAACTTAAAGGTGTCTGATACCGTAATGTGAGATTTCTGGGGCACATGACATCACAGCAATATACCTTTTTCTTTTTAATATAGGCCTAAGTTAGTTTTTCTGTCAGCGCCATCTTTGAATGAAAGCGAGGCTGTGAGGGATAGACGTGCATCTCTTCAGTGGGGACTGTTATTTAATGTGTTTTGGATTGTTCTGCTGACAAAACAGTGCAAAAATCTTTCCAAGAAATGTTAGTAAACAAAAAAAACTCCAGAGAGCGTGATCACTGCATAATAAGTGATCTTTAAGCTTTACACAGCCATTGAAAACACCTGAAGTGTATTCCACACAGCCTCTCTTTCATACCTGTCAAGGTGCTGCTCGCAATGTGGTCCATTGCAAACCACAACAATCCAAAGATTCAATCAAATCCAGATGGACAAAATCAAGTCCCACCCTACATATATATACTTTTTTACTTGTTCGAGAAGCCATTTCACTCAGATATAAATCACAATATGGAAGAAAAGACTTTTGTTTCACACTGGCTTTAAAGTATATAATGTTTTTTCTAGTCATTCTGGTGTAATGTAATTTCTTGTTTATATATATTTTGTATTATTTTGTGAAGATTTTGATCCTCAAGTCAACTATTACTGGTTACGGGGAGAAAGGACCATTCCAGCAGGACACAGGAGTGGACGGATCGAGCCAATGAGATTCCAGATTGATGACAAACCTCACAGTCAGATCAGAATCCCACAACAACTTCCTGAGGTAGGAAACATTGGCCCTGTCCCAAATGGCACACTTCATGCAGACTTTCATTCTCGTGGACTTAACTTGCACGTGCTCGCCGAGTCTACGAGTCTGTAGACCGTCCCATTTAGCATTAACTCTCTGAAGTGTGCTCAGCAGTGCCCGCTTTGTACCCTTGAAGTGGTCTTCCGCGAAGCCTGCAAAGATGCAGGCTCCGCGCACTTCAACAACCCAGGAATCCTTGCGAAATGCCAATCAGAAAACGGATGGGATTTCGTTCACGGGCTGTAAACATGGCTGAGAAGAGAATATTTAAGTATAAGTATCATTACGACATAGGCGTACGTTTTACCAGTTGTTACTTACAGTTTATACAAACATTATCGACCAGTGGCTGATATCTCAAACATAATAATAGCACGTTAAATAATACGATCGCATTATGATTCATTACATAAACAGAACCGAATGTCATGGCTTTACTGAATATTGAAACCTATGCATTTTTCTTAAACTCATTTTCATTTTGTGTTAAAATGGAACATTATGTATTATTATGTACAACTGTATTTATCATTTACACAACCATGACATATATTCTAATGCCCAGGTGGTATATACAGGTGGCATAGAACTGTAAAAGCAGGCTGTGTAGTTCACATGGACAAAAGATTTGGGAAAATAACATAAATCATGTTTTCGATGCTAAAGACATTGATTATGATGAATATAATGTATGCAAACTTAAATGATGGCAGTGTTTAAATTGTAACTTAAAGAGTGATGTCATTTCCTGCAGTTTGTTCCTCTTGAGGCAGAGATCTCCGCTGAAGTTCCTGTCATCAGTTTGGCTCCTGACCGGCTCCCCTTATTTAGGAGACAGTATGACAACAACATCTTCATAGGTTGGTCTGTTCTAGTCTTTAGTATATATTTACGTAATATTATAGTATTTGTTAATGTTTTCAATAATTTTTTTATTTCTATATTTTCAATTTTAATAGTTTTGTTTTTAAATATTTATATTATTTAGATTTCATTTATTTTTATTTCAGTAATTGTATTCTTAAACTCATTTTATTTTAGTTAGTTGCCAAAAGTTTGTTTTCATCTGTTTATATTTTATTGCAGCTTTCTTTCGATTTAAATGATTTTGGATAGTTTTAGTTAACATTTACAACACTCGTCTGTTCACAGTTTTTTGTCTTCTGATATCCCATGATGCAATAGATAATTGTAACTCTTAATTCTAATTGGATGTTGCACATTTTATATTAATGGAAAAGCTTCCAATGTTAGGAACTAGGAACTTTGGGGTGGTACTCGCTGTGTTTACACCGCAGGAGCCAGGGTCTAAATGAAGTTCTGGGTAAAAATTTCCCCCCCAGAAAGTCCCTGCTGGCGAGTTGGTACTTTTTCAGAGTTCGGGAACTTTCGGGGTGGGACTTGTGCGCTGAACATGCTGATTGGTTCTTACCACTTGTTCTTTCTGCCCGATGGCGCGTGTTCGTCCCGTCCATCTCACGGTCGATGTCCGCTGATAAAAAACGTCTACTTTTATATCTAGCATTACGAGCTTTCTGAATACGCTTTGGGTGCTCGTCTCTTTCTGCCGTTTTGTTAATTACCTCGCTAGTAAACCAATCGCACACAACACAAGAGCAGCACAGCTTGAATCTCCTCCATACAAAACTCAAAACAAACGCGCAGACTGGGATGAGCAGTTGCACGCAGTTCAACGTCACTACATAATCTTCCCGCCCCGGACCGGTACTTTAGTTCGCGGTGTAAACGCAGTAAGCAAGCGGTTTGGGGAAAAAAGTTCCTATGAAAAAAGTTCCTGAGACAAATATTTCAAAATTCAAAAGACAAAATTCCTGGTAATTGCGGTGGAAATGTGGCTTTGCTTGGTAACTGTAAAGGATTTATATTTAGTCTAATTAACTAACTACATAGTGAAAGAAGTGTTTACTATTATACATTACAAAATCATTGTATTATTAGTAATGTATCCATTTTTTTCCCTTCAGCCGTTACTTATTCACGATACAGCACAGCCTCTCGTACCTTGTTGCTTACAGACTGCATTCTACATTTGAATTCTACCAAGCCATGTCATAATTACGTTTTATTGACTACACCTTCAATAAAACATTTTCAACTGATTTGTAAAAGGTGTTTAATGCATGTTTGCTGCATTACACCGTTCTGACCAGCAGGGGTCACCATCGTGTGGCGTTTCAAGCTCTTCCAAACTGAATCATTTTGCCAAGCTGGTTCAAAGTTTCGAAAAGCTTTGTGTAAGATTGTTAGCCTAGAAATCTAGACGCACCCTAGCGGCAGCAAAATTATTTTGCAGCAAAGTGTGGTCTAGCAACTCTCCATAGACGTTTTAGCTGGAAAACCCCAACTCTGGAAGGGCCAATCACATCGTGTATAGAGTAGGCGGGCGGGCTTAACAAAATGACGACAGAGTTGCGACGGTCAGAGCAAGCTCGGACATATTCGGCTTTAAGTTGTTCATCCTCGGATGCGGCCGGCGCCGCGCGCGCTGTTACAAAAAAGCTGTTACGAAACGATCAACTTGTCATTTTGTCGTCGAGGATAAAAACTTTACTCCGTGTCAGCGGAGTAACTCTGATCGGTTAAGGTGCACGGACCTCTCCCGAATCGTCTCCACCACTCCGAACTAAGCACCACTACTCCGGCTCCGTTTCCCTCGTAAGCTGATATTAGTATTTAAACATTCTCTATGATGTTATTTTTTTAATGACACACTACTGTCTCTATCTCATACACACACAAACACACACATACTGTCTCTTTCTCTCTCATACATATGTTGGCTAGTTATAAACTCTTTAGACTTTTAATGATTAGTGTTTTATTTTTAAAGTTTGTGGGTCATGTAAAAAACAAAAAAATCCGGATTCCTGGAAATCTCCCTTATTTTCAATGTTGAGTTGACAGCTGGACTGGATACGGTAAAAGTTTAATATATCAACTTGCTCCGCTGAGTACATCACCTTCTTCGTGGCTCTGATTGGCTTTAGCGCTACCCAATTGCGTGCAGAGAGAATTTGAAAGACAACCGTTTATCCCGCCCCTCGGATTGAGCCCTGTCAATGAAGAGTTTCCAGACCTAACATCTTGATGTAGGTCTGGCATGCCAGGCTATAAGATTGTAACTATAATGATTCTCTTTCTCAGTCTTTCTTTTTCACTCATTGAATGAATGACTGAGGCCTCCTAACATTTTGGCCTCCTATGGCCAGTGGTACATGAGAAATTAAGTGTTAGTTTTGGATTTAATTATGCTAAAAATATGTGCATGTTGTTTTACTCCACAGGCGCCAAACTGGAAGATCCATGCTGCTACGGCCACACACAGTTTCACATGGTGCCGGATAGGTTTCGCAGGGACAAAATGAGCAAGAGAGGCCTGTCTGATCAAGTTGAGGTGTTTCTAAGGGCGAACGGTATTGCCAGCCTGTTTGCATGGACAGGGGCACAGGCTATGTATCAAGGTTAGTATTTGGATCTTTTTATGGGGATTTTTTTTATTAAATAATTTTGGTAATGAATATCAGCTGTGTCATTGAATCATTTGTTTAAATGGATTCAAAATAATTCAAATTAATTATTTTTTTAAATGGACTATAGCATTAACATTTTGTAGTTCATCTATTCATTCATCTAGTAATTACATATTTAGTTGTCCATTCAGAATCGTGATCTCTATTATAAACAAAAAAAGTATTTCTTCCTTAACTAAAGATGTTTTGTTCTGCCAAGGCTTTTGGACTGAAGAGGACGTGAGCAGGCCGTTTGTGTCTCAGGCTGTCATCACAGATGGGCAGTTCTTCTCATTTTTCTGCTATCAGCTCAATACTTTGGCTCTGAGTCCAAAGGCTGATGGCAACAATGCCAGGAAGAACTTATGCTGGGGCACAGAAAGCATGCGCTTGTATGAGAGTGTCACAGATGGAGACATAGTGGGCTTGAATGATGCAGTTCTGAGACTGATGCTGCAGCTTCTGTTGAACAAACCACTGTGAGAATACTGAAGCATAGATATATGTTATGATTGTTCTGTGTGTGTCAATAAACTATATATATATATATATATATATATATATATATATATACAGCTGTGTAGTTTTTGTCTCCAAGTTTGATTTAAAAACTAGATGTTTTAAGATTTTGTCTTGCGTTTTTAAGTCACTTTTATTTAGTTCTTTACGATACAGATTATTTCGAAACAGCTTTACAGTGTTAACAGGAAAATAACGATTCAATGATGCAAGCAGAATTCAACTCTGCTGTAAAGCAGCTCTACAAAGACAATAGCAAACCGTTATTAATCAGTTCAGTGATGTACATCAAATACGAAAGATCAATTCATATATAAAGCAGAAAGCAGTCATCAGCTCAGTTCAGTTCTCCTATGACACTGTCAGTGTATTCAAATCAGTAATATTGCTGAATATTAAGTGTCCCTGACTAAACAAGCCAACTTCACAGTGTTCCAAAACCATAAGACTTTTAGGGAGCAATTTGACCGATGATTTTGGCTAAGGTAATAGACTCGCTGTTTTTGCTGATGCTGAATCGTCTTTAGCATACAATACATTCATTTGTAACTAAGTTAAACGTGTGTTTAAACTACACCTGGGGAAACTCACTTCACCTTCAGAGGCTCTGGGGCAGCTCAGTCTCTCCAGTCGGGTTGCAGGGCCACTCCACCGCCCCACAGCAGACTCGCTGTGTCTGTGTGTGTGTGTGTGAGAGCCAGACTGAGCGAACGCCGCTCTCTGCTGCACGTTGAATCAGGTAGAACCGCCCCTGCCGGGAAGATAACAAGTGTGACTCCGAAACGAAGAGCACCTGAGGGATATACAAACATTAAAATCAACAATAAAAATGCTAAATAAATGTATTGATCATTAACCTTAATATTCAATTTCATTCACATTAATAAATTAGGCAATAATACTGTATAATAAAAAAATCAAATTAAATATATATAAAATGTAAAAAAAGATGTATGATTTAATTAACATTAACACAAGCAAAAATCAAATTTAAATTAATGTAAATCATATATAGGCTAGGCCTACAAACATTAATAATAATATTAATAACATTAATAATTAATAATAAAAAATTAAAAAGTCATGTTTAAAAAAGATATTGTATTATTTGTCTCCTAATAAGATGGAAAATAGCAGAAAATCGGCCACGATGCAGAAAAAAAGTGCTCAGCATTGAAGGGGTGACACTCTAAAACATCAAGAGTGCAAAACAGACATACCCACCCACCCACACACACACACACACTTTTATACACAAAAACACCAATAAATTGTGATTAAAAAATCTGTTTTGAATTTCTAAAAAATCACTGCTTCATCAGAAAATTACGAAACTTCGTGACTTTTATGGCAACATGTATGTGAACACACAAAAAAAATTGAGGTCATGATTCGAGCACTTTAAGTGGTCGTAAAAAAATGAGATACACTTCTGCTCTTCTGTCAAACATGACCGACCATAGGAAATGAATGGGAAATTGACAAAAACAACAATCTACAACTTCAAACTACAATTTGCAATCTACAAATTGGCCATGATGCAGAAAAAAGTGCTCAACAATGAAGGGGTGACACTCTAAAACATCAAGATCGTGATATTGACACTCACCCACACTCACAAACAGACACGCACACACGCACAAATAAACACACACCTATATGAACCACTGTGTCTGTAATAGAGCAATGTTGTGAGAATATGTGAAATCTATTCAATAATTCAGTCATAATGCAGGAAAAGCTCACAGCAGTGAAGGGGTGACACTAACTTCAATACTGAAATTAACACACACACACACCTATAACAAAAAAATTAAGTAAATGTGTCCATGAACAGCTGGGGAATTCACATGCCTCTCCATAGAGAACTGTACATTTCATCTAGTGGTTACAACATGGTTCTACGCTTTCTCTCCATACTCTTACCAGATGGCGCTAATCTGCCTTCAAAATTTTTTTTTTGGAAGGCCTAGTCTCTATTTTAACCTAAAATACTGCTTTAAAAAAATTAAATAAAAAATTTATATATAAAAAAAAGTTTGTATTATTTTCAATGGCAAAAATGGACCACAAACATTGCATAAATATTAATAAGTAACATCAAATTGGATCAAAATACAAAATTAAAAAGAAAAAATATAACTGAACAAAAATAAATTGCATTGGTTTTACTGGGATGGAGAAAGTTTCATTTTTAGGTGTCCGGTCTTTTTTGACCGGGAAGATAACAAGTGTGACTCCGAAACGAATTGGCTATGATTCTACGCTTTTTCTCTATACTGTAACTAGATGGTGCTAATTTTCTTCAAAAAAATATTTTTTTTCTGAAGGCCAAGACTCTATAGTATACTAAAATACTGCATTCATAATTTGTAAAAAAAAAAAAAATAATAAAAAATTATATATATTTAGAAAAATATATATACTTTTCCATGGCAAAAAATAAACCATAAATATTGCATAAATATTAATAAATTCAATCAAACTGTCTCAAAATACTAAATTAAAAAGAATAAGTATTATAGAACAAAAATAAATTGCATTGGTTTTACTGGGATGGAAGTTTCATTTTTAGGTGTCCGGTCACTTTTGACCGGGAACAAGTGTGACTCCGAAATGAAGAGCACCTGAAGGTTAAAAAGCAATAGCCTGCACAACTTAATTCCTATGTTCCCCTTAAAACAGTCACCGGTGCTTTCTGTAATATGCATGTACTTGCGGGCGTCATGGTTCGGTGAATGAAGATAAAAATTAATAACTCGCGTGCAATTTAATTAATGTAGCTAATGCGGAACTACATTATACGCGGGTTCTTTAGGGACATAATCTGGATCAAACAGTGGAAACAATGTTGTTTTGTATGTTTTTAATACCTCGTCATTTTGTACATACAGGAAATTATTCAAACTACAATGAATGTGTTAACTTATATTTGTTTACACTCGCAATAAAACACAACATTGTGCTTTTGTCAAACAAATTCTTGCGTGTTTTGAGTGAGTTTCTTTCCTGTTTATGCTCGCCAGCCATAATCTCCGTCTCCGTCGTAGTCTTCTCACATCCATACGGAGTCTAATGACGGGTATAGTGTAAAATCCCGATTTAACTGAACCTCCGGCACGATTTTATCATCCATTGACCCAGCAGGAGATGACCATTTTCACTTTATAGCACGAAATCATTTCACTTCGTTCAACTCGTATTGCTTCTTCTATTGTTTTGCCCTCAGCAATGGCGCCGGGTCGGCAAATGCCCGTATGTTATGACGTCGTGTAGCGATTTCTGTTTCCATGGTGACTCGTCCCTCTGTTTGGAAACATCGACAACAAGACTGTCTTGTGTGTTAACCGACGACGCCATGGTCTGGGTTGGCTTGGCTGAACTAACTTACGCGATTTTAGAACCAGCACAACGTTACCTCAAGCAAGCAAGGTTTAATTTAATCAACCAAGAGTTTAGTGCACGTTATGTTTGATGGTTTCTGGAATACTCCCGTTGTCACGACAGGACTCATCATGTCGTAAGTACTAAACTAAGTTTTCTTTCACATATGCCTGAACTGTCACCACATAACTTACAATGTTAAACCACACAAGTCCACCATACAGTCGATTATCAGTGAATGTAAACAACTAGCAACGAATTCACCTGTTTATTATATCTGTGTATTAAAGCAATAGCTGCTTAATGTACAGAACCTGTTGCTGTCTATTCTGTTAATTAATGAGAATAAAAACAGAAAACCACTCACAGCTCTTGCCTGGATCACTTTAATAGCTTTGAAAATAAACAATTTCTTAGCCAAATATGCACTAGCAGGGGACTAGCCACGTCAGACCATTGGAATGTGCCTGATGCTCAGCCGCAGAAAGTCTCATTGTGACGTCACAGAAGAAATCTTGCTCTTTACTTTGGAGAAGGTTTCTTGATACTGCGGTCAGAAGTGTTCAAAACTGCCGTTTTATTCACAGACTTTTGCACAAAAAAAGAAGATCGTAGGAGTCATCACCAACAAAACTAGCAGGCGTGAGGACAGATGACAGAAGAGTCACCAACAGCAACACGACAAGCAGGCTCGTCTATAAACAGATGCCAAGAAGTCATCAACGAGTAAGATGTGACATTTTACTAATTATTATAAGTTATAGGCTAGTTAAAGGTTTGTTAAAGGTACACTCTGTAACGTTTTTGTTCAGAATTTGCTAAATTTATATGAGTCGTACATCATGAATCCAAATCCTGTTTTTGTCTTATCCTGAATCACTGCAATAGTACATGCTCAGGTGGAAAAAATGCCACCCCTCTTATAATTACTTAATTACCATTAATGTACTGTAAAAATATACATAAAAGATATATACATATACTGTAGTAGTTACATACTGTAGAACACATTTAAATTACCTTCATATTTATTTATTTAAATATATAAAGGAATAAGTATGTCCTTTGGCATTATGATGAAATCGGTAAATGAGCAAAATCAATGTTGCTCATTACTGACAGAAATTGCCATTTACTATTACTATTAATTATACTTATCTTATTTAGAATACAGTTGCAGCAGGAATAATATTGTGCAATTAGTGTTTTAAATGTAAAATTGTAAGTATAGAAAATATGAAATTAGCCATACTTTTCTATACGTAATTGGGTAAAACGGGGCTAAATGTGCATTTAATCACTCCCATAGTGTATGATTGTGGAACAAAAATATGTTTTTTATTGAACATTGATGGAGCAACAGATTGTGTGAAAATAAATCAGAAAAGTTCTTTGTTTAAAAATCGTATAAATGCATGAGGTGGCATAACCCTGTTTGTGGGGTAAAAGGCCTACCTTCATGGGGCAAAAGCACTTATCTTGTCAGAGACCAAAAGGGTCGGTTTTAAATTCGTACCTGTTTGTATCTTATAATCCAACAGTGTACCAAACAACAGTCACAATGGCAGCATGCTGCGTTTGTATGAAACTAGAGAGAGCAAATCCGCGATACTGGATGGCATAATTAAATAATTGTAGACAAAATATTGATTTGACTGAGTATTAATACTTTATTAGTTTACCAAATACAAAACACCCCCAAATCCCTCTTGTCGTTTATTGGCTGAAACACGTTTTCTTTTGTTTCGTAGAGCGGGTTGCCCCAGTTTTTTTCTTTTTTTTTTCTTGTTGCTGTTTGTGGAGCCTGGGCTGTCTACAGAGACCATGTATTTTTACAGTGTGTTCAGGGGACAGGCAACTAGCGGATAGAGGAGATGTTTGCTGTATGTGACAAAAAAAAGTTTTGGCCTAAAAAATACGTGACATCTCTTAGAGCACCTTTAATATCGGAGAAGCCCAATACCAGTGTGACTCACATAAACAGAGAGAAGTAGCTCCAGCCATTAAGTTCTTCCACAAGACACGTGCGATTTTGTTTAATAACCACTGGAGCAACAAACGTTACATGGTGTGTACCTTTACATTTGAAAAACACATTTATATGTAAATATAATGTAAACAACAATACATTGAACACATTAGCTGCATTGACATGGACCCTAATAATCATTTTGTTGCTGGACTAGCATGACCACATCAATCGGAATATATACGCGGATTTCCCGCAGCTGCCATTTTGAAATCAAAAGCGAGGCCCCGGTGGGAGAACCCCGGAAGTACAGATAGACAAAGACGCCTTGGACTACCTGAAGCTGTTGCTGCGATTGACTAAATTGGATGTTAAAATCTGTTCTGAATTATATATAAAAATATATATATTTATAAATTAATTTCACTGTATATAGTCTAAAGTATGAAAGAAATATATGTAGCCTACATTTTTAGAATAACTCATTTCTACATTAAACACAAAACATACGCCATCGCATTCGCGACTTTCCTATGATTAAAAGCGGCACTTCCGGTTTTCTTCCCACCAGAGCCATTTCAAAATGGCGGCTGTGTGAAATCAGCGTATAGAGCTAGGGTTAGAAACCCTTATGTCCATGAATGAATTTAAAACTACTGTAAAGAGTGTTGTGATGGAGACATGTCCTTGTTTTTCTTAAGAGTCTTATTGTGTTCTTTTTGTACTTCTTTTATCATGAAAATGTAATTTGGTGTTTGTTATGTTTGCATTTGTTGTATGCATATGCAACCTGTATCCTTCTTCACAATTAGGTAAAAGCTGTCATGTCAGTTCAGGTAAGTAGGGATGTTGTAGTTCTGTACTATATGCGGGGAAATTAGCAATAGACAAAAAGCGCACTGCACATTGTATACCTTGAAAAGTTGAAAACTTTGACAAAACTGGCAGTTCAACCCACGTAAACACTTGGAGTTAGGACTAAGGTGTGTCCTGTAAGGTAGTGGTGGGTGGGACACAGGCCACACCCTAGATTGCCAAAAAACGACAAACAATTTAAAAAAAAATCGTAAAATAAAATCCAAAATATACTTTTGTTTGTAATGAAACAAAGTCAAACACATTTTCAAATGACAACGCCCTACTAATACCTAGATATAATTGTTTTAAAATAGAAAATCTGTGGTTAATTTGCCTTTTCGTCGCAATGACTCCTAGCTCTGGTGCAGTCCTCTGGGTTGAACTGACCAATTATTAGGCGACGCTGGATGGCCATCGGTGGACGCCTCGAAGCTCCCCCGCCCCCGGTGGACGGCGACGGCTCCTCGGGTGCCTTGGGCAGACGGCAGGAGTCCCCCGCTCCCTGCTCCTCCCCTTAACTGGCGGATGGCAGCAGGCTCCGGCCCACGGCAAGTGGCGGTGACTCCTCCTCTCCCTCCCGGAAGGCAGCCGCCCCTCCATTCCCAGGCGGTCGGCGGCGAGCTCGGCCGTCCCACCGGCAACGCACCCCAGTGCCCCGCCTAGAGCGTCCATGGCCGCGAGTCCCCCGCTCCCTGCTCCTCCCCTTATGCGGCGGACGGCAGCAGGCTCCGGCCCACGGCGAGCGGCGGCGACTCGCGCACCATGCTCGATGGCAATGCGCATTGCCCACAGCGGCGATGACTCTTGGACAGCCTTGGAAAGTTAGAAAATTAGACAAAGCTGGCAGTTCACCCCACGTAAACACTTAGAGTTAGGACTAGGGTGTGTCCTGTAAGGTAGTGGTGGGTGGGACACAGGCCACACCCTAGATTGCCAAAAAATGACAAACAATTAAAAAAAAATGATCAAATAAAATCTAAAATATAGTTTTGTTTGTAATTAAACAAAGTCAAAGCACAACTAATACCCAGATATAATTGTTTTAAAATAGAAAATCTGTGGTTAATTTGCCATTTCGTCGCAATGGCTCCTAGCTCTGGTGCAGTCCTCTGGGTTGAACTGACCAATTATTTGCCCATGGCACAGTCTGTCTTAGTCTGCATCCAGAAAACCTGTATCCATCTTAACAGTTAGGTAAAAGCTGCCATTTCAGTTCAGCTAAGTAGGGAAGTTGTAGTGCTGCAATATGTGCGGGGAAATTAGCAATGGACAAAAAGCGTACTGCGCATTGTATACCTTGGAAAGTTAAACAATTAGACAAAGCTGGCAGTTCACCCCACGTAAACACTTGGAGTTAGGACTAGGGTGTGTCCTGTAAGGTAGTGGTGGGTGGGACACAGGCCACACCCTAGATTGCCAAAAAACGACAAACAATTAAAAAAAAAATCGTAAAATAAAATCCAAAATATACTTTTGTTTGTAATGAAACAAAGTCAAATACATTTTCAAATTACAAAGCGCAACTAATACGTGACAGTTCACCCCAAGTAAACTTGGAGTTAGGACTAGGGTGTGTCCTGTAGGGTAGTGGTGGGTGGGACACAGGCCACACCCTAGATTGCCAAAAAAACGACAAACAATTTCGTAAAATAAAAAAAAAATCGTAAAATAAAATCCAAAATATAGTTTTGTTTGTAATGAAACAAAGTCAAACACATTTTCAAATGACAAAGCGCAACTAATACCCAGATATAATTGTTTTAAAATGGAAAATCTGTGATTAATTTGCTTTTTCGTCGCAATGGCTCCTAGCTCTGCTGTAGTCCTCTGGGTTGAACTGACCAATTATTTGCCCATGGCACAGTCTGTCTTAGTCTGCATCCTTAAAACCTGTATCCATCTTCACAGTTAGGTAAAAGCTGCCATTTCAGTTCAGCTAAGTAGGGAAGTTGTAGTGCTGCACTATGTGCAGGGAAATTAGCAATGGACAAAAAGCGTACTGCGCATTGTATACCTTGGAAAGTTAGAAAATTAGACAAAGCTGGCAGTTCACCCCACGTAAACACTTGGAGTTAGGACTAGGGTGTGTCCTGTAAGGTAGTGGTGGGTGGGACACAGGCCACACCCTAGATTGCCAAAAAAACGACAAACAATTAAAAAAAAATTGTAAAATAAAATCCAAAATATACTTTTGTTTGTAATGAAACAAAGTCAAATACATTTGCAAATGACAAAGCGCAACTAATACCTGACAGTTCACCCCACGTAAACTTGGAGTTAGGACTAGGGTGTGTCCTGTAGGGTAGTGGTGGGTGGGACACAGGCCACACCCTAGATTGCCAAAAATTGACAAACTATTAAAAAAAAATGGTCAAATAAAATCTAAAATATAGTTTTGTTTGTAATGAAACAAAGTCAAACACATTTTCAAATGACAAAGCCCAACTAATACGTGACAGTTCACCCCAAGTAAACTTGGAGTTAGGACTAGGGTGTGTCCTGTAGGGTAGTGGTGGGTGGGACACAGGCCACACCCTAGATTGCCAAAAAAACAACAAACAATTTTAAAAAAAATCGTAAAATAAAATCCAAAATATAGTTTTGTTTGTAATTAAACAAAGTCAAGCACATTTTCAAATGACAAAGCGCAACTAATACGTGACAGTTCACCCCAAGTAAACTTGGAGTTAGGACTAGGGTGTGTCCTCTAGGGTAGTCGTGGGTGGGACACAGGCCACACCCTAGATTGCCAAAAATTGACAAACTATTAAAAAAAAATGGTCAAATAAAATCTAAAATATAGTTTTGTTTGTAATGAAACAAAGTCAAACACATTTTCAAATGACAAAGCCCAACTAATACGTGACAGTTCACCCCAAGTAAACTTGGAGTTAGGACTAGGGTGTGTCCTGTAGGGTAGTGGTGGGTGGGACACAGGCCACACCCTAGATTGCCAAAAAAACAACAAACAATTTTAAAAAAAATCGTAAAATAAAATCCAAAATATAGTTTTGTTTGTAATTAAACAAAGTCAAGCACATTTTCAAATGACAAAGCGCAACTAATACGTGACAGTTCACCCCAAGTAAACTTGGAGTTAGGACTAGGGTGTGTCCTCTAGGGTAGTCGTGGGTGGGACACAGGCCACACCCTAGATTGCCAAAAATTGACAAACAATTAAAAAAAAAGGTCAAATAAAATCTAAAATATAGTTTTGTTTGTAATTAAACAAAGTCAAACACATTTTCAAATGACAAAGCGCAACTAATATCCAGATATAATTGTTTTAAAATAGAAAATCTGTGGTTAATTTGCTTTTTCGTCGCAATGGCTCCTAGCTCTGCTGTAGTCCTCTGGGTTGAACTGACCAATTATTTGCCCATGGCAGAGTCTGTCTTAGTCTGCATCCAGAAAACCTGTATCCGTCTTCACAGTTAGGTAAAAGCTGCCATTTCAGTTCAGCTAAGTAGGGACGTTGTAGTGCTGCAATATGTGCGGGGAAATTAGCAATGGACAAAAAGCGTACTGCGCATTGTATACCTTGGAAAGTTAGAAAATTAGACAAAGCTGGCAGTTCACCCCACGAAAACATTCGGAGTTAGGACTAGGGTGTGTCCTGTAAGGTAGTGGTGGGTGGGACACAGGCCACACCCTAGATTGCCAAAAAACGACAAACAATTTAAAAAAAATCGTAAAATAAAATCCAAAATATACTTTTGTTTGTAATGAAACAAAGTCAAATACATTTTCAAATGACAAAGCGCAACTAATACGTGACAGTTCACCCCAAGTAAACTTGGAGTTAGGACTAGGGTGTGTCCTGTAGGGTAGTGGTGGGTGGGACACAGGCCACGCCCTAGATTGCCAAAAAATGACAAACAATAAAAAAAAAAAGATCAAATAAAATCTAAAATATAGTTTTGTTTGTAATGAAACAAAGTCAAACACATTTTCAAATGACAACGCCCTACTAATACCTAGATATAATTGTTTTAAAATAGAAAATCTGTGGTTAATTTGCCTTTTCGTCGCAATGGCTCCTAGCTCTGGTGCAGTCCTCTGGGTTGAACTGACCAATTATTTGCCCATGGCACAGTCTATCTTAGTCTGCATCCAGAAAACCTGTATCCATCTTAACAGTTAGGTAAAAGCTGCCATTTCAGTTCAGCTAAGTAGGGAAGTTGTAGTGCTGCAATATGTGCGGGGAAATTAGCAATGGACAAAAAGCGTACTGGGCATTGTATACCTTGGAAAGTTAAACAATTAGACAAAGCTGGCAGTTCACCCCACGTAAACACTTGGAGTTAGGACTAGGGTGTGTCCTGTAAGGTAGTGGTGGGTGGGACACAGGCCACACCCTAGATTGCCAAAAAAACGACAAACAATTAAAAAAAAAATCGTAAAATAAAATCCAAAATATAGTTTTGTTTGTAATGAAACAAAGTCAAATACATTTTCAAATGACAAAGCGCAACTAATACGTGACAGTTCACCCCAAGTAAACTTGGAGTTAGGACTAGGGTGTGTCCTCTAGGGTAGTGGTGGGTGGGACACAGGCCACACCCTAGATTGCCAAAAATTGACAAACAATTTAAAAAAAAAGGTAAAATAAAATCTAAAATATAGTTTTGTTTGTAATTAAACAAAGTCAAACACATTTTCAAATGACAAAGCGCAACTAATACCCAGATATAATTGTTTTAAAATAGAGAATCTGTGGTTAATTTGCTTTTTCGTCGCAATGGCTCCTAGCTCTGCTGTAGTCCTCTGGGTTGAACTGACCAATTATTTGCCCATGGCAGAGTCTGTCTTAGTCTGCATCCAGAAAACCTGTATCCGTCTTCACAGTTAGGTAAAAGCTGCCATTTCAGTTCAGCTAAGTAGGGACGTTGTAGTGCTGTACTATGTGCGGGGAAATTAGCAATGGACAAAAAGCGCACTGCGCATTGTATACCTTGGAAAGTTAGAAAATTAGACAAAGCTGGCAGTTCACCCCACGTAAACACTTGGAGTTAGGACTAGGGTGTGTCCTGTAAGGTAGTGGTGGGTGGGACACAGGCCACACCCTAGATTACCAAAAAACGACAAACAATTTAAAAAAAATCGTAAAATAAAATCCAAAATATACTTTTGTTTGTAATGAAACAAAGTCAAATACATTTTCAAATGACAAAGCGCAACTAATACGTGACAGTTCACCCCAAGTAAACTTGGAGTTAGGACTAGGGTGTGTCCTGTAGGGTAGTGGTGGGTGGGACACAGGCCACGCCCTAGATTGCCAAAAAATGACAAACAATTAAAAAAAAAAGATCAAATAAAATCTAAAATATAGTTTTGTTTGTAATGAAACAAAGTCAAACACATTTTCAAATGACAACGCCCTACTAATACCTAGATATAATTGTTTTAAAATAGAAAATCTGTGGTTAATTTGCCTTTTCGTCGCAATGGCTCCTAGCTCTGGTGCAGTCCTCTGGGTTGAACTGACCAATTATTAGGCGACGCTGGATGGCCATCGGTGGACGCCTCGACGCTCCCCGCCCCCGGTGGACGGCGACGGCTCCTCGGGTGCCTTGGGCAGACGGCAGGAGTCCCCCGCTCCCTGCTCCTCCCCTTAACTGGCGGATGCCAGCAGGCTCCGGCCCACGGCAAGTGGCGGTGACTCCTCCTCTCCCTCCCGGAAGGCAGCCGCCCCTCCATTCCCAGGCGGTCGGCGGCGAGCTCGGACGTCCCACCGGCAACGCACCCCAGTGCCCCGCCTAGAGCGTCCATGGCCGCGAGTCCCCCGCTCCCTGCTCCTCCCCTTATGCGGCGGACGGCAGCAGGCTCCGGCCCACGGCGAGCGGCGGCGACTCGCGCACCATGCTCGATGGCAATGCGCATTGCCCACAGCGGCGATGACTCTTGGACAGCCTTGGAAAGTTAGAAAATTAGACAAAGCTGGCAGTTCACCCCACGTAAACACTTAGAGTTAGGACTAGGGTGTGTCCTGTAAGGTAGTGGTGGGTGGGACACAGGCCACACCCTAGATTGCCAAAAAATGACAAACAATTAAAAAAAAATGATCAAATAAAATCTAAAATATAGTTTTGTTTGTAATGAAACAAAGTCAAACACATTTTCAAATGACAAAGCGCAACTAATACCCAGATATAATTGTTTTAAAATGGAAAATCTGTGGTTAATTTGCTTTTTCGTCGCAATGGCTCCTAGCTCTGCTGTAGTCCTCTGGGTTGAACTGACCAATTATTTGCCCATGGCACAGTCTGTCTTAGTCTGCATCCTTAAAACCTGTATCCATCTTCACAGTTAGGTAAAAGCTGCCATTTCAGTTCAGCTAAGTAGGGAAGTTGTAGTGCTGCACTATGTGCGGGGAAATTACCAATGGACAAAAAGCGTACTGCGCATTGTATACCTTGGAAAGTTAGAAAATTAGACAAAGCTGGCAGTTCACCCCACGTAAACACTTGGAGTTAGGACTAGGGTGTGTCCTGTAAGGTAGTGGTGGGTGGGACACAGGCCACACCCTAGATTGCCAAAAAAACGACAAACAATTAAAAAAAAATTGTAAAATAAAATCCAAAATATACTTTTGTTTGTAATGAAACAAAGTCAAATACATTTGCAAATGACAAAGCGCAACTAATACGTGACAGTTCACCCCAAGTAAACTTGGAGTTAGGACTAGGGTGTGTCCTGTAGGGTAGTGGTGGGTGGGACACAGGCCACACCCTAGATTGCCAAAAAAACGACAAACAATTTAAAAAAAATCGTAAAATAAAATCCAAAATATACTTTTGTTTGTAATGAAACAAAGTCAAATACATTTTCAAATGACAAAGCGCAACTAATACGTGACAGTTCACCCCAAGTAAACTTGGAGTTAGGACTAGGGTGTGTCCTGTAGGGTAGTGGTGGGTGGGACACAGGCCACGCCCTAGATTGCCAAAAAATGACAAACAATTAAAAAAAAAAGATCAAATAAAATCTAAAATATAGTTTTGTTTGTAATGAAACAAAGTCAAACACATTTTCAAATGACAACGCCCTACTAATACCTAGATATAATTGTTTTAAAATAGAAAATCTGTGGTTAATTTGCCTTTTCGTCGCAATGGCTCCTAGCTCTGGTGCAGTCCTCTGGGTTGAACTGACCAATTATTAGGCGACGCTGGATGGCCATCGGTGGACGCCTCGACGCTCCCCCGCCCCCGGTGGACGGCGACGGCTCCTCGGGTGCCTTGGGCAGACGGCAGGAGTCCCCCGCTCCCTGCTCCTCCCCTTAACTGGCGGATGGCAGCAGGCTCCGGCCCACGGCAAGCGGCGGTGACTCCTCCTCTCCCTCCCGGAAGGCAGCCGCCCCTCCATTCCCAGGCGGTCGGCGGCGAGCTCGGGCGTCCCACCAGCAACGCACCCCAGCGCCCCGCCTCGAGCGTCCATGGCCGCGAGTCCCCCGCTCCCTGCTCCTCCCCTTATGCGGCGGACGGCAGCAGGCTCCGGCCCACGGCGAGCGGCGGCGACTCGCGCACCATGCTCGATGGCACTGCGGATTCCCCACAGCGGCGATGACCCTCGGACAGCCTTGGAAAGTTAGAAAATTAGACAAAGCTGGCAGTTCATCTCACGTAAACACTTGGAGTTAGGACTAGGGTGTGTCCTGTAAGGTAGTGGTTGGTGGGACACAGGCCACACCCTAGATTGCCAAAAAACGACAAACAATTTAAAAAAAATCGTAAAATAAAATCCAAAATATACTTTTGTTTGTAATGAAACAAAGTCAAACACATTTTCAAATGACAACGCCCTACTAATACCTAGATATAATTGTTTTAAAATAGAAAATCTGTGGTTAATTTGCCTTTTCGTCGCAATGGCTCCTAGCTCTGGTGCAGTCCTCTGGGTTGAACTGACCAATTATTAGGCGACGCTGGATGGCCATCGGTGGACGCCTCGACGCTCCCCGCCCCCGGTGGACGGCGACGGCTCCTCGGGTGCCTTGGGCAGACGGCAGGAGTCCCCCGCTCCCTGCTCCTCCCCTTAACTGGCGGATGGCAGCAGGCTCCGGCCCACGGCAAGTGGCGGTGACTCCTCCTCTCCCTCCCGGAAGGCAGCCGCCCCTCCATTCCCAGGCGGTCGGCGGCGAGCTCGGGCGTCGCACCAGCAACGCACCCCAGCGCCCCGCCTCGAGCGTCCATGGCCGCGAGTCCCCCGCTCCCTGCTCCTCCCCTTATGTGGCGGACGGCAGCAGGCTCCGGCCCACGGCGAGCGGCGGCGACTCGCGCACCATGCTCGATGGCACTGCGGATTCCCCACAGCGGCGATGACCCTCGGACAGCCTTGGAAAGTTAGAAAATTAGACAAAGCTGGCAGTTCATCTCACGTAAACACTTGGAGTTAGGACTAGGGTGTGTCCTGTAAGGTAGTGGTGGGTGGGACACAGGCCACACCCTAGATTGCCAAAAAATGACAAACAATTATAAAAAAATGATCAAATAAAATCTAAAATATAGTTTTGTTTGTAATTAAACAAAGTCAAACACATTTTCAAATGACAAAGCGCAACTAATACCCAGATATAATTGTTTTAAAATAGAAAATCTGTGGTTAATTTGCCTTTTCGTCGCAATGGCTCCTAGCTCTGGTGCAGTCCTCTGGGTTGAACTGACCAATTATTTGCCCATGGCACAGTCTGTCTTAGTCTGCATCCAGAAAACCTGTATCCATCTTAACAGTTAGGTAAAAGCTGCCATTTCAGGTCAGCTAAGTAGGGAAGTTGTAGTGCTGCAATATGTGCGGGGAAATTAGCAATGGACAAAAAGCGTACTGCGCATTGTATACCTTGGAAAGTTAAACAATTAGACAAAGCTGGCAGTTCACCCCACGTAAACACTTGGAGTTAGGACTAGGGTGTGTCCTGTAAGGTAGTGGTGGGTGGGACACAGGCCACACCCTAGATTGCCAAAAAAACGACAAACAATTAAAAAAAAAAATCGTAAAATAAAATCCAAAATATAGTTTTGTTTGTAATGAAACAAAGTCAAATACATTTTCAAATGACAAAGCGCAACTAATACGTGACAGTTCACCCCAAGTAAACTTGGAGTTAGGACTAGGGTGTGTCCTGTAGGGTAGTGGTGGGTGGGACACAGGCCACACCCTAGATTGCCAAAAAAACGACAAACAATTTAAAAAAAGAATCGTAAAATAAAATCCAAAATATAGTTTTGTTTGTAATGAAACAAAGTCAAACACATTTTCAAATGACAAAGCGCAACTAATACCCAGATATAATTGTTTTAAAATGGAAAATCTGTGGTTAATTTGCTTTTTCGTCGCAATGGCTCCTAGCTCTGCTGTAGTCCTCTGGGTTGAACTGACCAATTATTTGCCCATGGCACAGTCTGTCTTAGTCTGCATCCTTAAAACCTGTATCCATCTTCACAGTTAGGTAAAAGCTGCCATTTCAGTTCAGCTAAGTAGGGAAGTTGTAGTGCTGCACTATGTGCGGGGAAATTACCAATGGACAAAAAGCGTACTGCGCATTGTATACCTTGGAAAGTTAGAAAATTAGACAAAGCTGGCAGTTCACCCCACGTAAACACTTGGAGTTAGGACTAGGGTGTGTCCTGTAAGGTAGTGGTGGGTGGGACACAGGCCACACCCTAGATTGCCAAAAAAACGACAAACAATTAAAAAAAAATTGTAAAATAAAATCCAAAATATACTTTTGTTTGTAATGAAACAAAGTCAAATACATTTGCAAATGACAAAGCGCAACTAATACGTGACAGTTCACCCCAAGTAAACTTGGAGTTAGGACTAGGGTGTGTCCTGTAGGGTAGTGGTGGGTGGGACACAGGCCACACCCTAGATTGCCAAAAAAACGACAAACAATTAAAAAAAAATCGTAAAATAAAATCCAAAATATACTTTTGTTTGTAATGAAACAAAGTCAAATACATTTTCAAATGACAAAGCGCAACTAATACGTGACAGTTCACCCCAAGTAAACTTGGAGTTAGGACTAGGGTGTGTCCTGTAGGGTAGTGGTGGGTGGGACACAGGCCACGCCCTAGATTGCCAAAAAATGACAAACAATTAAAAAAAAAAGATCAAATAAAATCTAAAATATAGTTTTGTTTGTAATGAAACAAAGTCAAACACATTTTCAAATGACAACGCCCTACTAATACCTAGATATAATTGTTTTAAAATAGAAAATCTGTGGTTAATTTGCCTTTTCGTCGCAATGGCTCCTAGCTCTGGTGCAGTCCTCTGGGTTGAACTGACCAATTATTAGGCGACGCTGGATGGCCATCGGTGGACGCCTCGACGCTCCCCCGCCCCCGCTGGACGGCGACGGCTCCTCGGGTGCCTTGGGCAGATGGCAGGAGTCCCCCGCTCCCTGCTCCTCCCCTTAACTGGCGGATGGCAGCAGGCTCCGGCCCACGGCAAGCGGCGGTGACTCCTCCTCTCCCTCCCGGAAGGCAGCCGCCCCTCCATTCCCAGGCGGTCGGCGGCGAGCTCGGGCGTCCCACCAGCAACGCACCCCAGCGCCCCGCCTCGAGCGTCCATGGCCGCGAGTCCCCCGCTCCCTGCTCCTCCCCTTATGCGGCGGACGGCAGCAGGCTCCGGCCCACGGCGAGCGGCGGCGACACGCGCACCATGCTCGATGGCACTGCGGATTCCCCACAGCGGCGATGACCCTCGGACAGCCTTGGAAAGTTAGAAAATTAGACAAAGCTGGCAGTTCATCTCACGTAAACACTTGGAGTTAGGACTAGGGTGTGTCCTGTAAGGTAGTGGTTGGTGGGACACAGGCCACACCCTAGATTGCCAAAAAACGACAAACAATTTAAAAAAAATCGTAAAATAAAATCCAAAATATACTTTTGTTTGTAATGAAACAAAGTCAAACACATTTTCAAATGACAACGCCCTACTAATACCTAGATATAATTGTTTTAAAATAGAAAATCTGTGGTTAATTTGACTTTTCGTCGCAATGGCTCCTAGCTCTGGTGCAGTCCTCTGGGTTGAACTGACCAATTATTAGGCGACGCTGGATGGCCATCGGTGGACGCCTCGACGCTCCCCGCCCCCGGTGGACGGCGACGGCTCCTCGGGTGCCTTGGGCAGACGGCAGGAGTCCCCCGCTCCCTGCTCCTCCCCTTAACTGGCGGATGGCAGCAGGCTCCGGCCCACGGCAAGTGGCGGTGACTCCTCCTCTCCCTCCCGGAAGGCAGCCGCCCCTCCATTCCCAGGCGGTCGGCGGCGAGCTCGGCCGTCCCACCGGCAACGCACCCCAGTGCCCCGCCTAGAGCATCCATGGCCGCGAGTCCCCCGCTCCCTGCTCCTCCCCTTATGCGGCGGACGGCAGCAGGCTCCGGCCCACGGCGAGCGGCGGCGACTCGCGCACCATGCTCGATGGCAATGCGCATTGCCCACAGCGGCGATGACTCTTGGACAGCCTTGGAAAGTTAGAAAATTAGACAAAGCTGGCAGTTCACCCCACGTAAACACTTAGAGTTAGGACTAGGGTGTGTCCTGTAAGGTAGTGGTGGGTGGGACACAGGCCACACCCTAGATTGCCAAAAAATGACAAACAATTATAAAAAAATGATCAAATAAAATCTAAAATATAGTTTTGTTTGTAATTAAACAAAGTCAAACACATTTTCAAATGACAAAGCGCAACTAATACCCAGATATAATTGTTTTAAAATAGAAAATCTGTGGTTAATTTGCCTTTTCGTCGCAATGGCTCCTAGCTCTGGTGCAGTCCTCTGGGTTGAACTGACCAATTATTTGCCCATGGCACAGTCTGTCTTAGTCTGCATCCAGAAAACCTGTATCCATCTTAACAGTTAGGTAAAAGCTGCCATTTCAGGTCAGCTAAGTAGGGAAGTTGTAGTGCTGCAATATGTGCGGGGAAATTAGCAATGGACAAAAAGCGTACTGCGCATTGTATACCTTGGAAAGTTAAACAATTAGACAAAGCTGGCAGTTCACCCCACGTAAACACTTGGAGTTAGGACTAGGGTGTGTCCTGTAAGGTAGTGGTGGGTGGGACACAGGCCACACCCTAGATTGCCAAAAAAACGACAAACAATTAAAAAAAAAAATCGTAAAATAAAATCCAAACTATAGTTTTGTTTGTAATGAAACAAAGTCAAATACATTTTCAAATGACAAAGCGCAACTAATACGTGACAGTTCACCCCAAGTAAACTTGGAGTTAGGACTAGGGTGTGTCCTGTAGGGTAGTGGTGGGTGGGACACAGGCCACACCCTAGATTGCCAAAAAAACGACAAACAATTTAAAAAAAGAATCGTAAAATAAAATCCAAAATATAGTTTTGTTTGTAATGAAACAAAGTCAAACACATTTTCAAATGACAAAGCGCAACTAATACCCAGATATAATTGTTTTAAAATGGAAAATCTGTGGTTAATTTGCTTTTTCGTCGCAATGGCTCCTAGCTCTGCTGTAGTCCTCTGGGTTGAACTGACCAATTATTTGCCCATGGCACAGTCTGTCTTAGTCTGCATCCTTAAAACCTGTATCCATCTTCACAGTTAGGTAAAAGCTGCCATTTCAGTTCAGCTAAGTAGGGAAGTTGTAGTGCTGCACTATGTGCGGGGAAATTACCAATGGACAAAAAGCGTACTGCGCATTGTATACCTTGGAAAGTTAGAAAATTAGACAAAGCTGGCAGTTCACCCCACGTAAACACTTGGAGTTAGGACTAGGGTGTGTCCTGTAAGGTAGTGGTGGGTGGGACACAGGCCACACCCTAGATTGCCAAAAAAACGACAAACAATTAAAAAAAAATTGTAAAATAAAATCCAAAATATACTTTTGTTTGTAATGAAACAAAGTCAAATACATTTGCAAATGACAAAGCGCAACTAATACGTGACAGTTCACCCCAAGTAAACTTGGAGTTAGGACTAGGGTGTGTCCTGTAGGGTAGTGGTGGGTGGGACACAGGCCACACCCTAGATGGCCAAAAAAACGACAAACAATTAAAAAAAAATCGTAAAATAAAATCCAAAATATACTTTTGTTTGTAATGAAACAAAGTCAAATACATTTTCAAATGACAAAGCGCAACTAATACGTGACAGTTCACCCCAAGTAAACTTGGAGTTAGGACTAGGGTGTGTCCTGTAGGGTAGTGGTGGGTGGGACACAGGCCACGCCCTAGATTGCCAAAAATGACAAACAATTAAAAAAAAAAGATCAAATAAAATCTAAAATATAGTTTTGTTTGTAATGAAACAAAGTCAAACACATTTTCAAATGACAACGCCCTACTAATACCTAGATATAATTGTTTTAAAATAGAAAATCTGTGGTTAATTTGCCTTTTCGTCGCAATGGCTCCTAGCTCTGGTGCAGTCCTCTGGGTTGAACTGACCAATTATTAGGCGACGCTGGATGGCCATCGGTGGACGCCTCGACGCTCCCCCGCCCCCGGTGGACGGCGACGGCTCCTCGGGTGCCTTGGGCAGACGGCAGGAGTCCCCCGCTCCCTGCTCCTCCCCTTAACTGGCGGATGGCAGCAGGCTCCGGCCCACGGCAAGCGGCGGTGACTCCTCCTCTCCCTCCCGGAAGGCAGCCGCCCCTCCATTCCCAGGCGGTCGGCGGCGAGCTCGGGCGTCCCACCAGCAACGCACCCCAGCGCCCCGCCTCGAGCGTCCATGGCCGCGAGTCCCCCGCTCCCTGCTCCTCCCCTTATGCGGCGGACGGCAGCAGGCTCCGGCCCACGGCGAGCGGCGGCGACTCGCGCACCATGCTCGATGGCACTGCGGATTCCCCACAGCGGCGATGACCCTCGGACAGCCTTGGAAAGTTAGAAAATTAGACAAAGCTGGCAGTTCATCTCACGTAAACACTTGGAGTTAGGACTAGGGTGTGTCCTGTAAGGTAGTGGTTGGTGGGACACAGGCCACACCCTAGATTGCCAAAAAACGACAAACAATTTAAAAAAAATCGTAAAATAAAATCCAAAATATACTTTTGTTTTGTAATGAAACAAAGTCAAACACATTTTCAAATGACAACGCCCTACTAATACCTAGATATAATTGTTTTAAAATAGAAAATCTGTGGTTAATTTGCCTTTTCGTCGCAATGGCTCCTAGCTCTGGTGCAGTCCTCTGGGTTGAACTGACCAATTATTAGGCGACGCTGGATGGCCATCGGTGGACGCCTCGACGCTCCCCCGCCCCCGGTGGACGGCGACGGCTCCTCGGGTGCCTTGGGCAGACGGCAGGAGTCCCCCTCTCCCTACTCCTCCCCTTAACTGGCGGATGGCAGCAGGCTCCGGCCCACGGCAAGCGGCGGTGACTCCTCCTCTCCCTCCCGAAAGGCAGCCGCCCCTCCATTCCCAGGCGGTCGGCGGCGAGCTCGGGCGTCGCACCAGCAACGCACCCCAGCGCCCCGCCTCGAGCGTCCATGGCCGCGAGTCCCCCGCTCCCTGCTCCTCCCCTTATGTGGCGGACGGCAGCAGGCTCCGGCCCACGGCGAGCGGCGGCGACTCGCGCACCATGCTCGATGGCACTGCGGATTCCCCACAGCGGCGATGACCCTCGGACAGCCTTGGAAAGTTAGAAAATTAGACAAAGCTGGCAGTTCATCTCACGTAAACACTTGGAGTTAGGACTAGGGTGTGTCCTGTAAGGTAGTGGTGGGTGGGACACAGGCCACACCCTAGATTGCCAAAAAATGACAAACAATTATAAAAAAATGATCAAATAAAATCTAAAATATAGTTTTGTTTGTAATTAAACAAAGTCAAACACATTTTCAAATGACAAAGCGCAACTAATACCCAGATATAATTGTTTTAAAATAGAAAATCTGTGGTTAATTTGCCTTTTCGTCGCAATGGCTCCTAGCTCTGGTGCAGTCCTCTGGGTTGAACTGACCAATTATTTGCCCATGGCACAGTCTGTCTTAGTCTGCATCCAGAAAACCTGTATCCATCTTAACAGTTAGGTAAAAGCTGCCATTTCAGGTCAGCTAAGTAGGGAAGTTGTAGTGCTGCAATATGTGCGGGGAAATTAGCAATGGACAAAAAGCGTACTGCGCATTGTATACCTTGGAAAGTTAAACAATTAGACAAAGCTGGCAGTTCACCCCACGTAAACACTTGGAGTTAGGACTAGGGTGTGTCCTGTAAGGTAGTGGTGGGTGGGACACAGGCCACACCCTAGATTGCCAAAAAAACGACAAACAATTAAAAAAAAAATCGTAAAATAAAATCCAAAATATAGTTTTGTTTGTAATGAAACAAAGTCAAATACATTTTCAAATGACAAAGCGCAACTAATACGTGACAGTTCACCCCAAGTAAACTTGGAGTTAGGACTAGGGTGTGTCCTGTAGGGTAGTGGTGGGTGGGACACAGGCCACACCCTAGATTGCCAAAAAAACGACAAACAATTTAAAAAAAGAATCGTAAAATAAAATCCAAAATATAGTTTTGTTTGTAATGAAACAAAGTCAAACACATTTTCAAATGACAAAGCGCAACTAATACCCAGATATAATTGTTTTAAAATGGAAAATCTGTGGTTAATTTGCTTTTTCGTCGCAATGGCTCCTAGCTCTGCTGTAGTCCTCTGGGTTGAACTGACCAATTATTTGCCCATGGCACAGTCTGTCTTAGTCTGCATCCTTAAAACCTGTATCCATCTTCACAGTTAGGTAAAAGCTGCCATTTCAGTTCAGCTAAGTAGGGAAGTTGTAGTGCTGCACTATGTGCGGGGAAATTACCAATGGACAAAAAGCGTACTGCGCATTGTATACCTTGGAAAGTTAGAAAATTAGACAAAGCTGGCAGTTCACCCCACGTAAACACTTGGAGTTAGGACTAGGGTGTGTCCTGTAAGGTAGTGGTGGGTGGGACACAGGCCACACCCTAGATTGCCAAAAAAACGACAAACAATTAAAAAAAAATTGTAAAATAAAATCCAAAATATACTTTTGTTTGTAATGAAACAAAGTCAAATACATTTGCAAATGACAAAGCGCAACTAATACGTGACAGTTCACCCCAAGTAAACTTGGAGTTAGGACTAGGGTGTGTCCTGTAGGGTAGTGGTGGGTGGGACACAGGCCACACCCTAGATGGCCAAAAAAACGACAAACAATTAAAAAAAAATCGTAAAATAAAATCCAAAATATACTTTTGTTTGTAATGAAACAAAGTCAAATACATTTTCAAATGACAAAGCGCAACTAATACGTGACAGTTCACCCCAAGTAAACTTGGAGTTAGGACTAGGGTGTGTCCTGTAGGGTAGTGGTGGGTGGGACACAGGCCACGCCCTAGATTGCCAAAAATGACAAACAATTAAAAAAAAAAGATCAAATAAAATCTAAAATATAGTTTTGTTTGTAATGAAACAAAGTCAAACACATTTTCAAATGACAACGCCCTACTAATACCTAGATATAATTGTTTTAAAATAGAAAATCTGTGGTTAATTTGCCTTTTCGTCGCAATGGCTCCTAGCTCTGGTGCAGTCCTCTGGGTTGAACTGACCAATTATTAGGCGACGCTGGATGGCCATCGGTGGACGCCTCGACGCTCCCCCGCCCCCGGTGGACGGCGACGGCTCCTCGGGTGCCTTGGGCAGACGGCAGGAGTCCCCCGCTCCCTGCTCCTCCCCTTAACTGGCGGATGGCAGCAGGCTCCGGCCCACGGCAAGCGGCGGTGACTCCTCCTCTCCCTCCCGGAAGGCAGCCGCCCCTCCATTCCCAGGCGGTCGGCGGCGAGCTCGGGCGTCCCACCAGCAACGCACCCCAGCGCCCCGCCTCGAGCGTCCATGGCCGCGAGTCCCCCGCTCCCTGCTCCTCCCCTTATGCGGCGGACGGCAGCAGGCTCCGGCCCACGGCGAGCGGCGGCGACTCGCGCACCATGCTCGATGGCACTGCGGATTCCCCACAGCGGCGATGACCCTCGGACAGCCTTGGAAAGTTAGAAAATTAGACAAAGCTGGCAGTTCATCTCACGTAAACACTTGGAGTTAGGACTAGGGTGTGTCCTGTAAGGTAGTGGTTGGTGGGACACAGGCCACACCCTAGATTGCCAAAAAACGACAAACAATTTTAAAAAAATCGTAAAATAAAATCCAAAATATACTTTTGTTTTGTAATGAAACAAAGTCAAACACATTTTCAAATGACAACGCCCTACTAATACCTAGATATAATTGTTTTAAAATAGAAAATCTGTGGTTAATTTGCCTTTTCGTCGCAATGGCTCCTAGCTCTGGTGCAGTCCTCTGGGTTGAACTGACCAATTATTAGGCGACGCTGGATGGCCATCGGTGGACGCCTCGACGCTCCCCCGCCCCCGGTGGACGGCGACGGCTCCTCGGGTGCCTTGGGCAGACGGCAGGAGTCCCCCTCTCCCTGCTCCTCCCCTTAACTGGCGGATGGCAGCAGGCTCCGGCCCACGGCAAGCGGCGGTGACTCCTCCTCTCCCTCCCGAAAGGCAGCCGCCCCTCCATTCCCAGGCGGTCGGCGGCGAGCTCGGGCGTCGCACCAGCAACGCACCCCAGCGCCCCGCCTCGAGCGTCCATGGCCGCGAGTCCCCCGCTCCCTGCTCCTCCCCTTATGTGGCGGACGGCAGCAGGCTCCGGCCCACGGCGAGCGGCGGCGACTCGCGCACCATGCTCGATGGCACTGCGGATTCCCCACAGCGGCGATGACCCTCGGACAGCCTTGGAAAGTTAGAAAATTAGACAAAGCTGGCAGTTCATCTCACGTAAACACTTGGAGTTAGGACTAGGGTGTGTCCTGTAAGGTAGTGGTGGGTGGGACACAGGCCACACCCTAGATTGCCAAAAAATGACAAACAATTATAAAAAAATGATCAAATAAAATCTAAAATATAGTTTTGTTTGTAATTAAACAAAGTCAAACACATTTTCAAATGACAAAGCGCAACTAATACCCAGATATAATTGTTTTAAAATAGAAAATCTGTGGTTAATTTGCCTTTTCGTCGCAATGGCTCCTAGCTCTGGTGCAGTCCTCTGGGTTGAACTGACCAATTATTTGCCCATGGCACAGTCTGTCTTAGTCTGCATCCAGAAAACCTGTATCCATCTTAACAGTTAGGTAAAAGCTGCCATTTCAGGTCAGCTAAGTAGGGAAGTTGTAGTGCTGCAATATGTGCGGGGAAATTAGCAATGGACAAAAAGCGTACTGCGCATTGTATACCTTGGAAAGTTAAACAATTAGACAAAGCTGGCAGTTCACCCCACGTAAACACTTGGAGTTAGGACTAGGGTGTGTCCTGTAAGGTAGTGGTGGGTGGGACACAGGCCACACCCTAGATTGCCAAAAAAACGACAAACAATTAAAAAAAAAATCGTAAAATAAAATCCAAAATATAGTTTTGTTTGTAATGAAACAAAGTCAAATACATTTTCAAATGACAAAGCGCAACTAATACGTGACAGTTCACCCCAAGTAAACTTGGAGTTAGGACTAGGGTGTGTCCTGTAGGGTAGTGGTGGGTGGGACACAGGCCACACCCTAGATTGCCAAAAAAACGACAAACAATTTAAAAAAAGAATCGTAAAATAAAATCCAAAATATAGTTTTGTTTGTAATGAAACAAAGTCAAACACATTTTCAAATGACAAAGCGCAACTAATACCCAGATATAATTGTTTTAAAATGGAAAATCTGTGGTTAATTTGCTTTTTCGTCGCAATGGCTCCTAGCTCTGCTGTAGTCCTCTGGGTTGAACTGACCAATTATTTGCCCATGGCACAGTCTGTCTTAGTCTGCATCCTTAAAACCTGTATCCATCTTCACAGTTAGGTAAAAGCTGCCATTTCAGTTCAGCTAAGTAGGGAAGTTGTAGTGCTGCACTATGTGCGGGGAAATTACCAATGGACAAAAAGCGTACTGCGCATTGTATACCTTGGAAAGTTAGAAAATTAGACAAAGCTGGCAGTTCACCCCACGTAAACACTTGGAGTTAGGACTAGGGTGTGTCCTGTAAGGTAGTGGTGGGTGGGACACAGGCCACACCCTAGATTGCCAAAAAAACGACAAACAATTAAAAAAAAATTGTAAAATAAAATCCAAAATATACTTTTGTTTGTAATGAAACAAAGTCAAATACATTTGCAAATGACAAAGCGCAACTAATACGTGACAGTTCACCCCAAGTAAACTTGGAGTTAGGACTAGGGTGTGTCCTGTAGGGTAGTGGTGGGTGGGACACAGGCCACACCCTAGATTGCCAAAAAAACGACAAACAATTTAAAAAAAATCGTAAAATAAAATCCAAAATATACTTTTGTTTGTAATGAAACAAAGTCAAATACATTTTCAAATGACAAAGCGCAACTAATACGTGACAGTTCACCCCAAGTAAACTTGGAGTTAGGACTAGGGTGTGTCCTGTAGGGTAGTGGTGGGTGGGACACAGGCCACGCCCTAGATTTCCAAAAAATGACAAACAATTAAAAAAAAAAGATCAAATAAAATCTAAAATATAGTTTTGTTTGTAATGAAACAAAGTCAAACACATTTTCAAATGACAACGCCCTACTAATACCTAGATATAATTGTTTTAAAATAGAAAATCTGTGGTTAATTTGCCTTTTCGTCGCAATGGCTCCTAGCTCTGGTGCAGTCCTCTGGGTTGAACTGACCAATTATTAGGCGACGCTGGATGGCCATCGGTGGACGCCTCGACGCTCCCCCGCCCCCGCTGGACGGCGACGGCTCCTCGGGTGCCTTGGGCAGATGGCAGGAGTCCCCCGCTCCCTGCTCCTCCCCTTAACTGGCGGATGGCAGCAGGCTCCGGCCCACGGCAAGCGGCGGTGACTCCTCCTCTCCCTCCCGGAAGGCAGCCGCCCCTCCATTCCCAGGCGGTCGGCGGCGAGCTCGGGCGTCCCACCAGCAACGCACCCCAGCGCCGCGCCTCGAGCGTCCATGGCCGCGAGTCCCCCGCTCCCTGCTCCTCCCCTTATGCGGCGGACGGCAGCAGGCTCCGGCCCACGGCGAGCGGCGGCGACACGCGCACCATGCTCGATGGCACTGCGGATTCCCCACAGCGGCGATGACCCTCGGACAGCCTTGGAAAGTTAGAAAATTAGACAAAGCTGGCAGTTCATCTCACGTAAACACTTGGAGTTAGGACTAGGGTGTGTCCTGTAAGGTAGTGGTTGGTGGGACACAGGCCACACCCTAGATTGCCAAAAAACGACAAACAATTTAAAAAAAATCGTAAAATAAAATCCAAAATATACTTTTGTTTGTAATGAAACAAAGTCAAACACATTTTCAAATGACAACGCCCTACTAATACCTAGATATAATTGTTTTAAAATAGAAAATCTGTGGTTAATTTGACTTTTCGTCGCAATGGCTCCTAGCTCTGGTGCAGTCCTCTGGGTTGAACTGACCAATTATTAGGCGACGCTGGATGGCCATCGGTGGACGCCTCGACGCTCCCCGCCCCCGGTGGACGGCGACGGCTCCTCGGGTGCCTTGGGCAGACGGCAGGAGTCCCCCGCTCCCTGCTCCTCCCCTTAACTGGCGGATGGCAGCAGGCTCCGGCCCACGGCAAGTGGCGGTGACTCCTCCTCTCCCTCCCGGAAGGCAGCCGCCCCTCCATTCCCAGGCGGTCGGCGGCGAGCTCGGCCGTCCCACCGGCAACGCACCCCAGTGCCCCGCCTAGAGCGTCCATGGCCGCGAGTCCCCCGCTCCCTGCTCCTCCCCTTATGCGGCGGACGGCAGCAGGCTCCGGCCCGCGGCGAGCGGCGGCGACTCGCGCACCATGCTCGATGGCAATGCGCATTGCCCACAGCGGCGATGACTCTTGGACAGCCTTGGAAAGTTAGAAAATTAGACAAAGCTGGCAGTTCACCCCACGTAAACACTTAGAGTTAGGACTAGGGTGTGTCCTGTAAGGTAGTGGTGGGTGGGACACAGGCCACACCCTAGATTGCCAAAAAATGACAAACAATTATAAAAAAATGATCAAATAAAATCTAAAATATAGTTTTGTTTGTAATTAAACAAAGTCAAACACATTTTCAAATGACAAAGCGCAACTAATACCCAGATATAATTGTTTTAAAATAGAAAATCTGTGGTTAATTTGCCTTTTCGTCGCAATGGCTCCTAGCTCTGGTGCAGTCCTCTGGGTTGAACTGACCAATTATTTGCCCATGGCACAGTCTGTCTTAGTCTGCATCCAGAAAACCTGTATCCATCTTAACAGTTAGGTAAAAGCTGCCATTTCAGGTCAGCTAAGTAGGGAAGTTGTAGTGCTGCAATATGTGCGGGGAAATTAGCAATGGACAAAAAGCGTACTGCGCATTGTATACCTTGGAAAGTTAAATAATTAGACAAAGCTGGCAGTTCACCCCACGTAAACACTTGGAGTTAGGACTAGGGTGTGTCCTGTAAGGTAGTGGTGGGTGGGACACAGGCCACACCCTAGATTGCCAAAAAAACGACAAACAATTAAAAAAAAAAATCGTAAAATAAAATCCAAACTATAGTTTTGTTTGTAATGAAACAAAGTCAAATACATTTTCAAATGACAAAGCGCAACTAATACGTGACAGTTCACCCCAAGTAAACTTGGAGTTAGGACTAGGGTGTGTCCTGTAGGGTAGTGGTGGGTGGGACACAGGCCACACCCTAGATTGCCAAAAAAACGACAAACAATTTAAAAAAAGAATCGTAAAATAAAATCCAAAATATAGTTTTGTTTGTAATGAAACAAAGTCAAACACATTTTCAAATGACAAAGCGCAACTAATACCCAGATATAATTGTTTTAAAATGGAAAATCTGTGGTTAATTTGCTTTTTCGTCGCAATGGCTCCTAGCTCTGCTGTAGTCCTCTGGGTTGAACTGACCAATTATTTGCCCATGGCACAGTCTGTCTTAGTCTGCATCCTTAAAACCTGTATCCATCTTCACAGTTAGGTAAAAGCTGCCATTTCAGTTCAGCTAAGTAGGGAAGTTGTAGTGCTGCACTATGTGCGGGGAAATTACCAATGGACAAAAAGCGTACTGCGCATTGTATACCTTGGAAAGTTAGAAAATTAGACAAAGCTGGCAGTTCACCCCACGTAAACACTTGGAGTTAGGACTAGGGTGTGTCCTGTAAGGTAGTGGTGGGTGGGACACAGGCCACACCCTAGATTGCCAAAAAAACGACAAACAATTAAAAAAAATTGTAAAATAAAATCCAAAATATACTTTTGTTTGTAATGAAACAAAGTCAAATACATTTGCAAATGACAAAGCGCAACTAATACGTGACAGTTCACCCCAAGTAAACTTGGAGTTAGGACTAGGGTGTGTCCTGTAGGGTAGTGGTGGGTGGGACACAGGCCACACCCTAGATGGCCAAAAAAACGACAAACAATTAAAAAAAAATCGTAAAATAAAATCCAAAATATACTTTTGTTTGTAATGAAACAAAGTCAAATACATTTTCAAATGACAAAGCGCAACTAATACGTGACAGTTCACCCCAAGTAAACTTGGAGTTAGGACTAGGGTGTGTCCTGTAGGGTAGTGGTGGGTGGGACACAGGCCACGCCCTAGATTGCCAAAAAATGACAAACAATTAAAAAAAAAAGATCAAATAAAATCTAAAATATAGTTTTGTTTGTAATGAAACAAAGTCAAACACATTTTCAAATGACAACGCCCTACTAATACCTAGATATAATTGTTTTAAAATAGAAAATCTGTGGTTAATTTGCCTTTTCGTCGCAATGGCTCCTAGCTCTGGTGCAGTCCTCTGGGTTGAACTGACCAATTATTAGGCGACGCTGGATGGCCATCGGTGGACGCCTCGACGCTCCCCCGCCCCCGGTGGACGGCGACGGCTCCTCGGGTGCCTTGGGCAGACGGCAGGAGTCCCCCGCTCCCTGCTCCTCCCCTTAACTGGCGGATGGCAGCAGGCTCCGGCCCACGGCAAGCGGCGGTGACTCCTCCTCTCCCTCCCGGAAGGCAGCCGCCCCTCCATTCCCAGGCGGTCGGCGGCGAGCTCGGGCGTCCCACCAGCAACGCACCCCAGCGCCCCGCCTCGAGCGTCCATGGCCGCGAGTCCCCCGCTCCCTGCTCCTCCCCTTATGCGGCGGACGGCAGCAGGCTCCGGCCCACGGCGAGCGGCGGCGACTCGCGCACCATGCTCGATGGCACTGCGGATTCCCCACAGCGGCGATGACCCTCGGACAGCCTTGGAAAGTTAGAAAATTAGACAAAGCTGGCAGTTCATCTCACGTAAACACTTGGAGTTAGGACTAGGGTGTGTCCTGTAAGGTAGTGGTGGGTGGGACACAGGCCACACCCTAGATTGCCAAAAAACGACAAACAATTTAAAAAAAATCGTAAAATAAAATCCAAAATATACTTTTGTTTGTAATGAAACAAAGTCAAACACATTTTCAAATGACAACGCCCTACTAATACCTAGATATAATTGTTTTAAAATAGAAAATCTGTGGTTAATTTGCCTTTTCGTCGCAATGGCTCCTAGCTCTGGTGCAGTCCTCTGGGTTGAACTGACCAATTATTAGGCGACGCTGGATGGCCATCGGTGGACGCCTCGACGCTCCCCGCCCCCGGTGGACGGCGACGGCTCCTCGGGTGCCTTGGGCAGACGGCAGGAGTCCCCCGCTCCCTGCTCCTCCCCTTAACTGGCGGATGGCAGCAGGCTCCGGCCCACGGCAAGTGGCGGTGACTCCTCCTCTCCCTCCCGGAAGGCAGCCGCCCCTCCATTCCCAGGCGGTCGGCGGCGAGCTCGGCCGTCCCACCGGCAACGCACCCCAGTGCCCCGCCTAGAGCGTCCATGGCCGCGAGTCCCCCGGTCCCTGCTCCTCCCCTTATGCGGCGGACGGCAGCAGGCTCCGGCCCGAGGCGAGCGGCGGCGACTCGCGCACCATGCTCGATGGCAATGCGCATTGCCCACAGCGGCGATGACTCTTGGACAGCCTTGGAAAGTTAGAAAATTAGACAAAGCTGGCAGTTCACCCCACGTAAACACTTAGAGTTAGGACTAGGGTGTGTCCTGTAAGGTAGTGGTGGGTGGGACACAGGCCACACCCTAGATTGCCAAAAAATGACAAACAATTAAAAAAAAATGATCAAATAAAATCTAAAATATAGTTTTGTTTGTAATTAAACAAAGTCAAACACATTTTCAAATGACAAAGCGCAGCTAATACCCAGATATAATTGTTTTAAAATAGAAAATCTGTGGTTAATTTGCCTTTTCGTCGCAATGGCTCCTAGCTCTGGTGCAGTCCTCTGGGTTGAACTGACCAATTATTTGCCCATGGCACAGTCTGTCTTAGTCTGCATCCAGAAAACCTGTATCCATCTTAACAGTTAGGTAAAAGCTGCCATTTCAGGTCAGCTAAGTAGGGAAGTTGTAGTGCTGCAATATGTGCGGGGAAATTAGCAATGGACAAAAAGCGTACTGCGCATTGTATACCTTGGAAAGTTAAACAATTAGACAAAGCTGGCAGTTCACCCCACGTAAACACTTGGAGTTAGGACTAGGGTGTGTCCTGTAAGGTAGTGGTGGGTGGGACACAGGCCACACCCTAGATTGCCAAAAAAACGACAAACAATTAAAAAAAAAATCGTAAAATAAAATCCAAAATATAGTTTTGTTTGTAATGAAACAAAGTCAAATACATTTTCAAATGACAAAGCGCAACTAATACGTGACAGTTCACCCCAAGTAAACTTGGAGTTAGGACTAGGGTGTGTCCTGTAGGGTAGTGGTGGGTGGGACACAGGCCACACCCTAGATTGCCAAAAACACGACAAACAATTTAAAAAAAGAATCGTAAAATAAAATCCAAAATATAGTTTTGTTTGTAATGAAACAAAGTCAAACACATTTTCAAATGACAAAGCGCAACTAATACCCAGATATAATTGTTTTAAAATGGAAAATCTGTGGTTAATTTGCTTTTTCGTCGCAATGGCTCCTAGCTCTGCTGTAGTCCTCTGGGTTGAACTGACCAATTATTTGCCCATGGCACAGTCTGTCTTAGTCTGCATCCTTAAAACCTGTATCCATCTTCACAGTTAGGTAAAAGCTGCCATTTCAGTTCAGCTAAGTAGGGAAGTTGTAGTGCTGCACTATGTGCGGGGAAATTACCAATGGACAAAAAGCGTACTGCGCATTGTATACCTTGGAAAGTTAGAAAATTAGACAAAGCTGGCAGTTCACCCCACGTAAACACTTGGAGTTAGGACTAGGGTGTGTCCTGTAAGGTAGTGGTGGGTGGGACACAGGCCACACCCTAGATTGCCAAAAAAACGACAAACAATTAAAAAAAAATTGTAAAATAAAATCCAAAATATACTTTTGTTTGTAATGAAACAAAGTCAAATACATTTGCAAATGACAAAGCGCAACTAATACGTGACAGTTCACCCCAAGTAAACTTGGAGTTAGGACTAGGGTGTGTCCTGTAGGGTAGTGGTGGGTGGGACACAGGCCACACCCTAGATTGCCAAAAAAACGACAAACAATTTTAAAAAAATCGTAAAATAAAATCCAAAATATACTTTTGTTTGTAATGAAACAAAGTCAAATACATTTTCAAATGACAAAGCGCAACTAATACGTGACAGTTCACCCCAAGTAAACTTGGAGTTAGGACTAGGGTGTGTCCTGTAGGGTAGTGGTGGGTGGGACACAGGCCACGCCCTAGATTGCCAAAAAATGACAAACAATTTAAAAAAAAAGATCAAATAAAATCTAAAATATAGTTTTGTTTGTAATGAAACAAAGTCAAACACATTTTCAAATGACAACGCCCTACTAATACCTAGATATAATTGTTTTAAAATAGAAAATCTGTGGTTAATTTGCCTTTTCGTCGCAATGGCTCCTAGCTCTGGTGCAGTCCTCTGGGTTGAACTGACCAATTATTAGGCGACGCTGGATGGCCATCGGTGGACGCCTCGACGCTCCCCCGCCCCCGGTGGACGGCGACGGCTCCTCGGGTGCCTTGGGCAGACGGCAGGAGTCCCCCTCTCCCTGCTCCTCCCCTTAACTGGCGGATGGCAGCAGGCTCCGGCCCACGGCAAGCGGCGGTGACTCCTCCTCTCCCTCCCGAAAGGCAGCCGCCCCTCCATTCCCAGGCGGTCGGCGGCGAGCTCGGGCGTCGCACCAGCAACGCACCCCAGCGCCCCGCCTCGAGCGTCCATGGCCGCGAGTCCCCCGCTCCCTGCTCCTCCCCTTATGTGGCGGACGGCAGCAGGCTCCGGCCCACGGCGAGCGGCGGCGACTCGCGCACCATGCTCGATGGCACTGCGGATTCCCCACAGCGGCGATGACCCTCGGACAGCCTTGGAAAGTTAGAAAATTAGACAAAGCTGGCAGTTCATCTCACGTAAACACTTGGAGTTAGGACTAGGGTGTGTCCTGTAAGGTAGTGGTGGGTGGGACACAGGCCACACCCTAGATTGCCAAAAAACGACAAACAATTTAAAAAAAATCGTAAAATAAAATCCAAAATATACTTTTGTTTGTAATGAAACAAAGTCAAACACATTTTCAAATGACAACGCCCTACTAATACCTAGATATAATTGTTTTAAAATAGAAAATCTGTGGTTAATTTGCCTTTTCGTCGCAATGGCTCCTAGCTCTGGTGCAGTCCTCTGGGTTGAACTGACCAATTATTAGGCGACGCTGGATGGCCATCGGTGGACGCCTCGACGCTCCCCGCCCCCGGTGGACGGCGACGGCTCCTCGGGTGCCTTGGGCAGACGGCAGGAGTCCCCCGCTCCCTGCTCCTCCCCTTAACTGGCGGATGGCAGCAGACTCCGGCCCACGGCAAGTGGCGGTGACTCCTCCTCTCCCTCCCGGAAGGCAGCCGCCCCTCCATTCCCAGGCGGTCGGCGGCGAGCTCGGCCGTCCCACCGGCAACGCACCCCAGTGCCCCGCCTAGAGCGTCCATGGCCGCGAGTCCCCCGCTCCCTGCTCCTCCCCTTATGCGGCGGACGGAAGCAGGCTCCGGCCCACGGCGAGCGGCGGCGACTCGCGCGCCATGCTCGATGGCAATGCGCATTGCCCACAGCGGCGATGACTCTTGGACAGCCTTGGAAAGTTAGAAAATTAGACAAAGCTGGCAGTTCACCCCACGTAAACACTTAGAGTTAGGACTAGGGTGTGTCCTGTAAGGTAGTGGTGGGTGGGACACAGGCCACACCCTAGATTGCCAAAAAATGACAAACAATTAAAAAAAAATTATCAAATAAAATCTAAAATATAGTTTTGTTTGTAATTAAACAAAGTCAAACACATTTTCAAATGACAAAGCGCAACTAATACCCAGATATAATTGTTTTAAAATAGAAAATCTGTGGTTAATTTGCTTTTTCGTCGCAATGGCTCCTAGCTCTGCTGTAGTCCTCTGGGTTGAACTGACCAATTATTTGCCCATGGCAGAGTCTGTCTTAGTCTGCATCCAGAAAACCTGTATCCGTCTTCACAGTTAGGTAAAAGCTGCCATTTCAGTTCAGCTAAGTAGGGACGTTGTAGTGCTGTACTATGTGCTGGGAAATTAGCAATGGACAAAAAGCGCACTGCGCATTGTATACCTTGGAAAGTTAGAAAATTAGACAAAGCTGGCAGTTCACCCCACGTAAACACTTGGAGTTAGGACTAGGGTGTGTCCTGTAAGGTAGTGGTGGGTGGGACACAGGCCACACCCTAGATTGCCAAAAAACGACAAACAATTTAAAAAAAATCGTAAAATAAAATCCAAAATATACTTTTGTTTGTAATGAAACAAAGTCAAATACATTTTCAAATGACAAAGTGCAACTAATACGTGACAGTTCACCCCAAGTAAACTTGGAGTTAGGACTAGGGTGTGTCCTGTAGGGTAGTGGTGGGTGGGACACAGGCCACGCCCTAGATTGCCAAAAAATGACAAACAATTTAAAAAAAAAGATCAAATAAAATCTAAAATATAGTTTTGTTTGTAATGAAACAAAGTCAAACACATTTTCAAATGACAACGCCCTACTAATACCTAGATATAATTGTTTTAAAATAGAAAATCTGTGGTTAATTTGACTTTTCGTCGCAATGGCTCCTAGCTCTGGTGCAGTCCTCTGGGTTGAACTGACCAATTATTAGGCGACGCTGGATGGCCATCGGTGGACGCCTCGACGCTCCCCCGCCCCCGGTGGACGGCGACGGCTCCTCGGGTGCCTTGGGCTGACGGCAGGAGTCCCCCGCTCCCTGCTCCTCCCCTTAACTGGCGGATGGCAGCAGGCTCCGGCCCACGGCAAGCGGCGGTGACTCCTCCTCTCCCTCCCGGAAGGCAGCCGCCCCTCCATTCCCAGGCGGTCGGCGGCGAGCTCGGGCGTCCCACCAGCAACGCACCCCAGCGCCCCGCCTCGAGCGTCCATGGCCGCGAGTCCCCCGCTCCCTGCTCCTCCCCTTATGCGGCGGACGGCAGCAGGCTCCGGCCCACGGCGAGCGGCGGCGACTCGCGCACCATGCTCGATGGCACTGCGGATTCCCCACAGCGGCGATGACCCTCGGACAGCCTTGGAAAGTTAGAAAATTAGACAAAGCTGGCAGTTCATCTCACGTAAACACTTGGAGTTAGGACTAGGGTGTGTCCTGTAAGGTAGTGGTGGGTGGGACACAGGCCACACCCTAGATTGCCAAAAAACGACAAACAATTTAAAAAAAATCGTAAAATAAAATCCAAAATATACTTTTGTTTGTAATGAAACAAAGTCAAACACATTTTCAAATGACAACGCCCTACTAATACCTAGATATAATTGTTTTAAAATAGAAAATCTGTGCTTAATTTGCCTTTTCGTCGCAATGGCTCCTAGCTCTGGTGCAGTCCTCTGGGTTGAACTGACCAATTATTAGGCGACGCTGGATGGCCATCGGTGGACGCCTCGACGCTCCCCGCCCCCGGTGGACGGCGACGGCTCCTCGGGTGCCTTGGGCAGACGGCAGGAGTCCCCCGCTCCCTGCTCCTCCCCTTAACTGGCGGATGGCAGCAGGCTCCGGCCCACGGCAAGTGGCGGTGACTCCTCCTCTCCCTCCCGGAAGGCAGCCGCCCCTCCATTCCCAGGCGGTCGGCGGCGAGCTCGGCCGTCCCACCGGCAACGCACCCCAGTGCCCCGCCTAGAGCGTCCATGGCCGCGAGTCCCCCGCTCCCTGCTCCTCCCCTTATGTGGCGGACGGCAGCAGGCTCCGGCCCACGGCGAGCGGCGGCGACTCGCGCACCATGCTCGATGGCAATGCGCATTGCCCACAGCGGCGATGACTCTTGGACAGCCTTGGAAAGTTAGAAAATTAGACAAAGCTGGCAGTTCACCCCACGTAAACACTTAGAGTTAGGACTAGGGTGTGTCCTGTAAGGTAGTGGTGGGTGGGACACAGGCCACACCCTAGATTGCCAAAAAATGACAAACAATTAAAAAAAAATGATCAAATAAAATCTAAAATATAGTTTTGTTTGTAATTAAACAAAGTCAAACACATTTTCAAATGACAAAGCGCAACTAATACCCAGATATAATTGTTTTAAAATAGAAAATCTGTGGTTAATTTGCCTTTTCGTCGCAATGGCTCCTAGCTCTGGTGCAGTCCTCTGGGTTGAACTGACCAATTATTTGCCCATGGCACAGTCTGTCTTAGTCTGCATCCAGAAAACCTGTATCCATCTTAACAGTTAGGTAAAAGCTGCCATTTCAGGTCAGCTAAGTAGGGAAGTTGTAGTGCTGCAATATGTGCGGGGAAATTAGCAATGGACAAAAAGCGTACTGCGCATTGTATACCTTGGAAAGTTAAACAATTAGACAAAGCTGGCAGTTCACCCCACGTAAACACTTGGAGTTAGGACTAGGGTGTGTCCTGTAAGGTAGTGGTGGGTGGGACACAGGCCACACCCTAGATTGCCAAAAAAACGACAAACAATTAAAAAAAAAATCGTAAAATAAAATCCAAAATATAGTTTTGTTTGTAATGAAACAAAGTCAAATACATTTTCAAATGACAAAGCGCAACTAATACGTGACAGTTCACCCCAAGTAAACTTGGAGTTAGGACTAGGGTGTGTCCTGTAGGGTAGTGGTGGGTGGGACACAGGCCACACCCTAGATTGCCAAAAAAACGACAAACAATTTTAAAAAAGAATCGTAAAATAAAATCCAAAATATAGTTTTGTTTGTAATGAAACAAAGTCAAACACATTTTCAAATGACAAAGCGCAACTAATACCCAGATATAATTGTTTTAAAATGGAAAATCTGTGGTTAATTTGCTTTTTCGTCGCAATGGCTCCTAGCTCTGCTGTAGTCCTCTGGGTTGAACTGACCAATTATTTGCCCATGGCACAGTCTGTCTTAGTCTGCATCCTTAAAACCTGTATCCATCTTCACAGTTAGGTAAAAGCTGCCATTTCAGTTCAGCTAAGTAGGGAAGTTGTAGTGCTGCACTATGTGCGGGGAAATTACCAATGGACAAAAAGCGTACTGCGCATTGTATACCTTGGAAAGTTAGAAAATTAAACAAAGCTGGCAGTTCACCCCACGTAAACACTTGGAGTTAGGACTAGGGTGTGTCCTGTAAGGTAGTGGTGGGTGGGACACAGGCCACACCCTAGATTGCCAAAAAATGACAAACAATTAAAAAAAAATGATCAAATAAAATCTAAAATATAGTTTTGTTTGTAATTAAACAAAGTCAAACACATTTTCAAATGACAAAGCGCAACTAATACCCAGATATAATTGTTTTAAAATAGAAAATCTGTGGTTAATTTGCCTTTTCGTCGCAATGGCTCCTAGCTCTGCTGTAGTCCTCTGGGTTGAACTGACCAATTATTTGCCCATGGCACAGTCTGTCTTAGTCTGCATCCTTAAAACCTGTATCCATCTTCACAGTTAGGTAAAAGCTGCCATTTCAGTTCAGCTAAGTAGGGAAGTTGTAGTGCTGCACTATGTGCGGGGAAATTACCAATGGACAAAAAGCGTACTGCGCATTGTATACCTTGGAAAGTTAGAAAATTAGACAAAGCTGGCAGTTCACCCCACGTAAACACTTGGAGTTAGGACTAGGGTGTGTCCTGTAAGGTAGTGGTGGGTGGGACACAGGCCACACCCTAGATTGCCAAAAAAACGACAAACAATTAAAAAAAAATTGTAAAATAAAATCCAAAATATACTTTTGTTTGTAATGAAACAAAGTCAAATACATTTGCAAATGACAAAGCGCAACTAATACGTGACAGTTCACCCCAAGTAAACTTGGAGTTAGGACTAGGGTGTGTCCTGTAGGGTAGTGGTGGGTGGGACACAGGCCACACCCTAGATTGCCAAAAAAACGACAAACAATTTAAAAAAAATCGTAAAATAAAATCCAAAATATACTTTTGTTTGTAATGAAACAAAGTCAAATACATTTTCAAATGACAAAGCGCAACTAATACGTGACAGTTCACCCCAAGTAAACTTGGAGTTAGGACTAGGGTGTGTCCTGTAGGGTAGTGGTGGGTGGGACACAGGCCACGCCCTAGATTGCCAAAAAATGACAAACAATTAAAAAAAAAAGATCAAATAAAATCTAAAATATAGTTTTGTTTGTAATGAAACAAAGTCAAACACATTTTCAAATGACAACGCCCTACTAATACCTAGATATAATTGTTTTAAAATAGAAAATCTGTGGTTAATTTGCCTTTTCGTCGCAATGGCTCCTAGCTCTGGTGCAGTCCTCTGGGTTGAACTGACCAATTATTAGGCGACGCTGGATGGCCATCGGTGGACGCCTCGACGCTCCCCCGCCCCCGGTGGACGGCGACGGCTCCTCGGGTGCCTTGGGCAGACGGCAGGAGTCCCCCTCTCCCTGCTCCTCCCCTTAACTGGCGGATGGCAGCAGGCTCCGGCCCACGGCAAGCGGCGGTGACTCCTCCTCTCCCTCCCGAAAGGCAGCCGCCCCTCCATTCCCAGGCGGTCGGCGGCGAGCTCGGGCGTCCCACCAGCAACGCACCCCAGCGCCCCGCCTCGAGCGTCCATGGCCGCGAGTCCCCCGCTCCCTGCTCCTCCCCTTATGTGGCGGACGGCAGCAGGCTCCGGCCCACGGCGAGCGGCGGCGACTCGCGCACCATGCTCGATGGCACTGCGGATTCCCCACAGCGGCGATGACCCTCGGACAGCCTTGGAAAGTTAGAAAATTAGACAAAGCTGGCAGTTCATCTCACGTAAACACTTGGAGTTAGGACTAGGGTGTGTCCTGTAAGGTAGTGGTGGGTGGGACACAGGCCACACCCTAGATTGCCAAAAAACGACAAACAATTTAAAAAAAATCGTAAAATAAAATCCAAAATATACTTTTGTTTGTAATGAAACAAAGTCAAACACATTTTCAAATGACAACGCCCTACTAATACCTAGATATAATTGTTTTAAAATAGAAAATCTGTGGTTAATTTGCCTTTTCGTCGCAATGGCTCCTAGCTCTGGTGCAGTCCTCTGGGTTGAACTGACCAATTATTAGGCGACGCTGGATGGCCATCGGTGGACGCCTCGACGCTCCCCGCCCCCGGTGGACGGCGACGGCTCCTCGGGTGCCTTGGGCAGACGGCAGGAGTCCCCCGCTCCCTGCTCCTCCCCTTAACTGGCGGATGGCAGCAGGCTCCGGCCCACGGCAAGTGGCGGTGACTCCTCCTCTCCCTCCCGGAAGGCAGCCGCCCCTCCATTCCCAGGCGGTCGGCGGCGAGCTCGGCCGTCCCACCGGCAACGCACCCCAGTGCCCCGCCTAGAGCGTCCATGGCCGCGAGTCCCCCGCTCCCTGCTCCTCCCCTTATGCGGCGGACGGAAGCAGGCTCCGGCCCACGGCGAGCGGCGGCGACTCGCGCGCCATGCTCGATGGCAATGCGCATTGCCCACAGCGGCGATGACTCTTGGACAGCCTTGGAAAGTTAGAAAATTAGACAAAGCTGGCAGTTCACCCCACGTAAACACTTAGAGTTAGGACTAGGGTGTGTCCTGTAAGGTAGTGGTGGGTGGGACACAGGCCACACCCTAGATTGCCAAAAAATGACAAACAATTAAAAAAAAATGATCAAATAAAATCTAAAATATAGTTTTGTTTGTAATTAAACAAAGTCAAACACATTTTCAAATGACAAAGCGCAACTAATACCCAGATATAATTGTTTTAAAATAGAAAATCTGTGGTTAATTTGCTTTTTCGTCGCAATGGCTCCTAGCTCTGCTGTAGTCCTCTGGGTTGAACTGACCAATTATTTGCCCATGGCAGAGTCTGTCTTAGTCTGCATCCAGAAAACCTGTATCCGTCTTCACAGTTAGGTAAAAGCTGCCATTTCAGTTCAGCTAAGTAGGGACGTTGTAGTGCTGTACTATGTGCTGGGAAATTAGCAATGGACAAAAAGCGCACTGCGCATTGTATACCTTGGAAAGTTAGAAAATTAGACAAAGCTGGCAGTTCACCCCACGTAAACACTTGGAGTTAGGACTAGGGTGTGTCCTGTAAGGTAGTGGTGGGTGGGACACAGGCCACACCCTAGATTGCCAAAAAACGACAAACAATTTAAAAAAAATCGTAAAATAAAATCCAAAATATACTTTTGTTTGTAATGAAACAAAGTCAAATACATTTTCAAATGACAAAGTGCAACTAATACGTGACAGTTCACCCCAAGTAAACTTGGAGTTAGGACTAGGGTGTGTCCTGTAGGGTAGTGGTGGGTGGGACACAGGCCACGCCCTAGATTGCCAAAAAATGACAAACAATTTTAAAAAAAAGATCAAATAAAATCTAAAATATAGTTTTGTTTGTAATGAAACAAAGTCAAACACATTTTCAAATGACAACGCCCTACTAATACCTAGATATAATTGTTTTAAAATAGAAAATCTGTGGTTAATTTGACTTTTCGTCGCAATGGCTCCTAGCTCTGGTGCAGTCCTCTGGATTGAACTGACCAATTATTAGGCGACGCTGGATGGCCATCGGTGGACGCCTCGACGCTCCCCCGCCCCCGGTGGACGGCGACGGCTCCTCGGGTGCCTTGGGCTGACGGCAGGAGTCCCCCGCTCCCTGCTCCTCCCCTTAACTGGCGGATGGCAGCAGGCTCCGGCCCACGGCAAGCGGCGGTGACTCCTCCTCTCCCTCCCGGAAGGCAGCCGCCCCTCCATTCCCAGGCGGTCGGCGGCGAGCTCGGGCGTCCCACCAGCAACGCACCCCAGCGCCCCGCCTCGAGCGTCCATGGCCGCGAGTCCCCCGCTCCCTGCTCCTCCCCTTATGCGGCGGACGGCAGCAGGCTCCGGCCCACGGCGAGCGGCGGCGACTCGCGCACCATGCTCGATGGCACTGCGGATTCCCCACAGCGGCGATGACCCTCGGACAGCCTTGGAAAGTTAGAAAATTAGACAAAGCTGGCAGTTCATCTCACGTAAACACTTGGAGTTAGGACTAGGGTGTGTCCTGTAAGGTAGTGGTGGGTGGGACACAGGCCACACCCTAGATTGCCAAAAAACGACAAACAATTTAAAAAAAATCGTAAAATAAAATCCAAAATATACTTTTGTTTGTAATGAAACAAAGTCAAACACATTTTCAAATGACAACGCCCTACTAATACCTAGATATAATTGTTTTAAAATAGAAAATCTGTGGTTAATTTGCCTTTTCGTCGCAATGGCTCCTAGCTCTGGTGCAGTCCTCTGGGTTGAACTGACCAATTATTAGGCGACGCTGGATGGCCATCGGTGGACGCCTCGACGCTCCCCGCCCCCGGTGGACGGCGACGGCTCCTCGGGTGCCTTGGGCAGACGGCAGGAGTCCCCCGCTCCCTGCTCCTCCCCTTAACTGGCGGATGGCAGCAGGCTCCGGCCCACGGCAAGTGGCGGTGACTCCTCCTCTCCCTCCCGGAAGGCAGCCGCCCCTCCATTCCCAGGCGGTAGGCGGCGAGCTCGGCCGTCCCACCGGCAACGCACCCCAGTGCCCCGCCTAGAGCGTCCATGGCCGCGAGTCCCCCGCTCCCTGCTCCTCCCCTTATGCGGCGGACGGCAGCAGGCTCCGGCCCACGGCGAGCGGCGGCGACTCGCGCACCATGCTCGATGGCAATGCGCATTGCCCACAGCGGCGATGACTCTTGGACAGCCTTGGAAAGTTAGAAAATTAGACAAAGCTGGCAGTTCACCCCACGTAAACACTTAGAGTTAGGACTAGGGTGTGTCCTGTAAGGTAGTGGTGGGTGGGACACAGGCCACACCCTAGATTGCCAAAAAATGACAAACAATTAAAAAAAAATGATCAAATAAAATCTAAAATATAGTTTTGTTTGTAATTAAACAAAGTCAAACACATTTTCAAATGACAAAGCGCAACTAATACCCAGATATAATTGTTTTAAAATAGAAAATCTGTGGTTAATTTGCCTTTCGTCGCAATGGCTCCTAGCTCTGGTGCAGTCCTCTGGGTTGAACTGACCAATTATTTGCCCATGGCACAGTCTGTCTTAGTCTGCATCCAGAAAACCTGTATCCATCTTAACAGTTAGGTAAAAGCTGCCATTTCAGGTCAGCTAAGTAGGGAAGTTGTAGTGCTGCAATATGTGCGGGGAAATTAGCAATGGACAAAAAGCGTACTGCGCATTGTATACCTTGGAAAGTTAAACAATTAGACAAAGCTGGCAGTTCACCCCACGTAAACACTTGGAGTTAGGACTAGGGTGTGTCCTGTAAGGTAGTGGTGGGTGGGACACAGGCCACACCCTAGATTGCCAAAAAAACGACAAACAATTAAAAAAAAAATCGTAAAATAAAATCCAAAATATAGTTTTGTTTGTAATGAAACAAAGTCAAATACATTTTCAAATGACAAAGCGCAACTAATACGTGACAGTTCACCCCAAGTAAACTTGGAGTTAGGACTAGGGTGTGTCCTGTAGGGTAGTGGTGGGTGGGACACAGGCCACACCCTAGATTGCCAAAAAAACGACAAACAATTTTAAAAAAGAATCGTAAAATAAAATCCAAAATATAGTTTTGTTTGTAATGAAACAAAGTCAAACACATTTTCAAATGACAAAGCGCAACTAATACCCAGATATAATTGTTTTAAAATGGAAAATCTGTGGTTAATTTGCTTTTTCGTCGCAATGGCTCCTAGCTCTGCTGTAGTCCTCTGGGTTGAACTGACCAATTATTTGCCCATGGCACAGTCTGTCTTAGTCTGCATCCTTAAAACCTGTATCCATCTTCACAGTTAGGTAAAAGCTGCCATTTCAGTTCAGCTAAGTAGGGAAGTTGTAGTGCTGCACTATGTGCGGGGAAATTACCAATGGACAAAAAGCGTACTGCGCATTGTATACCTTGGAAAGTTAGAAAATTAAACAAAGCTGGCAGTTCACCCCACGTAAACACTTGGAGTTAGGACTAGGGTGTGTCCTGTAAGGTAGTGGTGGGTGGGACACAGGCCACACCCTAGATTGCCAAAAAATGACAAACAATTAAAAAAAAATGATCAAATAAAATCTAAAATATAGTTTTGTTTGTAATTAAACAAAGTCAAACACATTTTCAAATGACAAAGCGCAACTAATACCCAGATATAATTGTTTTAAAATAGAAAATCTGTGGTTAATTTGCCTTTTCGTCGCAATGGCTCCTAGCTCTGGTGCAGTCCTCTGGGTTGAACTGACCAATTATTTGCCCATGGCACAGTCTGTCTTAGTCTGCATCCAGAAAACCTGTATCCATCTTAACAGTTAGGTAAAAGCTGCCATTTCAGGTCAGCTAAGTAGGGAAGTTGTAGTGCTGCAATATGTGCGGGGAAATTAGCAATGGACAAAAAGCGTACTGCGCATTGTATACCATGGAAAGTTAAACAATTAGACAAAGCTGGCAGTTCACCCCACGTAAACACTTGGAGTTAGGACTAAGGTGTGTCCTGTAAGGTAGTGGTGGGTGGGACACAGGCCACACCCTAGATTGCCAAAAAAAACGACAAACAATTAAAAAAAAAATCGTAAAATAAAATCCAAAATATAGTTTTGTTTGTAATGAAACAAAGTCAAATACATTTTCAAATGACAAAGCGCAACTAATACGTGACAGTTCACCCCAAGTAAACTTGGAGTTAGGACTAGGGTGTGTCCTGTAGGGTAGTGGTGGGTGGGACACAGGCCACACCCTAGATTGCCAAAAAAACGACAAACAATTTTAAAAAAGAATCGTAAAATAAAATCCAAAATATAGTTTTGTTTGTAATGAAACAAAGTCAAACACATTTTCAAATGACAAAGCGCAACTAATACCCAGATATAATTGTTTTAAAATGGAAAATCTGTGGTTAATTTGCTTTTTCGTCGCAATGGCTCCTAGCTCTGCTGTAGTCCTCTGGGTTGAACTGACCAATTATTTGCCCATGGCACAGTCTGTCTTAGTCTGCATCCTTAAAACCTGTATCCATCTTCACAGTTAGGTAAAAGCTGCCATTTCAGTTCAGCTAAGTAGGGAAGTTGTAGTGCTGCACTATGTGCGGGGAAATTACCAATGGACAAAAAGCGTACTGCGCATTGTATACCTTGGAAAGTTAGAAAATTAGACAAAGCTGGCAGTTCACCCCACGTAAACACTTGGAGTTAGGACTAGGGTGTGTCCTGTAAGGTAGTGGTGGGTGGGACACAGGCCACACCCTAGATTGCCAAAAAAAACGACAAACAATTTAAAAAAAATTGTAAAATAAAATCCAAAATATACTTTTGTTTGTAATGAAACAAAGTCAAATACATTTGCAAATGACAAAGCGCAACTAATACGTGACAGTTCACCCCAAGTAAACTTGGAGTTAGGACTAGGGTGTGTCCTGTAGGGTAGTGGTGGGTGGGACACAGGCCACACCCTAGATTGCCAAAAAAACGACAAACAATTTAAAAAAAATCGTAAAATAAAATCCAAAATATACTTTTGTTTGTAATGAAACAAAGTCAAATACATTTTCAAATGACAAAGCGCAACTAATACGTGACAGTTCACCCCAAGTAAACTTGGAGTTAGGACTAGGGTGTGTCCTGTAGGGTAGTGGTGGGTGGGACACAGGCCACGCCCTAGATTGCCAAAAAATGACAAACAATTAAAAAAAAAAGATCAAATAAAATCTAAAATATAGTTTTGTTTGTAATGAAACAAAGTCAAACACATTTTCAAATGACAACGCCCTACTAATACCTAGATATAATTGTTTTAAAATAGAAAATCTGTGGTTAATTTGCCTTTTCGTCGCAATGGCTCCTAGCTCTGGTGCAGTCCTCTGGGTTGAACTGACCAATTATTAGGCGACGCTGGATGGCCATCGGTGGACGCCTCGACGCTCCCCCGCCCCCGGTGGACGGCGACGGCTCCTCGGGTGCCTTGGGCAGACGGCAGGAGTCCCCCGCTCCCTGCTCCTCCCCTTAACTGGCGGATGGCAGCAGGCTCCGGCCCACGGCAAGCGGCGGTGACTCCTCCTCTCCCTCCCGGAAGGCAGCCGCCCCTCCATTCCCAGGCGGTCGGCGGCGAGCTCGGGCGTCCCACCAGCAACACACCCCAGCGCCCCGCCTCGAGCGTCCATGGCCGCGAGTCCCCCGCTCCCTGCTCCTCCCCTTATGCGGCGGACGGCAGCAGGCTCCGGCCCACGGCGAGCGGCGGCGACTCGCGCACCATGCTCGATGGCACTGCGGATTCCCCACAGCGGCGACAGTTCACCCCAAGTAAACTTGGAGTTAGGACTAGGGTGTGTCCTGTAGGGTAGTGGTGGGTGGGACACAGGCCACACCCTAGATTGCCAAAAAAACGACAAACAATTTTAAAAAAGAATCGTAAAATAAAATCCAAAATATAGTTTTGTTTGTAATGAAACAAAGTCAAACACATTTTCAAATGACAAAGCGCAACTAATACCCAGATATAATTGTTTTAAAATGGAAAATCTGTGGTTAATTTGCTTTTTCGTCGCAATGGCTCCTAGCTCTGCTGTAGTCCTCTGGGTTGAACTGACCAATTATTTGCCCATGGCACAGTCTGTCTTTGTCTGCATCCTTAAAACCTGTATCCATCTTCACAGTTAGGTAAAAGCTGCCATTTCAGTTCAGCTAAGTAGGGAAGTTGTAGTGCTGCACTATGTGCGGGGAAATTACCAATGGACAAAAAGCGTACTGCGCATTGTATACCTTGGAAAGTTAGAAAATTAGACGAAGCTGGCAGTTCATCTCACGTAAACACTTGGAGTTAGGACTAGGGTGTGTCCTGTAAGGTAGTGGTGGGTGGGACACAGGCCACACCCTAGATTGCCAAAAAACGACAAACAATTTAAAAAAAATCGTAAAATAAAATCCAAAATATACTTTTGTTTGTAATGAAACAAAGTCAAACACATTTTCAAATGACAACGCCCTACTAATACCTAGATATAATTGTTTTAAAATAGAAAATCTGTGGTTAATTTGCCTTTTCGTCGCAATGGCTCCTAGCTCTGGTGCAGTCCTCTGGGTTGAACTGACCAATTATTAGGCGACGCTGGATGGCCATCGGTGGACGCCTCGACGCTCCCCGCCCCCGGTGGACGGCGACGGCTCCTCGGGTGCCTTGGGCAGACGGCAGGAGTCCCCCGCTCCCTGCTCCTCCCCTTAACTGGCGGATGGCAGCAGGCTCCGGCCCACGGCAAGTGGCGGTGACTCCTCCTCTCCCTCCCGGAAGGCAGCCGCCCCTCCATTCCCAGGCGGTCGGCGGCGAGCTCGGCCGTCCCACCGGCAACGCACCCCAGTGCCCCGCCTAGAGCGTCCATGGCCGCGAGTCCCCCGCTCCCTGCTCCTCCCCTTATGCGGCGGACGGCAGCAGGCTCCGGCCCACGGCGAGCGGCGGCGACTCGCGCACCATGCTCGATGGCAATGCGCATTGCCCACAGCGGCGATGACTCTTGGACAGCCTTGGAAAGTTAGAAAATTAGACAAAGCTGGCAGTTCACCCCACGTAAACACTTAGAGTTAGGACTAGGGTGTGTCCTGTAAGGTAGTGGTGGGTGGGACACAGGCCACACCCTAGATTGCCAAAAAATGACAAACAATTAAAAAAAAATGATCAAATAAAATCTAAAATATAGTTTTGTTTGTAATTAAACAAAGTCAAACACATTTTCAAATGACAAAGCGCAACTAATACCCAGATATAATTGTTTTAAAATAGAAAATCTGTGGTTAATTTGCCTTTTCGTCGCAATGGCTCCTAGCTCTGGTGCAGTCCTCTGGGTTGAACTGACCAATTATTTGCCCATGGCACAGTCTGTCTTAGTCTGCATCCAGAAAACCTGTATCCATCTTAACAGTTAGGTAAAAGCTGCCATTTCAGGTCAGCTAAGTAGGGAAGTTGTAGTGCTGCAATATGTGCGGGGAAATTAGCAATGGACAAAAAGCGTACTGCGCATTGTATACCTTGGAAAGTTAAACAATTAGACAAAGCTGGCAGTTCACCCCACGTAAACACTTGGAGTTAGGACTAGGGTGTGTCCTGTAAGGTAGTGGTGGGTGGGACACAGGCCACACCCTAGATTGCCAAAAAAACGACAAACAATTAAAAAAAAAAATCGTAAAATAAAATCCAAAATATAGTTTTGTTTGTAATGAAACAAAGTCAAATACATTTTCAAATGACAAAGCGCAACTAATACGTGACAGTTCACCCCAAGTAAACTTGGAGTTAGGACTAGGGTGTGTCCTGTAGGGTAGTGGTGGGTGGGACACAGGCCACACCCTAGATTGCCAAAAAAACGACAAACAATTTAAAAAAAGAATCGTAAAATAAAATCCAAAATATAGTTTTGTTTGTAATGAAACAAAGTCAAACACATTTTCAAATGACAAAGCGCAACTAATACCCAGATATAATTGTTTTAAAATGGAAAATCTGTGGTTAATTTGCTTTTTCGTCGCAATGGCTCCTAGCTCTGCTGTAGTCCTCTGGGTTGAACTGACCAATTATTTGCCCATGGCACAGTCTGTCTTAGTCTGCATCCTTAAAACCTGTATCCATCTTCACAGTTAGGTAAAAGCTGCCATTTCAGTTCAGCTAAGTAGGGAAGTTGTAGTGCTGCACTATGTGCGGGGAAATTACCAATGGACAAAAAGCGTACTGCGCATTGTATACCTTGGAAAGTTAGAAAATTAGACAAAGCTGGCAGTTCACCCCACGTAAACACTTGGAGTTAGGACTAGGGTGTGTCCTGTAAGGTAGTGGTGGGTGGGACACAGGCCACACCCTAGATTGCCAAAAAAACGACAAACAATTAAAAAAAAATTGTAAAATAAAATCCAAAATATACTTTTGTTTGTAATGAAACCAAGTCAAATACATTTGCAAATGACAAAGCGCAACTAATACGTGACAGTTCACCCCAAGTAAACTTGGAGTTAGGACTAGGGTGTGTCCTGTAGGGTAGTGGTGGGTGGGACACAGGCCACACCCTAGATTGCCAAAAAAACGACAAACAATTAAAAAAAAATCGTAAAAAAAATCCAAAATATACTTTTGTTTGTAATGAAACAAAGTCAAATACATTTTCAAATGACAAAGCGCAACTAATACGTGACAGTTCACCCCAAGTAAACTTGGAGTTAGGACTAGGGTGTGTCCTGTAGGGTAGTGGTGGGTGGGACACAGGCCACGCCCTAGATTGCCAAAAAATGACAAACAATTAAAAAAAAAAGATCAAATAAAATCTAAAATATAGTTTTGTTTGTAATGAAACAAAGTCAAACACATTTTCAAATGACAACGCCCTACTAATACCTAGATATAATTGTTTTAAAATAGAAAATCTGTGGTTAATTTGCCTTTTCGTCGCAATGGCTCCTAGCTCTGGTGCAGTCCTCTGGGTTGAACTGACCAATTATTAGGCGAAGCTGGATGGCCATCGGTGGACGCCTCGACGCTCCCCCGCCCCCGGTGGACGGCGACGGCTCCTCGGGTGCCTTGGGCAGACGGCAGGAGTCCCCCGCTCCCTGCTCCTCCCCTTAACTGGCGGATGGCAGCAGGCTCCGGCCCACGGCAAGCGGCGGTGACTCCTCCTCTCCCTCCCGGAAGGCAGCCGCCCCTCCATTCCCAGGCGGTCTGCGGCGAGCTCGGGCGTCCCACCAGCAACGCACCCCAGCGCCCCGCCTCGAGCGTCCATGGCCGCGAGTCCCCCGCTCCCTGCTCCTCCCCTTATGCGGCGGACGGCAGCAGGCTCCGGCCCACAGCGAGCGGCGGCGACTCGCGCACCATGCTCGATGGCACTGCGGATTCCCCACAGCGGCGATGACCCTCGGACAGCCTTGGAAAGTTAGAAAATTAGACAAAGCTGGCAGTTCATCTCACGTAAACACTTGGAGTTAGGACTAGGGTGTGTCCTGTAAGGTAGTGGTGGGTGGGACACAGGCCACACCCTAGATTGCCAAAAAACGACAAACAATTTAAAAAAAATCGTAAAATAAAATCCAAAATATACTTTTGTTTGTAATGAAACAAAGTCAAACACATTTTCAAATGACAACGCCCTACTAATACCTAGATATAATTGTTTTAAAATAGAAAATCTGTGGTTAATTTGCCTTTTCGTCGCAATGGCTCCTAGCTCTGGTGCAGTCCTCTGGGTTGAACTGACCAATTATTAGGCGACGCTGGATGGCCATCGGTGGACGCCTCGACGCTCCCCGCCCCCGGTGGACGGCGACGGCTCCTCGGGTGCCTTGGGCAGACGGCAGGAGTCCCCCGCTCCCTGCTCCTCCCCTTAACTGGCGGATGGCAGCAGGCTCCGGCCCACGGCAAGTGGCGGTGACTCCTCCTCTCCCTCCCGGAAGGCAGCCGCCCCTCCATTCCCAGGCGGTCGGCGGCGAGCTCGGCCGTCCCACCGGCAACGCACCCCAGTGCCCCGCCTAGAGCGTCCATGGCCTGCTCCTCCCCCGCTCCCTGCTCCTCCCCTTATGCGGCGGACGGCAGCAGGCTCCGGCCCACAGCGAGCGGCGGCGACTCGCGCACCATGCTCGATGGCACTGCGGATTCCCCACAGCGGCGATGACCCTCGGACAGCCTTGGAAAGTTAGAAAATTAGACAAAGCTGGCAGTTCATCTCACGTAAACACTTGGAGTTAGGACTAGGGTGTGTCCTGTAAGGTAGTGGTGGGTGGGACACAGGCCACACCCTAGATTGCCAAAAAACGACAAACAATTTAAAAAAAATCGTAAAATAAAATCCAAAATATACTTTTGTTTGTAATGAAACAAAGTCAAACACATTTTCAAATGACAACGCCCTACTAATACCTAGATATAATTGTTTTAAAATAGAAAATCTGTGGTTAATTTGCCTTTTCGTCGCAATGGCTCCTAGCTCTGGTGCAGTCCTCTGGGTTGAACTGACCAATTATTAGGCGACGCTGGATGGCCATCGGTGGACGCCTCGACGCTCCCCGCCCCCGGTGGACGGCGACGGCTCCTCGGGTGCCTTGGGCAGACGGCAGGAGTCCCCCGCTCCCTGCTCCTCCCCTTAACTGGCGGATGGCAGCAGGCTCCGGCCCACGGCAAGTGGCGGTGACTCCTCCTCTCCCTCCCGGAAGGCAGCCGCCCCTCCATTCCCAGGCGGTCGGCGGCGAGCTCGGCCGTCCCACCGGCAACGCACCCCAGTGCCCCGCCTAGAGCGTCCATGGCCGCGAGTCCCCCGCTCCCTGCTCCTCCCCTTATGCGGCGGACGGCAGCAGGCTCCGGCCCACGGCGAGCGGCGGCGACTCGCGCACCATGCTCGATGGCAATGCGCATTGCCCACAGCGGCGATGACTCTTGGACAGCCTTGGAAAGTTAGAAAATTAGACAAAGCTGGCAGTTCACCCCACGTAAACACTTAGAGTTAGGACTAGGGTGTGTCCTGTAAGGTAGTGGTGGGTGGGACACAGGCCACACCCTAGATTGCCAAAAAATGACAAACAATTAAAAAAAAATGATCAAATAAAATCTAAAATATAGTTTTGTTTGTAATTAAACAAAGTCAAACACATTTTCAAATGACAAAGCGCAACTAATACCCAGATATAATTGTTTTAAAATAGAAAATCTGTGGTTAATTTGCCTTTTCGTCGCAATGGCTCCTAGCTCTGGTGCAGTCCTCTGGGTTGAACTGACCAATTATTTGCCCATGGCACAGTCTGTCTTAGTCTGCATCCAGAAAACCTGTATCCATCTTAACAGTTAGGTAAAAGCTGCCATTTCAGGTCAGCTAAGTAGGGAAGTTGTAGTGCTGCAATATGTGCGGGGAAATTAGCAATGGACAAAAAGCGTACTGCGCATTGTATACCTTGGAAAGTTAAATAATTAGACAAAGCTGGCAGTTCACCCCACGTAAACACTTGGAGTTAGGACTAGGGTGTGTCCTGTAAGGTAGTGGTGGGTGGGACACAGGCCACACCCTAGATTGCCAAAAAAACGACAAACAATTAAAAAAAAAAATCGTAAAATAAAATCCAAACTATAGTTTTGTTTGTAATGAAACAAAGTCAAATACATTTTCAAATGACAAAGCGCAACTAATACGTGACAGTTCACCCCAAGTAAACTTGGAGTTAGGACTAGGGTGTGTCCTGTAGGGTAGTGGTGGGTGGGACACAGGCCACACCCTAGATTGCCAAAAAAACGACAAACAATTTAAAAAAAGAATCGTAAAATAAAATCCAAAATATAGTTTTGTTTGTAATGAAACAAAGTCAAACACATTTTCAAATGACAAAGCGCAACTAATACCCAGATATAATTGTTTTAAAATGGAAAATCTGTGGTTAATTTGCTTTTTCGTCGCAATGGCTCCTAGCTCTGCTGTAGTCCTCTGGGTTGAACTGACCAATTATTTGCCCATGGCACAGTCTGTCTTAGTCTGCATCCTTAAAACCTGTATCCATCTTCACAGTTAGGTAAAAGCTGCCATTTCAGTTCAGCTAAGTAGGGAAGTTGTAGTGCTGCACTATGTGCGGGGAAATTACCAATGGACAAAAAGCGTACTGCGCATTGTATACCTTGGAAAGTTAGAAAATTAGACAAAGCTGGCAGTTCACCCCACGTAAACACTTGGAGTTAGGACTAGGGTGTGTCCTGTAAGGTAGTGGTGGGTGGGACACAGGCCACACCCTAGATTGCCAAAAAAACGACAAACAATTAAAAAAAAATTGTAAAATAAAATCCAAAATATACTTTTGTTTGTAATGAAACAAAGTCAAATACATTTGCAAATGACAAAGCGCAACTAATACGTGACAGTTCACCCCAAGTAAACTTGGAGTTAGGACTAGGGTGTGTCCTGTAGGGTAGTGGTGGGTGGGACACAGGCCACACCCTAGATGGCCAAAAAAACGACAAACAATTAAAAAAAAATCGTAAAATAAAATCCAAAATATACTTTTGTTTGTAATGAAACAAAGTCAAATACATTTTCAAATGACAAAGCGCAACTAATACGTGACAGTTCACCCCAAGTAAACTTGGAGTTAGGACTAGGGTGTGTCCTGTAGGGTAGTGGTGGGTGGGACACAGGCCACGCCCTAGATTGCCAAAAAATGACAAACAATTAAAAAAAAAAGATCAAATAAAATCTAAAATATAGTTTTGTTTGTAATGAAACAAAGTCAAACACATTTTCAAATGACAACGCCCTACTAATACCTAGATATAATTGTTTTAAAATAGAAAATCTGTGGTTAATTTGCCTTTTCGTCGCAATGGCTCCTAGCTCTGGTGCAGTCCTCTGGGTTGAACTGACCAATTATTAGGCGACGCTGGATGGCCATCGGTGGACGCCTCGACGCTCCCCCGCCCCCGGTGGACGGCGACGGCTCCTCGGGTGCCTTGGGCAGACGGCAGGAGTCCCCCGCTCCCTGCTCCTCCCCTTAACTGGCGGATGGCAGCAGGCTCCGGCCCACGGCAAGCGGCGGTGACTCCTCCTCTCCCTCCCGGAAGGCAGCCGCCCCTCCATTCCCAGGCGGTCGGCGGCGAGCTCGGGCGTCCCACCAGCAACGCACCCCAGCGCCCCGCCTCGAGCGTCCATGGCCGCGAGTCCCCCGCTCCCTGCTCCTCCCCTTATGCGGCGGACGGCAGCAGGCTCCGGCCCACGGCGAGCGGCGGCGACTCGCGCACCATGCTCGATGGCACTGCGGATTCCCCACAGCGGCGATGACCCTCGGACAGCCTTGGAAAGTTAGAAAATTAGACAAAGCTGGCAGTTCATCTCACGTAAACACTTGGAGTTAGGACTAGGGTGTGTCCTGTAAGGTAGTGGTGGGTGGGACACAGGCCACACCCTAGATTGCCAAAAAACGACAAACAATTTAAAAAAAATCGTAAAATAAAATCCAAAATATACTTTTGTTTGTAATGAAACAAAGTCAAACACATTTTCAAATGACAACGCCCTACTAATACCTAGATATAATTGTTTTAAAATAGAAAATCTGTGGTTAATTTGCCTTTTCGTCGCAATGGCTCCTAGCTCTGGTGCAGTCCTCTGGGTTGAACTGACCAATTATTAGGCGACGCTGGATGGCCATCGGTGGACGCCTCGACGCTCCCCGCCCCCGGTGGACGGCGACGGCTCCTCGGGTGCCTTGGGCAGACGGCAGGAGTCCCCCGCTCCCTGCTCCTCCCCTTAACTGGCGGATGGCAGCAGGCTCCGGCCCACGGCAAGTGGCGGTGACTCCTCCTCTCCCTCCCGGAAGGCAGCCGCCCCTCCATTCCCAGGCGGTCGGCGGCGAGCTCGGCCGTCCCACCGGCAACGCACCCCAGTGCCCCGCCTAGAGCGTCCATGGCCGCGAGTCCCCCGGTCCCTGCTCCTCCCCTTATGCGGCGGACGGCAGCAGGCTCCGGCCCGAGGCGAGCGGCGGCGACTCGCGCACCATGCTCGATGGCAATGCGCATTGCCCACAGCGGCGATGACTCTTGGACAGCCTTGGAAAGTTAGAAAATTAGACAAAGCTGGCAGTTCACCCCACGTAAACACTTAGAGTTAGGACTAGGGTGTGTCCTGTAAGGTAGTGGTGGGTGGGACACAGGCCACACCCTAGATTGCCAAAAAATGACAAACAATTAAAAAAAAATGATCAAACAAAATCTAAAATATAGTTTTGTTTGTAATTAAACAAAGTCAAACACATTTTCAAATGACAAAGCGCAGCTAATACCCAGATATAATTGTTTTAAAATAGAAAATCTGTGGTTAATTTGCCTTTTCGTCGCAATGGCTCCTAGCTCTGGTGCAGTCCTCTGGGTTGAACTGACCAATTATTTGCCCATGGCACAGTCTGTCTTAGTCTGCATCCAGAAAACCTGTATCCATCTTAACAGTTAGGTAAAAGCTGCCATTTCAGGTCAGCTAAGTAGGGAAGTTGTAGTGCTGCAATATGTGCGGGGAAATTAGCAATGGACAAAAAGCGTACTGCGCATTGTATACCTTGGAAAGTTAAACAATTAGACAAAGCTGGCAGTTCACCCCACGTAAACACTTGGAGTTAGGACTAGGGTGTGTCCTGTAAGGTAGTGGTGGGTGGGACACAGGCCACACCCTAGATTGCCAAAAAAACGACAAACAATTAAAAAAAAAATCGTAAAATAAAATCCAAAATATAGTTTTGTTTGTAATGAAACAAAGTCAAATACATTTTCAAATGACAAAGCGCAACTAATACGTGACAGTTCACCCCAAGTAAACTTGGAGTTAGGACTAGGGTGTGTCCTGTAGGGTAGTGGTGGGTGGGACACAGGCCACACCCTAGATTGCCAAAAAAACGACAAACAATTTAAAAAAAGAATCGTAAAATAAAATCCAAAATATAGTTTTGTTTGTAATGAAACAAAGTCAAACACATTTTCAAATGACAAAGCGCAACTAATACCCAGATATAATTGTTTTAAAATGGAAAATCTGTGGTTAATTTGCTTTTTCGTCGCAATGGCTCCTAGCTCTGCTGTAGTCCTCTGGGTTGAACTGACCAATTATTTGCCCATGGCACAGTCTGTCTTAGTCTGCATCCTTAAAACCTGTATCCATCTTCACAGTTAGGTAAAAGCTGCCATTTCAGTTCAGCTAAGTAGGGAAGTTGTAGTGCTGCACTATGTGCGGGGAAATTACCAATGGACAAAAAGCGTACTGCGCATTGTATACCTTGGAAAGTTAGAAAATTAGACAAAGCTGGCAGTTCACCCCACGTAAACACTTGGAGTTAGGACTAGGGTGTGTCCTGTAAGGTAGTGGTGGGTGGGACACAGGCCACACCCTAGATTGCCAAAAAAACGACAAACAATTAAAAAAAAATTGTAAAATAAAATCCAAAATATACTTTTGTTTGTAATGAAACAAAGTCAAATACATTTGCAAATGACAAAGCGCAACTAATACGTGACAGTTCACCCCAAGTAAACTTGGAGTTAGGACTAGGGTGTGTCCTGTAGGGTAGTGGTGGGTGGGACACAGGCCACACCCTAGATTGCCAAAAAAACGACAAACAATTTTAAAAAAATCGTAAAATAAAATCCAAAATATACTTTTGTTTGTAATGAAACAAAGTCAAATACATTTTCAAATGACAAAGCGCAACTAATACGTGACAGTTCACCCCAAGTAAACTTGGAGTTAGGACTAGGGTGTGTCCTGTAGGGTAGTGGTGGGTGGGACACAGGCCACGCCCTAGATTGCCAAAAAATGACAAACAATTAAAAAAAAAAGATCAAATAAAATCTAAAATATAGTTTTGTTTGTAATGAAACAAAGTCAAACACATTTTCAAATGACAACGCCCTACTAATACCTAGATATAATTGTTTTAAAATAGAAAATCTGTGGTTAATTTGCCTTTTCGTCGCAATGGCTCCTAGCTCTGGTGCAGTCCTCTGGGTTGAACTGACCAATTATTAGGCGACGCTGGATGGCCATCGGTGGACGCCTCGACGCTCCCCCGCCCCCGGTGGACGGCGACGGCTCCTCGGGTGCCTTGGGCAGACGGCAGGAGTCCCCCTCTCCCTGCTCCTCCCCTTAACTGGCGGATGGCAGCAGGCTCCGGCCCACGGCAAGCGGCGGTGACTCCTCCTCTCCCTCCCGAAAGGCAGCCGCCCCTCCATTCCCAGGCGGTCGGCGGCGAGCTCGGGCGTCGCACCAGCAACGCACCCCAGCGCCCCGCCTCGAGCGTCCATGGCCGCGAGTCCCCCGCTCCCTGCTCCTCCCCTTATGTGGCGGACGGCAGCAGGCTCCGGCCCACGGCGAGCGGCGGCGACTCGCGCACCATGCTCGATGGCACTGCGGATTCCCCACAGCGGCGATGACCCTCGGACAGCCTTGGAAAGTTAGAAAATTAGACAAAGCTGGCAGTTCATCTCACGTAAACACTTGGAGTTAGGACTAGGGTGTGTCCTGTAAGGTAGTGGTGGGTGGGACACAGGCCACACCCTAGATTGCCAAAAAACGACAAACAATTTAAAAAAAATCGTAAAATAAAATCCAAAATATACTTTTGTTTGTAATGAAACAAAGTCAAACACATTTTCAAATGACAACGCCCTACTAATACCTAGATATAATTGTTTTAAAATAGAAAATCTGTGGTTAATTTGCCTTTTCGTCGCAATGGCTCCTAGCTCTGGTGCAGTCCTCTGGGTTGAACTGACCAATTATTAGGCGACGCTGGATGGCCATCGGTGGACGCCTCGACGCTCCCCGCCCCCGGTGGACGGCGACGGCTCCTCGGGTGCCTTGGGCAGACGGCAGGAGTCCCCCGCTCCCTGCTCCTCCCCTTAACTGGCGGATGGCAGCAGACTCCGGCCCACGGCAAGTGGCGGTGACTCCTCCTCTCCCTCCCGGAAGGCAGCCGCCCCTCCATTCCCAGGCGGTCGGCGGCGAGCTCGGCCGTCCCACCGGCAACGCACCCCAGTGCCCCGCCTAGAGCGTCCATGGCCGCGAGTCCCCCGCTCCCTGCTCCTCCCCTTATGCGGCGGACGGAAGCAGGCTCCGGCCCACGGCGAGCGGCGGCGACTCGCGCGCCATGCTCGATGGCAATGCGCATTGCCCACAGCGGCGATGACTCTTGGACAGCCTTGGAAAGTTAGAAAATTAGACAAAGCTGGCAGTTCACCCCACGTAAACACTTAGAGTTAGGACTAGGGTGTGTCCTGTAAGGTAGTGGTGGGTGGGACACAGGCCACACCCTAGATTGCCAAAAAATGACAAACAATTAAAAAAAAATTATCAAATAAAATCTAAAATATAGTTTTGTTTGTAATTAAACAAAGTCAAACACATTTTCAAATGACAAAGCGCAACTAATACCCAGATATAATTGTTTTAAAATAGAAAATCTGTGGTTAATTTGCTTTTTCGTCGCAATGGCTCCTAGCTCTGCTGTAGTCCTCTGGGTTGAACTGACCAATTATTTGCCCATGGCAGAGTCTGTCTTAGTCTGCATCCAGAAAACCTGTATCCGTCTTCACAGTTAGGTAAAAGCTGCCATTTCAGTTCAGCTAAGTAGGGACGTTGTAGTGCTGTACTATGTGCTGGGAAATTAGCAATGGACAAAAAGCGCACTGCGCATTGTATACCTTGGAAAGTTAGAAAATTAGACAAAGCTGGCAGTTCACCCCACGTAAACACTTGGAGTTAGGACTAGGGTGTGTCCTGTAAGGTAGTGGTGGGTGGGACACAGGCCACACCCTAGATTGCCAAAAAACGACAAACAATTTAAAAAAAATCGTAAAATAAAATCCAAAATATACTTTTGTTTGTAATGAAACAAAGTCAAATACATTTTCAAATGACAAAGTGCAACTAATACGTGACAGTTCACCCCAAGTAAACTTGGAGTTAGGACTAGGGTGTGTCCTGTAGGGTAGTGGTGGGTGGGACACAGGCCACGCCCTAGATTGCCAAAAAATGACAAACAATTTAAAAAAAAAGATCAAATAAAATCTAAAATATAGTTTTGTTTGTAATGAAACAAAGTCAAACACATTTTCAAATGACAACGCCCTACTAATACCTAGATATAATTGTTTTAAAATAGAAAATCTGTGGTTAATTTGACTTTTCGTCGCAATGGCTCCTAGCTCTGGTGCAGTCCTCTGGGTTGAACTGACCAATTATTAGGCGACGCTGGATGGCCATCGGTGGACGCCTCGACGCTCCCCCGCCCCCGGTGGACGGCGACGGCTCCTCGGGTGCCTTGGGCTGACGGCAGGAGTCCCCCGCTCCCTGCTCCTCCCCTTAACTGGCGGATGGCAGCAGGCTCCGGCCCACGGCAAGCGGCGGTGACTCCTCCTCTCCCTCCCGGAAGGCAGCCGCCCCTCCATTCCCAGGCGGTCGGCGGCGAGCTCGGGCGTCCCACCAGCAACGCACCCCAGCGCCCCGCCTCGAGCGTCCATGGCCGCGAGTCCCCCGCTCCCTGCTCCTCCCCTTATGCGGCGGACGGCAGCAGGCTCCGGCCCACGGCGAGCGGCGGCGACTCGCGCACCATGCTCGATGGCACTGCGGATTCCCCACAGCGGCGATGACCCTCGGACAGCCTTGGAAAGTTAGAAAATTAGACAAAGTTGGCAGTTCATCTCACGTAAACACTTGGAGTTAGGACTAGGGTGTGTCCTGTAAGGTAGTGGTGGGTGGGACACAGGCCACACCCTAGATTGCCAAAAAACGACAAACAATTTAAAAAAAATCGTAAAATAAAATCCAAAATATACTTTTGTTTGTAATGAAACAAAGTCAAACACATTTTCAAATGACAACGCCCTACTAATACCTAGATATAATTGTTTTAAAATAGAAAATCTGTGCTTAATTTGCCTTTTCGTCGCAATGGCTCCTAGCTCTGGTGCAGTCCTCTGGGTTGAACTGACCAATTATTAGGCGACGCTGGATGGCCATCGGTGGACGCCTCGACGCTCCCCGCCCCCGGTGGACGGCGACGGCTCCTCGGGTGCCTTGGGCAGACGGCAGGAGTCCCCCGCTCCCTGCTCCTCCCCTTAACTGGCGGATGGCAGCAGGCTCCGGCCCACGGCAAGTGGCGGTGACTCCTCCTCTCCCTCCCGGAAGGCAGCCGCCCCTCCATTCCCAGGCGGTCGGCGGCGAGCTCGGCCGTCCCACCGGCAACCACCCCAGTGCCCCGCCTAGAGCGTCCATGGCCGCGAGTCCCCCGCTCCCTGCTCCTCCCCTTATGTGGCGGACGGCAGCAGGCTCCGGCCCACGGCGAGCGGCGGCGACTCGCGCACCATGCTCGATGGCAATGCGCATTGCCCACAGCGGCGATGACTCTTGGACAGCCTTGGAAAGTTAGAAAATTAGACAAAGCTGGCAGTTCACCCCACGTAAACACTTAGAGTTAGGACTAGGGTGTGTCCTGTAAGGTAGTGGTGGGTGGGACACAGGCCACACCCTAGATTGCCAAAAAATGACAAACAATTAAAAAAAAATGATCAAATAAAATCTAAAATATAGTTTTGTTTGTAATTAAACAAAGTCAAACACATTTTCAAATGACAAAGCGCAACTAATACCCAGATATAATTGTTTTAAAATAGAAAATCTGTGGTTAATTTGCCTTTTCGTCGCAATGGCTCCTAGCTCTGGTGCAGTCCTCTGGGTTGAACTGACCAATTATTTGCCCATGGCACAGTCTGTCTTAGTCTGCATCCAGAAAACCTGTATCCATCTTAACAGTTAGGTAAAAGCTGCCATTTCAGGTCAGCTAAGTAGGGAAGTTGTAGTGCTGCAATATGTGCGGGGAAATTAGCAATGGACAAAAAGCGTACTGCGCATTGTATACCTTGGAAAGTTAAACAATTAGACAAAGCTGGCAGTTCACCCCACGTAAACACTTGGAGTTAGGACTAGGGTGTGTCCTGTAAGGTAGTGGTGGGTGGGACACAGGCCACACCCTAGATTGCCAAAAAAACGACAAACAATTAAAAAAAAATTGTAAAATAAAATCCAAAATATACTTTTGTTTGTAATGAAACAAAGTCAAATACATTTGCAAATGACAAAGCGCAACTAATACGTGACAGTTCACCCCAAGTAAACTTGGAGTTAGGACTAGGGTGTGTCCTGTAGGGTAGTGGTGGGTGGGACACAGGCCACACCCTAGATTGCCAAAAAAACGACAAACAATTTAAAAAAAATCGTAAAATAAAATCCAAAATATACTTTTGTTTGTAATGAAACAAAGTCAAATACATTTTCAAATGACAAAGCGCAACTAATACGTGACAGTTCACCCCAAGTAAACTTGGAGTTAGGACTAGGGTGTGTCCTGTAGGGTAGTGGTGGGTGGGACACAGGCCACGCCCTAGATTGCCAAAAAATGACAAACAATTAAAAAAAAAAGATCAAATAAAATCTAAAATATAGTTTTGTTTGTAATGAAACAAAGTCAAACACATTTTCAAATGACAACGCCCTACTAATACCTAGATATAATTGTTTTAAAATAGAAAATCTGTGGTTAATTTGCCTTTTCGTCGCAATGGCTCCTAGCTCTGGTGCAGTCCTCTGGGTTGAACTGACCAATTATTAGGCGACGCTGGATGGCCATCGGTGGACGCCTCGACGCTCCCCCGCCCCCGGTGGACGGCGACGGCTCCTCGGGTGCCTTGGGCAGACGGCAGGAGTCCCCCTCTCCCTGCTCCTCCCCTTAACTGGCGGATGGCAGCAGGCTCCGGCTCACGGCAAGCGGCGGTGACTCCTCCTCTCCCTCCCGAAAGGCAGCCGCCCCTCCATTCCCAGGCGGTCGGCGGCGAGCTCGGGCGTCCCACCAGCAACGCACCCCAGCGCCCCGCCTCGAGCGTCCATGGCCGCGAGTCCCCCGCTCCCTGCTCCTCCCCTTATGTGGCGGACGGCAGCAGGCTCCGGCCCACGGCGAGCGGCGGCGACTCGCGCACCATGCTCGATGGCACTGCGGATTCCCCACAGCGGCGATGACCCTCGGACAGCCTTGGAAAGTTAGAAAATTAGACAAAGCTGGCAGTTCACCCCACGTAAACACTTGGAGTTAGGACTAGGGTGTGTCCTGTAAGGTAGTGGTGGGTGGGACACAGGCCACACCCTAGATTGCCAAAAAACGACAAACAATTTAAAAAAAATCGTAAAATAAAATCCAAAATATACTTTTGTTTGTAATGAAACAAAGTCAAATACATTTTCAAATGACAAAGTGCAACTAATACGTGACAGTTCACCCCAAGTAAACTTGGAGTTAGGACTAGGGTGTGTCCTGTAGGGTAGTGGTGGGTGGGACACAGGCCACGCCCTAGATTGCCAAAAAATGACAAACAATTTTAAAAAAAAGATCAAATAAAATCTAAAATATAGTTTTGTTTGTAATGAAACAAAGTCAAACACATTTTCAAATGACAACGCCCTACTAATACCTAGATATAATTGTTTTAAAATAGAAAATCTGTGGTTAATTTGACTTTTCGTCGCAATGGCTCCTAGCTCTGGTGCAGTCCTCTGGGTTGAACTGACCAATTATTAGGCGACGCTGGATGGCCATCGGTGGACGCCTCGACGCTCCCCCGCCCCCGGTGGACGGCGACGGCTCCTCGGGTGCCTTGGGCTGACGGCAGGAGTCCCCCGCTCCCTGCTCCTCCCCTTAACTGGCGGATGGCAGCAGGCTCCGGCCCACGGCAAGCGGCGGTGACTCCTCCTCTCCCTCCCGGAAGGCAGCCGCCCCTCCATTCCCAGGCGGTCGGCGGCGAGCTCGGGCGTCCCACCAGCAACGCACCCCAGCGCCCCGCCTCGAGCGTCCATGGCCGCGAGTCCCCCGCTCCCTGCTCCTCCCCTTATGCGGCGGACGGCAGCAGGCTCCGGCCCACGGCGAGCGGCGGCGACTCGCGCACCATGCTCGATGGCACTGCGGATTCCCCACAGCGGCGATGACCCTCGGACAGCCTTGGAAAGTTAGAAAATTAGACAAAGCTGGCAGTTCATCTCACGTAAACACTTGGAGTTAGGACTAGGGTGTGTCCTGTAAGGTAGTGGTGGGTGGGACACAGGCCACACCCTAGATTGCCAAAAAACGACAAACAATTTTAAAAAAATCGTAAAATAAAATCCAAAATATACTTTTGTTTGTAATGAAACAAAGTCAAACACATTTTCAAATGACAACGCCCTACTAATACCTAGATATAATTGTTTTAAAATAGAAAATCTGTGGTTAATTTGCCTTTTCGTCGCAATGGCTCCTAGCTCTGGTGCAGTCCTCTGGGTTGAACTGACCAATTATTAGGCGACGCTGGATGGCCATCGGTGGACGCCTCGACGCTCCCCGCCCCCGGTGGACGGCGACGGCTCCTCGGGTGCCTTGGGCAGACGGCAGGAGTCCCCCGCTCCCTGCTCCTCCCCTTAACTGGCGGATGGCAGCAGGCTCCGGCCCACGGCAAGTGGCGGTGACTCCTCCTCTCCCTCCCGGAAGGCAGCCGCCCCTCCATTCCCAGGCGGTAGGCGGCGAGCTCGGCCGTCCCACCGGCAACGCACCCCAGTGCCCCGCCTAGAGCGTCCATGGCCGCGAGTCCCCCGCTCCCTGCTCCTCCCCTTATGCGGCGGACGGCAGCAGGCTCCGGCCCACGGCGAGCGGCGGCGACTCGCGCACCATGCTCGATGGCAATGCGCATTGCCCACAGCGGCGATGACTCTTGGACAGCCTTGGAAAGTTAGAAAATTAGACAAAGCTGGCAGTTCACCCCACGTAAACACTTAGAGTTAGGACTAGGGTGTGTCCTGTAAGGTAGTGGTGGGTGGGACACAGGCCACACCCTAGATTGCCAAAAAATGACAAACAATTAAAAAAAAATTATCAAATAAAATCTAAAATATAGTTTTGTTTGTAATTAAACAAAGTCAAACACATTTTCAAATGACAAAGCGCAACTAATACCCAGATATAATTGTTTTAAAATAGAAAATCTGTGGTTAATTTGCCTTTCGTCGCAATGGCTCCTAGCTCTGGTGCAGTCCTCTGGGTTGAACTGACCAATTATTTGCCCATGGCACAGTCTGTCTTAGTCTGCATCCAGAAAACCTGTATCCATCTTAACAGTTAGGTAAAAGCTGCCATTTCAGGTCAGCTAAGTAGGGAAGTTGTAGTGCTGCAATATGTGCGGGGAAATTAGCAATGGACAAAAAGCGTACTGCGCATTGTATACCTTGGAAAGTTAAACAATTAGACAAAGCTGGCAGTTCACCCCACGTAAACACTTGGAGTTAGGACTAGGGTGTGTCCTGTAAGGTAGTGGTGGGTGGGACACAGGCCACACCCTAGATTGCCAAAAAAACGACAAACAATTAAAAAAAAAATCGTAAAATAAAATCCAAAATATAGTTTTGTTTGTAATGAAACAAAGTCAAATACATTTTCAAATGACAAAGCGCAACTAATACGTGACAGTTCACCCCAAGTAAACTTGGAGTTAGGACTAGGGTGTGTCCTGTAGGGTAGTGGTGGGTGGGACACAGGCCACACCCTAGATTGCCAAAAAAACGACAAACAATTTTAAAAAAGAATCGTAAAATAAAATCCAAAATATAGTTTTGTTTGTAATGAAACAAAGTCAAACACATTTTCAAATGACAAAGCGCAACTAATACCCAGATATAATTGTTTTAAAATGGAAAATCTGTGGTTAATTTGCTTTTTCGTCGCAATGGCTCCTAGCTCTGCTGTAGTCCTCTGGGTTGAACTGACCAATTATTTGCCCATGGCACAGTCTGTCTTAGTCTGCATCCTTAAAACCTGTATCCATCTTCACAGTTAGGTAAAAGCTGCCATTTCAGTTCAGCTAAGTAGGGAAGTTGTAGTGCTGCACTATGTGCGGGGAAATTACCAATGGACAAAAAGCGTACTGCGCATTGTATACCTTGGAAAGTTAGAAAATTAAACAAAGCTGGCAGTTCACCCCACGTAAACACTTGGAGTTAGGACTAGGGTGTGTCCTGTAAAGTAGTGGTGGGTGGGACACAGGCCACACCCTAGATTGCCAAAAAATGACAAACAATTAAAAAAAAATGATCAAATAAAATCTAAAATATAGTTTTGTTTGTAATTAAACAAAGTCAAACACATTTTCAAATGACAAAGCGCAACTAATACCCAGATATAATTGTTTTAAAATAGAAAATCTGTGGTTAATTTGCCTTTTCGTCGCAATGGCTCCTAGCTCTGGTGCAGTCCTCTGGGTTGAACTGACCAATTATTTGCCCATGGCACAGTCTGTCTTAGTCTGCATCCAGAAAACCTGTATCCATCTTAACAGTTAGGTAAAAGCTGCCATTTCAGGTCAGCTAAGTAGGGAAGTTGTAGTGCTGCAATATGTGCGGGGAAATTAGCAATGGACAAAAAGCGTACTGCGCATTGTATACCATGGAAAGTTAAACAATTAGACAAAGCTGGCAGTTCACCCCACGTAAACACTTGGAGTTAGGACTAAGGTGTGTCCTGTAAGGTAGTGGTGGGTGGGACACAGGCCACACCCTAGATTGCCAAAAAAAACGACAAACAATTAAAAAAAAAATCGTAAAATAAAATCCAAAATATAGTTTTGTTTGTAATGAAACAAAGTCAAATACATTTTCAAATGACAAAGCGCAACTAATACGTGACAGTTCACCCCAAGTAAACTTGGAGTTAGGACTAGGGTGTGTCCTGTAGGGTAGTGGTGGGTGGGACACAGGCCACACCCTAGATTGCCAAAAAAACGACAAACAATTTTAAAAAAGAATCGTAAAATAAAATCCAAAATATAGTTTTGTTTGTAATGAAACAAAGTCAAACACATTTTCAAATGACAAAGCGCAACTAATACCCAGATATAATTGTTTTAAAATGGAAAATCTGTGGTTAATTTGCTTTTTCGTCGCAATGGCTCCTAGCTCTGCTGTAGTCCTCTGGGTTGAACTGACCAATTATTTGCCCATGGCACAGTCTGTCTTAGTCTGCATCCTTAAAACCTGTATCCATCTTCACAGTTAGGTAAAAGCTGCCATTTCAGTTCAGCTAAGTAGGGAAGTTGTAGTGCTGCACTATGTGCGGGGAAATTACCAATGGACAAAAAGCGTACTGCGCATTGTATACCTTGGAAAGTTAGAAAATTAGACAAAGCTGGCAGTTCACCCCACGTAAACACTTGGAGTTAGGACTAGGGTGTGTCCTGTAAGGTAGTGGTGGGTGGGACACAGGCCACACCCTAGATTGCCAAAAAAAACGACAAACAATTTAAAAAAAATTGTAAAATAAAATCCAAAATATACTTTTGTTTGTAATGAAACAAAGTCAAATACATTTGCAAATGACAAAGCGCAACTAATACGTGACAGTTCACCCCAAGTAAACTTGGAGTTAGGACTAGGGTGTGTCCTGTAGGGTAGTGGTGGGTGGGACACAGGCCACACCCTAGATTGCCAAAAAAACGACAAACAATTTAAAAAAAATCGTAAAATAAAATCCAAAATATACTTTTGTTTGTAATGAAACAAAGTCAAATACATTTTCAAATGACAAAGCGCAACTAATACGTGACAGTTCACCCCAAGTAAACTTGGAGTTAGGACTAGGGTGTGTCCTGTAGGGTAGTGGTGGGTGGGACACAGGCCACGCCCTAGATTGCCAAAAAATGACAAACAATTAAAAAAAAAAGATCAAATAAAATCTAAAATATAGTTTTGTTTGTAATGAAACAAAGTCAAACACATTTTCAAATGACAACGCCCTACTAATACCTAGATATAATTGTTTTAAAATAGAAAATCTGTGGTTAATTTGCCTTTTCGTCGCAATGGCTCCTAGCTCTGGTGCAGTCCTCTGGGTTGAACTGACCAATTATTAGGCGACGCTGGATGGCCATCGGTGGACGCCTCGACGCTCCCCCGCCCCCGGTGGACGGCGACGGCTCCTCGGGTGCCTTGGGCAGACGGCAGGAGTCCCCCGCTCCCTGCTCCTCCCCTTAACTGGCGGATGGCAGCAGGCTCCGGCCCACGGCAAGCGGCGGTGACTCCTCCTCTCCCTCCCGGAAGGCAGCCGCCCCTCCATTCCCAGGCGGTCGGCGGCGAGCTCGGGCGTCCCACCAGCAACGCACCCCAGCGCCCCGCCTCGAGCGTCCATGGCCGCGAGTCCCCCGCTCCCTGCTCCTCCCCTTATGCGGCGGACGGCAGCAGGCTCCGGCCCACGGCGAGCGGCGGCGACTCGCGCACCATGCTCGATGGCACTGCGGATTCCCCACAGCGGCGATGACCCTCGGACAGCCTTGGAAAGTTAGAAAATTAGACAAAGCTGGCAGTTCATCTCACGTAAACACTTGGAGTTAGGACTAGGGTGTGTCCTGTAAGGTAGTGGTGGGTGGGACACAGGCCACACCCTAGATTGCCAAAAAACGACAAACAATTTTAAAAAAATCGTAAAATAAAATCCAAAATATACTTTTGTTTGTAATGAAACAAAGTCAAACACATTTTCAAATGACAACGCCCTACTAATACCTAGATATAATTGTTTTAAAATAGAAAATCTGTGGTTAATTTGCCTTTTCGTCGCAATGGCTCCTAGCTCTGGTGCAGTCCTCTGGGTTGAACTGACCAATTATTAGGCGACGCTGGATGGCCATCGGTGGACGCCTCGACGCTCCCCGCCCCCGGTGGACGGCGACGGCTCCTCGGGTGCCTTGGGCAGACGGCAGGAGTCCCCCGCTCCCTGCTCCTCCCCTTAACTGGCGGATGGCAGCAGGCTCCGGCCCACGGCAAGTGGCGGTGACTCCTCCTCTCCCTCCCGGAAGGCAGCCGCCCCTCCATTCCCAGGCGGTAGGCGGCGAGCTCGGCCGTCCCACCGGCAACGCACCCCAGTGCCCCGCCTAGAGCGTCCATGGCCGCGAGTCCCCCGCTCCCTGCTCCTCCCCTTATGCGGCGGACGGCAGCAGGCTCCGGCCCACGGCGAGCGGCGGCGACTCGCGCACCATGCTCGATGGCAATGCGCATTGCCCACAGCGGCGATGACTCTTGGACAGCCTTGGAAAGTTAGAAAATTAGACAAAGCTGGCAGTTCACCCCACGTAAACACTTAGAGTTAGGACTAGGGTGTGTCCTGTAAGGTAGTGGTGGGTGGGACACAGGCCACACCCTAGATTGCCAAAAAATGACAAACAATTAAAAAAAAATGATCAAATAAAATCTAAAATATAGTTTTGTTTGTAATTAAACAAAGTCAAACACATTTTCAAATGACAAAGCGCAACTAATACCCAGATATAATTGTTTTAAAATAGAAAATCTGTGGTTAATTTGCCTTTCGTCGCAATGGCTCCTAGCTCTGGTGCAGTCCTCTGGGTTGAACTGACCAATTATTTGCCCATGGCACAGTCTGTCTTAGTCTGCATCCAGAAAACCTGTATCCATCTTAACAGTTAGGTAAAAGCTGCCATTTCAGGTCAGCTAAGTAGGGAAGTTGTAGTGCTGCAATATGTGCGGGGAAATTAGCAATGGACAAAAAGCGTACTGCGCATTGTATACCTTGGAAAGTTAAACAATTAGACAAAGCTGGCAGTTCACCCCACGTAAACACTTGGAGTTAGGACTAGGGTGTGTCCTGTAAGGTAGTGGTGGGTGGGACACAGGCCACACCCTAGATTGCCAAAAAAACGACAAACAATTAAAAAAAAAATCGTAAAATAAAATCCAAAATATAGTTTTGTTTGTAATGAAACAAAGTCAAATACATTTTCAAATGACAAAGCGCAACTAATACGTGACAGTTCACCCCAAGTAAACTTGGAGTTAGGACTAGGGTGTGTCCTGTAGGGTAGTGGTGGGTGGGACACAGGCCACACCCTAGATTGCCAAAAAAACGACAAACAATTTTAAAAAAGAATCGTAAAATAAAATCCAAAATATAGTTTTGTTTGTAATGAAACAAAGTCAAACACATTTTCAAATGACAAAGCGCAACTAATACCCAGATATAATTGTTTTAAAATGGAAAATCTGTGGTTAATTTGCTTTTTCGTCGCAATGGCTCCTAGCTCTGCTGTAGTCCTCTGGGTTGAACTGACCAATTATTTGCCCATGGCACAGTCTGTCTTAGTCTGCATCCTTAAAACCTGTATCCATCTTCACAGTTAGGTAAAAGCTGCCATTTCAGTTCAGCTAAGTAGGGAAGTTGTAGTGCTGCACTATGTGCGGGGAAATTACCAATGGACAAAAAGCGTACTGCGCATTGTATACCTTGGAAAGTTAGAAAATTAAACAAAGCTGGCAGTTCACCCCACGTAAACACTTGGAGTTAGGACTAGGGTGTGTCCTGTAAGGTAGTGGTGGGTGGGACACAGGCCACACCCTAGATTGCCAAAAAATGACAAACAATTAAAAAAAAAAGATCAAATAAAATCTAAAATATAGTTTTGTTTGTAATTAAACAAAGTCAAACACATTTTCAAATGACAAAGCGCAACTAATACCCAGATATAATTGTTTTAAAATAGAAAATCTGTGGTTAATTTGCCTTTTCGTCGCAATGGCTCCTAGCTCTGGTGCAGTCCTCTGGGTTGAACTGACCAATTATTTGCCCATGGCACAGTCTGTCTTAGTCTGCATCCAGAAAACCTGTATCCATCTTAACAGTTAGGTAAAAGCTGCCATTTCAGGTCAGCTAAGTAGGGAAGTTGTAGTGCTGCAATATGTGCGGGGAAATTAGCAATGGACAAAAAGCGTACTGCGCATTGTATACCATGGAAAGTTAAACAATTAGACAAAGCTGGCAGTTCACCCCACGTAAACACTTGGAGTTAGGACTAAGGTGTGTCCTGTAAGGTAGTGGTGGGTGGGACACAGGCCACACCCTAGATTGCCAAAAAAAACGACAAACAATTAAAAAAAAAATCGTAAAATAAAATCCAAAATATAGTTTTGTTTGTAATGAAACAAAGTCAAATACATTTTCAAATGACAAAGCGCAACTAATACGTGACAGTTCACCCCAAGTAAACTTGGAGTTAGGACTAGGGTGTGTCCTGTAGGGTAGTGGTGGGTGGGACACAGGCCACACCCTAGATTGCCAAAAAAACGACAAACAATTTTAAAAAAGAATCGTAAAATAAAATCCAAAATATAGTTTTGTTTGTAATGAAACAAAGTCAAACACATTTTCAAATGACAAAGCGCAACTAATACCCAGATATAATTGTTTTAAAATGGAAAATCTGTGGTTAATTTGCTTTTTCGTCGCAATGGCTCCTAGCTCTGCTGTAGTCCTCTGGGTTGAACTGACCAATTATTTGCCCATGGCACAGTCTGTCTTAGTCTGCATCCTTAAAACCTGTATCCATCTTCACAGTTAGGTAAAAGCTGCCATTTCAGTTCAGCTAAGTAGGGAAGTTGTAGTGCTGCACTATGTGCGGGGAAATTACCAATGGACAAAAAGCGTACTGCGCATTGTATACCTTGGAAAGTTAGAAAATTAGACAAAGCTGGCAGTTCACCCCACGTAAACACTTGGAGTTAGGACTAGGGTGTGTCCTGTAAGGTAGTGGTGGGTGGGACACAGGCCACACCCTAGATTGCCAAAAAAAACGACAAACAATTTAAAAAAAATTGTAAAATAAAATCCAAAATATACTTTTGTTTGTAATGAAACAAAGTCAAATACATTTGCAAATGACAAAGCGCAACTAATACGTGACAGTTCACCCCAAGTAAACTTGGAGTTAGGACTAGGGTGTGTCCTGTAGGGTAGTGGTGGGTGGGACACAGGCCACACCCTAGATTGCCAAAAAAACGACAAACAATTTAAAAAAAATCGTAAAATAAAATCCAAAATATACTTTTGTTTGTAATGAAACAAAGTCAAATACATTTTCAAATGACAAAGCGCAACTAATACGTGACAGTTCACCCCAAGTAAACTTGGAGTTAGGACTAGGGTGTGTCCTGTAGGGTAGTGGTGGGTGGGACACAGGCCACGCCCTAGATTGCCAAAAAATGACAAACAATTAAAAAAAAAAGATCAAATAAAATCTAAAATATAGTTTTGTTTGTAATGAAACAAAGTCAAACACATTTTCAAATGACAACGCCCTACTAATACCTAGATATAATTGTTTTAAAATAGAAAATCTGTGGTTAATTTGCCTTTTCGTCGCAATGGCTCCTAGCTCTGGTGCAGTCCTCTGGGTTGAACTGACCAATTATTAGGCGACGCTGGATGGCCATCGGTGGACGCCTCGACGCTCCCCCGCCCCCGGTGGACGGCGACGGCTCCTCGGGTGCCTTGGGCAGACGGCAGGAGTCCCCCGCTCCCTGCTCCTCCCCTTAACTGGCGGATGGCAGCAGGCTCCGGCCCACGGCAAGCGGCGGTGACTCCTCCTCTCCCTCCCGGAAGGCAGCCGCCCCTCCATTCCCAGGCGGTCGGCGGCGAGCTCGGGCGTCCCACCAGCAACACACCCCAGCGCCCCGCCTCGAGCGTCCATGGCCGCGAGTCCCCCGCTCCCTGCTCCTCCCCTTATGCGGCGGACGGCAGCAGGCTCCGGCCCACGGCGAGCGGCGGCGACTCGCGCACCATGCTCGATGGCACTGCGGATTCCCCACAGCGGCGACAGTTCACCCCAAGTAAACTTGGAGTTAGGACTAGGGTGTGTCCTGTAGGGTAGTGGTGGGTGGGACACAGGCCACACCCTAGATTGCCAAAAAAACGACAAACAATTTTAAAAAAGAATCGTAAAATAAAATCCAAAATATAGTTTTGTTTGTAATGAAACAAAGTCAAACACATTTTCAAATGACAAAGCGCAACTAATACCCAGATATAATTGTTTTAAAATGGAAAATCTGTGGTTAATTTGCTTTTTCGTCGCAATGGCTCCTAGCTCTGCTGTAGTCCTCTGGGTTGAACTGACCAATTATTTGCCCATGGCACAGTCTGTCTTTGTCTGCATCCTTAAAACCTGTATCCATCTTCACAGTTAGGTAAAAGCTGCCATTTCAGTTCAGCTAAGTAGGGAAGTTGTAGTGCTGCACTATGTGCGGGGAAATTACCAATGGACAAAAAGCGTACTGCGCATTGTATACCTTGGAAAGTTAGAAAATTAGACGAAGCTGGCAGTTCATCTCACGTAAACACTTGGAGTTAGGACTAGGGTGTGTCCTGTAAGGTAGTGGTGGGTGGGACACAGGCCACACCCTAGATTGCCAAAAAACGACAAACAATTTAAAAAAAATCGTAAAATAAAATCCAAAATATACTTTTGTTTGTAATGAAACAAAGTCAAACACATTTTCAAATGACAACGCCCTACTAATACCTAGATATAATTGTTTTAAAATAGAAAATCTGTGGTTAATTTGCCTTTTCGTCGCAATGGCTCCTAGCTCTGGTGCAGTCCTCTGGGTTGAACTGACCAATTATTAGGCGACGCTGGATGGCCATCGGTGGACGCCTCGACGCTCCCCGCCCCCGGTGGACGGCGACGGCTCCTCGGGTGCCTTGGGCAGACGGCAGGAGTCCCCCGCTCCCTGCTCCTCCCCTTAACTGGCGGATGGCAGCAGGCTCCGGCCCACGGCAAGTGGCGGTGACTCCTCCTCTCCCTCCCGGAAGGCAGCCGCCCCTCCATTCCCAGGCGGTCGGCGGCGAGCTCGGCCGTCCCACCGGCAACGCACCCCAGTGCCCCGCCTAGAGCGTCCATGGCCGCGAGTCCCCCGCTCCCTGCTCCTCCCCTTATGCGGCGGACGGCAGCAGGCTCCGGCCCACGGCGAGCGGCGGCGACTCGCGCACCATGCTCGATGGCAATGCGCATTGCCCACAGCGGCGATGACTCTTGGACAGCCTTGGAAAGTTAGAAAATTAGACAAAGCTGGCAGTTCACCCCACGTAAACACTTAGAGTTAGGACTAGGGTGTGTCCTGTAAGGTAGTGGTGGGTGGGACACAGGCCACACCCTAGATTGCCAAAAAATGACAAACAATTAAAAAAAAATGATCAAATAAAATCTAAAATATAGTTTTGTTTGTAATTAAACAAAGTCAAACACATTTTCAAATGACAAAGCGCAACTAATACCCAGATATAATTGTTTTAAAATAGAAAATCTGTGGTTAATTTGCCTTTTCGTCGCAATGGCTCCTAGCTCTGGTGCAGTCCTCTGGGTTGAACTGACCAATTATTTGCCCATGGCACAGTCTGTCTTAGTCTGCATCCAGAAAACCTGTATCCATCTTAACAGTTAGGTAAAAGCTGCCATTTCAGGTCAGCTAAGTAGGGAAGTTGTAGTGCTGCAATATGTGCGGGGAAATTAGCAATGGACAAAAAGCGTACTGCGCATTGTATACCTTGGAAAGTTAAACAATTAGACAAAGCTGGCAGTTCACCCCACGTAAACACTTGGAGTTAGGACTAGGGTGTGTCCTGTAAGGTAGTGGTGGGTGGGACACAGGCCACACCCTAGATTGCCAAAAAAACGACAAACAATTAAAAAAAAAAATCGTAAAATAAAATCCAAAATATAGTTTTGTTTGTAATGAAACAAAGTCAAATACATTTTCAAATGACAAAGCGCAACTAATACGTGACAGTTCACCCCAAGTAAACTTGGAGTTAGGACTAGGGTGTGTCCTGTAGGGTAGTGGTGGGTGGGACACAGGCCACACCCTAGATTGCCAAAAAAACGACAAACAATTTAAAAAAAGAATCGTAAAATAAAATCCAAAATATAGTTTTGTTTGTAATGAAACAAAGTCAAACACATTTTCAAATGACAAAGCGCAACTAATACCCAGATATAATTGTTTTAAAATGGAAAATCTGTGGTTAATTTGCTTTTTCGTCGCAATGGCTCCTAGCTCTGCTGTAGTCCTCTGGGTTGAACTGACCAATTATTTGCCCATGGCACAGTCTGTCTTAGTCTGCATCCTTAAAACCTGTATCCATCTTCACAGTTAGGTAAAAGCTGCCATTTCAGTTCAGCTAAGTAGGGAAGTTGTAGTGCTGCACTATGTGCGGGGAAATTACCAATGGACAAAAAGCGTACTGCGCATTGTATACCTTGGAAAGTTAGAAAATTAGACAAAGCTGGCAGTTCACCCCACGTAAACACTTGGAGTTAGGACTAGGGTGTGTCCTGTAAGGTAGTGGTGGGTGGGACACAGGCCACACCCTAGATTGCCAAAAAAACGACAAACAATTAAAAAAAAATTGTAAAATAAAATCCAAAATATACTTTTGTTTGTAATGAAACCAAGTCAAATACATTTGCAAATGACAAAGCGCAACTAATACGTGACAGTTCACCCCAAGTAAACTTGGAGTTAGGACTAGGGTGTGTCCTGTAGGGTAGTGGTGGGTGGGACACAGGCCACACCCTAGATTGCCAAAAAAACGACAAACAATTAAAAAAAAATCGTAAAAAAAATCCAAAATATACTTTTGTTTGTAATGAAACAAAGTCAAATACATTTTCAAATGACAAAGCGCAACTAATACGTGACAGTTCACCCCAAGTAAACTTGGAGTTAGGACTAGGGTGTGTCCTGTAGGGTAGTGGTGGGTGGGACACAGGCCACGCCCTAGATTGCCAAAAAATGACAAACAATTAAAAAAAAAAGATCAAATAAAATCTAAAATATAGTTTTGTTTGTAATGAAACAAAGTCAAACACATTTTCAAATGACAACGCCCTACTAATACCTAGATATAATTGTTTTAAAATAGAAAATCTGTGGTTAATTTGCCTTTTCGTCGCAATGGCTCCTAGCTCTGGTGCAGTCCTCTGGGTTGAACTGACCAATTATTAGGCGAAGCTGGATGGCCATCGGTGGACGCCTCGACGCTCCCCCGCCCCCGGTGGACGGCGACGGCTCCTCGGGTGCCTTGGGCAGACGGCAGGAGTCCCCCGCTCCCTGCTCCTCCCCTTAACTGGCGGATGGCAGCAGGCTCCGGCCCACGGCAAGCGGCGGTGACTCCTCCTCTCCCTCCCGGAAGGCAGCCGCCCCTCCATTCCCAGGCGGTCTGCGGCGAGCTCGGGCGTCCCACCAGCAACGCACCCCAGCGCCCCGCCTCGAGCGTCCATGGCCGCGAGTCCCCCGCTCCCTGCTCCTCCCCTTATGCGGCGGACGGCAGCAGGCTCCGGCCCACAGCGAGCGGCGGCGACTCGCGCACCATGCTCGATGGCACTGCGGATTCCCCACAGCGGCGATGACCCTCGGACAGCCTTGGAAAGTTAGAAAATTAGACAAAGCTGGCAGTTCATCTCACGTAAACACTTGGAGTTAGGACTAGGGTGTGTCCTGTAAGGTAGTGGTGGGTGGGACACAGGCCACACCCTAGATTGCCAAAAAACGACAAACAATTTAAAAAAAATCGTAAAATAAAATCCAAAATATACTTTTGTTTGTAATGAAACAAAGTCAAACACATTTTCAAATGACAACGCCCTACTAATACCTAGATATAATTGTTTTAAAATAGAAAATCTGTGGTTAATTTGCCTTTTCGTCGCAATGGCTCCTAGCTCTGGTGCAGTCCTCTGGGTTGAACTGACCAATTATTAGGCGACGCTGGATGGCCATCGGTGGACGCCTCGACGCTCCCCGCCCCCGGTGGACGGCGACGGCTCCTCGGGTGCCTTGGGCAGACGGCAGGAGTCCCCCGCTCCCTGCTCCTCCCCTTAACTGGCGGATGGCAGCAGGCTCCGGCCCACGGCAAGTGGCGGTGACTCCTCCTCTCCCTCCCGGAAGGCAGCCGCCCCTCCATTCCCAGGCGGTCGGCGGCGAGCTCGGCCGTCCCACCGGCAACGCACCCCAGTGCCCCGCCTAGAGCGTCCATGGCCTGCTCCTCCCCCGCTCCCTGCTCCTCCCCTTATGCGGCGGACGGCAGCAGGCTCCGGCCCACAGCGAGCGGCGGCGACTCGCGCACCATGCTCGATGGCACTGCGGATTCCCCACAGCGGCGATGACCCTCGGACAGCCTTGGAAAGTTAGAAAATTAGACAAAGCTGGCAGTTCATCTCACGTAAACACTTGGAGTTAGGACTAGGGTGTGTCCTGTAAGGTAGTGGTGGGTGGGACACAGGCCACACCCTAGATTGCCAAAAAACGACAAACAATTTAAAAAAAATCGTAAAATAAAATCCAAAATATACTTTTGTTTGTAATGAAACAAAGTCAAACACATTTTCAAATGACAACGCCCTACTAATACCTAGATATAATTGTTTTAAAATAGAAAATCTGTGGTTAATTTGCCTTTTCGTCGCAATGGCTCCTAGCTCTGGTGCAGTCCTCTGGGTTGAACTGACCAATTATTAGGCGACGCTGGATGGCCATCGGTGGACGCCTCGACGCTCCCCGCCCCCGGTGGACGGCGACGGCTCCTCGGGTGCCTTGGGCAGACGGCAGGAGTCCCCCGCTCCCTGCTCCTCCCCTTAACTGGCGGATGGCAGCAGGCTCCGGCCCACGGCAAGTGGCGGTGACTCCTCCTCTCCCTCCCGGAAGGCAGCCGCCCCTCCATTCCCAGGCGGTCGGCGGCGAGCTCGGCCGTCCCACCGGCAACGCACCCCAGTGCCCCGCCTAGAGCGTCCATGGCCTGCTCCTCCCCCGCTCCCTGCTCCTCCCCTTATGCGGCGGACGGCAGCAGGCTCCGGCCCACAGCGAGCGGCGGCGACTCGCGCACCATGCTCGATGGCACTGCGGATTCCCCACAGCGGCGATGACCCTCGGACAGCCTTGGAAAGTTAGAAAATTAGACAAAGCTGGCAGTTCATCTCACGTAAACACTTGGAGTTAGGACTAGGGTGTGTCCTGTAAGGTAGTGGTGGGTGGGACACAGGCCACGCCCTAGATTGCCAAAAAATGACAAACAATTAAAAAAAAAAGATCAAATAAAATCTAAAATATAGTTTTGTTTGTAATGAAACAAAGTCAAACACATTTTCAAATGACAACGCCCTACTAATACCTAGATATAATTGTTTTAAAATAGAAAATCTGTGGTTAATTTGCCTTTTCGTCGCAATGGCTCCTAGCTCTGGTGCAGTCCTCTGGGTTGAACTGACCAATTATTAGGCGACGCTGGATGGCCATCGGTGGACGCCTCGACGCTCCCCGCCCCCGGTGGACGGCGACGGCTCCTCGGGTGCCTTGGGCAGACGGCAGGAGTCCCCCGCTCCCTGCTCCTCCCCTTAACTGGCGGATGGCAGCAGGCTCCGGCCCACGGCAAGTGGCGGTGACTCCTCCTCTCCCTCCCGGAAGGCAGCCGCCCCTCCATTCCCAGGCGGCTCCTCCCCTTAACTGGCGGATGGCAGCAGGCTCCGGCCCACGGCAAGTGGCGGTGACTCCTCCTCTCCCTCCCGGAAGGCAGCCGCCCCTCCATTCCCAGGCGGTCGGCGGCGAGCTCGGCCGTCCCACCGGCAACGCACCCCAGTGCCCCGCCTAGAGCGTCCATGGCCGCGAGTCCCCCGCTCCCTGCTCCTCCCCTTAACTGGCGGATGGCAGCAGGCTCCCCGCCCCCGGTGGACGGCGACGGCTCCTCGGGTGCCTTGGGCAGACGGCAGGAGTCCCCCGCTCCCTGCTCCTCCCCTTAACTGGCGGATGGCAGCAGGCTCCGGCCCACGGCAAGTGGCGGTGACTCCTCCTCTCCCTCCCGGAAGGCAGCTGCCCCTCCATTCCCAGGCGGTCGGCGGCGAGCTCGGCCGTCCCACCGGCAACGCACCCCAGTGCCCTGCCTAGAGCGTCCATGGCCGCGAGTCCCCCGCTCCCTGCTCCTCCCCTTAACTGGCGGATGGCAGCAGGCTCCGGCCCACGGCAAGCGGCGGTGACTCCTCCTCTCCCTCCCGGAAGGCAGCCGCCCCTCCATTCCCAGGCGGTCGGCGGCGAGCTCGGCCGTCCCACCGGCAACGCACCCCAGTGCCCCGCCTAGAGCGTCCATGGCCGCGAGTCCCCCGCTCCCTGCTCCTCCCCTTAACTGGCGGATGGCAGCAGGCTCCGGCCCACGGCAAGCGGCGGTGACTCCTCCTCTCCCTCCCGGAAGGCAGCCGCCCCTCCATTCCCAGGCGGTCGGCGGCGAGCTCGGGCGTCCCACCAGCAACGCACCCCAGCGCCCCGCCTCGAGCGTCCATGGCCGCGAGTCCCCCGCTCCCTGCTCCTCCCCTTATGCGGCGGACGGCAGCAGGCTCCGGCCCACGGCGAGCGGCGGCGACTCGCGCACCATGCTTGATGGCACTGCGGATTCCCCACAGCGGCGATGACCCTCGGACAGCCTTGGAAAGTTAGAAAATTAGACAAAGCTGGCATTTCATCTCACGTAAACACTTGGAGTTAGGACTAGGGTGTGTCCTGTAAGGTAGTGGTGGGTGGGACACAGGCCACACCCTAGATTGCCAAAAAACGACAAACAATTTAAAAAAAATCGTAAAATAAAATCCAAAATATACTTTTGTTTGTAATGAAACAAAGTCAAACACATTTTCAAATGACAACGCCCTACTAATACCTAGATATAATTGTTTTAAAATAGAAAATCTGTGGTTAATTTGCCTTTTCGTCGCAATGGCTCCTAGCTCTGGTGCAGTCCTCTGGGTTGAACTGACCAATTATTAGGCGACGCTGGATGGCCATCGGTGGACGCCTCGACGCTCCCCGCCCCCGGTGGACGGCGACGGCTCCTCGGGTGCCTTGGGCAGACGGCAGGAGTCCCCCGCTCCCTGCTCCTCCCCTTAACTGGCGGATGGCAGCAGGCTCCGGCCCACGGCAAGTGGCGGTGACTCCTCCTCTCCCTCCCGGAAGGCAGCCGCCCCTCCATTCCCAGGCGGTCGGCGGCGAGCTCGGCCGTCCCACCGGCAACGCACCCCAGTGCCCCGCCTAGAGCGTCCATGGCCGCGAGTCCCCCGCTCCCTGCTCCTCCCCTTATGCGGCGGACGGCAGCAGGCTCCGGCCCACGGCGAGCGGCGGCGACTCGCGCACCATGCTCGATGGCAATGCGCATTGCCCACAGCGGCGATGACTCTTGGACAGCCTTGGAAAGTTAGAAAATTAGACAAAGCTGGCAGTTCACCCCACGTAAACACTTAGAGTTAGGACTAGGGTGTGTCCTGTAAGGTAGTGGTGGGTGGGACACAGGCCACACCCTAGATTGCCAAAAAATGACAAACAATTATAAAAAAATGATCAAATAAAATCTAAAATATAGTTTTGTTTGTAATTAAACAAAGTCAAACACATTTTCAAATGACAAAGCGCAACTAATACCCAGATATAATTGTTTTAAAATAGAAAATCTGTGGTTAATTTGCCTTTTCGTCGCAATGGCTCCTAGCTCTGGTGCAGTCCTCTGGGTTGAACTGACCAATTATTTGCCCATGGCACAGTCTGTCTTAGTCTGCATCCAGAAAACCTGTATCCATCTTAACAGTTAGGTAAAAGCTGCCATTTCAGGTCAGCTAAGTAGGGAAGTTGTAGTGCTGCAATATGTGCGGGGAAATTAGCAATGGACAAAAAGCGTACTGCGCATTGTATACCTTGGAAAGTTAAACAATTAGACAAAGCTGGCAGTTCACCCCACGTAAACACTTGGAGTTAGGACTAGGGTGTGTCCTGTAAGGTAGTGGTGGGTGGGACACAGGCCACACCCTAGATTGCCAAAAAAACGACAAACAATTAAAAAAAAAATCGTAAAATAAAATCCAAAATATAGTTTTGTTTGTAATGAAACAAAGTCAAATACATTTTCAAATGACAAAGCGCAACTAATACGTGACAGTTCACCCCAAGTAAACTTGGAGTTAGGACTAGGGTGTGTCCTGTAGGGTAGTGGTGGGTGGGATACAGGCCACACCCTAGATTGCCAAAAAAACGACAAACAATTTAAAAAAAGAATAGTAAAATAAAATCCAAAATATAGTTTTGTTTGTAATGAAACAAAGTCAAACACATTTTCAAATGACAAAGCGCAACTAATACCCAGATATAATTGTTTTAAAATGGAAAATCTGTGGTTAATTTGCTTTTTCGTCGCAATGGCTCCTAGCTCTGCTGTAGTCCTCTGGGTTGAACTGACCAATTATTTGCCCATGGCACAGTCTGTCTTAGTCTGCATTCTTAAAACCTGTATCCATCTTCACAGTTAGGTAAAAGCTGCCATTTCAGTTCAGCTAAGTAGGGAAGTTGTAGTGCTGCACTATGTGCGGGGAAATTACCAATGGACAAAAAGCGTACTGCGCATTGTATACCTTGGAAAGTTAGAAAATTAGACAAAGCTGGCAGTTCACCCCACGTAAACACTTGGAGTTAGGACTAGGGTGTGTCCTGTAAGGTAGTGGTGGGTGGGACACAGGCCACACCCTAGATTGCCAAAAAAACGACAAACAATTAAAAAAAAATTGTAAAATAAAATCCAAAATATACTTTTGTTTGTAATGAAACAAAGTCAAATACATTTGCAAATGACAAAGCGCAACTAATACGTGACAGTTCACCCCAAGTAAACTTGGAGTTAGGACTAGGGTGTGTCCTGTAGGGTAGTGGTGGGTGGGACACAGGCCACACCCTAGATTGCCAAAAAAACGACAAACAATTAAAAAAAAATCGTAAAATAAAATCCAAAATATACTTTTGTTTGTAATGAAACAAAGTCAAATACATTTTCAAATGACAAAGCGCAACTAATACGTGACAGTTCACCCCAAGTAAACTTGGAGTTAGGACTAGGGTGTGTCCTGGAGGGTAGTGGTGGGTGGGACACAGGCCACGCCCTAGATTGCCAAAAAATGACAAACAATTAAAAAAAAAAGATCAAATAAAATCTAAAATATAGTTTTGTTTGTAATGAAACAAAGTCAAACACATTTTCAAATGACAACGCCCTACTAATACCTAGATATAATTGTTTTAAAATAGAAAATCTGTGGTTAATTTGCCTTTTCGTCGCAATGGCTCCTAGCTCTGGTGCAGTCCTCTGGGTTGAACTGACCAATTATTAGGCGACGCTGGATGGCCATCGGTGGACGCCTCGACGCTCCCCCGCCCCCGGTGGACGGCGACGGCTCCTCGGGTGCCTTGGGCAGACGGCAGGAGTCCCCCGCTCCCTGCTCCTCCCCTTAACTGGCGGATGGCAGCAGGCTCCGGCCCATGGCAAGCGGCGGTGACTCCTCCTCTCCCTCCCGGAAGGCAGCCGCCCCTCCATTCCCAGGCGGTCGGCGGCGAGCTCGGGCGTCCCACCAGCAACGCACCCCAGCGCCCCGCCTCGAGCGTCCATGGCCGCGAGTCCCCCGCTCCCTGCTCCTCCCCTTATGCGGCGGACGGCAGCAGGCTCCGGCCCACGGCGAGCGGCGGCGACTCGCGCACCATGCTCGATGGCACTGCGGATTCCCCACAGCGGCGATGACCCTCGGACAGCCTTGGAAAGTTAGAAAATTAGACAAAGCTGGCAGTTCATCTCACGTAAACACTTGGAGTTAGGACTAGGGTGTGTCCTGTAAGGTAGTGGTGGGTGGGACACAGGCCACACCCTAGATTGCCAAAAAACGACAAACAATTTAAAAAAAATCGTAAAATAAAATCCAAAATATACTTTTGTTTGTAATGAAACAAAGTCAAACACATTTTCAAATGACAACGCCCTACTAATACCTAGATATAATTGTTTTAAAATAGAAAATCTGTGGTTAATTTGCCTTTTCGTCGCAATGGCTCCTAGCTCTGGTGCAGTCCTCTGGGTTGAACTGACCAATTATTAGGCGACGCTGGATGGCCATCGGTGGACGCCTCGACGCTCCCCGCCCCCGGTGGACGGCGACGGCTCCTCGGGTGCCTTGGGCAGACGGCAGGAGTCCCCCGCTCCCTGCTCCTCCCCTTAACTGGCGGATGGCAGCAGGCTCCGGCCCACGGCAAGTGGCGGTGACTCCTCCTCTCCCTCCCGGAAGGCAGCCGCCCCTCCATTCCCAGGCGGTCGGCGGCGAGCTCGGCCGTCCCACCGGCAACGCACCCCAGTGCCCCGCCTAGAGCGTCCATGGCCGCGAGTCCCCCGCTCCCTGCTCCTCCCCTTAACTGGCGGATGGCAGCAGGCTCCGGCCCACGGCAAGCGGCGGCGACTCCTCCTCTCCCTCCCGGAAGGCAGCCGCCCCTCCATTCCCAGGCGGCTCCTCCCCTTAACTGGCGGATGGCAGCAGGCTCCGGCCCACGGCAAGTGGCGGTGACTCCTCCTCTCCCTCCCGGAAGGCAGCCGCCCCTCCATTCCCAGGCGGTCGGCGGCGAGCTCGGCCGTCCCACCGGCAACGCACCCCAGTGCCCCGCCTAGAGCGTCCATGGCCGCGAGTCCCCCGCTCCCTGCTCCTCCCCTTAACTGGTGGATGGCAGCAGGCTCCCCGCCCCCGGTGGATGGCGACGGCTCCTCGGGTGCCTTGGGCAGACGGCAGGAGTCCCCCGCTCCCTGCTCCTCCCCTTAACTGGCGGATGGCAGCAGGCTCCGGCCCACGGCAAGTGGCGGTGACTCCTCCTCTCCCTCCCGGAAGGCAGCCGCCCCTCCATTCCCAGGCGGTCGGCGGCGAGCTCGGCCGTCCCACCGGCAACGCACCCCAGTGCCCTGCCTAGAGCGTCCATGGCCGCGAGTCCCCCGCTCCCTGCTCCTCTTCTTAACTGGCGGATGGCAGCAGGCTCCGGCCCACGGCAAGCGGCGGTGACTCCTCCTCTCCCTCCCGGAAGGCAGCCGCCCCTCCATTCCCAGGCGGCTCCTCCCCTTAACTGGCGGATGGCAGCAGGCTCCTGCCCACGGCAAGTGGCGGTGACTCCTCCTCTCCCTCCCGGAAGGCAGCCGCCCCTCCATTCCCAGGCGGTCGGCGGCGAGCTCGGCCGTCCCACCGGCAACGCACCCCAGTGCCCCGCCTAGAGCGTCCATGGCCGCGAGTCCCCCGCTCCCTGCTCCTCCCCTTAACTGGCGGATGGCAGCAGGCTCCGGCCCACGGCAAGCGGCGGTGACTCCTCCTCTCCCTCCCGGAAGGCAGCCGCCCCTCCATTCCCAGGCGGTCGGCGGCGAGCTCGGGCGTCCCACCAGCAACACACCCCAGCGCCCCGCCTCGAGCGTCCATGGCCGCGAGTCCCCCGCTCCCTGCTCCTCCCCTTATGCGGCGGACGGCAGCAGGCTCCGGCCCACGGCGAGCGGCGGCGACTCGCGCACCATGCTCGATGGCACTGCGGATTCCCCACAGCGGCGACAGTTCACCCCAAGTAAACTTGGAGTTAGGACTAGGGTGTGTCCTGTAGGGTAGTGGTGGGTGGGACACAGGCCACACCCTAGATTGCCAAAAAAACGACAAACAATTTTAAAAAAGAATCGTAAAATAAAATCCAAAATATAGTTTTGTTTGTAATGAAACAAAGTCAAACACATTTTCAAATGACAAAGCGCAACTAATACCCAGATATAATTGTTTTAAAATGGAAAATCTGTGGTTAATTTGCTTTTTCGTCGCAATGGCTCCTAGCTCTGCTGTAGTCCTCTGGGTTGAACTGACCAATTATTTGCCCATGGCACAGTCTGTCTTTGTCTGCATCCTTAAAACCTGTATCCATCTTCACAGTTAGGTAAAAGCTGCCATTTCAGTTCAGCTAAGTAGGGAAGTTGTAGTGCTGCACTATGTGCGGGGAAATTACCAATGGACAAAAAGCGTACTGCGCATTGTATACCTTGGAAAGTTAGAAAATTAGACGAAGCTGGCAGTTCATCTCACGTAAACACTTGGAGTTAGGACTAGGGTGTGTCCTGTAAGGTAGTGGTGGGTGGGACACAGGCCACACCCTAGATTGCCAAAAAACGACAAACAATTTAAAAAAAATCGTAAAATAAAATCCAAAATATACTTTTGTTTGTAATGAAACAAAGTCAAACACATTTTCAAATGACAACGCCCTACTAATACCTAGATATAATTGTTTTAAAATAGAAAATCTGTGGTTAATTTGCCTTTTCGTCGCAATGGCTCCTAGCTCTGGTGCAGTCCTCTGGGTTGAACTGACCAATTATTAGGCGACGCTGGATGGCCATCGGTGGACGCCTCGACGCTCCCCGCCCCCGGTGGACGGCGACGGCTCCTCGGGTGCCTTGGGCAGACGGCAGGAGTCCCCCGCTCCCTGCTCCTCCCCTTAACTGGCGGATGGCAGCAGGCTCCGGCCCACGGCAAGTGGCGGTGACTCCTCCTCTCCCTCCCGGAAGGCAGCCGCCCCTCCATTCCCAGGCGGTCGGCGGCGAGCTCGGCCGTCCCACCGGCAACGCACCCCAGTGCCCCGCCTAGAGCGTCCATGGCCGCGAGTCCCCCGCTCCCTGCTCCTCCCCTTATGCGGCGGACGGCAGCAGGCTCCGGCCCACGGCGAGCGGCGGCGACTCGCGCACCATGCTCGATGGCAATGCGCATTGCCCACAGCGGCGATGACTCTTGGACAGCCTTGGAAAGTTAGAAAATTAGACAAAGCTGGCAGTTCACCCCACGTAAACACTTAGAGTTAGGACTAGGGTGTGTCCTGTAAGGTAGTGGTGGGTGGGACACAGGCCACACCCTAGATTGCCAAAAAATGACAAACAATTAAAAAAAAATGATCAAATAAAATCTAAAATATAGTTTTGTTTGTAATTAAACAAAGTCAAACACATTTTCAAATGACAAAGCGCAACTAATACCCAGATATAATTGTTTTAAAATAGAAAATCTGTGGTTAATTTGCCTTTTCGTCGCAATGGCTCCTAGCTCTGGTGCAGTCCTCTGGGTTGAACTGACCAATTATTTGCCCATGGCACAGTCTGTCTTAGTCTGCATCCAGAAAACCTGTATCCATCTTAACAGTTAGGTAAAAGCTGCCATTTCAGGTCAGCTAAGTAGGGAAGTTGTAGTGCTGCAATATGTGCGGGGAAATTAGCAATGGACAAAAAGCGTACTGCGCATTGTATACCTTGGAAAGTTAAACAATTAGACAAAGCTGGCAGTTCACCCCACGTAAACACTTGGAGTTAGGACTAGGGTGTGTCCTGTAAGGTAGTGGTGGGTGGGACACAGGCCACACCCTAGATTGCCAAAAAAACGACAAACAATTAAAAAAAAAAATCGTAAAATAAAATCCAAAATATAGTTTTGTTTGTAATGAAACAAAGTCAAATACATTTTCAAATGACAAAGCGCAACTAATACGTGACAGTTCACCCCAAGTAAACTTGGAGTTAGGACTAGGGTGTGTCCTGTAGGGTAGTGGTGGGTGGGACACAGGCCACACCCTAGATTGCCAAAAAAACGACAAACAATTTAAAAAAAGAATCGTAAAATAAAATCCAAAATATAGTTTTGTTTGTAATGAAACAAAGTCAAACACATTTTCAAATGACAAAGCGCAACTAATACCCAGATATAATTGTTTTAAAATGGAAAATCTGTGGTTAATTTGCTTTTTCGTCGCAATGGCTCCTAGCTCTGCTGTAGTCCTCTGGGTTGAACTGACCAATTATTTGCCCATGGCACAGTCTGTCTTAGTCTGCATCCTTAAAACCTGTATCCATCTTCACAGTTAGGTAAAAGCTGCCATTTCAGTTCAGCTAAGTAGGGAAGTTGTAGTGCTGCACTATGTGCGGGGAAATTACCAATGGACAAAAAGCGTACTGCGCATTGTATACCTTGGAAAGTTAGAAAATTAGACAAAGCTGGCAGTTCACCCCACGTAAACACTTGGAGTTAGGACTAGGGTGTGTCCTGTAAGGTAGTGGTGGGTGGGACACAGGCCACACCCTAGATTGCCAAAAAAACGACAAACAATTAAAAAAAAATTGTAAAATAAAATCCAAAATATACTTTTGTTTGTAATGAAACCAAGTCAAATACATTTGCAAATGACAAAGCGCAACTAATACGTGACAGTTCACCCCAAGTAAACTTGGAGTTAGGACTAGGGTGTGTCCTGTAGGGTAGTGGTGGGTGGGACACAGGCCACACCCTAGATTGCCAAAAAAACGACAAACAATTAAAAAAAAATCGTAAAAAAAATCCAAAATATACTTTTGTTTGTAATGAAACAAAGTCAAATACATTTTCAAATGACAAAGCGCAACTAATACGTGACAGTTCACCCCAAGTAAACTTGGAGTTAGGACTAGGGTGTGTCCTGTAGGGTAGTGGTGGGTGGGACACAGGCCACGCCCTAGATTGCCAAAAAATGACAAACAATTAAAAAAAAAAGATCAAATAAAATCTAAAATATAGTTTTGTTTGTAATGAAACAAAGTCAAACACATTTTCAAATGACAACGCCCTACTAATACCTAGATATAATTGTTTTAAAATAGAAAATCTGTGGTTAATTTGCCTTTTCGTCGCAATGGCTCCTAGCTCTGGTGCAGTCCTCTGGGTTGAACTGACCAATTATTAGGCGAAGCTGGATGGCCATCGGTGGACGCCTCGACGCTCCCCCGCCCCCGGTGGACGGCGACGGCTCCTCGGGTGCCTTGGGCAGACGGCAGGAGTCCCCCGCTCCCTGCTCCTCCCCTTAACTGGCGGATGGCAGCAGGCTCCGGCCCACGGCAAGCGGCGGTGACTCCTCCTCTCCCTCCCGGAAGGCAGCCGCCCCTCCATTCCCAGGCGGTCTGCGGCGAGCTCGGGCGTCCCACCAGCAACGCACCCCAGCGCCCCGCCTCGAGCGTCCATGGCCGCGAGTCCCCCGCTCCCTGCTCCTCCCCTTATGCGGCGGACGGCAGCAGGCTCCGGCCCACAGCGAGCGGCGGCGACTCGCGCACCATGCTCGATGGCACTGCGGATTCCCCACAGCGGCGATGACCCTCGGACAGCCTTGGAAAGTTAGAAAATTAGACAAAGCTGGCAGTTCATCTCACGTAAACACTTGGAGTTAGGACTAGGGTGTGTCCTGTAAGGTAGTGGTGGGTGGGACACAGGCCACACCCTAGATTGCCAAAAAACGACAAACAATTTAAAAAAAATCGTAAAATAAAATCCAAAATATACTTTTGTTTGTAATGAAACAAAGTCAAACACATTTTCAAATGACAACGCCCTACTAATACCTAGATATAATTGTTTTAAAATAGAAAATCTGTGGTTAATTTGCCTTTTCGTCGCAATGGCTCCTAGCTCTGGTGCAGTCCTCTGGGTTGAACTGACCAATTATTAGGCGACGCTGGATGGCCATCGGTGGACGCCTCGACGCTCCCCGCCCCCGGTGGACGGCGACGGCTCCTCGGGTGCCTTGGGCAGACGGCAGGAGTCCCCCGCTCCCTGCTCCTCCCCTTAACTGGCGGATGGCAGCAGGCTCCGGCCCACGGCAAGTGGCGGTGACTCCTCCTCTCCCTCCCGGAAGGCAGCCGCCCCTCCATTCCCAGGCGGTCGGCGGCGAGCTCGGCCGTCCCACCGGCAACGCACCCCAGTGCCCCGCCTAGAGCGTCCATGGCCTGCTCCTCCCCCGCTCCCTGCTCCTCCCCTTATGCGGCGGACGGCAGCAGGCTCCGGCCCACAGCGAGCGGCGGCGACTCGCGCACCATGCTCGATGGCACTGCGGATTCCCCACAGCGGCGATGACCCTCGGACAGCCTTGGAAAGTTAGAAAATTAGACAAAGCTGGCAGTTCATCTCACGTAAACACTTGGAGTTAGGACTAGGGTGTGTCCTGTAAGGTAGTGGTGGGTGGGACACAGGCCACACCCTAGATTGCCAAAAAACGACAAACAATTTAAAAAAAATCGTAAAATAAAATCCAAAATATACTTTTGTTTGTAATGAAACAAAGTCAAACACATTTTCAAATGACAACGCCCTACTAATACCTAGATATAATTGTTTTAAAATAGAAAATCTGTGGTTAATTTGCCTTTTCGTCGCAATGGCTCCTAGCTCTGGTGCAGTCCTCTGGGTTGAACTGACCAATTATTAGGCGACGCTGGATGGCCATCGGTGGACGCCTCGACGCTCCCCGCCCCCGGTGGACGGCGACGGCTCCTCGGGTGCCTTGGGCAGACGGCAGGAGTCCCCCGCTCCCTGCTCCTCCCCTTAACTGGCGGATGGCAGCAGGCTCCGGCCCACGGCAAGTGGCGGTGACTCCTCCTCTCCCTCCCGGAAGGCAGCCGCCCCTCCATTCCCAGGCGGTCGGCGGCGAGCTCGGCCGTCCCACCGGCAACGCACCCCAGTGCCCCGCCTAGAGCGTCCATGGCCTGCTCCTCCCCCGCTCCCTGCTCCTCCCCTTATGCGGCGGACGGCAGCAGGCTCCGGCCCACAGCGAGCGGCGGCGACTCGCGCACCATGCTCGATGGCACTGCGGATTCCCCACAGCGGCGATGACCCTCGGACAGCCTTGGAAAGTTAGAAAATTAGACAAAGCTGGCAGTTCATCTCACGTAAACACTTGGAGTTAGGACTAGGGTGTGTCCTGTAAGGTAGTGGTGGGTGGGACACAGGCCACGCCCTAGATTGCCAAAAAATGACAAACAATTAAAAAAAAAAGATCAAATAAAATCTAAAATATAGTTTTGTTTGTAATGAAACAAAGTCAAACACATTTTCAAATGACAACGCCCTACTAATACCTAGATATAATTGTTTTAAAATAGAAAATCTGTGGTTAATTTGCCTTTTCGTCGCAATGGCTCCTAGCTCTGGTGCAGTCCTCTGGGTTGAACTGACCAATTATTAGGCGACGCTGGATGGCCATCGGTGGACGCCTCGACGCTCCCCGCCCCCGGTGGACGGCGACGGCTCCTCGGGTGCCTTGGGCAGACGGCAGGAGTCCCCCGCTCCCTGCTCCTCCCCTTAACTGGCGGATGGCAGCAGGCTCCGGCCCACGGCAAGTGGCGGTGACTCCTCCTCTCCCTCCCGGAAGGCAGCCGCCCCTCCATTCCCAGGCGGCTCCTCCCCTTAACTGGCGGATGGCAGCAGGCTCCGGCCCACGGCAAGTGGCGGTGACTCCTCCTCTCCCTCCCGGAAGGCAGCCGCCCCTCCATTCCCAGGCGGTCGGCGGCGAGCTCGGCCGTCCCACCGGCAACGCACCCCAGTGCCCCGCCTAGAGCGTCCATGGCCGCGAGTCCCCCGCTCCCTGCTCCTCCCCTTAACTGGCGGATGGCAGCAGGCTCCCCGCCCCCGGTGGACGGCGACGGCTCCTCGGGTGCCTTGGGCAGACGGCAGGAGTCCCCCGCTCCCTGCTCCTCCCCTTAACTGGCGGATGGCAGCAGGCTCCGGCCCACGGCAAGTGGCGGTGACTCCTCCTCTCCCTCCCGGAAGGCAGCTGCCCCTCCATTCCCAGGCGGTCGGCGGCGAGCTCGGCCGTCCCACCGGCAACGCACCCCAGTGCCCTGCCTAGAGCGTCCATGGCCGCGAGTCCCCCGCTCCCTGCTCCTCCCCTTAACTGGCGGATGGCAGCAGGCTCCGGCCCACGGCAAGCGGCGGTGACTCCTCCTCTCCCTCCCGGAAGGCAGCCGCCCCTCCATTCCCAGGCGGTCGGCGGCGAGCTCGGCCGTCCCACCGGCAACGCACCCCAGTGCCCCGCCTAGAGCGTCCATGGCCGCGAGTCCCCCGCTCCCTGCTCCTCCCCTTAACTGGCGGATGGCAGCAGGCTCCGGCCCACGGCAAGCGGCGGTGACTCCTCCTCTCCCTCCCGGAAGGCAGCCGCCCCTCCATTCCCAGGCGGTCGGCGGCGAGCTCGGGCGTCCCACCAGCAACGCACCCCAGCGCCCCGCCTCGAGCGTCCATGGCCGCGAGTCCCCCGCTCCCTGCTCCTCCCCTTATGCGGCGGACGGCAGCAGGCTCCGGCCCACGGCGAGCGGCGGCGACTCGCGCACCATGCTTGATGGCACTGCGGATTCCCCACAGCGGCGATGACCCTCGGACAGCCTTGGAAAGTTAGAAAATTAGACAAAGCTGGCATTTCATCTCACGTAAACACTTGGAGTTAGGACTAGGGTGTGTCCTGTAAGGTAGTGGTGGGTGGGACACAGGCCACACCCTAGATTGCCAAAAAACGACAAACAATTTAAAAAAAATCGTAAAATAAAATCCAAAATATACTTTTGTTTGTAATGAAACAAAGTCAAACACATTTTCAAATGACAACGCCCTACTAATACCTAGATATAATTGTTTTAAAATAGAAAATCTGTGGTTAATTTGCCTTTTCGTCGCAATGGCTCCTAGCTCTGGTGCAGTCCTCTGGGTTGAACTGACCAATTATTAGGCGACGCTGGATGGCCATCGGTGGACGCCTCGACGCTCCCCGCCCCCGGTGGACGGCGACGGCTCCTCGGGTGCCTTGGGCAGACGGCAGGAGTCCCCCGCTCCCTGCTCCTCCCCTTAACTGGCGGATGGCAGCAGGCTCCGGCCCACGGCAAGTGGCGGTGACTCCTCCTCTCCCTCCCGGAAGGCAGCCGCCCCTCCATTCCCAGGCGGTCGGCGGCGAGCTCGGCCGTCCCACCGGCAACGCACCCCAGTGCCCCGCCTAGAGCGTCCATGGCCGCGAGTCCCCCGCTCCCTGCTCCTCCCCTTATGCGGCGGACGGCAGCAGGCTCCGGCCCACGGCGAGCGGCGGCGACTCGCGCACCATGCTCGATGGCAATGCGCATTGCCCACAGCGGCGATGACTCTTGGACAGCCTTGGAAAGTTAGAAAATTAGACAAAGCTGGCAGTTCACCCCACGTAAACACTTAGAGTTAGGACTAGGGTGTGTCCTGTAAGGTAGTGGTGGGTGGGACACAGGCCACACCCTAGATTGCCAAAAAATGACAAACAATTATAAAAAAATGATCAAATAAAATCTAAAATATAGTTTTGTTTGTAATTAAACAAAGTCAAACACATTTTCAAATGACAAAGCGCAACTAATACCCAGATATAATTGTTTTAAAATAGAAAATCTGTGGTTAATTTGCCTTTTCGTCGCAATGGCTCCTAGCTCTGGTGCAGTCCTCTGGGTTGAACTGACCAATTATTTGCCCATGGCACAGTCTGTCTTAGTCTGCATCCAGAAAACCTGTATCCATCTTAACAGTTAGGTAAAAGCTGCCATTTCAGGTCAGCTAAGTAGGGAAGTTGTAGTGCTGCAATATGTGCGGGGAAATTAGCAATGGACAAAAAGCGTACTGCGCATTGTATACCTTGGAAAGTTAAACAATTAGACAAAGCTGGCAGTTCACCCCACGTAAACACTTGGAGTTAGGACTAGGGTGTGTCCTGTAAGGTAGTGGTGGGTGGGACACAGGCCACACCCTAGATTGCCAAAAAAACGACAAACAATTAAAAAAAAAATCGTAAAATAAAATCCAAAATATAGTTTTGTTTGTAATGAAACAAAGTCAAATACATTTTCAAATGACAAAGCGCAACTAATACGTGACAGTTCACCCCAAGTAAACTTGGAGTTAGGACTAGGGTGTGTCCTGTAGGGTAGTGGTGGGTGGGATACAGGCCACACCCTAGATTGCCAAAAAAACGACAAACAATTTAAAAAAAGAATAGTAAAATAAAATCCAAAATATAGTTTTGTTTGTAATGAAACAAAGTCAAACACATTTTCAAATGACAAAGCGCAACTAATACCCAGATATAATTGTTTTAAAATGGAAAATCTGTGGTTAATTTGCTTTTTCGTCGCAATGGCTCCTAGCTCTGCTGTAGTCCTCTGGGTTGAACTGACCAATTATTTGCCCATGGCACAGTCTGTCTTAGTCTGCATTCTTAAAACCTGTATCCATCTTCACAGTTAGGTAAAAGCTGCCATTTCAGTTCAGCTAAGTAGGGAAGTTGTAGTGCTGCACTATGTGCGGGGAAATTACCATTGGACAAAAAGCGTACTGCGCATTGTATACCTTGGAAAGTTAGAAAATTAGACAAAGCTGGCAGTTCACCCCACGTAAACACTTGGAGTTAGGACTAGGGTGTGTCCTGTAAGGTAGTGGTGGGTGGGACACAGGCCACACCCTAGATTGCCAAAAAAACGACAAACAATTAAAAAAAAATTGTAAAATAAAATCCAAAATATACTTTTGTTTGTAATGAAACAAAGTCAAATACATTTGCAAATGACAAAGCGCAACTAATACGTGACAGTTCACCCCAAGTAAACTTGGAGTTAGGACTAGGGTGTGTCCTGTAGGGTAGTGGTGGGTGGGACACAGGCCACACCCTAGATTGCCAAAAAAACGACAAACAATTAAAAAAAAATCGTAAAATAAAATCCAAAATATACTTTTGTTTGTAATGAAACAAAGTCAAATACATTTTCAAATGACAAAGCGCAACTAATACGTGACAGTTCACCCCAAGTAAACTTGGAGTTAGGACTAGGGTGTGTCCTGGAGGGTAGTGGTGGGTGGGACACAGGCCACGCCCTAGATTGCCAAAAAATGACAAACAATTAAAAAAAAAAGATCAAATAAAATCTAAAATATAGTTTTGTTTGTAATGAAACAAAGTCAAACACATTTTCAAATGACAACGCCCTACTAATACCTAGATATAATTGTTTTAAAATAGAAAATCTGTGGTTAATTTGCCTTTTCGTCGCAATGGCTCCTAGCTCTGGTGCAGTCCTCTGGGTTGAACTGACCAATTATTAGGCGACGCTGGATGGCCATCGGTGGACGCCTCGACGCTCCCCCGCCCCCGGTGGACGGCGACGGCTCCTCGGGTGCCTTGGGCAGACGGCAGGAGTCCCCCGCTCCCTGCTCCTCCCCTTAACTGGCGGATGGCAGCAGGCTCCGGCCCATGGCAAGCGGCGGTGACTCCTCCTCTCCCTCCCGGAAGGCAGCCGCCCCTCCATTCCCAGGCGGTCGGCGGCGAGCTCGGGCGTCCCACCAGCAACGCACCCCAGCGCCCCGCCTCGAGCGTCCATGGCCGCGAGTCCCCCGCTCCCTGCTCCTCCCCTTATGCGGCGGACGGCAGCAGGCTCCGGCCCACGGCGAGCGGCGGCGACTCGCGCACCATGCTCGATGGCACTGCGGATTCCCCACAGCGGCGATGACCCTCGGACAGCCTTGGAAAGTTAGAAAATTAGACAAAGCTGGCAGTTCATCTCACGTAAACACTTGGAGTTAGGACTAGGGTGTGTCCTGTAAGGTAGTGGTGGGTGGGACACAGGCCACACCCTAGATTGCCAAAAAACGACAAACAATTTAAAAAAAATCGTAAAATAAAATCCAAAATATACTTTTGTTTGTAATGAAACAAAGTCAAACACATTTTCAAATGACAACGCCCTACTAATACCTAGATATAATTGTTTTAAAATAGAAAATCTGTGGTTAATTTGCCTTTTCGTCGCAATGGCTCCTAGCTCTGGTGCAGTCCTCTGGGTTGAACTGACCAATTATTAGGCGACGCTGGATGGCCATCGGTGGACGCCTCGACGCTCCCCGCCCCCGGTGGACGGCGACGGCTCCTCGGGTGCCTTGGGCAGACGGCAGGAGTCCCCCGCTCCCTGCTCCTCCCCTTAACTGGCGGATGGCAGCAGGCTCCGGCCCACGGCAAGTGGCGGTGACTCCTCCTCTCCCTCCCGGAAGGCAGCCGCCCCTCCATTCCCAGGCGGTCGGCGGCGAGCTCGGCCGTCCCACCGGCAACGCACCCCAGTGCCCCGCCTAGAGCGTCCATGGCCGCGAGTCCCCCGCTCCCTGCTCCTCCCCTTAACTGGCGGATGGCAGCAGGCTCCGGCCCACGGCAAGCGGCGGCGACTCCTCCTCTCCCTCCCGGAAGGCAGCCGCCCCTCCATTCCCAGGCGGCTCCTCCCCTTAACTGGCGGATGGCAGCAGGCTCCGGCCCACGGCAAGTGGCGGTGACTCCTCCTCTCCCTCCCGGAAGGCAGCCGCCCCTCCATTCCCAGGCGGTCGGCGGCGAGCTCGGCCGTCCCACCGGCAACGCACCCCAGTGCCCTGCCTAGAGCGTCCATGGCCGCGAGTCCCCCGCTCCCTGCTCCTCCCCTTAACTGGCGGATGGCAGCAGGCTCCGGCCCACGGCAAGCGGCGGTGACTCCTCCTCTCCCTCCCGGAAGGCAGCCGCCCCTCCATTCCCAGGCGGCTCCTCCCCTTAACTGGCGGATGGCAGCAGGCTCCTGCCCACGGCAAGTGGCGGTGACTCCTCCTCTCCCTCCCGGAAGGCAGCCGCCCCTCCATTCCCAGGCGGTCGGCGGCGAGCTCGGCCGTCCCACCGGCAACGCACCCCAGTGCCCCGCCTAGAGCGTCCATGGCCGCGAGTCCCCCGCTCCCTGCTCCTCCCCTTAACTGGCGGATGGCAGCAGGCTCCGGCCCACGGCAAGCGGCGGTGACTCCTCCTCTCCCTCCCGGAAGGCAGCCGCCCCTCCATTCCCAGGCGGTCGGCGGCGAGCTCGGGCGTCCCACCAGCAACGCACCCCAGCGCCCCGCCTCGAGCGTCCATGGCCGCGAGTCCCCCGCTCCCTGCTCCTCCCCTTATGCGGCGGACGGCAGCAGGCTCCGGCCCACGGCGAGCGGCGGCGACTCGCGCACCATGCTCGATGGCACTGCGGATTCCCCACAGCGGCGATGACCCTCGGACAGCCTTGGAAAGTTAGAAAATTAGACAAAGCTGGCAGTTCATCTCACGTAAACACTTGGAGTTAGGACTAGGGTGTGTCCTGTAAGGTAGTGGTGGGTGGGACACAGGCCACACCCTAGATTGCCAAAAAACGACAAACAATTTAAAAAAAATCGTAAAATAAAATCCAAAATATACTTTTGTTTGTAATGAAACAAAGTCAAACACATTTTCAAATGACAACGCCCTACTAATACCTAGATATAATTGTTTTAAAATAGAAAATCTGTGGTTAATTTGCCTTTTCGTCGCAATGGCTCCTAGCTCTGGTGCAGTCCTCTGGGTTGAACTGACCAATTATTAGGCGACGCTGGATGGCCATCGGTGGACGCCTCGACGCTCCCCGCCCCCGGTGGACGGCGACGGCTCCTCGGGTGCCTTGGGCAGACGGCAGGAGTCCCCCGCTCCCTGCTCCTCCCCTTAACTGGCGGATGGCAGCAGGCTCCGGCCCACGGCAAGTGGCGTTGACTCCTCCTCTCCCTCCCGGAAGGCAGCCACCCCTCCATTCCCAGGCGGTCGGCGGCGAGCTCGGCCGTCCCACCGGCAACGCACCCCAGTGCCCCGCCTAGAGCGTCCATGGCCGCGAGTCCCCCGCTCCCTGCTCCTCCCCTTATGCGGCGGACGGCAGCAGGCTCCGGCCCACGGCGAGCGGCGGCGACTCGCGCACCATGCTCGATGGCAATGCGCATTGCCCACAGCGGCGATGACTCTTGGACAGCCTTGGAAAGTTAGAAAATTAGACAAAGCTGGCAGTTCACCCCACGTAAACACTTAGAGTTAGGACTAGGGTGTGTCCTGTAAGGTAGTGGTGGGTGGGACACAGGCCACACCCTAGATTGCCAAAAAATGACAAACAATTATAAAAAAATGATCAAATAAAATCTAAAATATAGTTTTGTTTGTAATTAAACAAAGTCAAACACATTTTCAAATGACAAAGCGCAACTAATACCCAGATATAATTGTTTTAAAATAGAAAATCTGTGGTTAATTTGCCTTTTCGTCGCAATGGCTCCTAGCTCTGGTGCAGTCCTCTGGGTTGAACTGACCAATTATTTGCCCATGGCACAGTCTGTCTTAGTCTGCATCCAGAAAACCTGTATCCATCTTAACAGTTAGGTAAAAGCTGCCATTTCAGGTCAGCTAAGTAGGGAAGTTGTAGTGCTGCAATATGTGCGGGGAAATTAGCAATGGACAAAAAGCGTACTGCGCATTGTATACCTTGGAAAGTTAAACAATTAGACAAAGCTGGCAGTTCACCCCACGTAAACACTTGGAGTTAGGACTAGGGTGTGTCCTGTAAGGTAGTGGTGGGTGGGACACAGGCCACACCCTAGATTGCCAAAAAAACGACAAACAATTAAAAAAAAAATCGTAAAATAAAATCCAAAATATAGTTTTGTTTGTAATGAAACAAAGTCAAATACATTTTCAAATGACAAAGCGCAACTAATACGTGACAGTTCACCCCAAGTAAACTTGGAGTTAGGACTAGGGTGTGTCCTGTAGGGTAGTGGTGGGTGGGACACAGGCCACACCCTAGATTGCCAAAAAAACGACAAACAATTTAAAAAAAGAATCGTAAAATAAAATCCAAAATATAGTTTTGTTTGTAATGAAACAAAGTCAAACACATTTTCAAATGACAAAGCGCAACTAATACCCAGATATAATTGTTTTAAAATGGAAAATCTGTGGTTAATTTGCTTTTTCGTCGCAATGGCTCCTAGCTCTGCTGTAGTCCTCTGGGTTGAACTGACCAATTATTTGCCCATGGCACAGTCTGTCTTAGTCTGCATCCTTAAAACCTGTATCCATCTTCACAGTTAGGTAAAAGCTGCCATTTCAGTTCAGCTAAGTAGGGAAGTTGTAGTGCTGCACTATTTGCGGGGAAATTACCAATGGACAAAAAGCATACTGCGCATTGTATACCTTGGAAAGTTAGAAAATTAGACAAAGCTGGCAGTTCACCCCACGTAAACACTTGGAGTTAGGACTAGGGTGTGTCCTGTAAGGTAGTGGTGGGTGGGACACAGGCCACACCCTAGATTGCCAAAAAAACGACAAACAATTAAAAAAAAATTGTAAAATAAAATCCAAAATATACTTTTGTTTGTAATGAAACAAAGTCAAATACATTTGCAAATGACAAAGCGCAACTAATACGTGACAGTTCACCCCAAGTAAACTTGGAGTTAGGACTAGGGTGTGTCCTGTAGGGTAGTGGTGGGTGGGACACAGGCCACACCCTAGATTGCCAAAAAAACGACAAACAATTAAAAAAAAATCGTAAAATAAAATCCAAAATATACTTTTGTTTGTAATGAAACAAAGTCAAATACATTTTCAAATGACAAAGCGCAACTAATACGTGACAGTTCAACCCAAGTAAACTTGGAGTTAGGACTAGGGTGTGTCCTGTAGGGTAGTGGTGGGTGGGACACAGGCCACGCCCTAGATTGCCAAAAAATGACAAACAATTAAAAAAAAAAGATCAAATAAAATCTAAAATATAGTTTTGTTTGTAATGAAACAAAGTCAAACACATTTTCAAATGACAACGCCCTACTAATACCTAGATATAATTGTTTTAAAATAGAAAATCTGTGGTTAATTTGCCTTTTCGTCGCAATGGCTCCTAGCTCTGGTGCAGTCCTCTGGGTTGAACTGACCAATTATTAGGCGAAGCTGGATGGCCATCGGTGGACGCCTCGACGCTCCCCCGCCCCCGGTGGACGGCGACGGCTCCTCGGGTGCCTTGGGCAGACGGCAGGAGTCCCCCGCTCCCTGCTCCTCCCCTTAACTGGCGGATGGCAGCAGGCTCCGGCCCACGGCAAGCGGCGGTGACTCCTCCTCTCCCTCCCGGAAGGCAGCCGCCCCTCCATTCCCAGGCGGTCTGCGGCGAGCTCGGGCGTCCCACCAGCAACGCACCCCAGCGCCCCGCCTCGAGCGTCCATGGCCGCGAGTCCCCCGCTCCCTGCTCCTCCCCTTATGCGGCGGACGGCAGCAGGCTCCGGCCCACGGCGAGCGGCGGCGACTCGCGCACCATGCTCGATGGCACTGCGGATTCCCCACAGCGGCGATGACCCTCGGACAGCCTTGGAAAGTTAGAAAATTAGACAAAGCTGGCAGTTCATCTCACGTAAACACCTGGAGTTAGGACTAGGGTGTGTCCTGTAAGGTAGTGGTGGGTGGGACACAGGCCACACCCTAGATTGCCAAAAAACGACAAACAATTTAAAAAAAATCGTAAAATAAAATCCAAAATATACTTTTGTTTGTAATGAAACAAAGTCAAACACATTTTCAAATGACAACGCCCTACTAATACCTAGATATAATTGTTTTAAAATAGAAAATCTGTGGTTAATTTGCCTTTTCGTCGCAATGGCTCCTAGCTCTGGTGCAGTCCTCTGGGTTGAACTGACCAATTATTAGGCGACGCTGGATGGCCATCGGTGGACGCCTCGACGCTCCCCGCCCCCGGTGGACGGCGACGGCTCCTCGGGTGCCTTGGGCAGACGGCAGGAGTCCCCCGCTCCCTGCTCCTCCCCTTAACTGGCGGATGGCAGCAGGCTCCGGCCCACGGCAAGTGGCGGTGACTCCTCCTCTCCCTCCCGGAAGGCAGCCGCCCCTCCATTCCCAGGCGGTCGGCGGCGAGCTCGGCCGTCCCACCGGCAACGCACCCCAGTGCCCCGCCTAGAGCGTCCATGGCCGCGAGTCCCCCGCTCCCTGCTCCTCCCCTTATGCGGCGGACGGCAGCAGGCTCCGGCCCACGGCGAGCGGCGGCGACTCGCGCACCATGCTCGATGGCAATGCGCATTGCCCACAGCGGCGATGACTCTTGGACAGCCTTGGAAAGTTAGAAAATTAGACAAAGCTGGCAGTTCACCCCACGTAAACACTTAGAGTTAGGACTAGGGTGTGTCCTGTAAGGTAGTGGTGGGTGGGACACAGGCCACACCCTAGATTGCCAAAAAATGACAAACAATTAAAAAAAAATGATCAAATAAAATCTAAAATATAGTTTTGTTTGTAATTAAACAAAGTCAAACACATTTTCAAATGACAAAGCGCAGCTAATACCCAGATATAATTGTTTTAAAATAGAAAATCTGTGGTTAATTTGCCTTTTCGTCGCAATGGCTCCTAGCTCTGGTGCAGTCCTCTGGGTTGAACTGACCAATTATTTGCCCATGGCACAGTCTGTCTTAGTCTGCATCCAGAAAACCTGTATCCATCTTAACAGTTAGGTAAAAGCTGCCATTTCAGGTCAGCTAAGTAGGGAAGTTGTAGTGCTGCAATATGTGCGGGGAAATTAGCAATGGACAAAAAGCGTACTGCGCATTGTATACCTTGGAAAGTTAAACAATTAGACAAAGCTGGCAGTTCACCCCACGTAAACACTTGGAGTTAGGACTAGGGTGTGTCCTGTAAGGTAGTGGTGGGTGGGACACAGGCCACACCCTAGATTGCCAAAAAAACGACAAACAATTAAAAAAAAAATCGTAAAATAAAATCCAAAATATAGTTTTGTTTGTAATGAAACAAAGTCAAATACATTTTCAAATGACAAAGCGCAACTAATACGTGACAGTTCACCCCAAGTAAACTTGGAGTTAGGACTAGGGTGTGTCCTGTAGGGTAGTGGTGGGTGGGATACAGGCCACACCCTAGATTGCCAAAAAAACGACAAACAATTTAAAAAAAGAATAGTAAAATAAAATCCAAAATATAGTTTTGTTTGTAATGAAACAAAGTCAAACACATTTTCAAATGACAAAGCGCAACTAATACCCAGATATAATTGTTTTAAAATGGAAAATCTGTGGTTAATTTGCTTTTTCGTCGCAATGGCTCCTAGCTCTGCTGTAGTCCTCTGGGTTGAACTGACCAATTATTTGCCCATGGCACAGTCTGTCTTAGTCTGCATTCTTAAAACCTGTATCCATCTTCACAGTTAGGTAAAAGCTGCCATTTCAGTTCAGCTAAGTAGGGAAGTTGTAGTGCTGCACTATGTGCGGGGAAATTACCAATGGACAAAAAGCGTACTGCGCATTGTATACCTTGGAAAGTTAGAAAATTAGACAAAGCTGGCAGTTCACCCCACGTAAACACTTGGAGTTAGGACTAGGGTGTGTCCTGTAAGGTAGTGGTGGGTGGGACACAGGCCACACCCTAGATTGCCAAAAAAACGACAAACAATTAAAAAAAAATTGTAAAATAAAATCCAAAATATACTTTTGTTTGTAATGAAACAAAGTCAAATACATTTGCAAATGACAAAGCGCAACTAATACGTGACAGTTCACCCCAAGTAAACTTGGAGTTAGGACTAGGGTGTGTCCTGTAGGGTAGTGGTGGGTGGGACACAGGCCACACCCTAGATTGCCAAAAAAACGACAAACAATTAAAAAAAATCGTAAAATAAAATCCAAAATATACTTTTGTTTGTAATGAAACAAAGTCAAATACATTTTCAAATGACAAAGTGCAACTAATACGTGACAGTTCACCCCAAGTAAACTTGGAGTTAGGACTAGGGTGTGTCCTGTAGGGTAGTGGTGGGTGGGACACAGGCCACGCCCTAGATTGCCAAAAAATGACAAACAATTTAAAAAAAAAGATCAAATAAAATCTAAAATATAGTTTTGTTTGTAATGAAACAAAGTCAAACACATTTTCAAATGACAACGCCCTACTAATACCTAGATATAATTGTTTTAAAATAGAAAATCTGTGGTTAATTTGCCTTTTCGTCGCAATGGCTCCTAGCTCTGGTGCAGTCCTCTGGGTTGAACTGACCAATTATTAGGCGACGCTGGATGGCCATCGGTGGACGCCTCGACGCTCCCCCGCCCCCGGTGGACGGCGACGGCTCCTCGGGTGCCTTGGGCAGACGGCAGGAGTCCCCCGCTCCCTGCTCCTCCCCTTAACTGGCGGATGGCAGCAGGCTCCGGCCCACGGCAAGCGGCGGTGACTCCTCCTCTCCCTCCCGGAAGGCAGCCGCCCCTCCATTCCCAGGCGGTCGGCGGCGAGCTCGGGCGTCCCACCAGCAACGCACCCCAGCGCCCCGCCTCGAGCGTCCATGGCCGCGAGTCCCCCGCTCCCTGCTCCTCCCCTTATGCGGCGGACGGCAGCAGGCTCCGGCCCACGGCGAGCGGCGGCGACTCGCGCACCATGCTCGATGGCACTGCGGATTCCCCACAGCGGCGATGACCCTCGGACAGCCTTGGAAAGTTAGAAAATTAGACAAAGCTGGCAGTTCATCTCACGTAAACACTTGGAGTTAGGACAAGGGTGTGTCCTGTAAGGTAGTGGTGGGACACAGGCCACACCCTAGATTGCCAAAAAACGACAAACAATTTAAAAAAAATCGTAAAATAAAATCCAAAATATACTTTTGTTTGTAATGAAACAAAGTCAAACACATTTTCAAATGACAACGCCCTACTAATACCTAGATATAATTGTTTTAAAATAGAAAATCTGTGGTTAATTTGCCTTTTCGTCGCAATGGCTCCTAGCTCTGGTGCAGTCCTCTGGGTTGAACTGACCAATTATTAGGCGACGCTGGATGGCCATCGGTGGACGCCTCGACGCTCCCCGCCCCCGGTGGACGGCGACGGCTCCTCGGGTGCCTTGGGCAGACGGCAGGAGTCCCCCGCTCCCTGCTCCTCCCCTTAACTGGCGGATGGCAGCAGGCTCCGGCCCACGGCAAGTGGTGGTGACTCCTCCTCTCCCTCCCGGAAGGCAGCCGCCCCTCCATTCTCAGGCGGTCGGCGGCGAGCTCGGCCGTCCCACCGGCAACGCACCCCAGTGCCCCGCCTCGAGCGTCCATGGCCGCGAGTCCCCCGCTCTCTGCTCCTCCCCTTATGCGGCGGACGGCAGCAGGCTCCGGCCCACGGCGAGCGGCGGCGACTCGCGCACCATGCTCGATGGCAATGCGGATTCCCCACAGCGGCGATGACTCTTGGACAGCCTTGGAAAGTTAGAAAATTAGACAAAGCTGGCAGTTCACCCCACGTAAACACTTGGAGTTAGGACTAGGGTGTGTCCTGTAAGGTAGTGGTGGGTGGGACACAGGCCACACCCTAGATTGCCAAAAAATGACAAACAATAAAAAAAAATCGTAAAATAAAATCCAAAATATAGTTTTGTTTGTAATGAAACAAAGTCAAACACATTTTCAAATGACAAAGCGCAACTAATACGTGACAGTTCACCCCAAGTAAACTTGGAGTTAGGACTAGGGTGTGTCCTGTAGGGTAGTGGTGGGTGGGACACAGGCCACACCCTAGATTGCCAAAAAAACGACAAACAATTAAAAAAAAATCGTAAAATAAAATCCAAAATATACTTTTGTTTGTAATGAAACAAAGTCAAATACATTTTCAAATGACAAAGCGCAACTAATACGTGACAGTTCACCCCAAGTAAACTTGGAGTTAGGACTAGGGTGTGTCCTGTAGGGTAGTGGTGGGTGGGACACAGGCCACTTCCTAGATTGCCAAAAAATGACAAACAATTAAAAAAAATGATCAAATAAAATCTAAAATATAGTTTTGTTTATAATTAAACAAAGTCAAACACATTTTCAAATGACAAAGCGCAACTGATACCCAGATATAATTGTTTTGAAATAGAAAATCTGTGGTTAATTTGCTTTTTCGTCGCAATGGCTCCTAGCTCTGGTGCAGTCCTCTGGGTTGAACTGACCAATTATTTGCCCATGGCACAGTCTGTCTTAGTCTGCATCCAGAAAACCTGTATCCGTCTTCACAGTTAGGTAAAAGCTGCCATTTCAGTTCAGCTAAGTAGGGCCGTTGTAGTGCTGTACTATGTGCGGGGAAATTAGCAATGGACAAAAAGCGCACTGCGCATTGTATACCTTGGAAAGTTAGAAAATTAGACAAAGCTGGCAGTTCACCCCACGTAAACACTTGGAGTTAGGACTAGGGTGTGTCCTGTAAGGTAGTGGTGGGTGGGACACAGGCCACACCCTAGATTGCCAAAAAAACGACAAACAATTAAAAAAAAATCGTAAAATAAAATCCAAAATATAGTTTTGTTTGTAATTAAACAAAGTCAAACACATTTTCAAATGACAAAGCGCAACTAATACGTGACAGTTCACCCCAAGTAAACTTGGAGTTAGGACTAGGGTGTGTCCTGTAGGGTAGTGGTGGGTGGGACACAGGCCACACCCTAGATTGCCAAAAAAACGACAAACAATTTAAAAAAAAAATCGTAAAATAAAATCCAAAATATAGTTTTGTTTGTAATGAAACAAAGTCAAATACATTTCAAATGACAAAGCGCAACTAATACGTGACAGTTCACCCCAAGTAAACTTGGAGTTAGGACTAGGGTGTGTCCTCTAGGGTAGTGGTGGGTGGGACACAGGCCACGCCCTAGATTGCCAAAAAATGACAAACAATTAAAAAAAAAAGGTCAAATAAAATCTAAAATATAGTTTTGTTTGTAATGAAACAAAGTCAAACACATTTTCAAATGACAACGCCCTACTAATACCTAGATATAATTGTTTTAAAATAGAAAATCTGTGGTTAATTTGCCTTTTCGTCGCAATGGCTCCTAGCTCTGGTGCAGTCCTCTGGGTTGAACTGACCAATTATTAGGCGACGCTGGATGGCCATCGGTGGACGCCTCGACGCTCCCCGGCCCCGGTGGACGGCGACGGCTCCTCGGGTGCCTTGGGCAGACGGCAGGAGTCCCCCGCTCCCTGCTCCTCCCCATAACTGGCGGATGGCAGCAGGCTCCGGCCCAAGGCAAGCGGCGGTGACTCCTCCTCTCCCTCCCGGAAGGCAGCCGCCCCTCCATTCTCAGGCGGTCGGCGGCGAGCTCGGCTGTCCCACCGGCAACGCACCCCAGCGCCCCGCCTCGAGCGTCCATGGCCGCGAGTCCCCCGCTCTCTGCTCCTCCCCTTATGCGGCGGACGGCAGCAGGCTCCGGCCCACGGCGAGCGGCGGCGACTCGCGCACCATGCTCGATGGCAATGCGGATTCCCCACAGCGGCGATGACTCTTGGACAGCCTTGGAAAGTTAGAAAATTAGACAAAGCTGGCAGTTCACCCCACGTAAACACTTGGAGTTAGGACTAGGGTGTGTCCTTTAAGGTAGTGGCGGGTGGGACACAGGCCACACCCTAGATTGCCAAAAAAACGACAAACAATTTAAAAAAAGAATCGTAAAATAAAATCCAAAATATAGTTTTGTTTGTAATTAAACAAAGTCAAACACATTTTCAAATGACAAAGCGCAACTAATACCCAGATATAATTGTTTTAAAATAGAAAATCTATGGTTAATTTGCCTTTTCGTCGCAATGGCTCCTAGCTCTGGTGCAGTCCTCTGGGTTGAACTGACCAATTATTTGCCCATGGCACAGTCTGTCTTAGTCTGCATCCAGAAAACCTGTATCCATCTTAACAGTTAGGTAAAAGCTGCCATTTCAGTTCAGCTAAGTAGGGAAGTTGTAGTGCTGCAATATGTGCGGGGAAATTAGCAATGGACAAAAAGCGTACTGCGTGCGCATTCTATACCTTGGAAAGTTAAAAAATTAGACAAAGCTGGCAGTTCACCCCACGTAAACACTTGGAGTTAGGACTAGGGTGTGTCCTGTAAGGTAGTGGTGGGTGGGACACAGGCCACACCCTAGATTGCCAAAAAAACGACAAACAATTAAAAAAAAATCGTAAAATAAAATCCAAAATATAGTTTTGTTTGTAATGAAACAAAGTCAAATACATTTTCAAATGACAAAGCGCAACTAATACGTGACAGTTCACCCCAAGTAAACTTGGAGTTAGGACTAGGGTGTGTCCTGTAGGGTAGTGGTGGGTGGGACACAGGCCACACCCTAGATTGCCAAAAAAACGACAAACAATTTAAAAAAAGAATCGTAAAATAAAATCCAAAATATAGTTTTGTTTGTAATGAAACAAAGTCAAACACATTTTCAAATGACAAAGCGCAACTAATACCCAGATATAATTGTTTTAAAATGGAAAATCTGTGGTTAATTTGCTTTTTCGTCGCAATGGCTCCTAGCTCTGCTGTAGTCCTCTGGGTTGAACTGACCAATTATTTGCCCATGGCACAGTCTGTCTTAGTCTGCAGCCTTAAAACCTGTATCCATCTTCACAGTTAGGTAAAAGCTGCCATTTCAGTTCAGCTAAGTAGGGAAGTTGTAGTGCTGCACTATGTGCGGGGAAATTACCAATGGACAAAAAGCGTACTGCGCATTGTATACCTTGGAAAGTTAGAAAATTAGACAAAGCTGGCAGTTCACCCCACGTAAACACTTGGAGTTAGGACTAGGGTGTGTCCTGTAAGGTAGTGGTGGGTGGGACACAGGCCACACCCTAGATTGCCAAAAAAACGACAAACAATTAAAAAAAAATTGTAAAATAAAATCCAAAATATACTTTTGTTTGTAATGAAACAAAGTCAAATACATTTGCAAATGACAAAGCGCAACTAATACCTGACAGTTCACCCCAAGTAAACTTGGAGTTAGGACTAGGGTGTGTCCTGTAGGGTAGTGGTGGGTGGGACACAGGCCACACCCTAGATTGCCAAAAATTGACAAACAATTAAAAAAAATGGTCAAATAAAATCTAAAATATAGTTTTGTTTGTAATGACACAAAGTCAAACACATTTTCAAATGACAAAGCCCAACTAATACGTGACAGTTCACCCCAAGTAAACTTGGAGTTAGGACTAGGGTGTGTCCTGTAGGGTAGTGGTGGGTGGGACACAGGCCACACCCTAGATTGCCAAAAAAAACGACAAACAATTTTTAAAAAAAATCGTAAAATAAAATCCAAAATATAGTTTTGTTTGTAATTAAACAAAGTCAAACACATTTTCAAATGACAAAGCGCAACTAATACGTGACAGTTCACCCCACGTAAACACTTGGAGTTAGGACTAGGGTGTGTCCTGTAAGGTAGTGGTGGGTGGGACACAGGCCACACCCTAGATTGCCAAAAAACGACTAACAATTTAAAAAAAATCGTAAAATAAAATCCAAAATATACTTTTGTTTGTAATGAAACAAAGTCAAATACATTTTCAAATGACAAAGCGCAACTAATACGTGACAGTTCACCCCAAGTAAACTTGGAGTTAGGACTAGGTTGTGTCCTGTAGGGTAGTGGTGGGTGGGACACAGGCCACGCCCTAGATTGCCAAAAAATGACAAACAATTAAAAAAAAAAGATCAAATAAAATCTAAAATATAGTTTTGTTTGTAATGAAACAAAGTCAAACACATTTTCAAATGACAACGCCTTACTAATACCTAGATATAATTGTTTTAAAATAGAAAATCTGTGGTTAATTTGCCTTTTCGTGGCAATGGCTCCTAGCTCTGGTGCAGTCCTCTGGGTTGAACTGACCAATTATTAGGCGACGCTGGATGGCCATCGGTGGAGGCCTCGACGCTCCCCCGCCCCCGGTGGACGGCGACGGCTCCTCGGGTGCCTTGGGCAGACGGCAGGAGTCCCCCGCTCCCTGCTCCTCCCCTTAACTGGCGGATGGCAGCAGGCTCCGGCCCACGGCAAGCGGCGGTGACTCCTCCTCTCCCTCCCGGAAGGCAGCCGCCCCTCCATTCCCAGGCGGTCGGCGGCGAGCTCGGGCGTCCCACCAGCAACGCACCCCAGCGCCCCGCCTCGAGCGTCCATGGCCGCGAGTCCCCCGCTCCTTGCTCATCCCCTTATGCGGCGGACGGCAGCAGGCTCCGGCCCACGGCGAGCGGCGGCGGCGACTCGCGCACCATGCTCGATGGCACTGCGGATTCCCCACAGCGGCGATGACCCTCGGACAGCCTTGGAAAGTTAGAAAATTAGACAAAGCTGGCAGTTCATCTCACGTAAACACTTGGAGTTAGGACTAGGGTGTGTCCTGTAAGGTAGTGGTGGGTGGGACACAGGCCACACCCTAGATTGCCAAAAAACGACAAACAATTAAAAAAAAATCGTAAAATAAAATCCAAAATATACTTTTGTTTGTAATGAAACAAAGTCAAACACATTTTCAAATGACAACGCCCTACTAATACCTAGATATAATTGTTTTAAAATAGAAAATCTGTGGTTAATTTGCCTTTTCGTCGCAATGGCTCCTAGCTCTGGTGCAGTCCTCTGGGTTGAACTGACCAATTATTTGCCCATGGCACAGTCTGTCTTAGTCTGCATCCAGAAAACCTGTATCCATCTTAACAGTTAGGTAAAAGCTGCCATTTCAGTTCAGCTAAGTAGGGAAGTTGTAGTGCTGCAATATGTGCGGGGAAATTAGCAATGGACAAAAAGCGTACTGCGCATTGTATACCTTGGAAAGTTAAACAATTAGACAAAGCTGGCAGTTCACCCCACGTAAACACTTGGAGTTAGGACTAGGGTGTGTCCTGTAAGGTAGTGGTGGGTGGGACACAGGCCACACCCTAGATTGCCAAAAAAACGACAAACAATTAAAAAAAAAATCGTAAAATAAAATCCAAAATATAGTTTTGTTTGTAATGAAACAAAGTCAAATACATTTTCAAATGACAAAGCGCAACTAATACGTGACAGTTCACCCCAAGTAAACTTGGAGTTAGGACTAGGGTGTGTCCTGTAGGGTAGTGGTGGGTGGGACACAGGCCACGCCCTAGATTGCCAAAAAATGACAAACAATTAAAAAAAAAAGATCAAATAAAATCTAAAATATAGTTTTGTTTGTAATGAAACAAAGTCAAACACATTTTCAAATGACAAAGCCCAACTAATATGTGACAGTTCACCCCAAGTAAACTTGGAGTTAGGACTAGGGTGTGTCCTGTAGGGTAGTGGTGGGTGGGACACAGGCCACACCCTAGATTGCCAAAAAAACAACAAACAATTTAAAAAAAAATCGTTAAATAAAATCCAAAATATAGTTTTGTTTGTAATTAAACAAAGTCAAGCACATTTTCAAATGACAAAGCGCAACTAATACGTGACAGTTCACCCCAAGTAAACTTGGAGTTAGGACTAGGGTGTGTCCTGTAGGGTAGTGGTGGGTGGGACACAGGCCACACCCTAGATTGCCAAAAAAACGACAAACAATTTTTTAAAAAAATCATAAAATAAAATCCAAAATATAGTTTTGTTTGTAATGAAACAAAGTCAAATACATTTTCAAATGACAAAGCGCAACTAATACGTGACAGTTCACCCCAAGTAAACTTGGAGTTAGGACTAGGGTGTGTCCTCTAGGGTAGTCGTGGGTGGGACACAGGCCACACCCTAGATTGCCAAAAAATGACAAACAATTAAAAAAAAAAGATCAAATAAAATCTAAAATATAGTTTTGTTTGTAATGAAACAAAGTCAAACACATTTTCAAATGACAACGCCCTACTAATACCTAGATATAATTGTTTTAAAATAGAAAATCTGTGGTTAATTTGCCTTTTCGTCGCAATGGCTCCTAGCTCTGGTGCAGTCCTCTGGGTTGAACTGACCAATTTTTAGGCGACGCTGGATGGCCATCGGTGGACGCCTCGACGCTCCCCCGCCCCCGGTGGACGGCGACGGCTCCTCGGGTGCCTTGGGCAGACGGCAGGAGTCCCCCGCTCCCTGCTCCTCCCCTCAACTGGCGGATGGCAGCAGGCTCCGGCCCACGGCAAGTGGCGGTGACTCCTCCTCTCCCTCCCGGAAGGCAGCCGCCCCTCCATTCCCAGGCGGTCGGCGGCGAGCTCTGGCGTCCCACCAGCAACGCACCCCAGCGCCCCGCCTAGAGCGTCCATGGCCGCGAGTCCCCCACTCCCTGCTCCTCCCCTTATGCGGCGGACGGCAGCAGGCTCCGGCCCACGGCGAGCGGCGGCGACTCGCGCACCATGCTCGATGGCACTGCGGATTCCCCACAGCGGCGATGACCCTCGGACAACCTTGGAAAGTTAGAAAATTAGACAAAGCTGGCAGTTCATCTCACGTAAACACTTGGAGTTAGGACTAGGGTGTGTCCTGTAAGGTAGTGGTGGGTGGGACACAGGCCACACCCTAGATTGCCAAAAAACGACAAACAATTTAAAAAAAATCGTAAAATAAAATCCAAAATATACTTTTGTTTGTAATGAAACAAAGTAAAACACATTTTCAAATGACAACGCCCTACTAATACCTAGATATAATTGTTTTAAAATAGAAAATCTATGGTTAATTTGCCTTTTCGTCGCAATGGCTCCTAGCTCTGGTGCAGTCCTCTGGGCTGAACTGACCAATTATTTGCCTATGGCACAGTCTGTCTTAGGGCCGGTTCACATATCGCGTCTTTTGCGCGCTCAAGTTCGTTATTTCAAATGTAGGCGCGCGGTATGCGCGCTCATAATGGAAGTGACGCGGTCGCGGTGCGACGCGCTCGTTTTTACCAGGCGCGTCCGCGCCGCATCGAGATAAAAACATCTCAACTTTTCAGAATGCCGCAAGCGCACCGTAGGTCACGTGACACGAACCAACCAATTAGCTTCCTCGCCATTTTTGTTACCTAGTAGTATGGGGTGCACCCAAACACTGTGGCGTTTTTTAACTTTTCTGAGTAAATAAATCTTGTAACAGAGTTACAGCAAGGGTTTTTCGGTGGTGGAAATCCATCTCTGAAATTTACTTCATGTAATGGAGAGCGCAGCTGATGGTTGCTTAGCAACGACAGACGCCTCCGGAGTGCAACCGCCCTAGCGCTTCTTTGGAAAAAGGAGAACGCGTGCGCCTAGCGTTTTCTACGCGTTTTTAGGCGCGATATGTGAACGGCCCCTTAGTCTGCATCCAGAAAACCTGTATGTGTCTGCACAATTAGGTAAAAGCTGCCATTTCAGATCAGCTGAGTAGGGAAGTTGTAGTGCTGTACTATGTGCGGGGAAATTAGCAATGGACAAAAAGCGTACTGCGCATTGTATACCTTGGAAAGTTAGAAAATTAGACAAAGCTGGCAGTTCACCCCACGTAAACACTTGGAGTTAGGACTAGGGTGTGTCCTGTAAGGTAGTGGTGGGTGGGACACAGGCCACACCCTAGATTGTCAAAAAACGACAAACAATTTAAAAAAAAATTTGTAAAATAAAATCCAAAATATAGTTTTGTTTGTAATGAAACAAAGTCAAATACATTTTCAAATGACAAAGCGCAACTAATACCTTCTTCTTCTTCTTGTATGGTTCCAGCAGCGTAGACGCTGCTGAGCGTATTACTGCCCTCCACGGGTCAAAGTTTGTACTAAATTCTTACATACAATCCTGTGTCATGCAAGAATTGAAGAACTGCTTTGGAGATCAGTTTATGCTCGTCACTGTGTCCAAACAAAAATAAAACAGAAAAAGCCTTAACTCCATGTCCTGACAGTTTACTAAAGAGAACATTTCTTTCAACCCTATACTTTCTGCATTCCAGGAAAACATGCCCTACAGTCTCAAGACTCCCACATTCACACAAGCCAGAAACATGCTTCCCTACAATGTGCAAAGAATAATTCAACCCACAGTGCCCCAATCTCAATCTGCACATTGAGTCCCTGCGGGACAAAAAGTTACATGAGCATCTTTTCCTAACTTCAGGTTGTATAGAAAAGTAATGTCTACCCCTAATTTCCTTTTCCCACCCTCTCTGCCATTCTTTTATTAATCTCTCTTTAATTTTTTCTCTTAATTCCACTCTTCCTAATAATACATGAACATCTACTTCTCTTCCTAAGCTCTCCTTTGCAATATTATCCACTCGTTCATTCCCACTCACCCCAGCATGCCCGGGGACCCAGCAAAAACTGATGTTGCAAATAAACCTAGTACTAAAAACCACATTCAGGATGTCATTGACAATGTCAGGACGAGATTTAGATTTTCCTACTTTTAAATTATCTAGAGCACCTACAGAATCAGAGCAGATAATAACTTCTCTAGGTTTGTCTTCCTCAATCCACCATAAAGCCCATAGAATTGCCATTAATTCAGCAGTGAGGACAGAACTTCCATTAGAAATACGCCGACTAATTTCCAACCCTAACTGTTCCACATACACCCCAAATCCAGCTCTCCCACTAACTGGATCTCGAGATCCATCTGTAAAAATAATCATTGTGCTCTGACTAATTGAATTAAGATATTGCCCTATTTTTGGTGCCACTTTCCACTTATCATTTTCCTGTAAAAAACCCAACTCAATATTAATTTCAGGCAACATCCAATATGGTTTTGGTAACCAGCTTGTGTGCTCTAAAATACCTCCTTGATCCATACTCATCTTCCCTGCCCACTGATTTACTATGACAAAAAATGTATTATATCTATGAGCTCCAGCAACCTCTTGTAACAGACACCTTGCTGGGAAGGTATGATTACACCCACTAAGTTTTACCCAGTACTGCAACCCTAATTTAATACGTCTTAACCATAAGGGCATTTCTCCCATTTCAATGAGTAGTGCAGGAACTGGGAAAGTTCTAACGGCCCCACAGCAAAGCCTCAAAGCCCTTGCCTGCACCCCATCTAACCTAGATAGAACAGTTTTGGAAGCAGATCCATACACAAAGCACCCATAATCTAGAGCAGATCTAATCATGGCCTGATAAATTAGCAGCATCGTCTCTCTATTAGCCCCCCACTCACACCCAGTCAAACTTCTCATTACATTCAAAACTTTTTCACACTTCAGCACAATTTTATCTGCATGCACAGCCCAAGTCATACGTTCTTCAAACCAAACGCCTAAAAATGTAAAAACCTTTACCTTCTCCAATGGAGACCCATACATATATAGCCCTAGTTTTGGTAACTTTCTTTTAAAACCAAATATTATATATTTAGTCTTAGAAGGAGAGATTTTGAAGCCCCATGTGTTCCCCCATTCCTCTACAGATAATAACACTCTTTGAATCAACTAATACCTGACAGTTCACCCCAAGTAAACTTGGAGTTAGGACTAGGGTGTGTCCTGTAAGGTAGTGGTGGGTGGGACACAGGCCACACCCTAGATTGCCAAAAAACGACAAACAATTTAAAAAAAAATCGTAAAATAAAATCCAAAATATAGTTTTGTTTGTAATGAAACAAAGTCAAATAAATTTTCAAATGACAAAGCGCAACTAATACCTGACAGTTCGCCCCGAGTAAACTTGGAGTTAGGACTAGGGTGTGTCCTGTAAGGTAGTGGTGGGTGGGACACAGGCCACGCCCTAGATTGCCAAAAAATGACAAACAATTTAAAAAAAATGATCAAATATAATCTAAAATATAGTTCCCTTTCGTAGTCACTTCGAGTTACGTCAGAAGTGATGGAGATTGGGGGTTTCGCATAGAAAGCCAATCCTCATCGAGTATTTAATCACGAGCCAATGGCATGCAATGCCTTGGGGCTGCGGAAATTTGCATAGCGTACTCCGCCCTACTCCGTGATTATAAAAGGAGGAAGTGAACGCAACCGCAGTATGTTTTCGCTTTGGAGCCAAGAGATTTCTTCACTCCTCAAGCCATTCTCACTGATTCAAGACTCTTCGAGACTGGCGTCCTCTTCAGTGTTGGTGTGACGGCGGTACCCAGCGAGTCTCTGCATTGCCTGCGATCTGAGCAGTGGTCTGCCAGACTTTGCGCTTCTCCCTGGTCGCCTCAGCGCTGAAAGAGTGAATTTCCTCCTCTCTAGTGAAAGAGCTGCACGCGGCACGTCTTTTTAAAGACGATTCGCCCGTGTTCTTCTGGGTGCGATCGATTCATGGCCACGATCGCTGCTCTGTGTGCCTGGGCTTTCAGCATGCAGTAGCAGCATTCGTGGATGACTCATGTTCCTTCTGTGGGAACATGAGCATCTCTACACTGTGATCTAGGCTGATAAAGTGATAGTCCCCTTGTCCGTTACTCGTTCTGCTTCTTCTTCTAGAAGCTCTTCGACTCGCGGACAGGGTGATATGATGGTGATTGTGTGGCACAACCCCCGACGCTAGTTCCTCGGGCCACACCCACCACTCCAGTGTTAGAGCCAGTGAGCGCTTTATCGCTTCAGGCGTCTGCCTCTTTGCAGGTACCGTCTGTTTCGTTCAGCGCTCCAGAGGATGATGCGATGTCGATCGCAGCATCACAAGGCGGGCTTGACTCCTCCGGAAGTGAGGATGCGGCTGCGTTTGCCTCCCTCGGGAGCGTCAACGTCGCCATGTCTGATCCCGCGATGACGGCCATGCTATCTCGGGCCTCCGTGAGCATCGGGTGGGAGTGGAACTCCGCCCTGTCCCGATCTCACGGGGCTGGATAATTGGTTTTTGGGTAACGCTGCCGCCTCTCGGCCACAGCCAACCCCAATTTCCTTTTTCCCCGAGTTGCATGCGGAACTGACACACACTTGGGTGTCCCCCCGAGAGCGTGCTTCAGTTTCCCCGCCTTTCCTCCCCTCGGCGACGCGGTTGCCTGTGGGTACGCTGGGACTCCCCCGGTGGAGCGCTCTGTTGCGATGCAGCTGCGTCCGCAGAGCGCATCCTCCCGCGGTGCTCCCAGATGCCCATCCAAAGCCTATAGGTTCTCGTCATCTATGGCGGCGCGATCCTGTAGAGCGGCGGGACAGGCAGCCTCCGCCCTGCATATGATGAGCACCTGCTAGCTGCTCAGGAATGTGCACGAGGAGGGGACGGACCAAGCGAGCTGCGAGCCTGCCGCCGACCTTGCTCTCAAACGGGCGACGGAAGCGGCCGCTCGCTCCCTTGGTCAGGTGATGCCCACCACTGTGGTCCAGGAGCATCATCTAAATGTTTCAGCGGTGCGGTCCAGGACTTTGCCCAGCACTTCTCGACCACCTAGGAGCAGACGGAGGCGGGTTTACACTTCTGCCCCGACGGCCAGCTGCTGCCTCCACCCAGTCGTCGGCTCAGACGCCTCTGCCCGCTCGCCGCCGAGGACGCCCCCCTGCGGCTCCCTTCCCTCCCACGCGGCCCCAGCAGCAGCCTTCAGCCAGTTCGCGTCGTGGAGGAGGCCACAGGTAAGCATCACAGCCCCCTCAGGCCGCGTGCCCCACTAACGCCAGGCGAAGCGATGTTCCTGAGACGGGCTGCTCAGTGATAGTGTCACGGTTTTTCACAGGAGGCGGTAGCAGGGCCCCTCCTTCCCCCGGTGGAGGGCCGGTGGAGAATCTTTTGTTCTAGCTAGCTCCTCCTTCAACCGCCTTGAGCTGGTTGAAGAAAAACTGACACTATCATTGAGCACACAGACTGGAATGAGCGCGCACGACGTCCCAGTGCGTCGCCCCGCTCATTCCTCTCTGTCTCTGAGGGTGCGGATGGGAGCATGTGTCGTCCCTCGACTACACCACTCCCCTCCCCCTCTATTGCCAGACCCCCGTGGAACGCTGGTCCTTCCCTGGTCTCTTCTGTCGGGGAACGGGGCTCGACTGTGCATCCGCACGGGGTAACTCCTGTGCGCATGCCGGTCTCCCTGTACCGCTGCCCCTCCGGGGGGACGTCTGTGGTTCGCATGCAGGGGCGGTTCTACAGGGGGGCACTTTAGAGCCTTGCCCCCCCTAGCTGCCCCCCTAACTTTGATGATCCAAAAAAAATTTACTTGTAAAAATAACCTGCCACTCCACACGCTTCTCAAAATAATGAAATAAACAATACATTTACCAAAAGTGAACAATTTAATTTTGTCATTTTAAATGTAGCCTATTATTAGCCCCTCCCCCTGATTCAACCTGCAGCAGAGAGCGGCGTTCGCTCAGTCTGGCTCTCACACACACACACACACACACACACACACAGACACAGCGAGTCTGCTGTGGGGCGGTGGAGTGGCCCTGCAACCCGACTGGAGAGACTGAGCTGCCCCAGAGCCTCTGAAGGTGAAGTGAGTTTCCCCGGGTGTAGTTTAAACACACGTTTAACTTAGTTACATTTAATGAATGTATTGTATGCTAAAGACGATTCAGCATCAGCAAAAACAGCGAGTCTATTACCTTAGCCAAAATCATCGGTCAAATTGCTCCCTCGTGATAAGCAGTGAATCAAGTTTACATGATTTACAAGATGGATTTCCAATATAATCTACAATTATATAAGAAACATTACAAATGTATACATTTAGAAGAAAAAAAGAAAAAACTTTGCATTTTTCGCCGCCAGGGCGCCGCGATTGTGCAGTTGACGCCACGGGGTTGGTTGGCTCAAGTTTAACAGGCTCTGGGCATTGAAAATCGCGACATCAAACTGTGTTTACACCAGTGTTTTGACCGCGAACGACTAATGTTAGGTACAAAAAGACAACATCTAATGTTATATGTTGACAAACTGCACATAGAAACATTGTTCGCGATGTCTGCCGTCATATTCCTGTCTCGTCAACACAATGTAACGTTAAGTTACGTTGCTATGTAGAACAGCCGGTGGTGGTTTGGGGCGAAGAGCAGGTTTGCAACGCTAACTTACCAGGTGTCAGTGTGGCTGTTGTAGCGTTACTTCGATGCCCTCCGCGTCAGAGTCCATCTGTTGTCAAGAGGTTGATCTTGAGCATGTATTGCGTGGTCAATTCTGCATCACCGGCGCGCACGTTTACCATGCTGTGCTGGGAGGTAGACGTGTGGAAGCGGCGATGCTTTCCCTGAAGGATGTCAGAGCGGAGACACTTTTTCCTGGTATGTAGGCTGTAGCTACTAGCACTACCACTGCGAAAATATGGACGTTTCATTTCCCCTTTAAAAAATAACGTTACATGCTAACTTACATGTTGACGAGACGGGAATATCTGACGGCAAACATCGCGAACAATGTTTCTATGTGCAGTAACATGAGAAGTCGTCTTTTAGTCTAATGACTGTACCTAACATTAGTCGTTCGCGGTCAAAACACTGGTATAAACACAGTTTGATGTCGCGATTTTCAATGCCCAGAGCCTGTTAAACTTGAGCCAACCAACCCCGTGACGCCAACTGCACAATGGCGGCGCCCTGGCGGCGAAAGATACAAAGTTTTTTCCTTTTTTCTTTTAAATGTTTACATTTGTAATGTTTCTTATATAATTGTTGATTATATTGGAAATCCATCTTGTAAATCATGTAAACTTGATTCACTGCTTCATTTCCCCTTTAATCATTTGCATTTGAATATAAAAAAAAATCGAACTGTAGTCTTTTTAGACAGAAAACAAAGGCTATTATATGGCTTCAGGAGACTTGCAACACAACTCATAACACATGAGTTGTGGACCAATTTTTCAATTTAATTTTTCATATTTTTATTATCTTTTCTGTGACATTTTTGGAGATTAACACAATATTTAACCATTTTTACATAAACTGTTGCATTGAATTGAACTAAACAAGTGTACATAAGAATGGTTTCATGGTTCGGAATGTCACAAGGAAATTATTTTCAGTTCACAACTATCACTTTAATAACACTGCTGACAGTAATTTTGGTTCTTTGCAGGCACCTCGGTAAGCTGAAATACAAGTTTGAACAAGAAAAATAATCCTCCTGTAGACCTGAAAATCATTGAAGTGCCTGGACCATCCACCAGTAAAGAGGAAAAACAAACGGAAAATTGTACTGTTCTAACTCGTTAACCTCACATGTCCCTTGTTAAGATTTTATTAATGATTGCATTTTATGTTTCAGCAAGTAAAGGTGCGGTCAAATTTGTGAAATTACACAGGCAAAAAAAGTCATTGACACAACTTAACTTAATTGTTTTTTTATTTTTTTTATTAATGTGACGTGTTTCCATGCATTTTGTTGAGATGTCTTTTCTTGTATACCCTATTGTATATACTGTACATTGTTGAGTATTCATGTTGCTTACAGTATGTATTATACTATTTGTTTGTGTATTCTATTCAGTGATATTAATCTATTACTAGCTTCTTTTCCCGAGTGCATGGAAGTGTATGTATTAAAATGGAGCTAAATTTTAATAAACAATTCTTACCTTGTATTTGGTTCAGTTTGTTTATAATAATAGAAGTTAATGCTAACCATAGTAACAACATGAAATAGTAATAATAAATAAATAAGTAAATAAATAAAAATTGGTTCCTGGAGGCACCCAAAGCGGTTCCATACAGTGCCTAAGAGTTCCTCAGGAAACCTGGGTGGTTCCTCAGAGAACTGTCCCTTTTTTAAAGGGTTCCTAGGATCTACAGACGGTTCCGCCGGCGTGGCAAAGTGAAGAACCCCAAAAGGTTCCTACAGGCACCTTTTCTTTTTACAGTGTATAAGCACTATTAACTATAAAACATGCTGTTTTAAAACATTTAATAGTAGGAATGCATATATATGATATAGGATATTGCCGTGACCAACAAAAAGCCTTATTGCTTAAAAAGCAGAATAAAAATGTTTTATATAATCCCATGTTGCTCTTTCATCTGATTTAATGTAGATCTCAGTGCTCCAGTTTTCTTTGTCTTGCCATGTTGTTCTCAAATCCATTGCTGTCATCATGAGTGCTAGAACAGAAATCAGCACCATCACTAACAATGTCTGAGAAAACTCAAAACCAGTCTAACTATTTTACAATAGGCTTGAGTGAACTGATCTGAAAATGCACTTACAGTTTTCTGGTTTGTTCAGAGTAGACATCATTCTCTGCAAAATGGAAAATTGCAGATAATTTTCATTTGTGACCGCTCCACACTGAAAAAAATATTTTCCCTCAACATTTTTAAGGTAATGGTTCACATCTATATTTTATAACTTGAACCAATGAAAAATAAATAACTTACCCTAACCAATATTTTCTATGTCTATGAAAAGTTTTTTTTTTAAACTTGGTACAAAGTAAATATTTCATGTTGAAGAAAGTCAATTAATTTAAATACTTTTTTGATCTAAACAATAATCTATAGATTTAATTGAAACAAAACTTCTCATTTAAGAAATATGTATTAGAAATGATTTATTTTCTCCAATCAAATATATATATAGATTTAATTAAACAATGATGTATCATTTTTAAAAATAAATGTTAATAGAAATTATTCATTTTAAACAAACAAAAAGATATGAATTTAATAAAACATGTTTCCCATCAAGGAACATTGCTTTATATTTGATCGATCCAAAATCTAATAAATAAAAAAAGACAAATAACTTGCATTGCAAAAAGATTTATTAACCAATTTAAACACATCAGCAATTTCAGTGCTCAAGTTTCATATTTTAACTTCAAGGGCTGCCAAACATTGACCTTACAACGGCCTTAAAGGGATAGTTAATTCATTGAAACAGCCGAGGTAGAAGCAACTTTTCTTTAGATTTTCTGTAAGAATCCCTCATTAAATCTGGTCAGCGATATCTGGTCAAATATTTTTTTCAGTGCGCGAGAAATATATGTCTCTAGGCCTACCTCAGATTTAACGTTCCGGACTACATCAGCATCGGGGAATAAAATAATCTCGTTCACGATAGAGAAAGCTGCATGTGCAAAAATGACTCAATGAATGTTAACCTTTATTGTGTCTTTATCAGCTTTTCCATAAAGCCCGTAGCTCTGGGGTCAATATGACCCCAATCGACTTTTCCGAAGTAAATAAACATGGTTCCCTTCATCTCAGTTGCATAAAATTTTGTTACTTTTCCTACATTATCTATCTACACACACGCACACACACACACACACACACACACACACACACAAACTGGGCTTGATTCGGTTGTTCTAAAGGTATGTAAAAAAAAAAGTCACACTCAAGACCTTATTGACCCCACATTGAAGTGAATGGGAAAAACAAAACAAAAAACACGTTTTTTATTTTTCATTTGTAAAAAAAAAAAAAAAATCAATTAATCCAGAATAAATCAGAAAATTCTAGATTAGAGCACAAATGCAATGTGCAATGAGCATGGTCACTTGCACACACACACACACACACATGTGCACGCGCACATAAACACACACACCGGTGCGACTCCAATAGAAAGCATTTTTATAGAAATTGGCAAATAAAATCAATAATTCCAGCATTAATCTGAAAATTCTCACACATAAATGAAGGCCTGGTACTAGATCACTAATACGAGGAATGAACATTATCACACAATCATGAGCGTCACATGACTTTAATTGTGGCTCATGATACTATACCATCCAAATGATAGCTAACAGCATATTTTACAATCTATTCCATTTATTACTTAATCTTAATTAATTTATGCAGTAATTAATCTTAGCTACTGCACAAATAATAATACCACATCTAAATGAAAATAGGCTACACCATTACAAATGTAACTTATGTATTCAAAACCTTCAAAGTTAGCATTAACTGTAACGTTAAACATTTTTAAAAGTAAAAGTTCAACATATTTCTTAATATTAGCTACTGCATGTGGCATTACAGCTAAAATGTTGAAGTTGAGCTATCCTGTAATCATTAAAAACATAGCAAAATGAATATCACTTCTTAACATCATCCCTAGCAAGTAACTTGCAAAGTCATTTCTGATTAATTCTGTTCGGGAGTGGAGATAAAAGCCCGCCCGCACTGAGAATTGATTGGTTGGGTCCTTACAAGATAGTACAAATCATTTGGCCCAGATCTGGCCCAGACACGTCGTAAATTCTCTGTCTTTTGGAACAACGGGCCAATACCGGCACGGCTCCGTTTTCTCCTCATCTGGACCAGAACTGGGCCAGCTCCGGATTCCTTCAAGGTGATTTGGCCCAAATGTGGGCCAGATCTGGTCCAGCTCTGTTTTGGATCTGGTCCAGAATCATGCCGGATCAGGGCCAGCTCATTTTTAAGACCGTACACACACACACACACACACACACACACATACACACTTGCTCTCTCTCTCTAAGAAGTACACATATCTAGAATTTCAAGAATCTTCTCACATGATCTAATATCTTATAGTCTTATGCCACTGATATTTTTTTTCTGTTAGGTTTTAACATGAAATACTTAGGCAATAAAAAGTTAAAAGTACTGCTTTAGAAGTTTACACTAAAATAAACACTTTACACTAAAACACCACCTGTGTTAGCACTAATTCATAGACACTACTTCACAATAATCATGCATTAAAATTGCATAGTAAATATGACATATTCAAGGACTTTCTTTCCCTAATTCCCTGCAGGGTTAGTTCACCTAAAAATTAAAGTTCGGTCAGTAATTACTCGAGTCGGCCTCATGTTGTTCCAACCCCGTGAGACTTTTGTTCATATTCGGAACACAAATGAAGATTTTTTTTGATTAAATCTGAGAGCTGGATCACTCCTACATAGGCTTCTAAGGGACTAAAACTTGCCGGCCCCAAAAAGTTTTTAAGTTAAAATAGTCAAGTTGTAGTCCCTTAGAAGCCTATGTAGGAGTGATCCAGCTCTCAGATTTAATCAAAAAATATCTTCATTTGTGTTCCGAAGATGAACGAAAGTCTTACGGGGTTGGAACAACATGAGGGAGAGTCATTACTGACAGAACTTTCATTTAACTATCCCTTTAAGGCCGTTATAAGGTCAATGTTTGGCAGCCCTTGAAGTTAAAATATGAAACTTGAGCACTGAAATTTCTGATGTGTTTAAATTGGTTAATAAATCTTTTTGCAATGCAAGTTATTTGTATTTTTTTATTTATTAGATTTTGGATCGATCAAATATAAAGCAATGTTACCTGATGGGAAACATGTTTTATTAAATTCATATCTTTTTGTTTGTTTAAAATGAATAATTTCTATTAACATTTATTTTTAAAAATGATACATCATTGTTTAATTAAATCTATATATATTTGTTTGGAGAAAATAAATCATTTCTAATACATATTTCTTAAATGAGAAGTTTTGCTTCAATTAAATCTATAGATTATTGTTTAGATGACAATTCTTCAACATGAAAAATTTACTTTGTACCAAGTTTAAAAAAACTTTTCATAGACATTGGTTTCATTGGTTCAAGTTATAAAATATAGATGTGAACCAGTACCCTAAAAATTTTTAATTGGATGAATGAAAATATTTTTTCAGTGCATATAAATATGAATGGCGATCTTCCTATTAATCACCGAAGTATTACTGTACCTCCTCCAGAAGAGTTGTTCTGTTGTGGCTTGTTGCATTTTTCCCAAAGCAAAATCAGTGTGACCAGGACAACGACTTCAACCACTATGGCTATGAAGGGTTTGAGAGGCTCGGTGTACGACATGACCTTCAGCTCCATATAGGACTC